>NC_090278.1:32227675-32895175 GCF_040414725.1 Anabrus simplex
TTACTTACTTACTTACTTACTTACTTTCTCACTCACTCACCCACTTATTTATTTATTTATTTATTTATTTATTTATTTATTTATTTATTTATTTATTTATTTATTTATTTATTTATTTATTTATTTATTTATTTATCTATTATCTATTTATTTATTTACTTATTTATGTATGTATGTATTTATTTATTTATTTATTTATTTATTTTATTTATTTACTTATTTAGTTAGTTAATTATTTATTAGTTATTTATTCATTTATTTATTTATTGATTTAGTAATTGAATTATTTTTTATTCATTTATTTATTTATTGATTGAGTTATTGAATTATTTTGTATTCATTTATTTACTTACTTACTTACGTACTTACTTTCTTACTTACTTACTTACTTATGCAACCTCTCCAAAGGGTAAGGTTACAATTAATAGTTTTAAAGAAGAGAAAATGTTTGCTACCGTAATGCTTTCACTAAAAGTACTGTACACTAGGCATGTCAACATGTACGAAACTAAATTTGCAAGCACATAGATCACAGGAAATAAACAAACAGTTTAACCAACATGACTATTAAGAAAGGATAACCGGGAAGCGGCTGGGAACCATATCCAGGCGGTGGAAGGTATTGGTAACACTGAAGAAGCGAAGTCAATGTAATCCTAAACTTTACTTAACAAGTTAGATTCGATTTCATATATAAAGCAATAACCAAGATACAATTAAAATAATGACGGCATAATTTCAACAACCATTACAATTTACATGAGGGTAGCATTTAGTAATTAAATTTATTTTACACCGGAACATCACACATGACGTTCCACTGTCGTGGCGTTACCTTTAAAAACCCAAAACAGTTCGAAATAAATAAAGGAAGGTAACGTTATACTAAAGTGAAGAGATACATCTAAGGAGGAAAAATAATTTACGTATAATCATGGAGCAGAGCATCTTCAGTGGGTAGCCCCCTCAAAAACACTTCTGAGAAAGGGTACCCGACCTAAAGATGAATATTCCATGATGAAGCGGAATTAATGAGATAGTCCCGAGAAAAATATTACTGATAAGGATTACTTCGAAAGGCGTATAACAATTAATTTACAAAACAACAAACGGGAACTATCTCTTGACAAAGTGAGGCGACTTACCGAAACGGCTAAGTCATAATTATAACATTTGGAAGCAGAAGGAAACACGGGTACGCTCCGGCAAGATAAATAAAAAATGAAACACTACATCTGAAACTGAATACCAGAAAAGTTAAAAAATAATAATCAGTGCTTACCGGATGGTGGGGCCCAGAAGACCCGTACCTTGGAAGGTGACCGTTCCCTTCAGTGGTCAAACAGAAAAGACGCCCTCGCAGAGCAAGGCTCCAGCGACAACGCTTCTCCCCGGAAATTATGAAATATTACCACGGCCAATGAGCGTACGATGTTTTCCTTCACCTACCAATCACATTTCCTTTTATTTTCTCCAATAGGAGCGCAGAAAAAATAGTGCTGACAAAGAACATTTAGGAAGCCCTTAGAAATTACGAAATTTGTGCAACTTTACGAAACCGGAAATCTCCCACGCCGATGTGGCGCGTGTGGTACAGGATGCACCAGAATTACAATGACAATCAAATAATTTTAAAATCATATCGACTTCAAACAAATTAAACAATTCCAAAATTCACATACTGAGGAAAACCAAAACAAACAATTGAATAAATCCTTTACATACATAATTTATCGCCGTCTTCCGAGTCCAAATAATCAAATCCCAATAATCACAACATACTCCCCCCCTTTAATTTGGAGCACCGCTCCAAAAATAAAAATTTTATTCACAATTTTAGCAGTCCAATTCCTGCATAGTTTAGAAAATAACAAAACACCTTAAAAAAACGCTGAAAATAAAGGACATATAACAATGTTCATTGAAACAGAAAGCACATAAAATATACACTAAGGAGATTTTAAAAAAATTTCTTTTTTTTGTTCTTATGTTCGTAAAACACCACACTGAAATTATTTTCTTTAAAAAAATGAAACGTTCACTGAAAAAAAATTTAACACAAAATAAGAGACATCTTTTGAATTGAGTTCTTGGTTTTTCTGTTTTATTTACACTGTAGCACCACGAGTTCTTGCTGTTGATGTGACTGACGACGCGGCCATTGTCTTCAGCCTCCACATTACAGTTCAAACTGGGTGACTGCGCACAGCCTAGCACGACTGGCGTCATTGTTATATCCGGTTACAGCGCTGTAAATTGCCATGTCCAAGTATAGGTGATATCACGTGCCACTAATGGCCACGTCAGAGTATGTCTGGTAATTATTCAGAATCTTGGCATGGGATGATGGTCACCACCATGCAGACGGTTCCCTCTTGGACTAGGGACGTCAAGTTGTCAGGCAGGAACAGTAATTGTCATCTGTACCTCAGGTCACTGGAATGCAGTGCAGAACGGCAGGGCCCAAGACATAACGTACCTCTCCACTAGGCACGACAGCAGAAATGGGGATGGTATCCCCCTCCGGCCACTGCAACAGAAATTTACCCGCAGCAGACAGGGAATATGAAGCTAAAGCCACCCTGGTGGACAAGAGCTTGGAGGCACCTAACCGGTGTCTCCTCGACCTTTATTTGGGAGGTTCCCCCACAGGTTTGGGACTATCTTAGCCCCCCATTCCGGCAAGCACTATGGATAACTAAGATGAAATTTAGGAAATAGTTTAAAGAAACTCAAAAACTCTACCGGAGTTTACCCTGATTCCACAATTTGACAATAATCCCTAGTTACGAAGATCATAATTCTACCCCACAATACATACTAAATTATATCTAACGTGATCATAAATGACCTTTCCATTACAACTAAAGAGACTTAACTAAATAATAAACTATAAAACCCGAAAAATTGTGCGCACTAATTAAAAATTTGCTTACAACTAATTCCTTATCACTACCCCAAAACAAAATAGTTTCTAAAATATTATCTCATAACTAGGGAATTTTTATCTGAGATAAATGCACACGGCTGATCCTCTTTCTTTCAGGATCACTGATTAACAATGATACAGGGGTTAAAAATTTCAAAATTGTGCAGGGACCTCGAAATCTGGGGGATAACTTGCTTATTACATGGTCCGCAGCACTACTAATGGGATGAGTCTTTACATAGACCTGGTCACCCACAGACAGATTGTGCGGTCTTCGCCCGTGATTATAGTTACGTTGAACTTTAGCGTAATAAACCTTCAAATTTTTACGCGCACGATGCCAAGCAGCACGGATCGTTTCTGGATTAGCGACATCAGGCAGGAGATCGTTAATGGACCACAGATTAGAAAGTGGAGAATTAGGGGTGAACGCTAGCATCAATGAAGCAGGAGTTTGCTTGTGACTTTCATGAACAGCAGTATTGAAAGCAAATGATAGCCAATTAAGTGAAGAATCCCACTTTGAGTGGTCAGAAGAATGGTATGCAATAAGAGCAGATCTTAGGTTCCGATTAACTCTTTCAGCATAATTAGGCCTGGGATAATAAGGTGTGGTAGTCACATGAGAGATAGATAGATCAAAACAGAAATTACGGAATTGCACAGATGTAAAAGCTCTAGCATTATCACTCACCAAAAATTGACAGGGTCCAAATGAAGCAAAGATCTGTTTTAAGCAAGAAATAGTAGTACTAGCATTAGCCATGCGAGTAGGGAACAGCCATGTAAAACGCGAGAACGCATCAACACACACAAGTATGAAACGATGGCCGGTCCGTGAACGCGGGAATGGTCCAATGTAGTCGATGAATAGTCTCTCCATTGGGCGAGAAGCTTGCTCAGATGACAACAGACCAAGGCGGGTATTAGGAGCGGGTTTACTGATGTTACAGGTTTTGAAAGATTTGACCATTGTGCGAATTTCACCATCCATGGATTTCCAAATGAAATGCTTACGAATTTTCTCCCTAGTTTTAAATACACCAAGGTGTCCGCCAACAGGGGATTCATGGAAATATTTGAAAAGAGCAGGGACTAGATTAGAAGGTACAACAATTTTGGGGTCTCTGCGCCCACGAGCAGGACAACACAGAACACCATTTTTGAGGACATACGGTTTGACATGTTCACCAGATTTAATCCTGTCAATAATACCCTTCAATTCAGGATCGTCTTCCTGATGTTTAGAAATATCTTTGAAAAGGACAGGGGAATTGGTCAAAACCACATTAACAAAGGCCGAAACTTGTTCAGGAGAGGGATCAGCGGATTCTAATTGAGGATCAGAACTGCCAGGGTAGAACATTCTACTAAGAGTGTCGGCAATAACATTTTGAGTCCCACGAATGTGACGAGCTTCAAATTGAAAAGCTGAGATGCGTACTGCCCAACGCGCAAGACGACCAGTTCTTCTTGGCTTGGCCAGTACCCAACTCAATGCCTGATTGTCTGTTTCAAGATCAAAAGGTAGATGTTCAAGATACATTCTAAATTTCTCCAAGGAGAAAACAACAGCTAAGGCTTCTAACTCATATATAGAATAGTTGCGTTCAGCAGGATTTAGACTACGTGAAGCATAAGAGATAGGACGACGTCCATCTTCAAATTCCTGAAGGAGAACACCAGATATACCTGTAGATGAGGCGTCGGTTTGGAGAATGAAACGTTTAGAAAAATCTGGCATCGCCAGTACAGGAGCATTACATAAAGCAGATTTCAGATCATAGAAAGCTTCAAGTTGGGCATCACCCCACTCAAATTTAGCATCTTTTCTCCTCAAGGCATTTAATGGGGCTGCTCTCTCAGCGAAATTAGGGATAAATTTACGGAAGAAATTGACCATACCAACGAACCTAGCGACAGCTTTGACATCTTTAGGAGTAGGAAAATTTTGGATAGCTGCAGTACGAGATTGGTCAACCGAAACGCCTTTCTCGGACACGATATGGCCTAGGAAGGACATCTGAGGCTGTGCGAAAGTCACTTTGCTAGCCTTAAGGGTTAGTCCTGCTTTACGGAGCCTTTCAAGGACTTCATTGATATGAGCAAGGTGTTCTTCAAAGGTTTCGCTAAAAATTACCAAATCATCAAGATAATTATAAACGAATTTGAATTTAATGTCTGACAACACGTTATCCAGCAGCCGAGTCAAAACAGCAGCTCCCGTTGCCAGTCCGAACGGCACGCGCTCAAATTCATAGAGGTTCCAGTCAGTAGCAAAAGCTGTAAGATGCTTGGATTCCTCAGCAAGAGGTATCTGATAGTACGCCTGATTCAGATCAAAAGTGGTAAAAATTTTGGCATTAGCAAACCAAGAGAAACAAGAGTGCAAGTCAGGAAGTGGAACAGATTGAAGCACAACTCGCTTATTCAACATTCGATAGTCTATTACAGGCCGAAAACCACCCTGTGGTTTAGGGACTAGAAATATGGGAGAAGAGTACGCAGATTTAGAAGGACGTATTACACCATCAGCAAGCATTTGGTCGATGATAGCCTTAAGGGCTTTCATCTTAGGAGGCGACAACCGGTATGGAGGAGAACGAACAGGTACATTGTCAGTTACTTCAATTTTATATTCCAAAACATTGGTCACACCTAACTTGTCAGTGAACACATCAGGAAATTTATCGCAAAGATTTCTAAGCTGGTTGGCCTGATCATCAGGCAAATGATCAAAGTCGAAAGCTTTTGGTTCACTTGTGTCCTCAGACACAGCACTGACATGATAAGGAAGGATAGGAGAACGGTTACACAATGTAAAGATCCTCATAGAAAACTTAAACTGGAACTTATTATATTGAAGATCCAAAACCATACCAGTTTTGGCAATAAAATTTGCACCGAGAATGAAAGGACAAGATAAATCTTTCACCACTACCACGGGCATTTTCCATGTGAAATTACGTATTCTAATTTTGAGATTCAGACTTCCAATCAAATTCAAGGAATTAGAATTAGCCGTATGGCAGGTTAAAGACACAGGTGTTAAAGCAGGGAACTTACAAACAGATTTCACAGAGTTATACAATTTTTCACTCATCAAGGTGAGGCTACTTCCAGAATCAACTAAAGCACAAACTGGTTCATTGTTCACTTCTAGGCAAATGTAAGGTAATTTACATGGAGGAATAGCAGAAATACCACAAGATTTTGGAAAATTGACACTAGGGTCAGACTGAAGCTTATAATCGACTACAGGGTCAGGTAAATCATCAACTAATTGACAGCGATAACAGACGAAACATGAAGGTACACTATAAGTTTTGGCACCAGGATCGGCGGCTAGTCATCTGGGATTACTATTACCAGAACGCCCAGAGCCGGAAGAATTGCGAGGACACTGTCTTGAAAAGTGTCTATTTGACCCACAATATCTGCAAGAACTAGTGGAGAGAGAAACTCTATTCTCATTCGGAATTGAATTGCCTAAGGGCTCAATCTTAGGACAGTTCCTTTGGAAATTTTGAAGTTGACCACCCATGACAGGTTTTGAATTGCCTAAGGGCCCAATCTTAGGACAATTCCGCTGGAAGTGATCCGTAGAACCACAACTATAACATGCACGTGAATTACGTGGCTTGGAAGAAGTAGAAACGGTACTAGTGACCTGAGAAGACATGCTCATAGGAGGAGGAGCCAAGGCGACTCGTAACTGGTCGGCATACCTAATGCCTTCAGCAGAAACAGTAATAGCTTCCAACTGAGCGAACGTAGCGGGTCGAGGCGACAGAGCAAGATACGACCGGTAATTTGGTGCAAGACCCTCAATAATGCTAGCAACCATTTGAGACTCAGAATAGTTTAGCATGAAGATCCGAGCATTGAACTTAATGTCCTGGATGAATTCCGACAATGTTTCATTCAAATACTGTACTCGAAAATAATGCCTTTGAACCAAAGAAGACAAAGCACGGGAAGGAATAAAAAACTCAAGCACATGTGCATGAAATTGGTCAACTGTCCACTTTTCTGAAATGGCTCTTATGACATGCTCAGAAAGAGCTCCAGATACATGTGGATATAAGACTTGGAAGAAATTGTCACGACTTAAGGAATACACTACACTCTGATCTTTAAATTCGACCAAAAAACGTAGAAACACTATGACTTCGTCAATCGAATTAACGGTGAACTTAGATACACCCTTAAATATAGCAGTTAATGGGTGAGGCAAGTTTGAAAAAATTTGAGAAGCAGCAGGAGTAGGTACCTGAACAGCACTGGATTGGTTACAAGAAGGCAATACAGTAGTAAAGAAATCTTGATTAGAACGCTCCTGGGATAGGGTAGGAGTACTAAAAGTGAGGTTAGGACTGAGGTTAGATTGCATAGAAACCGGCACAGATATTCGCATTTGCGACACATTTTCACACATCTGTGACACCCCAGAAGAATTTACTACAGGTGACGCTTGGACATGGGGATATCTTTGTACGATAGGAAGAGAAACAACTTGGGTCGCAACCGGAGGATGAGATAAAGACACAGTAGAATTAACAGTTCCCATAGGAACAGTTGACATAGCAACTTGGGTACAAGAAGCACCACTATCATTATTCATGGGCAGAGAAGCACTGGTAAATACAGCAGGAGAAGATTGCACGGGAGTATCATTAAAAGTGACCACTGCACTAACTGGTGAAGCAGTAGATACAGATACAGTGTCACTGTCACACGTTTCAGATTGGACGGGTACATTAACTATAGAATTTGAGCTAGGCAAAGAATTACCTTCCAGCAATCCAACAATTTTATCAAAAATATCACAAAACTGCAATAACAACGATTCGCACTCGCATCGCTCATCTTCAGATAAATTATGCGCCAACAGATCGCGAATCCTGTCCACGTAATGCTGCACTTGGCCTTTCGCACGTGTTAACTGTGCATCAGACGGTTTAGAAGAACAAAATGACATGATAATGGCTTTATATTCTACAATTTTATCTCTGACAATCGACAAAGATGCGCACACTTCATCTGTTGATAACCCTGGGACGAAAACAGGTTCATTTAGCGATTGTTTCAACAAGCTCGTGTCATCCTTAACCTTTCCTGTCGAATTCAACTTACGAATACGAAGTTCGTAAGCTAATTCCTCCTTCCTCAAATGGAACGGCCCTGGGATAGCACGAGACATGTTGATAAAAAAGGAAACACTACGAGATAATACTTGAATTAAATTTTAGGTTATAACCACCGAATTACCGTCAACTTTGCTTCTTCAGCAACCCAAAGCTCTGCTAACATACTGCAACCTCTCCAAAGGGTAAGGTTACAATTAATAGGTTTAAAGAAGAGAAAATGTTTGCTACCGTAATGCTTTCACTAAAAGTACTGTACACTAGGCATGTCAACATGTACGAAACTAAATTTGCAAGCACATAGATCACAGGAAATAAACAAACAGTTTAACCAACATGACTATTAAGAAAGGATAACCGGGAAGCGGCTGGGAACCATATCCAGGCGGTGGAAGGTATTGGTAACACTGAAGAAGCGAAGTCAATGTAATCCTAAACTTTACTTAACAAGTTAGATTCGATTTCATATATAAAGCAATAACCAAGATACAATTAAAATAATGACGGCATAATTTCAACAACCATTACAATTTACATGAGGGTAGCATTTAGTAATTAAATTTATTTTACACCGGAACATCACACATGACGTTCCACTGTCGTGGCGTTACCTTTAAAAACCCAAAACAGTTCGAAATAAATAAAGGAAGGTAACGTTATACTAAAGTGAAGAGATACATCTAAGGAGGAAAAATAATTTACGTATAATCATGGAGCAGAGCATCTTCAGTGGGTAGCCCCCTCAAAAACACTTCTGAGAAAGGGTACCCGACCTAAAGATGAATATTCCATGATGAAGCGGAATTAATGAGATAGTCCCGAGAAAAATATTACTGATAAGGATTACTTCGAAAGGCGTATAACAATTAATTTACAAAACAACAAACGGGAACTATCTCTTGACAAAGTGAGGCGACTTACCGAAACGGCTAAGTCATAATTATAACATTTGGAAGCAGAAGGAAACACGGGTACGCTCCGGCAAGATAAATAAAAAATGAAACACTACATCTGAAACTGAATACCAGAAAAGTTAAAAAATAATAATCAGTGCTTACCGGATGGTGGGGCCCAGAAGACCCGTACCTTGGAAGGTGACCGTTCCCTTCAGTGGTCAAACAGAAAAGACGCCCTCGCAGAGCAAGGCTCCAGCGACAACGCTTCTCCCCGGAAATTATGAAATATTACCACGGCCAATGAGCGTACGATGTTTTCCTTCACCTACCAATCACATTTCCTTTTATTTTCTCCAATAGGAGCGCAGAAAAAATAGTGCTGACAAAGAACATTTAGGAAGCCCTTAGAAATTACGAAATTTGTGCAACTTTACGAAACCGGAAATCTCCCACGCCGATGTGGCGCGTGTGGTACAGGATGCACCAGAATTACAATGACAATCAAATAATTTTAAAATCATATCGACTTCAAACAAATTAAACAATTCCAAAATTCACATACTGAGGAAAACCAAAACAAACAATTGAATAAATCCTTTACATACATAATTTATCGCCGTCTTCCGAGTCCAAATAATCAAATCCCAATAATCACAACAACTTACTTACTTACTTACTTACTTACTTACTTACTTATTAACTTATTTAATTATTTATTCCTTTATTCCTTGATTTTGATTTATGTGTTTATTTATTTATTGAATGATTTGTGTATTCATTTATTTATTTATTTATTTATTTATTTATTTATTTATTTATTTATTTATTTATTTATTTATTTATTTATTTATTTATTTAGTTAGTTATTTGTTTATTTATTAATTTATTTAATTATTTATTTATTTATTTATTCGTTCATTCGTTTATTTATTTATTTATTTATTTATTCATTCATTCATTTATTTATTTATTTAGATATGTATTCATTTATTTATTTATTTATTTATATATTTTTGGATTGATTTATTCATTTATTTATTTACTTGTTAATTCATTCATGTTTGCATTCATTCATTATTAATTACTTAATTTATTTATTTATTTATTTATTTATTTATTTATTTATTTATTAGTAATTAATTTATTTATTCATTTATTTTCTTTGCATATTGACTTATGTATTTAATAATTCATTCATTCATTAATTTATTTATTGAGATATTTATTTATTTACTCATTCATTCATTCATACATTTATTTATTCATTTCTTTCTTTATGTATGTATTTATTTATTAATCAATTTATTTATTTATTTATTTATTTATTTAGTTATTTATTTGTTTATTTATTTATTTATTTATTTATTTATTCGTTCATCCATTATGTATTTCTTTATGTATTTGTTAATGAATTTATTTATTTACTTATTATTGAATTTATTTACTTATTCATTTATTTATTTACGTTTTTACTTATTTATTTTCTTATTCATTCATTCAATTATATTTACTGATTTATTTATTCATTTATTCATGGATTCATTCATTCATTCACTTACTTACTTACTTACTTACTTACTTACTTACTTACTTACTTACTTACTTACTTAAATGTTTTAATTTATTTACTTATTATTTATTTATTTATCCATTCATTCGTTTATTTATTTAGTTATTTTTTACTGATTTATTTATTGATTTATTTATTTATTCGTTCAATCATTCATTCATTCATTTATTTATTTATTTATTTATTTATTTATTTATTTATTTATTTATTTATTTATTTATTTATTTATTTATTTATTTATTTATTTATTTATTTATTTATTGATAGACGTATTAATTATTAATTTCTTGATTCATTTAGTTATTTACATATTGACTTATTTATTTATTTATTTATTCATTCATTCATTCATTCATTTATTTATTTAGATATTGATTCATTCATTTATTTCTTCATTTATTTATTCATTCATTCATTCATGCATTTATTTATTCATTTATTTATTCCTTATTTATTTAGTTATTAATTCATTTATTTATTAATTTATTGTTTATTTATTTACTGATTTATTTATTTATATATTTATTGTTTGATTTGTTTATAAAATTTTCATTTATTTCTTTACATATTTATTTATTTATTTAGTTAATTTTTCATTTTTTTATTCATTTATTTATTTATTTATTTATTTATTTATTTATTTATTTATTTATGTACTACTTACTTACCTACTTACTTACCTACTTAATTATTTACTTATTTAATTATTTATTTCTTTATTTCTTGATTTTTCATTTATGTATGTATTCATTCATTCATTCATTCATTCATTCATTCATGTATTTATTTATTTTTATTTATTTATTTATTTATTTATTTATTTATTTATTTAATAATTGATTGATTTATTTATTGAATTATTTACTTATTTATATATTTAATTATTTATTTACTTATGAATTAATTTATTTATTCATTTCTTTATTGATATATGTACTTATTTATTTACTTATTCATTTATTTATTTTTATATACTCACTCACTCACTCACTCACTCACTCACTCACTCACTCACTCATTTACTTACTTACTTACTTACTTACTTACTTACTTACTATAAACTTAGCATTTAAGATATTTCCTAGACTTTAACCAATTCATAGAGAATAGGATACCTCCATATATACTGTATGTCCTTATATCAGGCTACATGCCTCTTCTTTGAATTTCTTTTCCTATATTCTTTTCATAATATTACTTAGTTTACCTCTTCTTCCTGACGTCTCCATTCTCTGTTTAACAATTTAACAAGACTGTAAAGTTCATCTTCATTTTCAATTTTACCTGTCTCCTTCCCATCTACATATTTCTCTCTGATCTTTCTTATTTCAGTACAAACGTTTAATTGGAGTGCCACTTCCATATCTTAATTGCGTAAAATGCATAGATTTTCTTCATATTGTTGTCATATAGCTTTATTCTTATATACTGTACTTCCTATAATGTTATTGACTTTTGCGTCCCACTAACTACTTTTACGGTTTTCGGAGACGCTGTGATACTGGAATTTATCGCAGCAGGTGTTCTTTACTTGGTGGTAAATCTACCGACACGAGGCTGACGCATTTGAGCACCTTGAAGTAGAGGCGGAAAACTATCGATAGTGCTATCGATAGTTATCGATAGCGACCACTATCGTCTGACATCGATAGTCAGTTGCCTACTATCGACAGTCAACGATAGTTTTTTTCGTTATTGGCTAATTTTTCGCACTAACAGAAATTGAACAGATGTTTCACGGTTTGGTAGTAACTTTAATATACCTGTTTAAATTTGTGAACTTCATATATAGATGCCCAAAAGGAAGATACCTGACGTTTGGAAGTGGTTTAGGCGTAGTGAGGATGAAAAGTTAGCTAAGTGCAATGTATGTGGAATACTGTAATAGAACCCCTACACCAGAACATCCGTAATGGAATGATATTAGATCGTTCAGTATTTACAGGATTATTTTTTTCCACACGAATGTATGTGCTACATCACCATTGTTTCCGACAAAATATCTTCCTCACATTCATTAGAAATACCAGGTCATCATGCGAAAAATCATTATTGCTACTATCAGAATTACCAATATCATTTAGAGATTCATCTTTGATGTAGGCGAGTCAATTATTCTGTCATCAGACAAACATTTCTTCTTTTTCGCGCTCGCCATTTCTGTTTACCTTGTCAGCTGGCGAGTCAAGATATTGTATAACTTAGAGGCGAGAGAAGATAAGGCAAATTTTAGGCCAAAGGCTTCATGAAAGCAACTGAAAACTCTACTGGCATCCGTTCAGAATGCTGTAAAACTTTTTTCCAAAGATATTACTATACCCGAGAAAATGAACACTGCAGCTGAACGAGAATTTCTCGGGCGGTCAAGTTATAGGCAAGCGCGTGCAGCTCGAGAATATCTCGGACGTTCCACCAAATAAATTTATGAGTGATTCCGATCTGAATTTCTGAAATTACATAGCATGGAATAGTTGTAATTTCTACTGAATTTTTTTGAATTGTGTTCAGTCATTCAGTGAATGTCCTATTTTCATGCATAATGATATGATTCGTTCCACTTTTTGAAAACTATCGATAGTAGAGCTCATACTATCGGAAAATATCGATGGCGATTACTATCGATATTTTTCCGCCTCTACCTTGAAGTATCACCGGACTGAGTCAGGATCGAAACTGTTAAGTTGGGGTATGAAGGCTAGTGCCTCAACCGCTTGAGCCACTCAGCCCGGCTCTTATTTACTCCCATCAGCCACAAGGTTATCCATTTCAACGGAGATAGTTCGCCGTGAAATTAGGGGCGCGCAGCTGTGAGCTTGAATTCTGGAGGTAGTCGGTTCGAACCCCACTGTCCGCAGCCATGAAAATAGTTTTCCGTGGTTCCCATTTTGCAGCAGGCGAATGCCGGGGCTGTATCTTAACGAAGTACACGTCCGCTTTATTCTTTTCAATCCCATCGTCGTTATAAGTCATATTTGTGTTGGTGCGACTAAATGCAACTTGTAAAGAAAAAAATATCCCTTTTTGTTAAATTGCCAGTCGTTACTGCTACAAAACCAAACGAAACCCATGGCGCAACAGCCCCTAAAGGCAAAGGCCTATAAAGTGACCACTGCTCAACCCGAAGCCCTGCAGATTATAAGGTGTCATGTGGTCAGAACGAGGAATCCTCTCGGCCATTTTTCCCGGCTACCTAGACCTGGGCAGCCATCTCACCGTCAGATAGCTCCTCAATTGTAATCAACCCTCAGATCCATGTAAAAATCCCCAACCTGACCGTGAATCGAACCCGAGGACTACGGTTAAGAGGCAGACACTACTCCTACACCACGAAGCTGGCATCCTTATCCTTACTGGAATATTTCTACTTATTTTCCAAAATTCAAGAAGTGTTCTCTTGTTATTACATTCTGTCATTATTATTTGTCTTTCAATATCTTTCGCTCTTTGGACCACACACAATACCAAGGGGAAAGTACTCTACTAACATAACTGCATACGTGCTGGATGAGAAAGCAGACTTTCTTAAGTCCTCTGACAGGAAATACACGGTAGAAAAGAAGTGGAATTTCAGAATGAGTGAACTATTATAGTTTGAAGTCATGCAGTCACTAACCGTCAGCTTTTATTCATAAGCCGTAGAGAGGTTGTGAACTATGAGTCAAGAATTTGTACGAACCTCGCTATTGTTCCTTGGAATGTACAAAAATAATTGAGGAGTAATTCTAATGGATTGACATTCACGCTAAATACTGCATGCCACGAACTGTATGAATACTACGTCGCCACCAACAATTCGAGAATTTCAAATGACGTTCCTGCGGCTTCCATTCCACGTAAAATATTCGTGCAATTGAGAGTGTAGCGTAAGGCCACATAATGGTGAATAATTATAGATGTATGAGTTGGTGGAAAATGCGATATTTAGTGAGGTTGTTGGATACAGGTTAATGATTTGAAAGTCAGAATCGTACAGTTATGGGAAATGTCACTCTTCTGGTGGGAGAATAACATAGTACATTCTACCTGAGCGGTGAATATGTTTGTTTCCAATTGACGAATTATTTTACACTAGCAAATGTACCCGTGCTTCGCTACGGTATTCTACATTGTATACGGATATCGACGTAAATACTGTGCGTGCAGCAAATGAGATTGTTTTAAAATTGCATGTCTCTTAGCCTTATCCGAGAAATAGCATGGGGAGGTCCACATACGTTGTTTCCAATGTAAAGTGAGGGTTGCGGAGTTGTGATGATAACGCCAGGCTCACTTGCCTACTGCCATTCACAATCGAGTTGGCAAGTTTACATTATAATTGCAGGCCCCAATGCCTACTGCGCGGTCACAATCGATTTGGGGAGTTTTAGTTACAATGGCAGACCCATTTCCTACTTTCAGACAGGTTACAGTTGAGGAGTTTTTATTATAATACCAGGCAACTTCCCTACCACCAGTCAAAATTGAGTTGTGCAGTTATCATTATAATGACAGTCCCTTTTTACTGCTGCTAGCCAGCTTACTGCCAGTCACACAGAATTAGTGAGTTTCCATGAAAATAGCAGGCCACAATGCCTAATGCTAGTCAAATTTTAGATTGGAACATTTGTTTATAATGGCGGGCACCCTGGCCTAGAGCCAAACACAATAGAGTAGGGGACTTTCGAACAAAACTGCATGATCCCTTGCCTTCTGCAAGACAAATCGAAAAGTGAATTATTCATTAAAATGGTAGGCCCTCCTTACTAATGCCAGTTACACAGGAGTTGGAGAAGGACCCCATTCCTACTGCCAGCAGTCAAAGTCGGTGTAGGGAGTACTGATTACAATAGCAGACACATCCTTTCTCGATCTCTACAAATCGACATCAATGAATATATATACAGATGGACATACGAAAGTATATGAATGTTTACAATATTGCAGACCTTCATTTACAGATTAACTGCTGCTAAACGGTACGTCATATCGACAAAGGATTGTACCGTAAGGCGCAGTATTTAGCGATCTAAATGGCTGGTCCTATGATATTTTCTCGCATCTAATCTATTCATGGGGCAGATTGAATCAAAAACGTTGAATAGGTTGAAATTTGTGTAAGAATATCTTGCATTTCCATTACTTTTCGGATAATTATGTGGCATAGCATTTGGCTCACATATGGGCACTTGGTGGGCCAATGTTCGTGTAGAGTTTGATCATACTATCTTTCCTGTAAGTGATTGAAATTATGCACATGAGAAGAAAAGGTTTAGAAATTAATTTCCATTAAGGCAGGTAGATTTCCATAAAGTTTGGTTGTGTGTATTTAGAGAGAGTGCAAAATCACGGTTTCGGTTTCGTATAAACCCCCAATTAGTTCAGGGATTTAGAAACAATATTTGCCCTAAAACCTCCCCAAAGGAAAGGTGGATTCTAAATATGAAGTTTGGTGGAAATATATCCAGTAGTTTTCAAGTTAGAGAAAGACAAACAGACCAACAAACAAAGAAAGAAACAAACAAACAAACTAACTAACTAACAGACACCAAGGAAACCTACCCCTGGACAGAAGGATGCTATATATAAAATTTGGTTCAAATATCTTGTTAGTTTTCAAGTTGTAAGAAGTACGCTTTACACGCACCCGCTGGGATTTGTACCGAAAAACGGTCCGTTAATGATATATCCCTTACTAAATCCTGTTATCGAAATGATGCACATGAGAAAAAAAGGTTTAGAAATTCATTTTCATTAAGGCAGGTTGATTTCCATTAAGTTCGGTTGTGTATACTTTGAGGGAGTGCAAAATCACGGTTTCGGTTTCGTAAAAATCCCCACTCAGTTCAGGGATTTAGAAACGATATTTGAGCTAAAACCTACCCAAGGAGAGGTGGATTCTAAATATGAAGTTTGGTGGAAACATATCCAGTAGTTTTCAAGTTATAGAAGGACAGACAAACAGACAAACAGACAAACAGACACCAAAGATAAAAATGATGCAGATGGTCATTATTACACCTGAAACGGATAACTGTACGGAAATTTCGCCAAAATCAATGTACAGACACACGGTCGTTACGCTTTTATTTTTTGCGCTAAAACCTACCCAAGGACAGGTGGATTCTAAATATGAAGTTTGGTGGAAATATATCCAGTAGTTTTCAAGTTATAGAAGGACAGACAAACAGACAAACAGACAAACGGACACCAAAGCTAAAAATGATGCAGATGGTCATAATTACAGGTGAAACGGATAACTGTACGGAAATTTCGCCAAAATAATCAATGTACAGACACACGGTCGTTACGATTTAATTTATATAGATATAGATGACGGATAAGCATGAGCACGTTGAAAAGTGCAGACTTCCACTTCGAGATTCATATCTCCTAAACGGTTTATGATATTAAGAAACGGTTTGCGCCATCAGACGCCTCATTTATCGCTCTACATGTTTGTTTCGAAACCATTTCCTCGTATCTCCCATATTAAGGGGGTAAATTGAGATCAAATTTTGAATAGGGTGAAATTTGGGTGCATTTTTAACATTTTACATTACGTTTTGCCTACTTATGTATAAGCTAGAATCATGAAATTTGGTACACACATGTCCCTTAATCGTGCCAATGTGCGCACACAACGTGATGATCCTATCATTCTTATAAGTGTGTCAAACAATGCAATATACTTGTAAAAATCACCAAATTTACGAACAATCCAGAAATACGGCCAAATTTAACGTATAAGGGAGAGAGATACGACAAAATGTCACAGGACCAAAGTTGTAGATCACTCCGAATTGAAGGGACATTGTGCCACCTGTTTTGTGATACGACTTACCGTTTAGCCAAAAAATAGCTCAAAAGGAATGTCTGCACAGTCATTAAAATTGCCTATATATTTCGATATCTTAGGGGGGTAAAAAGTGAAAAATTTGAACATCTTGGAATTTTCCCGTCGGTTAGGGACCAAAAGCTATAATTTCACCAAATTTCAATTGTCTACTTCGTCTGGCAGGTTGTGCCGCCATTTTGATTTGGGGGGATAGGGGATAAAAATGAGGAAATTCTCGAAAATTTTTAACCCCACGAAACCTATAGGTTATCGTTTTGGATATACTATACGACTGTGTTCTTATGCTGAGCCCAAAATTTGAGCCCCCCCAGCGTGCCCCCTTCAGGGAATTTTGAGAATTTCCGATTTTTCTAGGGATCCTGGGGTCATCAGTTTCCTCCGTACCAAGTTTCAAATTTCTGAGATTTATGGAAGTGCCTCATTAATTCACGTCTTTTTTCATTTTTAAATATTTATATATACATCGCTCCAGCCCGACTTGCTTTTATATATATAGATACATACATGCATACATACATACATACATACATACATACATACTGCACCCATAAGGCGAACATCAAAAGGGCACAATACATACATATATACATACATATATTCAATCACCACTGATCTGTATTTAGGACAGATACCGAGATGGCATATTCTCTATCAGTTGTTTACTAAGGCTTTCCTTAAATAATTTCAAAAAATTTGTAATTCATCGAACATTTCCTTTTGTAAATTATTCAAATCCCTAATCCCTTTTTCTATAAACGAATATTTGCCACAATTTGTTCTCTTCAGTTTCAACTGCGTTTTCAAATTGTGATCTTCCCTCCGTTTAAAAACACCACTCAGCATTATTTGTCTACTAATGTCATTCCAAGCCATCTCTCTACTGACAGCTCGGAACATACTGTGTAGACGAACCGCTTGTCTCCGTTCTTCCAAGTCTTCGCAGACCAAAGATCGTAACATTGTCCTAACAATATTCTTTCTGTCGGAAATCACTCAGAACAAATCGTACTGCTTTCCTTTTAGATTCCTTCTCAGTTCTCAAATCAAATAATTGCGCTGTGGGTGACTTACACTGGAACTATACTCGAATTGGGATCCTGCCTGAGACTTTCACGATTTCTCCTTTACATCCTTACTTTCTTGCTTTCTTTCTTAATACGGTTACGTTCGAGGGTTGGTTTTTTCCCTCGGACTCAGCGAGAGATCTCATCTCTACCACCTCAAGGGCACTGTCCTGGGGCGTGACACTTCGGTTCCGTGGGATACAACTGGGATTGAGGACCAGTACTTCGCCCAGGTGGCCTCCCCTGCTATGCTGAACAGGGCCTTGTATGCGGGGATGGGATTATTGGAAGGAATAGACAAGGAAGAGGGAAGGAAGCGCCCGTTGCCTTAATTTAGGTACCATGTCAGCATTTGCCTGGAGGAAAAGTGGGAAACCACGGAAAACCACGTCAAGGATGGCTGAGGTGGGAATCGAACCCTCCTCTACTCAGTTGACCTCCCGAGGCTGAGTGGACCCCGTTCCAGCCCTCATACTAAACTTCGTGGCAGAGCCGGGAATCAAACCCGGGTGTCTGGGGATGGCAACTAATCACACTAACCACTACACCACAGAGGCCTACATCCTTACTACAACCGTTAAATTCGCTCATAACTATATGGAGACAAGTGTGATCTTTTTTGCAACTTACTCTTTGTGGTTATCCCAATGAAGATCATTCGTTACATTAACACATAGCTACTTACAGTGCTCCTTATGAGGTACCATCACCCCATCGACCCACTAATTAAAACTGGTAACCTTTCCTTTTCTGAAACTCTCAACATACATCTGTACTTCTTCTTAGAGTGCCGTATACAGTCCCCCCAGCCGTTGGTGATCACCCTGCAGAAGGCACCCCTTTGCCCAGATAACTATTCGGTGTTGTTGATTCAAGTCCAGTCAATGTTGTTTTAGAGCCATGCAATGGCCTAAATAAGCTGTTTTCTTGGCTTTGGTGATGATTGCCAGTTCTAGCTCTCCTTAACACTTCAGTATTGGTTACAAAATCTGCCCTGGCTATTCTGATCATTCTCCTATGTAACAACATTTCAGAGGTCCTTAATCTGTTCATGGAGGAAGCTTTGACAGTCTAGGTCTCCACTCCATAAAGCAGTGTTGACCAGATATAACATCTGAACAGCTTTTGCCTGAATTTGAGGTTTAGCTCATCATCACTAAACAATGATCTCATGTTTTCGAACAGATTGAATTATAGTGAGCAGTCCTTGAAGACCTTTAAGGGCGTCACATGAAAATTACGTGTCATCCGCATATCTAATGTTGTTTATGACGGCTCCATTTACTTTGACACCTTGCTCAGTATCAAGCATAGAGGTTGAATACGATACGAGTGGTGAATGTATACAAGCTTGGCGTACTCCTCTTTTGATACTTATCTCTGAAGTTCTTTTTTTATGTTTTCGTCCAGTCTTGACTGTGGCTCGCTGTTTTCATACACATTATAACCTTCCAAAGACTATGGATTAAAGTTAAGAACATTGGAAGTTTATGGTAACGTAAAATTAATGAAATCGCACGTCCAGTAAATGAAATAACTCGACCAGCTGAATAAATAACAGATAACGAATTGAAGGTACCGGTGAACACAAGCTCAGAAAATAGTACCATTCATCACACTTACGACACAGAATCCGATTTTCAACTACTCTTCTGCTTTTACCACATATTTCACTGCATCTTACACCATTATGCACCAGGGATATCACAGACTCACAGACAGTAGTCTCCATCTTGTCTGCTAATGAAATGTAATGCAGTCCTTGGAAAGATCCCGGTGATATATTTATTGAGGTGAGAATTGATGTTCGTCATGCGTATGAATTTAATGGTGGTAATAAATGATGTGTACATAAGCATGAATGCATTTTCTTTTGTGATAAGGTATTCGAAGAATATTAGAGTTCTTTGTGTGACAGTCGTCAAAAATGCGATAATCTAAGAGTCGATGTGAGTGAGTTACGCGCAGATGTGAAGGGATGAAATAGAATCTTCAGTAATAAATGACACCATGTAGATGAAAACCATGTCGCAGATGAGGTGTGTAGATGTTGTTCTGAGGAATGCTAAATAATGTTCTTTTGGTAGATCACAGATTTGGTAGTAAGCATTGAGTGCGGATTTTCAGGATTGTTCGTGGAGAATACCAGAGGCTGCATTGTCACTTGTACCAACATAGATCAATAATTTGGACTACACTATGATCTCCCTTTAATTACTAAAGTCACGTAACAAGTTAGAAAAACTGCCTCCTTCGAAATTCTGCAATAGCTGCGTCTGGACAACAAATTCCTGAAAATAAGGAAGCTTGGAATTATTATTATTGGGGTGCTTTATTAGATGACGGTCGGTAACAGAGTGTTATAGTACGATGAGATAATATTGAATAAATAGGCCTATTGTATTTTCTTCAGAGGAAGATAAAGAGATATCAATAGATAGCATGGAGACTCAATGACGAAAATGTGTAGAGGAGGCCATGGAATGTGTTGAATCAAACGGGCCAAACTCAATATACGATGTTCATACATTGTCTATCTATTACGATATAATTCGAGAATCGAGACCCATATTGAGATAGTCGATTGGTACGTCGAGTTATGAAGGCGACGGATTGTTAAACATGTTCCTTTGCCAAGATCAGCGATTTCAAGAGCGTTCTGTGCCAGAGAGGTTATGCGGTGAAAGTCATAATCATGTGGAAGGTAGATTACAGGCCACAGAATTCGGAAGACTAATTAAATACACACCTACTTTTATTATTGTATCTTAGAATTGGATTTTGTTTTGAGAAAATAGGGACAGTAAAATAATTCTAAAAGGTCATCAGAAGTATCGCACACGATTAGGAAGAGGTGAGATCAAAAGCCAATTATAATTGTAAAAATATTGTATGAATAGCACGAATTATTCATTGTAAAAGGGAAAAGATATATCTATTCTCTCAAAATAAGGCAAGTGCTAACTCAGTATATTGTAAATGCCATTTATGCACATGACATTGTACTAATCTTTCCACTCTTCTGTTTGGCGCAGGAGATCAGACTTATTCTCAGCAGCCAACATGGCATCATCAGCATAGAGAAGTGTCCATGGTATTGGCTTGTGCTGGTCTGATGAAACAGTGTCCATCGCAAGAATAAATAGCAGTGATGATAAGGCAGAGCCTTGATGTACTCCTACAGTTATGCGGAAATCATCGGACGCTCCTGCAGCAGCTTGAACATAACTCCTTGGTTCTACGTAGAGCATCTGTACCCACTTAACAAGATGCTCTGGAATGCTATGTTCTCGTAGTGCTAACCAGATTAGGTCATGTGGAACCCGATCAAAGGCCTTCTCAAGATCCAGAAAAGCGAGATGAAGAGGCTTCTTTTTTCATGGTGCTTTTCAACTAACAGACGTGCAGCGTGGCTTGCATCTGTTGTGCCACAATTTTTCACGAATCCAGCTTGGTTCGTTGTAAATTTGGCTATCTGGCGAATCCTTTTGTCGAGAATACGCTCAAAGATCTTCATCGCGTGGCTCAGAAGTCTGATTGCGCGATAATTAGAACAATCGGGAGGACTTCCCTCCTTCTTGAAGATTGGTACGGTAATGCTCCGTCGCTAATCTGATGGTATTTGACCTTCTTTGATGATCTGATTGCAAAGCTCTCTTAGCCATATTGCCGCATCCCACTGTTCAGAGCACCAGAACTCTGCCGGAAGATCATCGGGGCCTGTGGCTTTCCCTGGTTTCATCTTCTTCAGAACAGCCTGAACTTCCGTGAAGTCAATTTCCTTCACTGGGCCTTCAATAGCGGAGGTGGTTGGGATTGGTGGGTGGGAAAATTCTTCGGTTGAAAGTTTCTCAAAATAGCTCCGCCAGCGTTTTCGCGCTTTCTTCCAGTCGACCAGCAGGTCACCTTTTTCGTCATTGATGCCGTAAAAATGTTGAATGTCTTCCGTTTTGCGGTGCTCGATTTGAGTAGCCGGTAAATGTGCCGCTCGCCTTCGCGCGTGTCAAGTTTTGCATATAGGTCTGCATATCGGTTTGATTTTGTCACAGCAATGACCTTATTCGCCTCACTACGGGCTTTTTTGTAGGCATTCCAACGAGACGGTGTTTTATCTGAAAGAAACTCACGGTAGAGCTGTTTCTTCTTCCGCACTGCACCTTTAACGTCGTCATTGCAAAGCCACGTGTCTTTGTCAATCCTACGTTGTCCTGGTTTAGTTGTTCCAAGAATAGAGCGTGCGGCTTCATGAACGGCGTCTTTCAGTTTAGTCCAGCTCTCTTCAACCGTGATGATTGGTGGCACTGTCATTTTTGTAACAATGTAGGCCTCCTTATCCTTGTAGCGCCACCATTTGATTCTTTTAGTCTCGTTTCTGGGTAAGTATTCGGATCTTGGTGACTTCATCCGTAGCTTACAGATGACAGGTCGGTGTTGCATCGCGACGGTTTCGTAAGGAACAACTTTTGTATCTAGGACATATTTGAAATTCCGTCGTCTCACAAGGATATAGTCAATCTGAGTTGCATTGGAGTCACTGTAGTACGTGATTGGATGAACCAGGTGTTCGTGATGATCAGATCATGAGTTCGTTGTCCGTCGCCCTTCTTCTCTCCATATCCTCTGTCCAACGTGTCCATTCAGATCCCCGGCAACAATGAGGTAGTCTTCTGGTGGCACTTCAGCAGTCTTCTCTTCAAGCAGTTCTCGGAAGGCATCTTTTGTTTTCGCGTCTAGGCAGCGTAGGCACTGAAAAAGTGGACCTTCCTTCGATCCGCGACATATCCGATTTTCATCAATCGACCATCGTAGCGTTGCATCTCAGAGACAGAATCATCAAATTTTGTTGATATAACAATGCCAACACCGTTAGTTGTTCTTCGGGTTCCGTAGTATATGAGTTTGTATCCACACCCATTATCGCTTGACTTTTCTCCACTCCATCTTGTCTCTTGCACCGCGCAGATGTCTACATGCCTTCTTTCAAGTGCTATGGCCAGTTCACTGCTTCGACCAGACATAGTTCCGACGTTCAGTGATGCTATACAGAATGTGGGGGGTCGCTTGTTTAGCCGTCGCCGCCCGTGCGACGGTAACCCTTGCATACTTTTCGTGCTGGCTGGCCCCTGCCAACACGCGTCGCCTTTAGCGGGGGACGCCCTAGCCGTGGTTCCGATTCCATGAGACAACATTTACATAAAGATGTGACGGTATGTTTTTACGGTCGGCTTGTCACAGAGCCTGTCGCTAAGCATTTTAGAGCTGCTGCCAGCAGGTGGTTAGGTCGCTCCTGACCTGGAGAACACACGCCTTTTGTAGCCGCTCCTATGGAGAACAAACGCTACGTTCCTCTCTGCATTAGCTCCCAGAAAGATAGAGTGCCTCATCTGCCAACTACACCGTACCGATAGTCTCCATCTCCGCCGAAGTTGTCATAAAGGACTATGACACACTTCCATCACTGATTAAATTTATTTCTATTGTGGACCAAAGACCACGAAAATACAATAAGGATTATGAGTCCTGGAGGCAGCTCTTCCGCTCTCTTCGCCGTTGGGAATATGAAACTCCTCTTCTGTCTTTGAGACCGTTGGCTAGATTTCACCTAGTAACCCTAGGCAGGGGCCCTTACAGGGTACTAATCCGGAGCCACATGGGCCCAGGTTTTTTAACGAGGTGTTACTCCTCCCCCTCCTCCTTCCCCATCACTTGAGAGATGGGTCATGATACTCAATTTCAAATAGACGTCAATTTATATTACTTTTCGATTAAGTTGTAACTATGTTTTCATGATATGATATTCATTACACAGAATATCCTTCCAAGAAGAAAAAAGTGGTTTCCCAATTCCACACCAGGCAAATGCTGGGGCTGTACCTCAATTAAGGCCACGGCCGCTTCCTTCATATTCCTAGGCCTTTCCTGTCCCATCGTCGCCATAAGACCTATCTGTGTCGGTGCGACGTAAAGCAACTTGTAAAAATAAAGAATAATTCTTCGATTTCTCATTAGTAGGTTAAGTTTAGTATCATAGTATGATGTAGTTTAGATATACATTCTCATACGTCAGTCGGACTTGGAAAATATAAACGGTGAGATCCTGTGAGCAGACTCAACGAACTTGTACGTCCCTTGAATGGAGTCCTTGCATCTACGCGTGACATCAGCCGAGGCATAACATTAACAACATGAACCCTGAATCAGAATACGTGAAAGGTCACAATACATACATACATACATACATACATACATACATACATACATACATACATACATACATACATACATATATACATAGCCGGGCTGAGTGGCTCAGACGGTTGAGGCAGCGGCCTTCTGACCCCAACTTTGGAGGTTCGATCTTGGCTCAGTCCGGTTGTATTTCAAGGTGCTCAAACACATCACCCTTGTGTCGGTAGATTTACTGGCACGTAAAAGAACTCCTGCGGGTCTAAATTCCGACACATGCGTCGTTTGCTCAAATCTTGTTTCTTTCCATTCTCCGCGGTTTTAGGTTTACGAGGCCTGATGAGTTTCTAATTTTCATGCCCTTCGTGACCCTTCCACTTATTTGAGCGATACCTTCATTCTTCCTAGTGTGTGAACTCCTTCCTTTTCCCTCTGATTAGTGTTAATAGAGGATGGTTGCCCAGTCGTACTTCCTTTTAAAACAATAATGAAAAACATTGTTGTATGTCCCAGCCCTTGCCCCTTTCTCTACGGGGTCAGATATGAAGTGAGATAAAACTTGTTAGTGATTTTTAACCACAGTCAATCAATCAATCAATCAATCAATCAATCAATCAATCAATCAATCAATGCTGATCTGCATTTAGGGCAGTCGCCCAGGTAGCAGATTCCTATTCTGTTATTTAATAGCCTTTTCTTAAATGATTTCAAAGAAACTGGAAATTTATTGAACGTCTCCCTTGGTAAGTTATTAAAATCCCTAACTCCCCTTCCTATAAACGAATATTTGCCCCAATTTCTCCTCTTGAATTCCAACGTTACCTTCATATTTTGATCTTTGCTACTTTTAAAGACACCACTCAAACTTATTAGTCTACTAATGACATTCCATCTCTCCGCTGACAGCTCGGAACATACCACTTAGTCGAGCAGCTCGTCTTCTTTCTCCCAACTCTTCCCAGCCCAAACTTGCAACATTCTTGAAAGGCTACTCTTTTGTCGGAAATCACCCAGAACAAAACAAGTTGCTTTTCTATGGATTTTTTCAAGTTCATGAATCTAGTAATCCTGGTGATGGTCCCATACACTGGAACCATACTCTATTTAGGGTCTTACCACAGACGTATATGCCCTCTCCTTTACATTCGTACAACAATCCCTAAACACCCTCATAACCATGTGCAGAGATCTGTACCCTTTATTTACAGTCCCATTGATGAGATTACCCCAATGAAGATCTTTCCTTATATTAACACCTAGATACTTACAATGATACCCAAAAGGAACTTTCACCCCATTAACGCAGTAATTAAAACTGAGAGGACTTTTCCTACTTGTGAAACTCACAACTTGACTTTTAAACCTGTTTATCATTATACCATTGCCTGCTGTCCATCTCACAACATTATTGAGGTCATTTTGGGGTTGCTCAAAACCTTGTAACTTATTTATTACCCCGTACAGAATAACATCATCCGCAAAAAGCCTCATCTCTGATTCCACATCTTTACTCATATCATTTATAAATATAAGAAAATATAAAGTTCCAGTAATACTGCCTTGAGGAATTCCCCTCTTAATTATTACAGGGTCAGATAAAGCCTTGCCTAGTCTAATTCTCTGAGATCTGTTTTGTAGAAATATAGCAACCATTTCAGTCACTCTTTTGCCTAGTCCAATTGCACTCATTTTTTCCAGTAGTCTCCCATGATCCACCCTATCAAATGCTTTAGGGAGGTCAATCGCGATACAGTCCATTTGACCTCCTGAATCCAAGATATCTGCTATATGTTGCTGGAATCCTACAAGTTGAGCTTCAGTGGAATAACCTTTCCTAAAATCGAACTGCCTTCTATCGAACTAGTTATTAATTTCGCAATCATGTCTAAATATAATTGGAAAGAATACCTTCCCAAATCTTACATGCAATACACGTCAAACTTACTGGCCTGTAATTTTAAGATTTATGTCTATCGCCCTTTCCTTTATACACAGGGGCTACTAGAGCAACTCTCCATTCATTTGGTACTTATGCAAACAATAATCAAATAAGTACTTCAGATATGGCACCATATCCCAACCCATTATCTTCAGTATATCCCCAGAAATCTTATCAATTCCAGTCGATTTTCTAGTTTTCAACTTTTGTATCTTATTGTAAATGTCATTCTTATCATATGCAAATTTTAATACTCCTTTAGCATTAGTCTCTACCTCTGACTGGACATTGTCCTTGTAACCAACTATCTATACGTACTGCTGACTGAATACTTCTGCCTTTTGAAGATCCTCACATACACACTCTCCTTGTTCATTAGTGATCCCTGGAATGTCATTCTTGAAACCTGTTTCTGCCTTAATGTACCTATAAACACCCTTAAATTTTTCTCTAAAATTTGTATAACTGCTAATTTTGCTTGCGATCATATTATCATTAGCTGAATTCTTTGCTAGATTCAATTTCCTAATAAGTTCCTTCAATTTTTCCTCACTTCCACAGCCAACTCTAACTCTATTTCTTTCCAATCAGCACCTCCTTCTTAGTATCTTTATTTCTCTATTATAATAAGGTACAAACCTATTTTCACATTCGTCAACAATTGCTTTAAACCCATCCCAGAGTCTGTTTACATTTTTATTTAACATTCTCCGCCGATCAAAGTTACTTTTTAAAAACTCCCTCATGCCTGCTTTACCAATCACATGGTACTGCCTATTAGTCCTACTTTTAAGGTCTTCCTTTCTATCACATTTATTTTTAACTACGACGAAAACAGCTTCATGATGACTAATACCGTCTACTACTTCGGCTTCTGTATAGAGCTCATCTGGTTTTATCAGCACCACGTCCACGATATTTTTCCCTCTAGTTGGTTCCAGCACTGAATCAGCTGTCCTTCCCATATTAACTTATTTGACATTTGTTGGTCATGATTCTTGTCGTTCGCATTACCTTCCCAATTGACATTTGGTAAATTTAGATCTCCCGCTACAATTACATTCCTTTCCATGTCGTTTCCCACATACCTGATTATCTTATCACATAATTCCCAATCAGCGTCAGCGCTACCCTTTCGTTTGTCTGTAAACTCCAAAGACATCAAGTTGGCCATTATCTTTAGAAATGAGCCTTACACCTAGAATTTCATGTTTCTCATCTTTAACTTTTTCGTAGTTTACAAATTCTTCGTTCAGCAGAATGAATACTCCCCCTCCCACCATTTCTATCCTATCTCTACGGTACACATTCTGCATTCATTATATCATTTCTCAGCCATTATTCCACTCCTATTACAATATCTGGTAGGTATTGTGCCATTTTAAGGCACCCGATGCGGTATTCTTCATACTTGTTTGATGCGCCGACTGCTCCTGTAATGAATGACATAAAATAATACCTACCACTCGCGTAGACTCTTCTCTCCTCAGGCGTGGTAACGTCCTTCAGCTCTCCTCGGGGTTGACAGCCCACACAACTTCGGGGGTGAGGAAATGAAAGATAGGGGTCAGCTAACTAGTAAATGACGGTACACATAGACTGAATTAAGTGTAAATTATAAAGTGATTTATTAACAAAATTGGCAAAATGTGGAAAAGTGAAATTTAAATGGACTGAAATCAAATAAAATAAAATAGAATTATGGAAATTAAAATAATTTAAATCTACTTTACACCAATTAATCATCCGCCTTAATGACTTCGACTGAGGGTCGCTTAAATTTAATAATGATGATCACCATCGAACTAAAGCCTCTCGTGTACATGACACAACCACAACAGACTGCTGGTCTAACAAATATACAGCCTCATTTGAATAACACCTCTAAAAACACACATGAATTGTTCTTTCAGTCAATTGAATTTATATAAATTATTAATTGATTAACCAATTAATCACACTGACCCTTTTAATTTTGTGGGCCTCCTAAGTTTGTTAAATCCAAGTTCATGTCATATTGCCAACCACCTAACTATCAAGTAATATTGGTGTACAGTAACCATGTGTAAAAAAGGCAATACCATGAACACGGTATCCCTTACCGTTTTATATAACTTTGCCACACATTTAATAATTCGTGGCTGAACCAAGAAAATTATCACACCAAACACTGAGTACTAACAATTACTTATTTAGTTGATTTACATCTTATTAGCTGTGATAGTCTGGACCCTTAAATAAACAAAATAAATTAGGCTAAGTGCCAAAAATTTTATCTGAATAAATGAGTTCGACCCTTTCACAAATTAGTCTTTTATCTAGTCTACAGCTACCTGTATTTCCATTAGGAATGAATAAATTATGATCTCAACTTTGATGGAGGCGGATTCCATCTGTTTAATTAATTAGTTTGCGGCACTCATGACAGAACTTATCATTAAAGGTCGATTCATTTACCTAACTGAATTTTGTAGTGGATTTCAAATGCTTGTTACTTACACCTGTCTTACTGCTTGAGCATACCTACAACATTGATTTCTGACTATGAACCATCAGTGATCTATTAACCTAACACATGAAATATTTATGTACAAAATAACATGACAAATGGAGAAACAACTGCTCCAGAAGAAACAACTAAATTCAAAATAACCTGACTACACTACCTATTTACATCATTAAACCATCACAATATTCACGTACCATCAGACTCTATAAAAATATACGGTGACAAAATATCCACCAAGGAAAAGAAAAACATAACAAAAGAATCTCAAAATACACGTGATCACTGCCGATCAAATTTAAATACAACACGCAAAATCGTGTTGTGGAAATAACTCCCAAATGATTCAAATAACAACTAAGTGAATTTGACGGCAACCTCTTAATATCAGACGCAAATAAGCATGACATCACTCCATCTTTTACTGAATAATAACCCTGAATATTATGTCATCAATGATTTCCAATGACTATCAAAACTACCCATTGTTCGGTCGCTCTGTAAATGACTCTGTTCGGACTCTAACTTGTCTGTTTCCGAGCACCATGTTGTCCCTGAAAAATATATGAAATACGCAGGCTTTCCGCCTACAACTATCACACATGTCATCGAAGTCTTAACTTTAACAGTTAAATCGTTTATATCTCACTTCTATTTATTCATCACATTATTCTTATCGTAGCGCTTCACAACATAGCCTCGCTCATATCACGCGGGAGAAATAACTTCAATAACACATTGTGTCGTTCACATATTCGCTATTACGACACTATTATACGACATGTTCTTCAAATCTCACATTTTTCATTTCACAATTATCGTCATCAGGGACATTACTATCTCTTTATTCATTTTCTTGATCTATTTCACTCTCACAGGTCATGCATTATCAGAGGTGACTGTCAATGGATTCCCTGTCTTTAATTATCGACTGTAATAACAAGATTGCCTGCCAAATACACAGCTACCAAAAATATGAATCCAAAGTACTCGTAAAGAAAAGAGAGTTTCGGGTTAAACGTTACATCACAAAAATAAAAGGTATGAGACATACCGCAAACGGTCCTCTAACACGTGATCACGCAAACAATGAAATACTAAATTGGATGCGCAACAATTACAGCTAATTAAACATCAAAATAATACGGCAGCATCCATAAAATCAAATGTCATCAAATGACATTTACAATTATTTATTATTATTATTGTTATTATTATTATCAAAATCTGCAATTACACTAGACATGAATTATATTATTATTATTATTATTATTATTATTATTATTATTATTATTATTATTATTGTGACGCCATGGCATTTATATCCCGAATCGTTAGATATAACTGTCTTGGCCTCACTCCTAACCCTGAATAAAAATGATATCAAAAATCTAATTATATCATCCGGTACGTGACATTATTATTTACAAGCCTACCTTAATTTCTAACCTACATTTGATCACTGATTGTTCATAGTCCTCAATTATTTTACATTTTCAAATAATGTTCATTGCTTTACCTTTGTGCTGGGAGGCAGGCTGGGTCATCTGCCGGCCTCCATTACATGGGTTTAGTGTTCCTTCTTCATTGCGACGAGGATATCCAATACTTTATACGCACGCACTGGATCCATTTTTATATTTGCGTTGCACACGATAAATTTTATACCAACACACGCATTTTAAACACTCATGTGAAGAGATACAAATTACAGCGTGTAGCACCTGATGTGTGGACGTTGAAAGTCTGGAACAAGTTACCTGCCTGGTCACCTCTGCGGTCTCTGCTCTCAGCCCTCACAGTTTGTTTGTACAAGGGATTACTGGTCGTTCACCCTACTCTGACAATAACACTGGACCCCATTCCTTGTACCGTTACATTCCACTAGTAAACAAGGTCACCCACGCGTAATTAGCTCAAGTAATGTTCTGCTCCACAGGTCTCAATTGAAATGGCAGTTCTATGAGACTGTGGAAATTAAATACAACGTTCCCAGTGAAATATGGAGAAATCTTATAAGAAGAATACTGTCCTCCAAAACTATAATTTCTCCACTAGAGAATTAGCATATGAGTTACATGTAACGAAAGAGAATGTTCTACAGCTACATGTCATTAAATTTTCAAGGTTCGTCTCTGCTCCCGCCGGTCACATGACGTTAATGAATTCTTTACGAAAGTTTCAGAAAGAAATAACTATCATTGTCATTTTAACTGAAATGATTGTCTGGCTATCTTCCTATACTCCGATGTTGAATAAAAGTTCTGCCTAAATGTTCATCTCCTGACTAAAGACTTTACTCACTTAACCAAAGACTTTACTCACTCGACTGCAAAAGCCGTCTCTTAGCGCCTTCTGAAGAGTCACCTCTGCACTGAAATTTCAAGTGAAACTGAACACTCAGCACTTTGCTGCTAGCGGTTTTGTAAACACTCACACCCCCACCTCAAAAATAGTTCCACTGGAAGGGATGTGGCGGATTACTACGGCACCTTGGATCGTTTACCACTTGTCCGTATGTCAAATGTTCAGGAGATGTATTCTGAATATTCCAACTTTTGGTCCGATTGACGTGTTGAACTGTGCTGGCATAAATGATCGCAGGTTATTTAATAGAATGAAGTGCGTCATCCGACCTATTTACTGTTGGCGTATGTCGCTTTCCCGCCATGACAGTTTGCTTCCTGGACGAAACCACTCTTCTACACAAAGTTGAAACTTTAATATTTAAGAGATAATTAACCTCGCATTTGCTTGAATAATTCTTCAAATATTATTCTCAGATCAGGACACCGTATTTCACTGCTATTTCCGTCACCAACTCGCGAAACACTGAATACTAATTCCCTCTAGGATAAGGCGGCAAATTTTGTAATTTTCTGATTGGTTGAGATCTTCCCGCGCCTCGCGGCTTGGGCACAACCACTTGGCTATTGAGGGGTGATAGGTATTATTGCTTCCTCCCTTCCACACTAGGGTTGGACACATTCCAACGTGCTGGTTCCCATGAGAAATCCAGATAGAAAGTCTGCATTCTTCGGCATAATAAAACTTTATTAGAGAGATCACTTAGCCAGGTACATCATGTACGTGACTTAAAGCGTACTCTACGGATATATTTCCAGCCAGTACGTCTCCTTGGGTGGCGCTTTGTAAAATTGCAAGCTTTTCCTTGTCTTCTGTGTCCTTCACATATACGAATTCCCATCATTTAATTTATGCATCTAATATGCCCATTCGATTATGGGTGCAGTATATATCCATTAAATTACTTAATTCTATTCCTTTCTTTACAATACTTCTACAGTTCAACACTAACATTTTTATGTCATCCTTTCTTGACTTCCAGATCCCTATAACCTTATCACCGCTCCCTAGACCAACCCGTTTCCCTGAATGTACATCGCTACTACCCTTCCAAACAAATTTCCTAATTTATATGTACCACTGCGGTTTAAGTGAAGGCCATCTGAGCGCAGATACCTATCTCCTACCGACGCATTAGGATCTAGAAATCTCACTCCCAGTTTCCCACATACCCACTCCATAGTCTCATTTAAATCCCCAATCACCCTCCAGTCAGTATCCCTCCAACACAGTATTCCACTGATAACAATCTCTGCTTCCCTAAACTTCATCCGTGCTGCATTTACCAGATCCGGATACCCTCTATGACGTCAACCTCACCAGACTTTATGCGATCACTGCCTTCGTAATATACAGGCCGTACAGTAGAAAGCGCGCCAAGCCCATCAGCTGATCAATTGAGGCGAGCTAAGCGAATATTACAAATTGTACTTGTGAATGTAATTCATAAGGACTGGTGTCTGTTAGGTCATCAGCCCAGATAGAATTCTTTAAATAGTTGCGACTGTTGAAAGACAGAACTTTATATTTGAGTATATTGCAGATTTATCACATCAGGATGTACGTAAACAGCTGTTATTAAGATAATGAGACCTCATAATTTAGGTTAAGTATAGTATCTTCACGTGGTGAGTAATATACAGTAAATTCAAACGACGTAATACTTTTAGTGGCATTCATTCATTTAATTGTTATAGTATAGCACGTTTTTGTGGAAATATAATGTGTTGCGAATTTAAATACAGTGTGTGAGAGTTCGCAATTGTCACAATGCTAAGAACTTGTGCATACCACGACGAAAATACAACTACACAAGTAAATATATACTAATATTTTCATTTTCTTCGTATGAGGGCAGATTGCTTTTATGAAAAATGAAATTCCCAACCGAAAATGAACATGTTACTAAGAATAAAGGGATATGTTTCATTCATTTTCCCGAGCTGATGATGAGTTCTGCTTTTCACTTTCTTGTTACACAGATTTACAGCAGAGCGTTTTATTGTTGTTACAGAATAAGCATAAAAGTGGACAGTAACCAATCGAACCTACATATGGTTATTTCTTGGGTTAGTAATGTTGAGTACGCTCTGCCTTTTCTTCCCAAAAAATTCGAGTAAATACAAAACCCAGTCTACAAATGTATAACTAAATTCAATTGATAAAACCCAACTTTCTGCAAAACGATCTTAGCATTTTTATTCATACATTTTAAAAGTTTAAAATTTAACTATTGCGGATAGATAACATTTAGATGCTGGAAGCAATGTACCTTCATAATTAGGTAATTTATACTTAAGTAATAATTAAGCAATTATTCCTCGCCAATTTCCGTGCACGTGTGAAGTAACTAACAGATCTTGCTGGTCAGTGTATAAATATTTGAAAAAAATGTGGTCTATTCCTAAAGAAAAAAAAAGATGCAAATGTTTGAGTTGAAAAAAGCGTCTGAAGAAAATCTTCGAAGGATAGTTCCAGAAGTGTCATGGAAAAAAGAAAGGAAACAAGAAGGCTACTGTATTTATGACCATCTAGAGTTATGGAGGTAAATGGTGTTGTTATTGTACGTTTGTTGTCTCCATATTTGTATTAATGCATAATAATTATTTGTTGGGTACATTGACGAGTAAAACACTCAAGCTTTGACCGCGTAGATCGCACTTCAAACCTACTTCTCCTAAAATTACATAGACCTGACTTACGAATTACGATGAGATTACAGGTGTTAATGATCTCACCTGTTATATTAATACAAAATTTGTGAATATTTCATAATTACAAGGTACAGACGTATCAAGTCTTTGCATCGCAGGGGTCGGACGGAGGAAACAGTTCGCCTCTTTGCGTGACGTCATCAGAGCTACAGTACGGTCTGTACATCCCAAAGGTAGTGATGCGATGAAATGAATGACGACATGTATTATAGTAAGAAGCTCAGTGCCGGCACATTGCCTACTGCTGTCCAATAGCACCAAGGGGTCTGCTCAAAGCTTTACGTCTCCATCAACAGCCTCGTATGCACTGACTCCTCTTGAACACTGCAGAGATGTTCGGAAGGGAATCCACGCCTTTGGTACGCAATCGAGTAATTATAAATTATATACTACCAACTCTTCTACCCTGATGTCCAAAATTCTGACGGTAAAATGTTTTTCGAACAACAGGACTCGAACCGCCTAACCATATCGTCGTTAAAGAAATAATACCTCGTATGTCAAAATGCTCTTCCTATTCATTATATTCCTTAAGACTGGCCGCGCCTCCCAGCCACATATGGATATGCAGTCCATCAGAACAATATTCGTTGTATTCATGTCCTTATAAGAAGGTGTAATGCGAAATGAACCTTAAATACAGTACACTGTAATCGTATTCGACTTTCAAACTATTAGGCATTGTAACGTACATGTAGTAAGTACGTGTTGAAGAGATGTTAACAATAATGGCCAACCGGACTCCAGTGGGATCCGAACCCACAACCTCCCGATTTCACGTCGGTTGCTCTACCAATTGAGCTATGATGGCCAAAGTCATATTTTTTGTTCTGATGGAAAGTATCTAAACTACAGAATGCGTGCACGTCGCCCGTTGTGGACCAAGTCAATGAATATTGAATTTTAACGACCTCACTGTCATCGAAATCGACTTTCAACCTATTAGGTCGTGTTACCTAGGCCACCTCAATTAAGAATTATCAACAACACATCATCACGCCAACATAAGGAGAGCTCGATCACCAAATTATTTTAATGGAACTATTACGTGTGTTAAACAATTTTATCTTCATTTCAACAGAACTGAAAAAGCAATTGAACTTCAGCATTTTAAGAACATTCTTCGAATTTTATCATGCATTTTAATTTGAAGTATTCGGTAACCCGAATCATATTTTAATGTATATTTATGATCTTGACTATTTTACTCATCTCATATTTTCGGCTGATGATGTCCGAAAAAAGAAGGACGAAACATGTCCCGACATTTCTTAATTGATAAATAAACCTATATTTTTAATATTGTACGGCAGGAACCATTGACTGTACCTTTGAAAAGTAAACTATCGACAATACGGGCTTTGCAATGATATTCATTTTATGCATTACCCCTGCATAGGAAAATCAACACAATGGAAATTGTTCTGACAGACTCCTTATGTGGCTGAGAGGCGTGACAAGTCGTAAAGAAAACAATGGATACGAAGTGCACCGTGACGTTCGAGGTTTTGTTTCTTCAACAACAATATAGACTTAATGATCAAAGCGAACAGGTGAGTTAATGAAAGGCAACGTTGATCCTTTAAAATCCGTTAACCATGTTTAATAGAAGAAATATCTGTTAACACATAATAATGATGAAGAAAGGGGCACTGTACGCTTCAGAAAACATCAATCTGCAACAAAAAGGATTAAAGGAACAATTAGAGACTAAGGAACGAAAAATTATGTGTACAATCTTAGGGCGAATATTAAAAAAGAAATTCAATTCCCTAAACCCAATTGTGAAATATATCAAGGTATTTAGAAAATTACAGATACGATGCAAATGCGACGAATCCAATTTACACGGCATTTAGAAAGAATGAACTATACCAGACTTTTCCATATATAGGCTATATTGTTTTTGTAATTTTATACAAAACAAGGCCACTGGACCAAAGTGGTATAAACTAATATGGAAAGTCATTATTGAACTAGGATCACCAAATCCGAACGATATCAGAGTTATAGTTCGAGCTTCAGTGGCTCAGGCAGCAGAGCGCCGGCCTCTCACCGCTGGGTTACGTGGTTCAAATCCCGGTCATCCATGTGAGATTTGTACTGGACAAAGCGGAGACGGGACAGGATTTTCTCCGGGTACTCCAGTTCCTATCCTCGCTGCTAGATGGGGGCTTCATTCATTCCATTCCTGACCCGATGAAATGACTGGAAACAGATTGTGGATTTTCATTTTTTCATCAAAGTTATGGTCCATACAAGGGTATTTGCGAAAGAAGAACGTGAACTTACTCAAGGTGTATAGTCGGAGCACAGTCCTTAAGAATGAAGAACTACTGGGCAAGAAGGAGGGCCGAAAAAGGTTTAAATCCGCGTGGTCCTAAGTGACTCAGTCGCGATTTAATATCATTGCTGTGTCGTTTCTTTAATTTTTAAAACTTACCTTTTGGTTTCACTTAAGATATCTCTTCACATACACAGATAAATTCAATATTTTAAACGACGTGATATAAGTAGTCTGTCAACCTGGCTTATTTACTGTACACTAGAGATGGCTGAAAAATAACGTAGCAGTTACTTTGTCACGGTTACATGCCTGTTATTGTTACAAATGTTACGAGGACAAAAAATAATAGGTTGCCGAGTAACGACAACGGAATAACGTAGTAGTGAAAACAGTAACTAGGAAGTGGGCACTGTCACTAGTAGCAGCTTACAGATACAGAATGTGACCTTCAGAATTCAGATAGTACGCTTGTCTTCCAAGTGAGAGCGCTTTCGTAGGAGATTGCTGTAAGTGAAATACAGTATGTATATTGTATAATATACTGTATAGTGTATTTGTTTAAGTTGCTGCTGCCATCTGGTAACTGTAGTATAAACTGTTATGACATATTCAACTGATCAGGGATAATCGTTGACTCACACATCGCGCAGGGATATCTACGTTATAATATTATTAAAGTTTGACCCATTTAATTTTTCTTGTACCATAAATAAATTAGTTTGATAACTTTCCATATTGATATTATAGATAACATGACATTACACTTAATCGATCCTCTTGTACCTGTTTGAGTCGAGGTTTGGTAGACAGATCATCAGGTTTTCTTGTCTTCTATCCTTGATCTGCGCATTGTCAAACTCACTCCTCTAGATTTCAGAAAGGACACTATGTTGTCTTTTCATTTCATCCGTTGTCTGCCTCTCGTTGACTTTATAGCAAATAAGAATGCGTGTTTTGCTGCACCGACTTGCAATAGTGTAGTGATGCGTACGCGCATGTGCGAGTGTATGAATGGGACTTAGAGCAACACGGCTGTATGGAGACAAGCTTGAAGCCGTGACCAGTCTGTGACCAGTAAAATTTGAGTAAAGTTGTACGTTATTTTTAGTGTTACTTTTCACAGTTACTTTATTGTAGCAGTGACAGATAAAGCAGTTACACAAAAATAACCGTTTCTCACACCTCTACTGTACACCACACCCTGCTCAAATTTCCTGTAATGATGCACTTTGCTGATTAACTTATTCAGTTGTTCCTGAAACTGGTATGGAGTAGGATGAGCCCCTGAAGTGCCATGAGAGAGCTCTACCAAGACTACAGGCGTGGAATTTTTCAGGAAGAATAAATAAAGTGGTGGTAGATTATTAATATTCGTACAGTAGTAAAATTTGTTAGCGAGAGTTCTTCCTGTATCCTCTTCCTCCTGCACATTCTTGCAACATATCTCTTTTAGTTTCGTCTTTGAACACTGTTTCCATTATTCTCAAAGATCTAGAATCACAGATAAGGCTATTTCCTGATGATGCTATATATGTTGATATGATGCACATTTTCCTATGCCATTTTATCTAAATGATTACTTCATCACGAAATAAATTAATCTTTTTGAACTGCATGGCAATATTTTATTTCTTATCATATTATATGTCATGTTTTTGATAGCTGTTCTGCCACTCAGCATGTGACGAAATTTAACGCATTTCCACGCATCTTGCGTTTAAATCTATTGGAAGTACCGGTACTTATCGAATCGAACTAAACCAGATTATTATTTGATGAAATGTTGGGAAGATGTTTCACAGGCGCGATCATTAACAGGCTTGCTGTACTGCGACTGTGTACCCCGTGCGCAATCCTTCATACCGCGTGACGTCATAGCGCTCCAGCCAATGGGACCTTCAACCGCCGAAGTAGCCTATAGTGTAGTTACCTTGATGTTATACTGTAATGAGCAGTAAATCAGGATTGTTAGCGACTGCAGAGCGACTTCAACAATGTTGTGAGATGAACAGCAGACAATTGTATGAATGTAAATAGGATGAAAAGTGAAGTTGTAAGTCTCACCAAGAGGAAAAGTCCTCTCAGTTTTAATTGTTGTGTTAATGGAAGGATAGTACCTCATGGGAAACAATGTGAGTATCTTGGTGGTAATATAATGACCTTTCTGGTAATCATATTAACGAGGTTGTTAAGAAAGGTTAACCGATCCCTTCACATGATTATGAGAGTATTCAGGATATAAAGGAGAAGACGTATAAGACTCTGGTAAGACCGCAGTTACAGTATGGCTCCATAGTATGGGACCCTCACCAGGAGTACTTGAAACGAGAACTGGAAAATATTCAAAGGAAAGCAGCACAATTTGTTCTGGGTGATTTCCGATAAAGGAGTAATGTTGCAAACTTTGGGCTGCAAAGACTTGGAAGTAAGGATACGAGATTATCGACTATGTGGTATGCTTCGAGCTGCCCTTGGTAGGTTGGCGTGGAAGAATAAGCTTGGGTGGAGCTTTTAAAAGTAGGAAAGATCATAATATGAATATAAAGTTAAAATTCAAGAAGGCATAGTGAGGGAACTATTCATTTATTGTACAACGAGTAAGGGATTGGAATAAATCAAGGGAAATGTCCGATGAATTTACAAGTTCGTTGAAAATATTTAAGAATAATCTAGGTAAACAATGGACAGGGAATTTCCCACCTGGGCGACAGCCCTAAATGCATATCGATAATTGATTGATTGATTGATTGATTGATTGATTGATTGATTGATTGATTGATTGATTGATTGATTGATTGATTGATTGATTGATTGATTGATTGATTGATTGATTGATTGATTGATTGATTGATTGATTGATTGATTGATTGATAAAGTAAAAATTTTGTTTACAGCATTTTCAGGTGAACTAAAACGATTAGAAATAAATCATTATTTAATTATTTTACGTACATGTTTATTTACGCAAAAAAATGTATTCTACGCCGTATATCTTCCGGCCATTTTTGTTCTGAATAATGTTTTGCAGGACTGAATTTGAATTACCGTAGAGTCTCACTCATCCGACCCTCGCTTATCCGACATTCCGTGTTATCCGACATTGGTAGACTTAATTTGAACTTTTGGTGGAGACTAAATTCAAGCACACCTGGTGTGGAGGGTGGGTCCATGGGACAAGCACTGGCCTGACCGCTGGCGGTAGGACATTTTTTTTTCCTCAAGGACAGGTGCAGTGAGTCTTCAGTAATTGTTCATTGTAGTATTGGTTGGGTGCGGATTTTATAATTTTCATATCCTCTGTGAGTATAGCGAGTAAATTGAAGAAAGTGATTGTTTCTAGGGAAGACAAGTTGAGTGCATTAAAAACACTGGACAAAGGGGAAATTCTTCAAAATGTGTTTTCAGATTATGGTGTTGGGTGTGTTACAGTGGGAGACTGGAAAAATCAGAGGGAAGAAATTGAAAATTGGTGCTCTACCAGAGCAGAGAAAAACGTTGAACAAATGTGAGTACGAAAAAGTAAGTGAAGCACTATTTCTTTGGTTATCTCAACACCCGGAAAAGAGCCTACCAATATCTGGTCCCATTCTGCAGGAAAAAGCTGTGTATTTCCAGAAGGAGTTTAAGTAAGGGGACCCTAATTTTCCTGCCAGTGCTGGGTGGCTTGATCGGTGGAAAAAACTGTACGGCATTAGGCAGCTTAATATCTGTGGAGAAAATTTTCTTTTCGTAAGACATCTGGAATGTTTTCGTTCAATACTACATGTACTGTACAATTGAATTGATAATTCAATAAAACATGTCATTCTATTAGTTCTAGAGTGTAGCCTTCCAGTTTGCTTCAGTTCATTTTCAAAGTTATTCTGTATTATCCGACATTTTCGGTGATCCGACGTACTCCAGGTTCCGTTTAGGTCGGATAATCGAGACTCTACTTTATAATGATCGTAGAAAAGTGTCCATTTGCGGTTACTTCCGATCTAATTAAAAACATGTGAAAATTACCACTAATTGGTTACATCTTCCTGAAAAATTTGACCAAACTTTAAAACAGTTCTGTCAAAAAAACAAGGATGTTACAAGGATCACTGAATGCATTCCACAGAATTTTTACAATAATAATTGAAGACATGCATGGAAGAAGGGCGTAACTCAAAAAACACTCTTTTGAGATAAATGAGTTTAAAGTATTACAACATCAAACACTTTTCTCAGAAATACAGAATTTTGGAATATTATACTTAACTACATTCTTGATTATTTCATAATATGTACATCAAAAATATTTATAAATTTTGTGGTTTGTTGTCAATTTTGTAATTTGGAGTTACGCCCTTGTTCCATTTTCAAGAATCATTTCCATTGAAAATTAATGTTATTTACATTGTTGGAAGCATGTAGACAAGTTTTACAGGTTAGAACATTTGACAGGTCACAACATATTATTAGGGGACTCACTATATCGAGAATTTCCTACTCTTACAGATTCAGCTCCCCAGAAAATATTTTCAAACCATGCACGTCTACCTGCGCATAGAAAGCTTAACATATTTTAATTTCCCGGGTTCAGTACCTACATGAGGGACTGGAAAGCTACCCAAAGTATCTACAGTCCTCATATCCTTCAATAACTGAAACTTATCATCAAACGTAATATTATAAGTCTGGCTTCCTCATACAGTTCCTCCAGGAGAGTGACATAATATGATATACTTTGGAATAGAAAACTTAATTCCTTTTGTTTATGACACTGGGCTGAGAACGGCAGAACATTCGGATAGTAAGGATTTAGTATCCGAATCATCTGAGGTTTCACTTGGAATATATTCACTGTCATCTGCTGAAATATCACATGTTTCTCCTGCTGACATTACTCCTGCGTCAGCCGTTTCGCTTCTGATGAGTGATGATTGCTGGCTCGCCGTAAGTAAGCATTGGAGTGTATTTTAAGTCGGGCACGAGCAATATTTGGAAGAACGGCGCAATTCAATATAGCACATCACACGCCATCTATTGACACTACCGAGAAGCTATTTAGGTAGAATCTAGAACAGCCTCCAAGGAACGTATATATGCAATTTACCGAAGAACGCCACAACCTGACTTAAGCCCTTCTTCCATCCATGTCTTCAATTGAAAGTACAGCAAATCCAAAGATGAGTACATTTTGAAAATGTTTTCTTCTGTTAATACAACACCAACAGAATTTAAGTAATAATAATAATAATAATAATAATAATAATAATAATAATAATAATAATAATAATAATAATAATAAATAAAATAATATTGAAGAGCTCTCCGCCATGACGGGAGGAGGAGGAAAGGGATACATAAATATAAGGAGGACCAATGCACTTAATACCACTTTCACCTAATTTAAATCAACACCATGACGTAATCATGCATTACTCCCTTTCAATAATAATTTTTTGCTAAGGGCTTTACGTCGCACCGACACAGATAGGTCTTATGGCGACGATGGGATGGGGAAGGCCTAGGAGTTGGAAGGGAGCGGCCGTGGCCTTAATTAAGGTACAGCCCCAGCATTTGCCTGGTGTGAAAATGGGAAACCACGGAAAACCATCCTCAGGGCTGCCGATAGTGGTATCAATAATAATTAGAACAATATGATTCAACACTCAAATACTACAAAGAGTGACATTTTATTATTTCATGAGTTTTTATTTTTCATCAATAATAATTATAATAATAAATTTCTCTTTTCAGTTAACTTTCCATTCGATTAAATTAATTCAACATGTATATCCTGATTGTATGTCATTTGCTTTTCAAGACAGCAACATTAAGTGTCGCTTTTAGGACAGGTAACAGTCTTAAATAGAATTGCTTCAATTCAGTTAGTATTCAGTTCATTTCTCATCGAAACACTTCCACCATATCCTTGATTTGCTAAACATTCATAATAACATTCTCACAATTCATTATATACACTTTTATGGAATGACTGAAGGCAGAATATCTTTTATACTGTTCTGTTTTTGTTTTGTTTAACAGAATGAGAGTCAATGCAAAACCCGCATCTCTCTTTGCAAACACGTATTATACTCTGTCACACTCTGAAAATACAAAAAGGAAGTATTAGTTGCTGACTGACAGCGACACACAGTTTAGAATAATATACATTCATTTAGAATTACAAAGCAAATTACAGAGAAATATGTTCATTTATAAATTTGGAAATTCTTCCTGTTAGTCTGGAAAGAATATGTTCTGTTGACGCTGCATTTATATAGTCAAAATAAAAAACAGTTCATTTTAAATAATAACAAATACAAATTTAAGAGACTAATCATGGATTAACACTTAGAGTGATCAAACGTCCCACTAATGAGTATACTTGAAATAGTCACTTACGGAGAAGCTTTTATCCCATTTCCTATTCTGAACATTCATATCTTCTTTTTTGTTTTATTTTTGCAATGAACCTATTTTCGTTTCGGAGAATAAGATGTTAGTGCACGCTTCACTAAACTCATGTAGTTCTTACCCTCCAATAAATACATTTATAGGGGAAAGCAGTGGTATATAAAGCTGGGTATTGCACCAGAGTTTTCAATGCTACATTTTTATATGAGCTTACAAAAATAACAAGAATTTTTATTATTGTTAAAAATTAACTATATTTCTATTAAAACAATCCTATAAACTGAAATATATCCGATAATTAAAACATAGGAACTAATTATACAGTATAACTACAGTACCTCACTTGAACTGAAAATGCATCCTCCTGTTTTTCCATTGAGACAAAATGTTGGTAATATTATGGGGTTCCATTATAGCGTACCCTAGTGACGTCGAAAAGAAATTGATTTTGCAAGATCACCGTGCAAGATGTTGCCTGCTGCCGGGACGTGTGCGGTAGTTCCGAGCATAAAAACCGTCGCCAACCAAGTTCGCAGTACCGCCGCCAGATGTCTCGATATCGTGCTATAATTTTCATGTACTGTAGTGTATTAACATATGGAGAAAAGTGTTTTTAATACGTTCACGTATAAATTTCACTTATTGTTAGTGTTCAAATGAACTCCAAGTAGATTTAATATACACTATAAAATATTGTATACCGTACTGTGAGTCCAATTCGTCAAAGAAAGGAGAACACTGGAGTTTTCATTCGTTTACTGCCGATCCAGTTTTAAAGGAAAAGTTGAGAATAGCTATATTCAGACAGGAGGGACAAATTAGGTTCCCTTTGGTCGCCTGGGACGTCATCCAGAGCCTGCAATTTACATTTTAAATATTGAGACTTCAGTTTATGGGCTACAGATTCATTAAATCACTTCACTGCCTCCGACTTCCCCATCAAAAGACACTTATGAATTATGTCGGCTTTTCGAATGGAGAAACTGAATAACATCCCTCATTAAAGAAAGGCTTCGTTACGAAGCCATGAATTTGACATGCGTGGAGGAAACGTTAGCATCACTTATCATAGGTGAAATGGATATCAAGCCCAGAGTAGACTATAATCGTATTCTTGACCAACAACAATTCTGGAATTATTTGATGAGATGCTCGAAGGTAAGCTAACTAACCAATTCGCGATTATTGTACAGATGTACTATTTTTAATATGCCTACGATGTCTGCAGGTTTTATATTATCTTAGACGCTATTGATATTTTGAATGATGCCATGCCTTTTCAGAGAAACCTGTCATTCTGGAGTTGTCTTCTTTGGCCATGATAGGTGGTTATCTTGTTCGAGTTGCGGAAGAATATTCCAGTTGTAAATCATGCTTGGGTCAGATACCTTCGGTCACTACTGACAGTCCATTGATGTGTCTCATTAGGATGAAAGATCGTGGAGCATTACGCTACCCCTCAAAAATGTGTTTACTTCCTGGAAGATATGTTGAATTTTACGCGTCACCCGTTACGTTACCCGGGCAATACCAATTTAGTTTAAACTAACTTAGTAGTATAATACAGGGATTCGGCCGCCTCCTCCTCCTCCGGCTCCCAGTGGCCGCCTCCTCCTCAGCCAGTGGCCTCCTCCTCCTCCTCAGCCAGTGGCCTCCCAGTGGCCACCTCCTCCTCCTCCTCAGCCAGTGGCCTCCCAGTGGCCACCTCCTCCTCCTCCTCAGCCAGTGGCCTCCCAGTGGCCTCCTCCACCTCAGCCAGAGGCCTCTTCCAGTGCTGCCAACTTAACCTAACTAGCGCGAGATAAACAAAGCCACGTGCTTTTTGACAGACAACAACGCACCGCTAACCTCAGTACTGCCATCTTGACGGGCCTAAACCTCAGTAGTGCCAACTTAACCTCACAAGCGCGAGGTAAACAAAGCCACGTGCTTTTTGACAGCCACGTGCTTTTTGACAGATTTGTAAACAAAGCCACGTGCTTTTTGACAGACAACAACGCATCGCAAACCTCAGTACTGCCATCTTGACGGGCCTAAACCTCAGTAGTGCCAACTTAACCTAACTAGCATGAGGTAAACAAAGCCACGTGTTTTTTGACAGCCACGTGCTTTTTGACAGATTTGTAAACAAAGCCACATGCTTTTTGACACACAACAACGCATCGCTAACCTCAGTACTGCCATCTTGACGGACCTAAACCTTAGTGGTACCAACTTAACCTAACTAGCGAGAGGTAAACAAAGCCACGTGCTTTTTGACAGCCACATGCTTTTTGACAGCTGCCATCCGCCATCTTTGAGCACCGTGCTGCCCTCTTTCATCACCTGTCATCGGCAGTGCTGCCATCTTGACGGGTCTAAACCTTAGTGCTACCAACTTAACCTAACTAGCGCGAGGTAAACAAAGCCACGTGCAGCTGTCATCCGCCATCTTTGAGCACAGTGCTGCCCTCTTTAGCTACTTACCTTTGAAATGTGGTGGCGGATAATTTGAAAAATGCTTTTTGACAGCAGCCATATTGCATCGCAAACCTCAGTGCTGCCCTCTTTAGCTAGATACCTGTGGTAGCAGACAATTCTACGTGACAGCAGCCATCTTTGAGCACCGTGCTGCCCTCTATGTGGTGGCGGCAAATTCCACGTGCTCTTGTTTGGAAACAAACTCACGTGCTTTTTTGACAGCTACCATCCACCATCTTTAATCAACAGAGCACAGTGCTGTACTCTTTAGCTAGATACCTTTGAAATGTGGTGGCGGCAATTTGAAAAATTCTATGTGCTCTTGTTGGGGAACAAAGCTACGTGCTTTTTCTGACAGCTGTCATCCGCCATCTTTAATCAATAGAGCACTGTGCTGCTATCATGCGGGCAATTTCGTTAGCTGTCATCCGCCATCTTTAATCCAGAGAGAACAGTGCTGCCCTGGTGGCGGCAAATTGAAAAATTCCACGTGCTCTTGTTTGAAAACATACTCACGTGCTTTTTTGACAGCTGTCATCCGCCATCTTTAATCCAGAGAGAACAGTGCTGCCCTCTATGTGGTGGCGGCAAATTCCACGTGCTCTTGTTTGAAAACATACTCACGTGCTTTTTTGACAGCTGTCATCCGCCATCTTTAATCCAGAGAGAACAGTGCTGCACTCTATGTGGTGGCGGTAAATTCCATGTGCTTTACAAACCTATGTGCTTTTCTGACAGCTGTCATCCGCCATCTTTAATCTAGAGAGAACAGTGCTGCACTCTATGTGGTGGCGGCAAATTCCACGTGCTTTACAAACCTATGCGCTTTTCTGTCATCCACCATCTTTAATCTAGAGAGAACAGTGCTGCACTCTATGCGGTGGCGGCAAATTCTACGTGCTTTACAAACCTATGCGCTTTTCTGTCATCCACCATCTTTAATCTAGAGAGAACAGTGCTGCACTCTATGTGGTGGCGGCAAATTCTACGTGCTCTTATTTGGAAACAAATTCTACTCGCTCTTCAGCTGTCATCTACCATCTTTAATCAAGAGAGCACCGTGCTGCCCTCTTTGTGGTGGCGGATAATTTGAAAAAATTCTTTTCGACAAGCAGCCATCTTTAATCCAGAGAGAACAGTGCTGCCCTCTTTAGCTACTTACCTTTGAGGTGGTTAATTTGAAAAATTCTTTTCGACAAGCTGCCATCTTTAATCCAGAGAGAACAGTGCTGCCCTCTTTAGCTACTTACCTTTGAGGCGGTTAATTTGAAAAATTCTAGCTGCCATCTTTAATGAAAAGGGCATCGTGGTGCTATCTTGCGGGTAATATTTTACGTCACAGCTGTCATCCACCATCTTGCATTGCTAACCTTAGTGCTGCCCTCTTTAGCTACTTACCTTTGACAAGCTGTCACCCGCCATATTGCATCGCAAACCTCAGTGCTGCACTCTATGTGGTGGCGGATAACTTGAAAAAATCTTTTTGACAAGCAGCCATCTTTAATCAACAGAGCACCGTGCTGCCATCTTTAGCTACCACCATCTTACATCGCTTACCTCGCTGCTGCACTCTATGTGATGGCGGTTAATTCGAACAAGTTTAATCACGCATCGGGTAAGCTAGAGTAAGCACGTGCTGTTGTGATGACATCATCATACATGTTTAGACTTGTCCGTTTTCTTAAGAGTAAGTCGATGTAAAGGAATGTGGTAGCGGTAAATTCGAACGAGTTTAAACATGCATCGGGAAAGCTAGAGTAAGCAAGTGCTGTTGTGATGACGTCATTGTGCATGTTTAGACCTGATCGTTTTTCTTAAGAGTAAGTCGGTGTAAAGCAATGCAATAAGTACAACATTTTTTGAATGCGATCAAATATTTATTTACAAATGTACTACAACAGTGTTCGTTTTTGCTGCTGACAAGGTTGGTGTGCTTCTTAACAACGTATGCTTCCGAAATGCCTCCTGCAACATTCAAATTTAACAAAGCATTTAGAAATATATTATACTAAGTATGTTATGCTTTACAGAGAAGATCATGTACTTCTTACCTTGCTGTTATTCCTTTTCGGAATCATCATCATCATGAAGTACTAGAGAAAGTTCATTCATACACTGTGTACAGTGTTCAATCCTCGGATTTGGTCCATCCCAATCATCATCACCATTTTCTCCTCGATGCTTGTAATGTCGCTCACAAGTTCTGCATAAAGCTACTTCGATTGACATCTTACTGTGTAGAGGAAGGATGTCCCAAAAATTATGTACGTAAGAGGCAGCGTACGTATATAAAAATCCTGGTGGTAAGTATTGAATAAGATGTTTCGGCATCGATGATCTACGTTTATAGAACATCTTAATAGCCTCACTCACTCGTGAAACATAAATAAGATGTTGCGTATGAGCATGCAAACAGCATGCACATTTACAGTTTTGTTCCATAGCGTACGATGTCGAAGCACACACTAATGAAAATGATAAAGATCTATTCTTATTTATAGTCTCGTAACAATATTCGTTAGCGGATGGTAAGTAACATCACTCATATGAATAATAAGACAATAGGCTGCTGTGTTAGCAGGAATGTTTTCAGATGTTTCAAATTCTAAACGAATATCAACTGGAGATTCTTTTATAGATTCTTCATGATAAGAGCAGTCTATAACTACAATCGGTGCTTTATTTTTAAATTCTTGAGGTGTAAATAGCGGACGATCTTCTTTCTGATAATACGATGATTGAAATTTACAAAACATGTCATAGAGCATCCCAAACTTATTTTTCTCAAAGTTAATGTCGATGTTTTCGTAGGGATACGTAATTCCATTGAGATATAGTCTAACGTGTCTTAATTTGCAGTGATCAAACAGTGAGCTATCTTTTTCGTGATTGAATTTACGATTAGTTTGAAATCCAAAAATAATGTATAAGGGCTTCTCAGTAAAACGTGATGTTTTAACTGCCCAGCTATGCTTGTTTGTAGGTGGTAACACAGGATATTCATGCAGCTCCCAACTTCTAAAACGTATAGGTAATGGTGTATCATTTTCTACAATCTTGAGCAATCGAAGTTTTTCACGATCAGATAAGGTTACATGTGGGATCCGCCACAGTATACGATGCAGTGTTATTTTCGATTCTACAGGTGTTTCTACTGCTTTAAGAGAATTGTAATCACTTCGATCACGGATTAGAATAAGCTCTTGTTTTACGTTGATTATAATACGTGTAAAGTCTTCTGCGAATCCAAAAATATGTTTCAGTGATAACATACCCGTAAAAGTTCCATCCTCATTAATCATCCAGTTGTTAGTAGATTTTGGACACCATCCAGCCATCCGCAAAAGATTACTTTCTTCATCACAGAAAGAAGGGTAGAGTTTCATTGCGCTTGTAATACCAACATTCTTCGTTCGATCTATTTCAACATTATTTACTTCATATCGCGCTTCAGAAAAGAGAAAAGCTAGAGCATGGTTGTTTAGTTGTGAAGTGCTTGGTCCACTTCCATCAGACTTTTCTAATCGTCCTTCAATATAGAGGTAGCTTTCGTGTGGTAAGGTGTAAACATCTTGTTGATTAATAATAAAATGAATTTCATCATTGTTATTTAATCCAAACGTAAAAGGTTGATAAGAATGAAGCTCACTTCGTACTACACCTTCACGACTTTCTACTGTATTCGTAATGTCTAGCATTTCTTCCATTCTGTTGTAGTAGTGTATATCCTAAATCTTGGAGTATCTGCTTATGGGTATCTGTTAACTCGATGAGTCTCTGCACACATGTAGTATGTCTTCGGAATGTACACCGTGTTTTATAGATGGTTTTCATACTGGTTTAAGATGTAGTTTGTAAGCTACGTACGCGTGCTGATCTAAATGAATAAGCTGATTATGTTTATTTACAAGTCTAAGAGTAATGTTGCTAATGTGTTTTACAGACACAGGATGATAAAGAACTACTGCTGGTTTCTCACAAATAGTATATCCACGTTCCTCTGTAACAATAAAGTCGTGCAGGACGTGCGAAGGTTGTAGATTACTATTCAAGTCTGTAATAATATTACAAGTAATGTTCACATTATAATCATCGAAGAGTTTTATAGGTTGATCAGACTCGTAACGTACGTTCGGTAGGAGCTCCCTCGATGAAAATCCAAGCAGTGGTCCAATCGAATCAGGTTGTGATTTGAAGTCAATCTTAAATGATGATTCAATAACACATTTGTGCGTAATGTTGCTTATAGTGATTGAGAACTTGTAATTATGATTACTAAAACTATCTTCCCCAAACTGATCAATTAACGTACTTTCAATATAGTCGTGAATATCATCTACTGTATAACTACCTGAGGGTAGTGTTAGCACATACTCATCGTAATAGAACTTGTTTAAACCATCACGCACATTATAGATTTTATTGTAGCTTTCAAACGATACTAGTCCAAGACTATGCGGCTGATAACCAAGTTCGATTGGTGGATTAAAATAGACGGTTGTTTCAGGTCCTTCTCCACGTACAGCAAACGTTCTTTCACTGTTCGTCATCACGTAGACACTAATACACTTTCTCTACTGTCTGGGTCTGATATAAGAACATAAGACATAATCGTCCGCACATGCGTGTATTAAAGTTTTGCACACGGTTTTTATTGTAAACAATGTCTGCACTGCTTCCGAAATAACGTATGAGCTCAAAAGGAGGAGGTAAATCTCCATAGCTATCAAAATACCATACTTTAGATTTACGTTTTACATAAGCAACGTAATGAGTTCCAGGTCCACGACTGTCGTCCAAGTTAATTACGGCACTTTCACGTTCACGTGGACGTGCTGGTAGTTGATCACGCATATACACTCCTCGAAAATAATGAATTCCTAGTTGTTTAGCAAACGTAAAAACTTCATCATGCGTTAGAGCTCGATATGGCAGTGCATTCAGTAGACTTTTTTGGAGAAATGTAGATACCAAGCCCTTTCTTGTATGGCGCTAGCTTCATGTTCACACCTTTGCCTCGTAACGCAATTGCCTCCATCGTCTTGTTATGACGTTCACTCTCTTTCAACTGTTGTTTCGCTTCTTCTACAGCTTTGACAGTTCTCGCTACAGCACTAGCACCACCTAGCAATGACCCTAAAGCTGCTAAGCCAGCAAACAGCGCAGGAAGAAATCCTCCTCGTTTTGGTACAGGAATAATTCGCGCACGTTTACTAAATATTGCTCTGCACTTTGGAGAAATTCTCGCTCTTGCTGCGCGTAACGCCTTAGTAATAGCTACACGAGGATTGTATTCCCCTCGAATAGCTTTTTGCGCAGCCTTTATAACATCTTTCCATCCAACAGTTTTTACTTTCTTCTTCTTCTTCATGTCGTTTGGATATCGTTGTTTCACCATGCTGGACACGACTTTACTAGTCAAGAGCAAATCATAAACTAACCGTTGCCTCTTGTTTCGTTTAATATATATATTACTATTACGTACTTTATGATTCAGTTATCATGAAGATTATAAAGCAGCAAGACACGCTACCTGTTACCGACATTGTACCACATCTCTTACCTAGTTCTAGTACAACTACAAGAAAACGTCATGGAACGTTGTTTCCTTTTACTGTGCGATGTATTATATCAGGTCCGTCGGGATGCGGTAAAACAAATCTTTTACTCACACTTATTACTTCTGTAAATGGTATACGCTTCGAGAATATTTACGTTTTCGCAAAGTCACTCTATCAGCCGCTATATACTATTCTACAAACTGTAATGCACGATCTAGTTAAAGATGGAATAAGATATTTTAAATTTAATTCACATGAGCAAGTACCATCACCAGACGTTGTGCTTCCTAATTCTCTAATGATCTTTGATGATGTCGCAACAGAACAGCAAAACGTTATTCGTGCATTCTTTAGTATGGGTCGACATAAATATGTTGATTGCATCTATTTGTGCCAAACCTATTCTCGTGTGCCCAAGCAGTTGATACGCGACAACGCAAATGTTATTGTGCTTTTTCGGCAAGATGAGCGCAACATGCGACATGTGTATAACGATCATGTTAACACTGATATGACATTCGATGACTTTAAACGTATGTGTGCTAAATGTTGGTCATTACACCGTTACAGCTTTTTAGTTATTGATAAAGAAAGTGATGTACAGCATGGACGATATCGCATGGGTTTCGATCATTTTATATGCATTAACACAGAATTACAGTAACTACTTGATTAAAAACCACCATCATGTTAACATCTAGCAAGGAGATCACAAAACATATCATCCAAGCTCGAAACAATATTCGACGGAAATTTAAAGAGCTTAAACGTATTCAAGCAGACACGGATTTATTTTTAAAAACACAACTAAGTACACCACTCAAAGAAATTTTTAATTCTACTTCATTACCGCAGTCTACTTCAAGTTTTGCTTCTATGCAAACATCATATCATAAAGAGAAGCATGAAGAAGAAAAGCATGAAGAAGATACGGAAGAGAAGAAGCAGGATGTAGATCAAGAAGAGGAAGATAAGGAAGAAGAAGAACTTAATGATGCATCACCATCTAAGCGTGTTGAGTTTTTAACTACAGATGTTATTGCAGAAACACCTACTACATCGACGCAAAATCTACCATCTTTGTCTGAGGTTATGATTACACCAGAATATCGCAATCAGTTTAGAACTTTTATTCAAGATACCTATGGATCTCTCTTTGCACCTTATATAGAAAAACTTTTTACAGGACAAACTGACACTACCTATGGTATTCGCTACGAAGATGACTGTTTCCGGATAGGAAATTCAAATGTTAAGATTAATAGCAACAAACTCATTGTAAAAGGTGTTACCTATAAACCTACGAAAGGACTCTTAGAACTTCTTTTCTCACGAATACCTGACAAGGATATAATTTTACAAGATGATCTTAAAAAGTATAAAGCAATACTTTTTGCTACCGATGCAACACGACGTAATTACAAGAGAACAGAAGCTGTAAATGCGAATAAGAGTTACAAGTATCGTGAGTTTATTTCTAAGCTGTTTCCGACTGCACGTAGTCTAGACGTTATCTACAAGCCTTTGTTGCCGTATGTGGATGTAAGATACTGGAATGACCCAAACTTACTCGTTGAACGATTACAACTTTTAAGAGCATCGCAAGAGGCTGGTCACACTGGTCACGGATCAGAAATTCTAGAAATAGAAAGAGAACTACGTTATGCCGGTATTATTTTATAATGGCTCGTCAAGAGAAGATCTCACCTGTAAAGGTAAACATCGCACATGAGTTACATAAACCAGCACGTCGCACCTACTGTCGCAGACGCGTTATTACACGAGGAAAAGATGATCTCTGGCAAGCAGACTTAGTAGAAATGATTCCATATGCTTCTAGTAATAAGGGCTATAAGTATCTACTTACTGTTATCGATGTGTACTCAAAGTTTGCTTTTGCACAACCCGTGCGTTCTAAAACAGCAGCTCAAGTTAAAGAAGCATTTAAACATATTGTTGAAGAATCGAAACGCTGCCCAAGGCTTCTTCAAACAGATCAAGGTAAAGAGTTTTACAACAAGGATTTTTCTTCTTACCTCAAGTTACTTGGCATTCAACACTACTCTACGTTCAGTAATCTCAAGGCAAGTGTTGTAGAACGCTTTAATCGTACACTCAAAACAATGATGTGGCGAGAATTTACAGCGCAAGGTTCATATCGTTGGATTGATCTGCTACCTAGACTTTTATCTACCTACAACAATACACCTCATCGCACTATCGGAACAAAGCCACGTCTTGTTACAAAGAATACACCTCGTCTAGATGCTATTCATCTTGTAATCAAAACAGCTGATCCACGTCGCTATCGCTTTAAAGAAGGTGATTTCGTTCGCATCAGCAAACACAAGTCTATCTTTGCAAAAGGATACACACCTAACTGGAGCACTGAAATTTTTCAAATCAGAAGTGTTAAGCTTACTAATCCAGTTACGTATTTACTTCGCGATCTCAGAGGACAGCCTATTGAAGGAGGATTCTACATCGAAGAACTGCAGAAAACAAAATATCCTGATCACTATTTAGTTGAACGTGTTATTCGACGTCGTGGTAATAAACTGTATGTTAAATGGCTTGGTTTTAATAACAGCTTTAATTCATGGATTAATAAAGAGGATGTACTTTAAATCTTATGTGTGTTTTCTTTTAATCCTCTACGTTTCCTTTCTTCTAAGTCACTAGGACATGCTGTAGGATTAAACAACACCTGTAATATGTTTTGACAATTCATATTTATTTTAGACTATATACATACATTTTTATCCTTTGTTCATGTTACGGTCTTTGTCACTCAGTTTTTCGTTTTATTGCACCAACAACGACAAGTGCTGCTATATTCTTCTGAGCAGCTAAAGCACTAGGTAATAACACATACACACACATACACAGCATAACTTTACGAAGCAGATTTTAACAGCTACACTCTATGCAGGCAGCATGTAACTACGTATCAGGCGAACGTGTTCTAGGGCCGCAGGGGAGATGAAGCACGAAGAAAAGAAGATCAATCACTCTATTGATGAGTCCACGCCCAACATGCTTCCTCATCTTTCTCCCAGCACGTTTCTTCACCTTTTCCTTGTTTACTCTCTCCACAGCCATGATAAGTGTTTATAAGCGAAGACAACTCGTTAGTTTTAGGTCCGTGATACAGTTTAATTAGTTGACATGTACGGCACTGTCTCACAGAAGGTCTTCTAGCTAAACTCACGTGTTCATGATGTAAACTACACGTTTGAAGCTCTGACAAAACAGGATCTTGAGTCCACTCACGAGGCACCTTATCCCAAATCTTCTTTACAGCATTCGCAGCTACATTGACCAAAAATGCCTTTGGTAATGCATTTAACTCTTCTTCAGTAAAAGTGTTTAGTTTCTTTTTGCATGCATAAAACTTTACGATCGCCTTTTCAACTGCGTTACACTTAGTATCTGTTAGAAATGACATGATGTCTTTACTCTACAAATGTTTCTTTTACACTAAGGTTATTTCGACACTGCACTTTACATATGTTGTTCACTTCCCGACATGCACTGCGACACAACCAATCAAAGAGCATGCATACATGTTGTAAAGACTGTTTAGTTGTTTCTCTACTATGCTCTTTCGGAAGAGTTTTAAATGATGGGCACCCCAATTCATGCATGTCGATAACTTCACATGATGATGGTAGAAAATCACGCAACCATTCTTTCTTTTCACAACCCTTTAAAAGAACAAGATCTGCTCTTGACAAATGTGCATTCATCATTAAAGGTAGAAAACGATAAGGTATTCCTTTTTCTTCCCACTTCAAACCTAAATTGTTTTCAATCCACTGAGTCTGCTTTTTATCTTCATCTGTTTGCAAACAGTAAGGGAACGGTGGACTAAATACTAAACTAACAAGTTTTGGTGCCCACAACACACAGCAATCTAACACAGCCACCTCTTTAAACACAAACTTGTTTCCGTTTACTTTAAAGCCTTGCACATCAACTATTAATGTTTTCGTCATGTTTGCACTCCACACTCTATCACTGTTTCCCGAAGACTAAAGCTTTTAGTCAACGAACGGGTTTAAACATGCATGATAACGTCATCACTGCAGCACGTGCTTACTCTAGCTTACCCGATGCGTGATTAAACTTGTTCGAATTAACCGCCATCACATAGAGTGCAGCAGCGAGGTAAGCGATGTAAGATGGTGGTAGCTAAAGATGGCAGCACGGTGCTCTGTTGATTAAAGATGGCTGCTTGTCAAAAAGATTTTTTCAAGTTATCCGCCACCACATAGAGTGCAGCACTGAGGTTTGCGATGCAATATGGCGGGTGACAGCTTGTCAAAGGTAAGTAGCTAAAGAGGGCAGCACTAAGGTTAGCAATGCAAGATGGTGGATGACAGCTGTGACGTAAAATATTACCCGCAAGATAGCACCACGATGCCCTTTTCATTAAAGATGGCAGCTAGAATTTTTCAAATTAACCGCCTCAAAGGTAAGTAGCTAAAGAGGGCAGCACTGTTCTCTCTGGATTAAAGATGGCAGCTTGTCGAAAAGAATTTTTCAAATTAACCACCTCAAAGGTAAGTAGCTAAAGAGGGCAGCACTGTTCTCTCTGGATTAAAGATGGCTGCTTGTCGAAAAGAATTTTTTCAAATTATCCGCCACCACAAAGAGGGCAGCACGGTGCTCTCTTGATTAAAGATGGTAGATGACAGCTGAAGAGCGAGTAGAATTTGTTTCCAAATAAGAGCACGTAGAATTTGCCGCCACCACATAGAGTGCAGCACTGTTCTCTCTAGATTAAAGATGGTGGATGACAGAAAAGCGCATAGGTTTGTAAAGCACGTAGAATTTGCCGCCACCGCATAGAGTGCAGCACTGTTCTCTCTAGATTAAAGATGGTGGATGACAGAAAAGCGCATAGGTTTGTAAAGCACGTGGAATTTGCCGCCACCACATAGAGTGCAGCACTGTTCTCTCTAGATTAAAGATGGCGGATGACAGCTGTCAGAAAAGCACATAGGTTTGTAAAGCACATGGAATTTACCGCCACCACATAGAGTGCAGCACTGTTCTCTCTGGATTAAAGATGGCGGATGACAGCTGTCAAAAAAGCACGTGAGTATGTTTTCAAACAAGAGCACGTGGAATTTGCCGCCACCACATAGAGGGCAGCACTGTTCTCTCTGGATTAAAGATGGCGGATGACAGCTGTCAAAAAAGCACGTGAGTATGTTTTCAAACAAGAGCACGTGGAATTTTTCAATTTGCCGCCACCAGGGCAGCACTGTTCTCTCTGGATTAAAGATGGCGGATGACAGCTAACGAAATTGCCCGCATGATAGCAGCACAGTGCTCTATTGATTAAAGATGGCGGATGACAGCTGTCAGAAAAAGCACGTAGCTTTGTTCCCCAACAAGAGCACATAGAATTTTTCAAATTGCCGCCACCACATTTCAAAGGTATCTAGCTAAAGAGTACAGCACTGTGCTCTGTTGATTAAAGATGGTGGATGGTAGCTGTCAAAAAAGCACGTGAGTTTGTTTCCAAACAAGAGCACGTGGAATTTTTCAATTTGCCGCCACCACATAGAGGGCAGCACGGTGCTCAAAGATGGCTGCTGTCACGTGGAATTGTCTGCTACCACAGGTATCTAGCTAAAGAGGGCAGCACTGAGGTTTGCGATGCAATATGGCTGCTGTCAAAAAGCATTTTTCAAATTATCCGCCACCACATTTCAAAGGTAAGTAGCTAAAGAGGGCAGCACTGTGCTCAAAGATGGCGGATGACGGCTGCACGTGGCTTTGTTTACCTCGCGCTAGTTAGGTTAAGTTGGTAGCACTAAGGTTTAGACCCGTCAAGATGGCAGCACTGCCGATGACAGGTGACGAAAGAGGGCAGCACGGTGCTCAAAGATGGCGGATGGCAGCTGTCAAAAAGCATGTGGCTGTCAAAAAGCACGTGGCTTTGTTTACCTCTCGCTAGTTAGGTTAAGTTGGTACCACTAAGGTTTAGGTCCGTCAAGATGGCAGTACTGAGGTTAGCGATGCGTTGTTGTGTGTCAAAAAGCACGTGGCTTTGTTTACAAATCTGTCAAAAAGCACGTGGCTGTCAAAAAACACGTGGCTTTGTTTACCTCATGCTAGTTAGGTTAAGTTGGCACTACTGAGGTTTAGGCCCGTCAAGATGGCAGTACTGAGGTTTGCGATGCGTTGTTGTCTGTCAAAAAGCACGTGGCTTTGTTTACAAATCTGTCAAAAAGCACGTGGCTGTCAAAAAGCACGTGGCTTTGTTTACCTCGCGCTTGTGAGGTTAAGTTGGCACTACTGAGGTTTAGGCCCGTCAAGATGGCAGTACTGAGGTTAGCGGTGCGTTGTTGTCTGTCAAAAAGCACGTGGCTTTGTTTATCTCGCGCTAGTTAGGTTAAGTTGGCAGCACTGGAAGAGGCCTCTGGCTGAGGTGGAGGAGGCCACTGGGAGGCCACTGGCTGAGGAGGAGGAGGAGGTGGCCACTGGGAGGCCACTGGCTGAGGAGGAGGAGGAGGTGGCCACTGGGAGGCCACTGGCTGAGGAGGAGGCGGCCACTGGGAGCCGGAGGAGGAGGAGGCGGCCGAATCCCTGTATTATACTACTTAACTTAACGTTTTTGTTGTTCCAAAGTTCATTGAGGAATTCAAATGTGACGAGTGTGATCAGAGAGCAGTGACTGTAACTCTCATTACAAAACTTTTAAAACCAATACTCGACAATGAAGCTCATAAAATTACAGATGCTGCTGACTAGGAAAAGAACTTCAGGACAAAGCATTTAAGTTGGAAGATCTTAAAAATTTGAGTGATACGAGCAGTGATCATGGTAAGTCATTTTAATGTATCGCTTTTATTATTTATTGTACTTGACTTCGCCTAAAATAATTCCAAATATCACTTAAACGTGCTTTACTTTACATCCAGTCACTCTAAATCACATTTAGGTGGTCCTAACATCATTATTCGTAGATTGTTACGTCCTTAAAAACCAACATGTACTATTAATTGAATGTATTTCGCGCGAACAGCATAGCACAATTTCGAGACCTCTAGCGGACGTTCATAAAACTACTAGCGACCAGCATTTCTATCGGTCAACTTCCCGGCCTTGTATATCTCGTAGGCAACGTGCAAGAGGAGAGAAAGCAGGAATGAAGTCGTCTCCGCAGAGTGGTGCAATCTAACGGGGACATTTAAAATTGTTTCACGATAGGGGGCTTGCTGGCCTCGTGCAACACCCAAGGACCGATACTGGCGAGCGTCCTACCTCATGCTACGTACAGGCTTAGGCTTACCGCTTGGGAGTTGCCGAAGGAAAGCAAACACCCTGAGTTTGATTCAAAGCTGGCAGCGTTTATTGGTCCGTTACGAAGCATTAGTACATCGAACGATCAACCGTGGTTGATTTTGACTTATTTTAAAATGTGTTAGGTTTATGAAACCAAAATATAGAAGGAAAGATGGCAAATGAAGTGTAAAATTATAGGAATTTGTGCAACACTCCAACAATACCACCCACCACCCTGGATCAAACCTTTACCCACAAAAAACGTTACCGTTGTAGGCCTAATGTTGGGAACAGGCTTCATGCGGACACTCGTACTCTTTCTTGACCATTGGCACTTTCAAGTCCCATCTTTAGAAAATAGCTTTAGTAATACGTTGACATCACTTGGGTTGCGTCTGACAACAGGAACTGGCTTATCTCTCTTCTGAGGCCGAACAGAATTCCTTACTCGTATCTAAGCAATGAAAAAAAGAAGAGGAAAGAAGAGATGCAGGGAATTAATGTGTTGGAGAGCCATGGTTCCTAACACTTCGTAATCTAAAGTAGGAAAAGGTGCATATTAGGTACCTGATGGACACGATTACGTATTGTTAGGAAACAAGGGGTGACACTGGCCCGTGGTTACAAGGTGTATGCATAAGTCTTTTCCGGTTTTACTAAGAGATGGCGCCTGAGAACAGTACGCAGCGTATGAATTTGATACATACGTCAGTTTGTCTGACATTAACCTACCAACACACACAAATTGAGTCCGCCAAACACTAGCGTCTGTGTTGTATCCTTCAGTGATCAGGTCGACGCTTGTCCCTGAAGAGAATATTTGGGGCAGGCATTGATTTTCTTATTTAATCAAAAGACAAAGGCTGTGGAAAGTCATCGTTTGCTGGTAGAAACAGGTGGTGAACACGCTCCATTGATTGGAACATGTGAGACATGGTTTCGACAAATCGCTTCGGCCAGAAGACCATTATTTGTATCTGGTGGGACCAGAACGGTATTGTGTATTATGAACTCTTGAAGCCCGGCGAAACCGTTAATGCACAACGCTATCGCTAACAAATGATTAATTTCAAGCACGCATTGATCGGAAGACGATCGGAATGGGCCAGAAGACATGGCAAATTTATTTTGTTACCTGACAATGCGCCACCACACACAGCAAAATCAGTGAAAGACACCTTGAAATCACCTGGATGGGACATCCTTCCACACCCGCCGTACAGCCCCAACCTAGCGCCATCGATCACCTATTCACAGCAATGTGGCACGCTCTCCCCGAGAAGCATTTCTACAATTTCGAGGAAGTTAGAAAATGACTCGGCGAATGGTTTGCCGCAAAAGACAAGCGGGTTTCCTGGCATAGTACTCCTAACTTACTTGAAAGATGGTTGAAGTGTGTAGAAGCCGATGGCCAATATTTAGAATAAACACGGATGCATTTCCCTTCAAAATGACGTGTTTTCTTTACCACAAAACCCGGCAAAAACTTCTGAATACACCTAGTACATTCAGTCGAAGAAGATGTGAAGTGTCCAGCGTAAAGAAGATTATTCAGTTTGCAATATGTGCAATGTTTATATGTGATCCAAAGTCAACAAAAATATTTTGTAATCTATCCTGATCCCCCGGAGATTGTCAAGATCAGTCAAGGTGCACGAAGGGACTGGGCATTGTCGCCACTGCTATTCAACAGATATCCTGAGCAAAAGAAGCGGTCGACAAGGTCTCGGACGGAATAAAAGTGAATGGTGAAGTCATCTACAATATCGTTCTCATCGCCAACCGTAATGAGGTGTGCCATACCAGACTTCACACGGCCTTGATATTAATATAGAAGAGACGAAATACAATTCCATCAGGAAAAATCCACAGTTGTAGCCCTTCAGGCAAGCAACTCAATGTTGAAAACATCCTGGGGATATAAGCTACGAATTACAGGTGAATAAAATATAATAAAGTACGAGAATATATTCATTATTTATTCCTACAAATTACAATCATTTTCTTAATCATCGTTATCCGGTCGATTAGATTAGCAGTTACCGAGCTCGATAGCTGCAGTCGCTTAAGTGCGGCCAGTATCCAGTATTCGGAAGATAGTGGGTTCGAACCTCACTGTCGGCAGCCCTGAAGATGGTTTTCCGTGGTTTCCCATTTTCACACCAGGCAAATGCTGGGGCTGTACCTTAATTAAGACCACGGCCACTTCCTTCCCACTCCTAGCCCCTTCCTGTCCCATCGTCGCCATAAGACTTATCTGTGTCAGTGCGACGTAAAGCAACTTGTAATTTTTTTAAAAAAATAGCAGTTTGCCTTTTCCACCACTACGAGCGCTAATGTGAGTCAATGCAGAGTTTCACTTAAGCCCTTATAACTACATTCAGTGTGGACATTTTTCAAAAATAAAAAAAATGCTTGACGGTGTTGAACCACGGAATATATTAAAGAAAGAATCATGTAAATAAGTTAATTTGGCTAGGATTTTAATTAAAAGTAAACGAGTACAACACAAGCAATTTTAGGCATTTTTTTCGGAACTGCATTTAGGCCGGAAGTGATTTTCGAAAGTGTTTCTTTTAGTTTGATAGACCTGTCTAAGACCCACAATTTGAAACCTTTTTAGGCTCTTTATCTCTTCAACTTTCGACATAATTGAGGAAATAGCTTAATTTTAATTTTTTCGTAGTATTGGGTCTACTGCTTTGTCTGCTAAGATATGTTTTCAACACTGAAATGAAGTGCCATTCAAGGCTAGCGGTGGACCTGCTGAGAGGGTAATGAAGTTCACCTAATTGGAGGTAACCTCAAGAAAAGAGTGGAATCCTTCCTTTGAAATCAGATGCCGCACAGCATGAGTAAGAAACACCTTCGTTAAAACGGATGAGATGCTACGCATTTGTCACCTCGGCCTAAATTTTAAGAGACGAGGAGTTACTTCTTCCCCACAGTGGACACTAACCGATGCCACAGAGAAGAAAATCCAACCTTCTAAACGTTGATCTACAAGTGCCTGTTCAAGATTACAGGGGTCCAACGAAGAAGTCCTTTGATGAATGGGTTGTCGGCCTGGTCTCATGTTCACCGTTAAGAAGAGTTAATTGCAGTATCTGGGCCATAAAATGCGAAACGAGATCATGTACCGCCTTCTGAAACTCTTTTTTCCAAGGAATGATCGACGGGGAAAGAGGAGAACTTCTGGGTTGGAAATGAAGTCCGAGGAGTCTACAGGGCTCCCACATCAAAAGACAACGTCACCATGATGATCGCCGACATCCGTAATGGATAAGACATGAACGAACAAGAATAAGAAGTATCTATAGTGATACTTGGAAGTTAAAAACTAAATCAGTATCTTAATTCTGTCTGCTGGTATTGTTCATTTGTGATGGTGAACAACTAAGGACATGGCATTACGATGTCTGTGACTATATGCCCAGTTAATTGCGTGTTAAGTACTATAACTGTTTCAGTTATTATATTCATGTTGAGCGAAAGATGCACTTATGTTGTTAGTAAGACAGTTTACAGTCAACCGAAACTCATGGGTCTCGTACATTATTATTATTATTATTATTATTATTATTATTATTATTATTATTATTATTATTATGTACGGCATTCGTATGCTCATTATGCACTATGTTTCAATCACCTTATACCAACATATTTGCTATGGTCAAGAAAAGATTACGAGTTCAAATTCAGGTGAAAATTACGTTATATTTGGGATATAAAGAATGATTTGAAAGAGTAGGTAATACGAGTCAATGAGATTTTTTGAAATTCTAGGAAAAGCATGAAGTAATAAACCTTCTGAGAACATTGTATAATATGTCAAGTTCTATGGAATCAAGAACCAGAGCCAATACTAGTAGGTATTCTAATTAAGTTTCAGCAACTTGACTGGGCCAGTGTTCCACTTTTCTAGATTACCTGTTCCTCTTTTGTTATATTTGACGTTGGTCATCATAGACACACTATGTAATAAAAAATAACTTTGCTTCCTTTGTTAATCCACAAACCGGACATCTTTATAATATAAAATAAATATTAGTTTGTTTAAATACATAAACCATTTAATCATCTTCCTTGACGTTTTTAGGATTGATGATTGTCAAAATAACTCAAACGTTTGACCACAGAATATCTTTGTATGTCAAATTGGCAACTATAACGATTAGACTGACAAATATTGAACTATGTTAGACATTTCAGTACCTTGACCTTTCGACTTTGTTATAGTTTATCATCATTTCAACACACGTCTTCCAGTATATTAGTCACTGTGTAACTACGTAGCTAGGAGACTGATATTCAAATTTACTGCAGTTCACAAAAGTATGTTGTTTGAAAAAAAAACTGCGTGCAGTAGCATTATAATTAGGGGTTTCCCTTCATTGACAAACTCTGTTCATTAATTACTGCATTAAAACTTTTTGTGAAAACGCTTTTAAAATGTATCACTTTTACATTGCACGTAACTGAACCATAATATTATGTTGTTTTATCAATTCTCGCATTAGATATCTTGCAAAGGGATTTTGCACTGCCTAAATTGCTGAATGTGATAAACCGGGCTAACACTTTTTTTTTCTCCCATGCGTCATCAACAACAATTAGCGTTTTGTCATACACATCAAGTATACATTTAAAATATATATGATCACCATTTTAATTGCCAATTTGCATACTAAAACATACATAATAATCATCATACACCATTTTACAAACAAAATGCGTATTTTAAGTACCTTTCCATTAGTGTTAATAACATTCAGATGCATTTGGAATGACTTATGGTAATTAAATTACACCATGAAAACTTACTGCCTTTTTTATAAGAGTTAAATTATTAACTGCAAAATTTAACATCATTCATTAGAAATTAACGTAATGAACATACAGTCAGCACAGTCATTTTATTTTATAACTAACTTAAAAGTCAATAAAACAATAAAAGTAGATTTAGTTTGCAGCAAAGTAATAGTTTTTTCTGTTTCTCTATTTATTTGCTAATGAATTTCATAGCAGCAGATTCATAAATGCATGTATATTCTTCTTTTTAGGGTGACTTTCCTCCAGCATACCATTAATATACGTTTATTTAACAGTTATTGTTACATAACTGTCATTTGAGCATGTATATACAGATGAATTGAATAAATTCATGTCTCCAGAACGTAATCTGTGTCACGCTGTTTCTTCACGTAACTGTTGATAAATTGTAAGGTCATGATGGAATGATTACAGAGAGAAACATAAAAAGGGTACCGTTCCCTCCGAGTAGTAATTTTAATGTGAAAATTAAGGTTGATTGAGGAAAATTAATACAGGAAGGAATGTATGTGAACAACATCGTTATTTACCATGACATTTCCTTAAATAATATCTAAAACACTCTCCGTTGCATTTTACTAAAGGATTCTAAGAATTTAAATAAGGTATTTGGTAGCCAGTGGTAATTCTGTACAATACTTCGTTACAAAACTACCTCAGAAACAAATCTCACAAACGGGCATACCACACCAAACCCCACATCGTTGATTCGATTATTTGAGTACGGTTGCTGGCTAAGATGGCTTTTCTTTAAATATATCACCAACTATCCCAATCCCCATCTAGAGGAATTTCGTCTTTCAACATCTGCATATCAATCACTGACACGACTTCAATACTCACGCTTCATTCAGAACCTGAGTTCTTTCTTTACTTTTGTATCTGTCCTTCATACTTCTGAGTATGGTAATCATACATTTCTTTAATCCCGTGTACCTCATATGTTCTTCATAGCCCAGAAATCTCTTCGTAAAATTATACTCGAATAATCTGATCAGTTTGATTAATTAGTCCCTCAAAATGTGCAGTAATTGATCATATGAAATGGATAAGTGGAAGAATATTTAAAGCAACTAAATCGACAAACTGGTTTTCCAACCGTTGGTGATCTCCAGATTGAACAATTCAAGACAGTTCGGCAGGTTTACTTGATGCTCAACGAATTGTAAGTAGAATAAGTTAATTATTTAACACGAACTTAATGTCAAAAATATTTCTTTTATGATGCAATATGAAAGAGACAAGGTCTGCCGCGTTAATGCAGGGATAGCGTCTTTGCCCTTTAACCAGAGATCCCCGGTTTGACTCTTGACTCATCTAAAGATTTGTAATCCTGAGCAAAGGGTTGGAATAAGATTGCTTGAGTGAATTGAGGAGTTGCCTCTTACGAGAAGCAGCCATCCCGATCTAATGTGCCAAGTAATACGGCCGAGATATTCGTTACGGTGACTATACATGCGATGTGCCAATATCTCAGACTATCAGACTGTGCGGCAGAGTACCTTGGCAGGCCTGAGGTCCCTTTTGGACTGAAATTGCTTCCGCAGCTGATATATGTTACTGTTCTCTAATGGTAGGGGCTCTTTTCAGTTTTTCATATTAGAATCACAGCTAAAATGCGATAAAATGCACCCACTTCTTTGTTACGCAGAGTACAGTGATATTCTGGAGAGTGTGTTCAATTCTAGAAAATGAATAAGGAAATAATATCTCATACGTAATTTACCAACAGTTTCGGCAGAAACAAGCTGACTTCGAGAGGAAATACAGATTATTGACAGTCACGTCCCTTCCTTATGTTTTCAAACACAAAGATATATCTCACCTGCTTTTGTCGTTCATGTTTCATTAAAAACTAGACCAATCATACACTGTCTTCCACTTCCTCTGTCTCAGAATCCCACAAAGATCAAACTCTCATCTCATCCATGGCCGCAGTAGGTACTCTAAGGTTACTTTTGATAACTGTAGTGTTACCCTGGTGTAAGGGATGGTGATGTCCCGCTAGGAGGGGTTGAGATTCGGGAGGGCTTTTACTTCTGGGAGGCGGTGGGGGCCTTGGAACCGAAAGGTGTAACGTCGCAGATCCGTTAGGTGGAGACGCTGACGTCACGTTACATTGTTGCTGTTGCTGCTGCAGCTGTTGATGTTGAAGCTGGTGCTGATGGTGTTGAGACTCCGTCACCACACTCTGAAGATTGGCAATGTTGTTTGCAACATTCATGTTTTTCTGTAAAGTCATTGCGTTTTCGGTCATAATGATATGTTGTCCCATCTGTTGTTGCTGTTGTTGTTGCAGCTGCTGCTGCTGTTGCTGCTGGAGCACACTAGGGGATGGAGGAGGTGCTTTCAACAAATTTGGCAAAACTGAACTAGATAAATGTTGTTTTGTAAGCGTGTTCATAGTATGGTGAGAAGGTGACTGCGCCATGTGTCCCATAGATCCTGAATTGGTAGACTGCAATATTATGGCCGAAGTGTCCTGCTCGACATCAACTATAACGCTGTCACTTCCAGAATGACCGACATGATAGTGACCTCTATGCTTACCAATACTATCGAAATTTGTCGGAGGATTTTGACGATTTTGGTGGTGGTGTTGCTGTTGCTGCTGCTGTTGTTGCTGCAGGGTTTTCACCTCTAATCGTGTTTTATCTCGCTGATAATAAACGCCAGCGAATATTAAAACATTTAGTATTAACAATGAACACCCTATGGCGATGGTTACACTTAAAGCAGTAGAATACGCTGCGTATCCCGCCGCTTCCAGACTTGCCAAAGTGTCGCTCGTGGAGTTCCCGGATTGGTTCTGGAGATGATGGGAAGACTGCTGCCCTTGAAAATTCGTTCCACCACTACCAACTACTGTGACACAGGTTGTCAACAAAGTGTCCATTGTTGTGACCGCTCCTGGTAAAGTATCATTGCCCCTTCTACGAGTCCCACCACCAAGAACACCACTAGCTCCCATGTAGAGGTCACCAGTTCCTGAGGGGCCTAAACCACTGCCAGGTGTATCGTAATAGGCTGAAGACGTCCCACGTGACAGCGGATCGGGTCTCACAACACCGTCGTACAAGTCTGCGTCATTGTGATTTCGGAACAGGTTGTGTCTCGCTACCACATCTTCCATCCCAGCGCGATGCAGTTCAGGAATGAGACGTAGCCAGACTGACAACTGGTGTGCACGGAAATGATTCTTCATCCGGGGTTTCATACCTGAAACAGGACGTGGTGAATTAGTTTAATGTTTCCATCCACTTTCTCAGGCATTATACCATCAAATACCCATTTTTATACTCGCAATACCCTCTATTTATTCCATATGACACTATGTAACACATGATGATGATGATGATGATGATGATGATGATGAGGATGCTTGTTGTTTTAAGGGGGCTAACATCGAAGGTCATCGGCCGCTAATGGTACGAAATGAAAGAACAAAAATTTCAAAGGCATCCACTGACCAAAATAAAAATAAAATATGTCATGAAGAATGAATGGATGGACAGGAACCCAACAAAACACAAAAAAACAAACAAAAACCAGTGGATCGGACTCAATAGAGATCGAAAAGAACATTATTACCGACGAAGGAACCACTTATAAAGCACAATGATGCTTGGTGTCTAAAGGGGGTGCAAAATCCACGTCTAAGGCCCCACAGAATGGTACATGTCGTGAGTAAAATAGAACCATGGTATGTGTCATGTTGGGGTATTAATCAGAAGTAGCGAGGACTCACGGTGTTCCACAAAAGATGGTACTACTCACAAGTATTGTACTTCGTACAGGTTTCGCACACAATGGCGCCACTTACAGCCAACGCAAACCGATGAGTTTCCTCACCTAGGTGTACTAGTCACGGGTGCCGGTCCCACGGGCCCCGTGGTGTTCCTCACATAGTGGGTACTAATCACAGGCAACGCAGACGCACGGTGTCGCTCATATAGTGGTACAACTCACAGGCTACGCCCAGACCCGCGGTGTTGCCCACATGGGTACAACGCACGGGTACTGGAATCCACCCGGGCAGGCTTTTTACTGCAACGAATCACAAACCTATTTCGTACCAAGTTAGTGATACTACTCGCAAGTACATGTAACCCATGGTGTTCCCCGCATGATGGTACGAATCAAGAGTAGTTTCATGGTTCTAATTCAGTCATCCCTTGGTCACCCCTTTCAGTCGCCTCTTACGACAGGCAGGGGATACCGTGGGTGAATTATTCGTCTGCCTCCCCCACCCACAGGGGGTGTGTGTTTGGTCCGCGAGAGGTATTTTATTTCCCTCAAGTCCGCCGGCAAGCCGGTTAGGACCCCCCTATCCGCCACCTGGGACGCGCCACGCGGGAGTATCACCTCTCCCCCTGCTGCGCCTGCGTAGCAGGTTCATTGTGTAACACATGATGAAACATTTCATAACATAAAACATCTTTTACATTTCCTATCATCGAAACATATTCTTTTATCTTTCAGCTATATTCCAATGATTATATTGGTAGCATCTTCCAGATATCCTTCAGGGTGGCCCAAAGGTCCGTTAACATTTGACGAGGCAATATTTTACGGAATAGTGGAAGGAGAGAAGTAATAATTGACACATATGATTGGTATGACATGGAGTTTTATTGACACCAAAATAAAGTGCAAAAGAAGTCGCAAGTCTGCCGCGACCGTCCGACCTCATTAAGGCAACATCTGACGGCAGATTCTCACCATACGTATGGATATTCTGTACAGTGCTGTTCACAACAATGTTGAGCATGTGTCATAAACTAAACCTCTATTGTTAGGCTAATTATTGCTTGTGTATCGTATGAAGCGCCATCTGTAAGTCATTTTGTGTACATTCTTCTGGGGTCAATAAAACCCTATTTGATACCAATTATTTCTGTCAATTATTACCACTCTGCCTCCAATATTCCGTAAAGTATTGCCTCGTCAAATGTTAACGAACTTTTGGGTCATTCTGTAGATTCGAGAGGATAAATGAACTGTATCGCTATTGACCTATCCGAGGATTTTGACAGAGCAGATCAAGGGGTCTAATGATGAAAATGAGGGTTTTTGGTCTAGATAAATCAGTGGTTAAAAGGGTGGCTAAACTTCCAGAACGCAGAACATGGAAAATTAAAGTAAGTATGGCGTTATCTGATCCTGTAGTGACTAAGACGGCGATCCCACAGGACAGTATTATTGTACCTTTGTCTTTTCATATTTACATAAAGCAGCACGATTTATATACGGGGTGTCGCAGGAGAAATGGCCAATATTCAGATATAGCATGAACGATCATTTGTCTCCCAGTGGACGGGGCGGTAGAATAACACCCACGGTATCCCCTGCCTGTCGTAAGAGGCAACTAAATAGGGCATCAGGGGCTGTGAACTTTGGAACGTGGGTTGGCGACCACGGGCCGCTCAGCTAAGTCCTGGCATTGCTTCCACTTACTTGTGCCAGGCTCCTCACTTTCATCTATCCTATACGACCTCCCTTGGTCAACTCTTGTTCTTTTCAGACCCAACGGTATTACGTATGGTGGCCTAGGGAGTCTTTCATTTTCATGGCCTTCGTCGCCCTTGTCTTCCTTTGGCCGATACCTTCATTTTTCGAAGTGTAGGACCCCTACAGTTTTTTCTCTCTGATTAGTTTTATATAGAAGATGGTCGCTTAGTTGTACTTCCTCTTAAAACAATAATCACCACCACGACCACCTGAACGATCATTTGAAGCAAAAACTTTATATGGACATATGCCCCACTCCAAATGGTTTCCGAGATAAAACACTTTTTAAGTTTGTTTTCGGGCTAGCGGCGTGCACGTAAAACTCTGGCAAACACTCTACGATCAGGATTTCGACGTGTCGGAAAGCGCCGACGGTTATCCTCGACAGCAGCAGGAACACTACCATCGCACAAGCCGTAAGCATACACCATATCTGCATATTCTTCGTTAGTGTAGATGTGTGGCATTTTAGCCAGCGCGTGCACGAACACAGTTAACTGATATTTCTCTCTGATAGGTACTACTTCATTTACAACACACTATGGACAACTGCGCGTTCAACGGACTAGTTCAATGGCAGAAAGACATCTCGAGCAAGGAGGTTGAAAGCAACGAGGTAGGTTGGGCTGGAATAAAACGTCAAAGAAGTTGGGTGGGTAAGACATATACGTGCGCACCACTAACCCTAGACAATGTTGTGAGACAGCGGACAATGGCATATGGCAAACGGGGTGAAAGTCAGGATGTAAGTTCCACCAAGATGGAATGTCCTGTATGTTTTAATTACTGCGTTGATGGGGTGGTAGTACCCCGTGAGGGTCACTGTAAATACCTAGGTGGAAATATCGTCACTGCGGTTTACAGGATTATGAGATAATTTGAGGGTTGTGGTAAGGATGTAAAGGAGACGGCGTATACGACTCTGGTAAGACCCCAATTAGAGGGCGGTTCCAGTGTATGGGACCCCCACCAGGAATACTTAATACCAGGACTGGGAAAGATCAAACTGAAAGCAGTACAATTTTTTGTGGGTGATTTCCGACAAAACAGTAAGGTTACAACAATTTTGCAAACTTTGGGCCGGGAAGATCTAGGAGTAAGGAGACGAGCTGCTCGACTAAGTGATATGTTCCGAGCTGTCAGCGGAAAGATGGTGAGGAACAAGAGTATTAGATCAATAAGCTTGAGTGGAACTTTTAGAAGTAGCAAGAATCAAAATATGAATATAAAGTGGGAATTCAAGAGGACAAATTGGGGCGAATATTCGTTTATAAAACGAGGAAAAAGGGACTGAATAATTTACCAAGGAAATGCTCAGTAAGTACTTTGTAAACAGTTAAGGAAAGTCTACGTAAACATTTGAAAATTTCCCACCTGGGCGACATCCCTAAATGCATACCTATCAATGGCGATTTATTTATTTCAGCGATTATTATTATTATTATTATTATTATTATTATTATTATTATTATTATTATTAGTATACCATTCCTCCCACAAACGTCGTGTAGTCGCATGTGTGAATTGCGTGGTATGTATGAATTTGGTCCTCCTGTACGGCCCGATGCCCTTCCTAATGACAATGCTACGTTGAGGGATGAGTTCACTACTGCAAGTTCCTGTGCTGGCTGTGTTTAAATGTTGAATACATTCCATAGCAGACAAAGTAGTGGCCCCCATACTATGAAAAACGTAAACTTAAGCAATTTATTATTATTCTTCTTCTTCTTCTTCTTTTTGCTATTGGCTTCACGTCGCACCGACACAGATAGGTCTTATGGCGACGATGGGACAGGAAAGAGCTAGGACTAGGAAGGAAGCGGCCGTGGCCTTAATGAAGGTACAGCCCCAGCATTTGCCTGGTGTGAAAATGGGAAACCACGGAAAACCATCTTCATGACTGCCGACAGTGGGGTTCGAACTCTCTATCTCCCGAATACTGGATACTGGCCGCACTTAAGCGACTGCAGCTATCGAGCTCGGTGCAATTTCTTCAATTGTGCCGAAAGTTGGAGGAGCAAAGATCCCGGGAAGGTTTCAAATTGTGAGTCTTGGATAGCCCTATAAAAAAAAACCAAAAAAATCGAAAATCACCTCCGGCCTAAATTCAGTTACGGAAAAACATTCTAAAGTCGCTTGGTTCATTACTCGTTTTCATTTTTATTCAAATCCTAGTCAAATTAACTTATTTACATAATTCCTTCAGCAATGTGTTCCTTGGTTCAATACCGTCAGGAATTTTTTTTTTTTTTTTTTTGAAAAATGTCCACACCAAATGTATTTATAAGTGGTTAACTGAAACTCTGCATTGACTCACATTAGCGCTCGTAGTGGTGCTTAAGTGAAAGAATACTTTGATTAACATTAGCGCTCGTAGTGGTAGAAAAAGGCAAACTGCTAATCTAAACTAATCGACCGGATAACGATGATTAAGGAAAAGTTTGTAACTTTTAGGAGTAAATAAAGAAAATGTTCTCTTACTTCATTATATTTTACTTATCTAAAATTCGTAGCTCATATCTCTTTTTTTTTTTGCTAGGGGCTTTACGTCGCACCGACACAGATAGGTCTTATAGCGACGATGGGATAGGAAAGGCCTAGGAGTTGGAAGGAAGCGGCCGTGGCCTTAATTAAGGTACACCCCCAGCATTTGCCTGCTGTGAAAATGGGAAACCAGGGCTGCCGACAGTGGGATTCGAACCTACTGTCTCCCGGATGCAAGCTCTACGCGCACATCTCTAGGATGTTTTCAACATTGAGTTGCTTGCCTCAAGGGCTACAACTGTGGTTATTGTATTTATATGAAAAAGAGTACGTTAGGATAAATATAAACACCCAGTCCTCGAGTCAATGAAATTAACAAGAAGCGCTTAAAATCCCCAACTCGGCTGACATTCGAACCCCGGGCACTCTAAATCGGGGAATGGGGGTTCCAATTCATTCCTCTTCATACATATACGACACAGTGCACTATCAATCATTGCAGAAACAACGTAATAGTAAAATATATCTTTCCGCATAGGGTTAAAGTCAGAAAGGGCATCCGGTCGCCAAACAAAGCCAAATCCACACCTGTGGCGCAGTTCGTATCCGCAACCCCATCGGTATGACGGACAAGGTACAGAAGAAGAATATTATTATTATTATTATTATTATTATTATTATTATTGTACCGGGCGGTACACCTCTACTCTGTTTATTTAAAAGTTGCGCCAGTTGAAACTCCTCTTCTGGAGGAAGGTTGAACTTTATCTATTCTATTAATTCTCTACTTTCTCAGAAGATGTCACCACGTGGAAAATTTTGAGTTTTTGAACTGTGTCACTTTTGATGTGTTTTTGTTTCGCTTGAAGTAAGAAGTGTGAACTTTCTCTTCTAGAGGACACTACTGAAGAATTACAATAGTGCAACCTAGTGCGAAATCAAAGAACTATTTTGTTGGAGAAATTTTTATTTCAAAAGTTTGTTCTTTGTTAAATTTCTTTCTGTCATGGTTTAAGTTGGCTGTATACCCCTCTTTTTCCCCTTATTTTGGATCTAGCCAATCCCGAATTTCTTTAATTAATTTTTCCACCAATAATGTGTTTCTTCTTCCTCTATGTAGGGGTTTCTTTTCCCGAACCAATAAAAACTTTGAGGGAGGGTGTTTTATTTCCCCTAACGCCTAGAATCTTCCGCGAGAGGATATAAACTGCTGATTTTGGGGTCTCCGGGCCACTTCTGTTCCATCTTTCAGTGTATTTAGTACATAGCAGGAGGCGGGGAGCGCCTCTTTCCTCGGCAGCGATCTACTACCAGGTAATGGCCTCTTAATAACATCTTTTCTAGCTAGAGTTGGCAGTTTAACTCTCGCGGCGGGTTCTAGGTCTTCCACCATGTAACTTTCCTTTCAAATGTAAAAGCTACTGGTATCTATTCTATCTTTCAAACTACATATCGGGATAGAGAGTGCTTAACCCTCTCGAGCTCCCACTCACATTGTTTTGAGGTGAACTTATTTTTCGCAACCTATTCTTCAGTAATGTAATGTAAGTTTGTGTTTTCTTAAGTCACCTCAGTAGTATGGGATTAGCCCTTGCATCAGCGGCCTAAGAGCCAACGTAGGTCTTAGAAACAAAGTGTATTAAGGAGTGCAAGTTCGCCTCCTCTCAAATTGTGATTTTAGAGGTCATGTAATCAACCTTCTTTTCATGTAATAGACCTCTGTAGGTTGGGTATTTTACCCCTGTGAATACGTCCTTAGAGGACAGCTTGAAGGTAGAGTTTGGTGTGGCCTTTGAGAAGCTTAAATTTTAAGAGCGGATCGCTCTTTTGAAAATGAAGGGTCATATGCCTCGCGGAGGCTTTTTAGTGTAATTTGGAGCAAGGGCTCCGAGGTATGAATGGGGTTTTCTGCCCCTCTGTTGAAACTAGTGTCTTTGAGGTAAAACTGGGCTGATTGCCCAAGCATTGTGTTTTCGGGGCTCGAAGCCCAAATCCTGTAAATATTGTGACTCCCCGTTGATTTGCTACATTGTACCTGCCATGCTTGTTATATCTTTGTTTTGAAAAGAAAATATAACCTTGTTAAATTTTGAAATTAATTTCTCTTTAGTAGCTTGAGATCCATTCACCACCCAGCACCTTCTTTCATGCTTAACTACCACAAAAACACGGTAACAATTATTATTATTATTATTATTATTATTATTATTATTGTCATTATTTATTCATTATGCCCGACTATTGAGCACGATTGAACTTATTTAGCTGATGGCGTTGCCTTTTCCTTCTTCCAAATTCTCTTCATCTTCTCGCTGTGGCTTTTCTTGCAATCTTCTGACCACGTTCAGTTGGTGGTAATGCTCGGATAGTGTGCGAAGCGGTGATTGTCGATTAATTTTCTCAACTTTGATCTAACACAATGTCATCTGCGATGCCTCTTTCACTTTTTAGTTTTTCAAGTCACACCGACACAGATAGGCCTTATGGCGACGATGGGATAGAAAAGGGCTAGGAGTGGGAAGGAAGCGCCCATGGCCTTAATTAAGGTACAGCCCAAGCATTCGCCTGGCGTGAAAATAGGGAAACCACGGAAAATCATGTATGCAAGCTCACAGTTGCGCGCCCCCTAATTGCACGGCCAACTCGCCCGGTGCCTATTTCCTAAAGATCTTTTCCAGCTCGAGCAGCCAATTGCTTTTTTACTTTCACGGATAGGACAAGGTTCGGAATTGTTTTGGTCAACCTCTGATTACTCATTCTGAAAATATGTCCGTAAAGTGTCAAAGGTCTTTTCCTAAATGTGTCTGAGATTTTCTCTGAGTGTTGGCACAGGTCATGAGCATTCCTTATCATCCAGTTTCCTCCTGTACACACTGGTCCAAAAAATGTCCTGAAGATTTTTCTTTCTTGCTTTTCTACACTTTTAATCAATGAACTGCCCTCAATGATCAATGTTTCAGATGCATATAGTGCTTGAGGCTTGATTACACTGTTATAATGTCTTAATTTTGCATTTCGGGATGTGGATTATTTTATTATATCTTCTCCAAGCGAGTCTGAATGCTCTTTGTAGTTTAGAGACAATTCCTTTGTTTACTTGACGATTCCGTCCTGAAGGTTGAATGACTTCTCCCAGGTATTGGAATTTGAACGCTTTGGTTATTTTGCAATATTGGATTTATTATTATTATTATTATTATTATTATTATTATTATTATTATTATTATTATTATTATTATTATTATTATTATTATTATATATTATTCTTTTCGTTTCAGCCATCTATGGGCTACGATTACGCAACTTCTTTGCTTTCTCAAGTTCTTTCTCCTTCCTCTTTCGCCAGTATTCCTTCATCCGTTGGCTTGCTCGTGCTAGTTCTTCTGCCGAGAATACTCTATTCTTCCTCGTTTTCTCATCAGCTAGTTCCTTCACCTCCGCAACTCTGTGCCTGAAGATTTTTCTGTTTGTTATATCTTCTGCCGTGATCCCACATTTTTCTAAATCTCGGTGGACTTCTTTTACCCATGGGACTTGTGTCTTCCTGTTCTCCTGGAAGGTGAGGATCCTGTTGGCGAGTCTCTCCGATCCCATCCTTTTAATATGTCCGTAGAACGTCAATCTCCTCTTTTTCATTGTGGTGGTGATGTTTTCAAATTTTTGGTATAGTTCTCGGTTTGGTCTCATGCGAAACGTAAACTTGTCTGATGATTTTATGGGTCCAAGAATCTTTCTAAGGAACCTCCTTTCTTTTTTTCCTAATCTGAGAGTTCTTTTGTGGCTATTGTCTCAGCTGCGTATAAACATTATTATTATTATTATTATTATTATTATTATTATTATTATTATTATTATTATTATTATTATTATTATTTTCGATTTTGACCATGCAAGGATCTCGGAAAATAAAACCTGTGCACTCATCTTGATCTTTCTTCTCTTGCTTCCAAAAGTTCTTCATTCTTTCACTTTACTATTTCCTCCTCTCTTGTGGTCAGATGTTATTACCTTTCCTCTTCTCCTTCTCCTGGAGACCATCGAAATTTTGTATCAGTCCTCTGAAAGTTGTCTTCTCTTGTATTATATCGTCTGTTATTCCAATCTCTCTCATATCTTTCTTCACACTTTGGATCCACTGGTTGTCATTCTTGCTTTTATAAACCTGATTAAACACTCGTTTTGTCAATCTGCTGTTATCGATCCTCCTTATGTGACCAAAACGTGTAATTCTCCTCTTTCTGATCGTGTCTGACATCCTTTCATTTTCTTCGTCCTTGTATAGATTTTTATTTCCTTTACGACTAAATTGTCCTTCTATCGTTTTCAATGGTCCCAAGATTTTCCTCAATATTTTCCTGTCCTTTTTCTCTTTTTCACCGGTTTTCATTCTGTGGCATGCAGACTCTCTGGTTTGATTACTGTGTTGTAGTGTTTGATTCTAGTTTCCTTTGAGAGATTCTTCTTATTGTGGGTATCTTTATTCAGTTGGTGTGCTAGTTCCAGTTTTCTTGCTCTTGACCTCTTTACTTCATTTTCGAGTCCTTTAATCTGAATTATTTATTACTTATTATTTATTCGCTAGGTTCACCGAGGACCACTTTAAGTCTTGTTGCATTTAGAGTTAACTTTGCTTTCTTTCGAGCCCAGAATTCCCTCATTCTTTCTGATAGGACATGCTTGCGTTTCTCTGTCCAAGGGACTCCGTATCTTCTTTTCGGTTGCTCGTCTCGGTTTAGCCCGTCACCACCTTCTTTCGAAAAAGACCTCTGTAAATGGTGTCTTTCGGTTTAATCCCTAGCACATATAGGTCTTCTTTGGTGTTCCTAAACCGTGGCATCGTGGTTTTAGGTTTTGAATGAAACAGTTGAAAGATTTGTTTGTTCTACCTGTTTCCGCCCATTCCTTTGGGATGACCGTAAAATCATGCCCGTCTTTTGAGGATCGAGGCTGTAATTTTCTCTATTTTGTTATAGACTTCCTTATTGGATCCTTTTTCGTAGATGCCACTCTTGTAGTTGGATTCCTCTAATTATTCTCCACTCCTTTTTCTCCAGTTATTCAAGGACTCCTTTATTAACTTTTAGGGATAGGGTTTAGGATGCATACAGAACTACTAGCATCAGAACCGTACCATAGTGAGTTATCTTAATATTTGTTGTAGATCGTGCGTGACGTTTGGAAGGCTATTTCAAGTTTGCGTGTTAGTTCCCTAAGTGCATCCTTGTCCAGTCAATTTTTCATAATGAACGCAAATTTTCCTACCCGCCTGATGTTCCCGTTTTTCGTCCGAAGTTTCGTGGTGTGTCTTTGATGCTAGCCATTACTTTCATTTTTTCAACAGATATCTGCAGGCCAGTTTGTTCGGTGAATTCCTGTAAGAGTTCGATTCGAATCCTAGCGGTTTCTACGTCGTTCGACAGAATGGCGATGGTCAGTCTATCATGATTTCCTTGGATATGGTTCCCATTCTCAGTGGGCTTAATCGATTTCCATTTATTATTATTATTATTATTATTATTATTATTGATAATAATCTGTAGTTGTTTCATTCGTCGGAGTAAATTTCACCCTCCTATAATATCTCTCTTGAGTATTCCACTTCATTCTAGTGGAATTATTTATCTTGAGTTTTGAGAGGAATTGAAGATACTTCAATTGAGAGTAGATTGCCCTTAATCCTCTTAGATATTCTCATGGTATATAATATTATAATGTGAATGAGCTCGCTTGCTTCCCTGCTTCCTTGCTTCCTTCCTTCTTATGAATTCCTTCTGCGACGATGATGTAGAAATAACAGATAGTGTATACTGTTTAATCTGTCGACTAGAAATGGGCCAGGTGTTTGTATTTCTTATCAGGGGAAGCGCATGCACGCCAGCTCTCCCTAGCGGAGAATATCTGTAAACTCTCCCACCCCCATTCCCTCTTTACACATACAGTGTTGTAGAGGCATAGGGTATGCTGTTCTCTCACATAGCTTCATTCACACATACATCCACAATTTTGATGAAGGTTTTGTTGATTTAAATTAGAACCATTTCCTAAAACCCGGTTCCTTTTCAACTCCGATGCGTCTTTCAAGCTGAGTGAATTGTGTTATATAGAAAATGAAAGAGAAGGCAGATGAAATAAGAGGTTGTGAATCAAGTTAGAGACGAAGTAAGTATGTGAATAAGACGGCACATCAAGACAGCATTGAGACTGAAATGTAGGAATGCCTGTAAGCAGAGTATTTCGAGACGGGACGTTGAAATTCTTTCTTCTCTTTTACAGGGCTCACAGTGTGGTTCAGAAGAACTTCAGAGACATGATGGTGCTCCAATGATGACATTAGAATTCCATAACGACTGAAATTTGGCACTCTTTGTGCCATATTCGATTCGCGGCTGGCAAAACAGCTCCCATTGTAAGTGGCCAAGGTCCGAATTATGTGTCTCTTGTGATGGCATTGCTTTGCGAAGAGGGAAAGTAATAGCTCCTCCTTCCAGCATTGAAAGCAGGAGATTAAAGAATCGGTATTCGGATATTTAGCTAAATGGTCTGTATACTGGGCTTCATATCACAGGGTGACGGCTTATATTCCCGGCCCGGCAGGGGATTTTAACCATGTCAGTCAATATGTTGGGCTCGGGGACTGGTTTTTATTTAGAATAGAATGTATTTTAATTAAAAAATGCACATTGTAACAAACAAAAGTCGAACAATCCATAAACGTATGCTCTTAAAAATCGTGACTATACTAATACTATTAAACATCGTTCAGTTCTTTGTAATATATACTGTACTAATTATTTTATGCGATATCAACAAGTGATATGTCTACATATTTATATATTTGCATATCTTTACTAATTGATATGGAGGTGCATCAATTCTTCTTCGAATTCCTGCATACAGTAAATGCTGTTTCTGATCAGCCAACTTTTTAGAGTCTTCTGAAAGGAGTTCACAGACATATCTCTTAATTCCAACGGAAGCTTGTTAAACAGTATCATTCCTGTGTAGTTATGATATTTTTGTCCGGCTCCTTGGCTGAATGGTCAGCGCAGTGCTCTTCGGTTCAGAGGGCCCTGGGTTCGATTCCCGGCCGGGTCGTAGATTTTAACCTTAAATGGTTAATTCCCTTGTCTTGGGGACTGGATGTTTGTTCTGTCCCCAACATCTCTGCAATTCACACACCACATATCCACCACCACAACAACACGCAGTTACCTACACATGGCAGATGCCGCCCACCCTCATCGGAGGGTCTGCATTACATGGGCTGCACCCGGCTAGAAATAGCCACATGAAATTATAATACTTATTATAATATTTTTTGCGTTTTATTTAATCTAAATGAGGAGTGTATATATAATTTCTTCTTCTTGTATTATATTGATGAACCTCCTTCCTTATTGGGTAATGAATTAGGTTTTCTTTATTGTATATTTGTACCGGTAAGTGTATATTGGTACCGGTAAGTATATATTGAGGGAAGAGACATTATTTACAGTTCTTGGCCCTAGGCCCCCCTACATGATTGCTTGTCTGAAATTCCATGTATGCACCTGTTTGCATTCTTTTGCCATATAAAGACATCCTAAGCACCCGTGGAATTCCCCTACATTATTTTTCCATACTGTAGATGTGAATGAAAGAGAGCATAGTAAGCAGATATAACTTGAGGTTTGCTAAACACATTTCTGTAGTTTTCGCAGTAAATGTATCACTCGGTACAGTTTCTTACATAGTTGTTGTGTACGAACATTCTAGGTCAGTTCTGAGTATAAATGGAATCTTAACATGTTCACTACTTGTCGCTCTCCTCCCTAGTTTTATTGCTGAGATGTAGTATTTTTTCTTGAGTTTTGTTGCAATTCAAGAACAATTTATTCCCCTTTAACCATGTCATTGACTCTTGAACCCTCTCCCTGCTTTGAGTAACTACATTTCGAATTCTTTATCTGCTGTTATGAGAGTAATGTCATCTGTATAGAGTACAGACTTGCCTGATGAGTTCCCAGACAAGTCATTAATATATATACAAGAATTTACACACTACACTACCAAGCACAACAGAAACAGGCAGTGGTGAATGTATCCCTCTACATAAGTTGGTGTCAGGAAGGGCATCTGGCCGTAAAACTGTGCTTAATCCAAACATAGTGCCCACCCCAAGTAATCGGCATGAGGCCAAGGGAAAGACGAAGAAAAAATAAGGAAAAGTACTACCTTTAGCCCCTTGCGTGGGTTTTTAATTGGCTGGCTACGGGCCATTGTACGCCCATTTTAATCTGAGCTGCTTAGTGTCAAATACAAAACTTACTTAATTTAATATTTTTAAAATATAATCACACATCATTATGAAATAATATTATGCCTAATATGGCTGTGCGGTTTGGGTCAGGTTGGATCCGGTGGGTAGTGGGTCGAAACGCCACTGTCGGCAGCCCTGAAGATGTTTGGCCGTGGTTTCCCATTTTCATATTAGGCAATTACTGGTGCTGTACCCCAATTAAGGCAACGGTCGCTTCCTTCCCTCTCCTGGCCCTCTCCTATTCCATCGTCGCCATAAGGCCTAAAAAAAGTTGTAAAATATACATTATTTTAATTATAATAATAACAATAGTGTAACCGCCGAGGAGACTTCAATTAGAACTCTTTCCTAAAAATAGTTCCTTTACAACTTCCGTGCGTAATTCAAGCAAGGGGAGAGCGTTAATCATGTTGCAAAGAAAATGACGGAAAGAGAATGTAAAGGAAATAAGGGACTGAAAAATCAAGCTAGGGCCGAAGTAAGGAAATTAATAAGAAGCCACTTAAGGAAAAAACCTGAATGAAGTATTTAAATGTTTCTAAACACAGGATTTGGAGACTGGGGGGTTTTAATTACGAGGACAGGACAATAAGTATCCGCAATTTTCCTCTAATTGTCTTTAGGTTGGCTCTATGGCGCTGTATGCCCACCAGCCTCTAGATGGCACCGTTGTCCAGGCCTGTGGTAGGTATCAGCGTTACGTATTAGATCAGTACAGCATGCGCCATTGCGGCGTAAAGATGACCGCGCCACTCTCTCTTTGCACCAAGGAAGAACAGCCTTCCGTAATCCGTTTGCTTCTTCTTTTTATCTTTTGAGGTCTGAGGGCGTACCAGGAGCGGAAATTCATAGATCAGCCACTCGTCTGTTATTCAGGATCATGCCACGCACTTGTTCAATATTGGCATCAATTACGGCTGCAGATGGCCGCCCGGATGTTTCCTCATCCCCATACTGCCTCAGAGGCAGTATTATTGGACCTTTATGTTTTCTTATATATCAATGACGTAAATAAGTGGAATCAGATATAAGGCTGTTTGCAGATAATGTTATTCTGTTCAGAGTAATAAGTAAGGTACAAGATTGTGAGCAACTGCAAAATGACCTCGATGATGTTGTGAGATAGACAGTGGGCAATGGTATGATGATAAACGGGGTTGAAAGTCAGGTTGTGATTTTCACAGATAGGAAAAGTCCTCTCAGTTTTAATTACTGCGTTGATGAGGTGAAAGTTCCTTTTGGGGATCATTGTAGGTACCTAGGTGTTAATATAAGGAAAGGTCTTCATTGGGGTGATCACATAAATATGATTGTTAATAAAGGGTTAAGATCTCTGCACGTGGTTCTGAGAGTGGTTAGGGGTTGTAGTAAGGATATCAAGGAGAGGGCTGATAAGTCTCTGGTGAGACTCCAACTATACTTCCAGTGCATGGGACCCTCACAAGGATTACTTGATTCAAGAACTGGAGAAAATCCAAAGAATAGCAGCTCGATTTGTTCTGGGTTATTTCCGACAAAGGAGTAGCGTTAAAAATATTTTGCAAAGTTTGGGCTGGGAAGACTTGGCAGAAAGTAGACGAACTGCTCGACTAAGTGGTATGTTCCGAACTGTCAGTGGGGAGATGGCGTGGAATGACATCAGTAGACGAATATGTTTGAGTGATGTCATTAAAAGTAGGAAAGATCACAATATGAAGATAAAGCTGGAATTCAATTGGGGCAAATATTCGTTTGTAGGTAGGGGAGTTACGGATTGAAATAACTTACCAAGGGAGATGTTCAATACATTTCAAATTTTTTTGGTGATCATTTAAGAAAATGCTAGGAAAACAACAGATAGGGATTCTTCCATCTGGGCGACTGCCTTAAATGCAGATCAATAGTGACTGATGCTCGTGCGACACCTTTTGAACTGTTCAATCGACTGGTAAACACTTCGCTGCGGCAAAATCTTGCCCTCGTATTGTGCTGAAAGTCGTCTATGAATTTCCGCTCCTGGTACACCCTCAGACCACAAAGAAAGGAGTACGGAACACTGTTCTTCCTTGGTGTAAACAGGGAGTGGCACGGCCATCTTTATTCGCAACCGCGCAAGCTGTACTGATCTGATAATGCTGAAACCTAACACAGACGTAGACAACGGTGCCATCTAGCGGCTGGTGATCACACAACGCCATGGAGCCAACCTAAAGACAATTAAGAGAAAAATTGCAAATACTTACTGACTTGCCTACGTATTTTACTGTTGTATACTCACAGTGTGTTTCAGAAGTACTTGAAAGAGTTGAAGGTGTATTAGTGATGTCGCTAGCATCCTGCGATTACAGAAATTTGGCACACATTTTGCCACCTCAGATTCGGGGCCAGCAAATTAGTTCCTTGCACATGACTGCGGCAAAATTTCACTCAGACTCATAGCACCAGGATAAGCACAATAAATAAGTCTGTCGCATGAAAAATGCAGCTGTCAACATTTATTTTTAAATAATTGCTTGAGGTAAGAAACATTTCTGTAACTTCTAATCTTTTATTTATTTACGTATCTATTAATTCTGAAATTAACCTGTCTTAACTAGACATAAAATATCTACAGTATATGATTTTTCTTATAATTGCACATACCTCAATATTGTATACTTAAGATAATATGGTGGGTTCTCAATCAAAACACATTATGTACGGACAAAAAATACTACTTCTGAAAAAAAAAAGCGGTTCGAAATTTGTCAGTCTTACATTGCCAATATCTGATCTTACAATTTTCTTCTTCTTCTTCTTCCTCTCCTTTTCCTACGCCTATGGGGTCGTGGGTGCGAACTGCGTAGCACATGTGGATTTGGCCCTGTTTTACGACCGGATGCCCTTCCTGACGCCAACCCTATTTACAGAGATGCAATCACTATTACACGTTTCTATGGTGGTTGGTAGTGTGGTATGTTGTCTGAATATGAAGAGGAGAGTGATAGGATAGACACGAACACCCAGTCCCCGCGCCAGAAAAATTTATTAGACGCGATTAAAATCCCCGACCGGGCCGAGAAAGGAACGCTGGACTCTCTGAAGCGAAGGGCAGTACAGGGGCCATTCGGCCAAGGAGTCGGACAATATTTGCTCTCACAGTAAGAATATTAATCTTTAAAACTATACAAAAGCATTTTCAGTGTATCTGGAAGACTGTTCTGTAGCTTAAATTGTATTAAAGTATTTTGCCTGAATGAAATTCCTCTCTTGACACCTAGCAAGAAAATGAAAAAAAAAAAGAAAAAAAAGAAAAATCTGTAACTAAAATGACGTCGTATGACTTATTGGATATCACAAGTGAAATGAGCGGGAAAATTCACATATGGCACAGCGAAATCTTCAAAATCTCAAAACCTAAGGTGTTTTGGTTGTCAACTCACGAATGTAAAAAAAGAAAAAAAAAGGTTAATGGATTTAAAAGAAAATATAACAATAAACAACACGTCCGACTCGTTGGCTGAATGGTCAGCGTACTGGCCTTCAGTTCAGCGGGGCTCGGGTTCGATTCCCGGCCGAGTCAGGGATTTTAATCACCGAGCTCGATAGCTGCAGTCGCTTAAGTGCGGCCAGTATCCAGTATTTGGGACATAGTAGGTTCGAATCCCATTGTTGGCAGCCCTGAAAATTGTTTTCCATGGTTTCCCATTTTCACACCAGGCAAATGCTGGGGATGTACCTTAATTAAGGCCACGGCCGCGTCCTTCCCACTCCTAACCCTTTCCTGTCCCATCGTCGCCGTAATGTCTATCTGTGTCGGTGCGACGTAAAACAACTTGCAAAAAAAAAGGGATTTTAATCACTTTTGATTCATTCTTCTGGCTCGGGGACTGGGTGTTTGTGTCCGTCCCAACACTCTCCTCTTCCTAGTCACACAACACAATACACTAAAACCTCCACAGAAACACGCAATAGTGATTACCTCCCTCCATATAAGGTTGGCGGCAGGAAGGGCATCCGGTCGTGAAACAGGGCCAGATCGACATGTGCGATGCACTTCGCACCCGCGACGCCACACGTGTGGGAAAAGTGGTAGGAAAAGAAGAAGGAGAAGAAGAAGAAGAAGATAAAAAAACCAACCCATTATTAAAAAAGTTGTTCCGGCAATTTGTAACTCATTAATCTACTCTATATGTGAAGATAATTAAATAGTAGACTTTTCTAACACACGAGGTATTTATTCAGGAATGCAGGCACAGTACCATAATAAGATACCAAGTAGAAAAGTAATTGCCAACAAGTAATTACAAAATCAAACATAAACTTACTTATCTCCAAGTATTTCTGGTGCACGCTGTCATATTCATCCCACAGTATGCTCCGAAAGCGATTCCTCTCCTTCGAACCAGCCAAAACGTTTTCCTGTTTTTGATGTTCATTGGGGTTCCTGTAGATGAAAAATGGACATGATTAAGGACATTCATGGACTAGTGCAACACAAACATAACACAAAAGCAAGACAATCTACTGTATGTGAACAAAATGTATGTATGTCTGTCCATTTGATTTTCTTGTATTAATCAACTTTTTTTAAAAAAAATGTTTTAGACCAATTTAGGGGGAAATCGTAAATGGTGTGTGTTTGTTCCATCATAATGCAAATATAAAAACATTAAATAAAATTCTAGGGATCTTGGTATACAGATAAAACCAGACTATCATTCACAGCAAGGTTATAGAGTTAATCTGGCAGCAATCTGTTGAGTTATTCATTTAAAATTATATAAATTGCGAAAATATGATACGCTTAAGCAGTTATTCGATACTCATTTATTGAATTGAGATTAATTTTCCAGAGAATAAATCGCGAGATTGTATCATAGATATTTCATCCATTTTTTTTCTATTTGCTTTACGTCGCACCGACACAGATAGGTCTTATGGCGACGATGGGACAGGAAAGGGCTAGGAATGGGAAGAAAGCGGCCGTGACCTTAATTAAGGTACAACTCCAGCATTTACCTGGTGTAAAAATGGAAAACAACGGAAAACCATCTTCAGGGCAGCCGATAGTGGGGTTCGAACCCACTATCTCCCGGATGCGAGCTCACAGCTGCGCGGCCCTAACCGCACGGCTAACTCGCCCGGCCCTCCTATTTTACGTTCAATACTATTCATTTGTCCAGTCCATCCGTTAAGAGTTTTGGTATCAAAAATGGCGTCAGCACCAGGGTTGCCAGAGGCGTCCCTGATTTTACAGGACAGTACCGTATTCGTGTTAAATATCCCGCGTCTCGGACAGATCCTATCCGGGCCGAAAATTGTCTCGTATTTTAAACCTAGAGAGAAATACGCCAATGTTTCCACCTCTGATAAGTAGCAAGGGCATTTCTTCTTTCTTTCAAAGATGATAGATTTCTTCACTCATTGATTTCTTTATCTGGTGTGAGTTCGTAGACTTTAAAATTATTTTTTTCTTATTGTTTGCAGTTCTCGGGTTGTCCATCCTGGCGAATAAGACGCGTAATTGCGGACTGCTACGTGAGGTAGTACGAGTCCGCCGCATGTTCATGTGAAATTGTCAGCTGTGAGAAATATTACGTTCTGTTGATTTGCTTAGGTCTGAGCTGTTCTTTTCCGTAATTTTATTTTGAATGTCATGCAGAATGTTTTATAAAATTCCTAATAATGAAGAAACTGTTAATTTCACTTCAGAGAAATTAAAATATATTGAAATTGAAAGAACCGGTATAAATAATTAATTAAACTTTTTTCCTATTTGTTTTACTTCGCACCGACAGAGGTGGGTCTTATGGTGACGATGAAAGAGAAAGGGCCAGGATTGGAATCGACCGTAGCCTTAAGACAGGCTACAGCCCCAGAATTTTCCTGGTGTAATATGGGAAATCACAGAGAGCTATCTTTAGGGCTGCCGACAGTGAGGCTAGAACCCATCGTTTCTCAAATACAAGCTCACAGCTACATGACCCTAACCGCGCATCGAACTCACCCGGTATTGTAAGTTTCAGTCTGTGTATGCATTAATAAGCTGCACTATGATGTCAACACAATAAACGTATCATTTTGAAACGAAGCTCATAACTTGTATAATACGAGCCCGTTGATTTCCTCGATCGCACATCTGTCCCGTATTTTGATTTCAGGTATATGACAACCCTGCTCAAAACATAACACATTGTGACCAGTTTTGTGAAATCTTTGACGATATAAATACCTTTACGATCCATCCGACTCATTTATGGGATTGAGGTTAATTTTCCAGAGAATAAATCGCTAGGTTGTATCAGAGACCAAAATGTAGGAATGTACCAATGAAGAGTTTAGTCCTGTATCTTTGTATGAGTTACTATTCTAAGTTGCAGGATTTTCGTGTGTTCAGTCTATTGCTTAAGAGCTTTGGTATCAAAAATGGTGTCAACACATACAACATTCTAACCTGTATATCACGTATTATGACCAATTCTATTTTATTAAATCTTTGACGATATACGCGGAGGAGAGTGGGTCAAATATAAACGAGATTTTACTTTTTCCAATTTATTTATTGAAAACACAAAGCAATTACAATTTATTTTGCCACATAGTTTCGTGCTTATGAAATGCATCTGTCCAAGCGGATGGGCAGCTTGTTGATGCCCTCATCGTAAAAAGAACAGGGTTGTGTCACCGCACGAAGTCTTCTGCACTCTCAGTATCTTCAAATCGTTGCCCTCCTAGACCTTCTTTAAGTGGTCCGAACAAATGGAAATCGTAGGGCGATAAGTCCGGGCAGTAAGGAGGCTGATCAAGTGTAGTCCAGTGCATTTCCTGTAGCTTGGAGACAGTTAGAGCTACAGTATGGGGCCGCGCATTGTCGAATGGGTTGGTCTCGTCTTTTGCGGCGATATGCAACCCTCGCCTTGTTCAACAGCTCGCAGTAGTAAGCAGCATTGATTGTACGTCGCTCATGCAAAATGCCTCGCCGAAGGATAAAACGGCTGCAAGAGCCTTGGCATCTGAACAGTCGTGTCTTGGCTTTCACTGGTGCTGTCTCCCATTTTCCTCCGCCACTCCTTACACACACGCGTCCTTGACAATGTTTGATCACCGAAATATGCAGTCAATCTCTGGCAAATTTCCAGCGCTGTAACTCCTTGACGAGCAAGAAATTTTATAATTATGCGTTGTGCAATGGATGGGTGCACCTGTTGCTCCGACATCGTGAGCGTTTCCTACGAAACGGCGGGAAACATCTAACAGCACGCTCTCCCCACTCCTAAGGGCCACCACACACAGAAAGCTAAGCTAAGCTAAGCTACGCTACACTATGCTACGCTAAACAATGCCAAGCTGTGGTTTGCTATGACACGAATAAAAAGCTAAGCTAAACTATGCTAGGCATAACTTTTATTGTCTCGCTGTTGTAAATAATCAATTATTCTGTCCGGCTCCATGGCTAAATGGTTAGCGTGTTGGCCTATGGTCACAGGGGACCCGGGTTCGATTTCCGGCAGGGTCTGGAATTTTAACCATCATTGGTTAATTTCCCTGGCACGGGGGCTGGGTGTATGTGTTGTCTTCATCATCATTTCACCCTCATCACGACGCGCAGGTCGGCTACGGGAGTCAAATCAAAAGACCTGCACCTGGGATCTGGATCTCTCGGCACTAAAAGCCATACGCCATTTCATTTTCATCAATTACTCGGTGGCACGAATCAGATATATGTAACAGGTGATCACATTCCGGACTCTCTCAGTCATCTGGGTGGCTACTTCAGTTATCTCTGGACGTCAGTATGTTTCCTGCCTGCAATGTTTCAATGTGTGCTGTAAGGAAAATATAGCTATTAATACATATCCAAACGTATATAAAGAAACGACACATGGAGATCTGTTTATGGAGAATGAGCAGAGCATATTGAACTGTCCTAGTCCCTGTGCTTCACACGCAATTATTCATGTTGTTCATTTTAATAGCGAAATGTTTATAATGTCTTAGCTGCAAAACATAACAAATCCAGATGTTCTTGCTTTCTTATAACCTAGAATCAATTACATGCGTTTTAAATTATAATATACCTACTCAACATATAAATTCACTTATAATTTCATTAATTTTTAATATTTTAAAAATATTTTAATTACTAGTCATACTGCGTGGGTTAAAATGATAGCTCACATTCTTGTAGAAATATAAGGCAGAAGGAATTCCATTTGTTTGTGGAATCTGCACTATTTCATTTTTTTCCCTTCTTGTCCACTTTTACTCTTTTTCTCTCATCAGTGCCTCCCTAAAACAGTCTCTCAGTCTTTTTCACAAATTTTTAAGTTCTTTACCTAAAACAATATATGCTATTATTTTACCTTTCACGTTCTTAGTAACTGTTGATATATTTAAGAACATGACATACAGTTGCAGAACAGACGCCTCAACTGTATCTGCTAAATTGCAAATAATGTGCGTAAAGCCACCGGAAAAATGTATTCTTCTCAAACAATTAGAACTGTCAAAATTGTGATTATATAGCTAATTTATAAATGGTAGCCTACTTACAATCAATTTGAAGTAGGTACTGAACTTATTTCCTGCCAACAATTATCCTTTCTTATCAAGTCTCTGTAGTAATTTGATTAGGTATCATAAAGGCAGGGACACCATTTTCCCCTCCTCAATTAGTCGTTCTTCTTTTGGCTCGTCATCCATTGTATTAAAATATCGAAGTACTACTAGAAGAGACTCACAAGACACGACTAAACACACACGACAGCTCGCCAGACCAACTGCTCAGAAATGAAAAGCGCATGCGCCAGGCCAGCTACAGCCAAGAAAATCGCCTGCCTAGCGATCTGTCTAGCTTAGCTTAGCTCAGCTTAGATTAGCCACCGCCGTCTCAATCCTATATACTGCCTGCTCTATGCTATGCGGTTAGCATGCTTCTCAGCGTGAGCTCTTAGTATCACGAACCTCCGCTAGGGGCGCCAGCTAACGCACCCAACTTATTTTCGCACGCACGTTGTTGTGTTCTAGTGCGTTTGCATTTATGTGTGTATCTCTGGTTGTAAAATTATTATTTGTTGTGTTCCTCTCTGTATATCAAAGCAGGAAATCCAAATTCTTCACGTATGAGGATTCATGTTATCCCCCAGAAAAGAACTTAACGCTATATCAAGGCAAGGATCAACCAAGGGTAATCAATGGATTGCATCCGATTATTCTCGTCTGTGGCCTGAATTTTAGAGATGGAGATAAAAGATAAAACCAAAAAATTATATATTGAAGGCAGAGAGCGTGCCTAGTCGGTCTTCGAATTATCCCCATTACCTTTAAACCAGAAAAATAGCTCCACGAAATACCAGACAGCGGCAAGATATTTCTTCCGAAGAAATCGGTGATGAAACAAGCTCTTCAACCGCAGGAAATACATTGGATGGCGAATACGAAATTCATGTGAACAACGATGTATCAATCCAAGTCAATATTCCAACATCCGACTCGTTGGCTGAATGGTCAGCATACTGGCCTTCGGTGCAGAGGGTCCCGGGTTCGATTTCTGGCAGGATCGGGGATTTTAACCTTAATTGGTTAATTCCAATGGCACGGGGGTTGGGTGTATGTGTTGTCTTCATCATCATTTTCTTCCTCATCACGATGCGCAGGTCGCCTACGGGAGTCAAATAGAAAGACCTGCACCTGGCGAGCCGAACCCGTCCTGGGATATCCCGGCACTAAAAGCCATACGACATTTCATTTCAATATTCCAACGAGTAAGTATGACAGCAGTGATTAGAAAATTAGACATTAGAGGCTCCGATTAAGAATTCTGGGACTGCGATAACAGCTGATGAGTAACCATAATGAAGTTAAAAGACTACAGAGACAATTCGAAGACAACCCAGAAATTGATCGTCTGAATAATGTAAAGGAAGCAGCCAAATGTAAAGGAAAAACGACCGTTAAAAAAAAATGAAATTCATAATTTTCACAAGACAATATCCGGGCAGTCAGAACAAATCACGCGGTACTATGTGGCGTGGGCAACGAGTTATTCTAGCTCGTTGGGCGTGGGTAATACGAATATGGCAGGACTCCTAGTCTAGTTCCCTTTTAGTTCAGAAATGATGACTGTAATGCCTTTCAGCAATACAATCCAGATTGTGTGAATTTTTGTTCAAAACGTGAAAAACTGAAGTGTCTGACTAATGAGACGGCAGATGCTGTCTCGCTAACCGTGAAATCTATAGTGGAATGTGTGTCTTATCTGTTACAAAATCGGTTATTTTATGTTCCCACTAGATGACTTTCTGGAGATGCAAAAGAAGTTCTATTTAGTTCAGTGAGATTGGGTGGTGGGTTTAATGACATGACGAACGCACGCATTATATGCTGTGAAACGTATCCTGAAATCTGGTCATGAACGAAGTGTCAGCCAAATAGTGAAAGAAATTTTTTTGCGTCTACTGCTGGTAAATAACGGTAAGAAAAGGACTAAAAAGGTGCTCCGTTACTCGTGTCGAGAAAATTCTGCACTTTGTATGTACCATGCAGCATGGGATGATACTAATATATTTACTGTAACTGGTAGGGTTTTATATATTTTACGTTTCTGTATCTTAAACTAAGCTCAAATGTGAAATGTTAATTACTGTATGTGTATTACCTTCTCAATTAATAATGTGTTAAGGATTATTTTTCATTTTATATTGGCGTTACGGACCAACTCTCATTTAACCAACATTTGCTGTGGGTGCGGTAAGTGCCGCCATCTGGAATGTCGCTGTAAACGCAATTCTCGCGGCACAGAGCAGGCAGTATATAGAGATTGAGACGGCGGTGGATTAGCTTAGCTTGGCATAGTATAGCTTAGCGTAGCGGCCTGTGTTTGTCATCGTACTTAAATGCATTGCGAGCGATATTTTTCACAACATCGCGTAGCTTAGCTTAGATTAGCCTAGCTTTCTGTATGTGGTGGTCTTAACGGTCCCGCCTAATCATAGCAGAAGCGTGGAGCCAGTCCTACCAACTGTTGATGTTCAGGAACAAAAATCCTGTTGATATTTAACCGACCTTCGTACCTCTACGACCCGTCCGAGAGCTTCATGAGCCTTGGTCCAGATCAGTCGAGGCGTGTAGATTTCTATAACTAACAAACAAATTTATTTTTGATTTTACAGATGTAGATTATCCCTTGCTAACGAGTCCTAGTGTTTGTCGAAACGGTTGATCCCGTCTTTTGTGGCGATATGCAACCCTCGCCTTGTTCAACAGCTCGCAGTAGTAATCAGCAATAACTGTGCATCGCTCATGCAAAAAATCAATCAGCAAGACTATGTCTTTTAGTAAGTGAAAAACGATTTGTTACATTCATTGATCTGTCCCAGTCTCATCCTTGGCTTCGACTATGTGAAAGTGACTAAGCTATGAGCGGTGATAGTAATGCCATTCCTTACACAGTGAATCCCTGTGAGGAATGGTGCGAAAATATCGCTCGTAGGATCGTCTGGTGCGGTCCATTTAAATGGGCTTGGTAGGCTGATATGCAACAGCAACTTCTGGCTCGGTGAGGAAAACATTGTGGAACTATCCGCTCTTCAATTCTCTCGTACGCCTTTTCAGTGAAGCCTAAACCACTTATGACAGCTGATGGTGGAGCGTTTGACGATCTTCTACAAAAGGTAACAGACTTTGCAGGTGACTACATTGAAGGAATTAAATACAATTGTACTTGAAAAATTAAAACCTACAACCTGTTTTCCAGTGATTGACCTGGTTAGGGATAGAATGAATGAAGCCCCATCTTGCGACGAAGATAGGAATTGTGCCGGCTGCCAAAGCCTGTCGCACTCCTCTGGGGCAATGATTAATGACTGACAGATTAAATTAAATGATATTGGAGAGTATTGCTGGAATGAAAGATGACAAGGAAAACCGGCGTACCCGTAGAAAAACCTGTCCCGTCTCCGCTTTTAGGACCTGTCAATATAACATCAGTGAGGTTAGCCATGCACACTAATTCAAAATTCCGCGTCAAAACAAATGCATGAGGTTAGGACCTGTCAAGATGACAGCTGTCAGGTTAGCCACGTTCACTTGTTCAATTTCCGTGCCCCCACGTGGCCAAAAAAGTAAGGTTAGGACCTGTTAAGATGCCAGTAGTGAGATTAGCCGGGCCCATGTGCTTAAAAAGTGAGGTTAGGGTCTGCCAGCTGTCAAAAGCACGTAGTTAAGATGGCACCAGCGAGGTTAGGCCCTATTAAGATGGCAGTAGTGTGGGATAGCCACGTTCACTTGTTCAACAAGTGCACGTGGTTAGGACCTGTCAAGATTGCAGCTGTCATCATAACAGCTGTCACTTTTTCAAATTCTACGCCCACGCAGTTAAGATGGCTTTGTCCAGCACAAATCTCACATAGAGTGACCGGGATTTGAACCACGGAACCCAGCGGCGAGAGACCGACGCACTGCCGGCTGAGCCGCGGAAGCTCAATTGTACTTGTTAGTTCATTAAATATTGCACTCTATTACCTCTACTTTATCTACAGCCCTCGTAAATTACAATATAAAACTTGCATTTTGAATGCACGTGTCAGCTCTGACGACTTTGACATTGAAGTGATAGGTCATTTCTCATTTTATATCCATGAATCATTTAGTTGTGATGCTTTTATACATAAGAATAAGCCTAGATTGAGTTCCAAAATACGGAGGTCGAGTCATAAGTCATGGCATCTATTTTTTTTCTCGCGAACAGGACACAATACGGAAAATCTAAGATATATATTTGGAAACGTACGGTATGTACTTGCGTATGATGCCACTAGATGGTGTTTGTAAACAACAGTGTGGGTGTAAGCATGTCCCCAAGTTCAGTGTGTGAGTGAGAGCGTCACAAAATGGAAGTCAACCAGCAGGAGCAACGATCGTATATTAAAATAGCAGTTCTCCGCGGCAGAAATGCACGCCAATGCCATGCGGAGCTGCGGGAAGCATTAGGTGTGTGACTATGATCTAATCCCCAAAGTCAAGAAACCATTACGTGGACAACGGTTTGCCAACAAACAGGACATCGTAACAGTATTTCGGAGAGTGGTGGTGGTGGTGATTATTGTTTTAAGAGGAAGTACAACTAGGCAACCATCCTCTACATAGCACTAATCAGAGGGAAAAAATGGAAGGGATCCGACACTTCGAAAACTGAAGACATCGACCGAACGAAGACAAGGGCCGCGAAGGGCGTGAAATGAAAGACTCCCTAGGCCCTCATACGTAATACCGTCGGGGTCGGAAGAGAACAAGTGTTGACCAAGGGAGGTCGGACAGGAGAGATGAAAGTGAGGAGTCTGGCACAAGTAAGTGGAAGCCAAGCCAGGACTCAGCTAAGGGCCCGTGGTCGCCAACCCACGCTCCAAAGTTCAGATCCCCTGAGCCCCTTTTAGTCGCCTCTACAACAGCAGGAGATACCGTGGATTCTATTCTACCGCCCCCACCCACAGGGGGACAGCATTTCGGAGGGAGGTGTTACACGTTAGCGATACACATGTAGCGAATGGTATTCAGCGCCTGCCCCACCGCTGACAACGCACAGTGGAAACCTTGGGTGATTATTGTGAAAGATCTGTAACCAGTGGAGACCTGTCCTTTGTACGTAGTCTTGTGTATTTGCTGTCTATACCAAAATAAAACAATTTTTACCAATGGCCTGTGTTCTGTCACTTTCCTACGAGAATCTCCTGAAGTCAGAATTAGTCTTGAGGCACTATACATAAGTAAATGTCCTATATTTCCAAATGTATATCTTAAATTTTCCCTGTTGTCTCCTGTTCGCGACAAAAAAGAAATAGTTGCCATGACTTATGACTCGACTCTCGTATTTATTTATGCTGTCGTATCTGTCGTATGCTGAAGGTATCATGAAATAGTTGTTATCCTATAAAGGAAATAAATTGTCACATACAGTACACTTCGGTTTCTGCTTAATTTCGTGTTTATCGTACCAAAAAATACCATCATTATGGTGCCATATTGAGTGGTTGGCACCACTGATGAGGTAAACTATTGTCTAATGAAATTCAGATCACACAGCATTGCTCAACCCACTTTGCGGTCACCCTGTATGATCTCTGATTATATAACGAAGAGCTCCTCGTTCCCGGACCTGGACTAGCATGTCATGTCCTCTGCCACATTTATGAATTACTCATGTGTTGGTCGATGACATATTTTTTTTTCAATTTCATGAACCTTTTCAAACGTGAAGCCTCTAGATTATAAGGCCGGCTCTATAATAAACCAGCAGCTTATGATGATATTCCACACGTCGCGTCACACCTGAATGATTAAAATTCCTTTCTGGGCCTCTAAATTAATGATCACGTAACAGATCTCCTTGTAACTATGTTAGCAGTACCATAAAAACAGTGGCGAAGCGTGATATTTTTTATTTTTTTATTTGCTATTTGCTTTACGTCGCACCGATAAAGATAGGTCTTATGGCAAAGATGGGTCAGGAAAGGCCTAGGAATCGGAAGGAAGCGGCCGTGGCATTGATTAAGGTACAGCCTCAGCATTTGCCCGGTGTGAAAATGGGAGACCACGGAAAACTACCTTCAGGGCTGCCAACAGTGGGGTTGGAATCCAATATCACCCGGATACAAACACAAAACTGCGTGCCCCTAACCACACGGTCAACTCGCCCGGTCGTACCGAGTGTAACAGCCTGCCTGAATATTGGCGGGAATTAGATGGGGAGTTAGATAACTTTCTTCTTTAGCATGCTATTCCTCTGGTTCATTAATTTTTGGTGACTACTGGTACGTAACGCACTGGTTCATCATAGCATTCGAGCTATTCGATCCCTACTCTGAAGCACTGATTGGAATGAGCAGTGTGGATATTTAACGGAATAATGGCAGAAGAGTGCGGATTTCCGTTTGATCAAGTCTTTTATATGATAACATTGCCTTTAATCGCTGCATTCCTACTGACGTTTTTGTGATGACTTATGTTGACTTCAGTTAGTAAAACCACAACGTCAGTCTTTCTGAGAATCTCGTAGCGAAGCACGGGTACATCAGCTAGTTTACAATAAGATACAAAAGTTGAAAACTCGAAAAACGGCTGGAAATGGTAAGATTTCTGGGGATATACTAAAGACAATGGGTTGGGATATAGTACCATACCTGAAGTATTTATTTGATTATTGCTTGCTTGAAGGAGCTATACCAGATGAATGGCGAGTTGCTATAGTAGCCCCTGTGTATAAAGGAAAGGGTGCTAGACATAAGGTTGAAAATTACAGGCCAGTAAGTTTGACATGCATTGTATGTAAGCTTTGGGAAGGCATTCCTTCTGATTATATTAGACATGTTTGTGAAATTAATAACTGGTACGATAGGAGGCAGTTCGGTTTTAGGAAAGGTTATTCCACTGAAGCTCAACTTGTAGGATTCCAACAAGATATAGCAGATATCTTAGATTCTGGAGGTCAAATGGACTGTATCGCGATTGACTTGTCTAAAGCATTTGATAGGGTGGATCGTGGGAGACTACTGGCAAAAATGAGTGAAATTGGACTAGACAAAAGAGTGACTGAATGGGTTGCTATATTTCTAGAAAATATATCTCAGAGAATATTAGAGTAGGCGAAGCTTTATCTGACCCTGTAATAATTAAGAGGGGTATTCCTCAGGGCAGTATTATTGGACCTTTATGTTTTCTAAATGATATGAGTAAAGAAGTGGAATCCGAGATCAGGCTTTTTGCAGATGATGTTATTCTGTATAGAGTAATAAATAAGTTACAAGATTTTGAGCAACTGCAACGTGACTTCGATAATGTTGTGAGATGGACAGCAGGCAACGATATGTTGATAAACGGGGTTAAAAGTCAGGTTGTGAGTTTCACAAATAGGAAAAGTCCTCTCAGTTTTAATTACTGCGTTGATGGGGTGAAAGTTCCTTTTGGGGATCATTGTAAGTATCTAGGTGTTAATATAAGGAAAGATCTTCATTGGGGTAATCACATAAATGGGATTGTAAATAAAGGATACAGATCTCTGCACATGGTTATGGGAGTTTTTAGGGGTTGTAGTAAGGATATCAAGGAGAGGGCATATAAGTCTCTGGTAAGACCCCAACTAGAGTATGGTTCCAGTGTATGGGACTCTCACCAGGATTACCTGAAAAGCAGCTCGATTTGTTCTGTGTGATTTCAGACAAAAGAGTAGCGTTACAAAAATGTTGCAAAGTTTGGGCTGGGAAGAATTGGGAGAAAGAAGACGAGCTCCTCGACTAAGTGGTATGTTCCGAGCTGTCAGCGGAGAGATGGCGTGGAATGACATTAGTAGACGAATAAGTTTGAGTGGTGTCTTTAAAAGTAGGAAAGATCACAGTATTGTGATAGTACATATATCACACCCTCGCACTGTATGTAGAAGTTAGAGATATTTTTGTCAGTATTTTATTTATTATTATTATTATTATTATTATTATTATTATTATTATTCTTTCGAATGGGCCACTAGAGGACCACGTGCCAATTTTAATTCCTTCTTCTTTGTTCTTTCCTTTTCTTCCAGTCCGCTTTCATCTGTTCACTATGTTTCTTCTTTCTGTCTTCAGATCTCTTTGAACCAGTCATTTTTACTTTCCTACCTTGGAATCCTTCTATTTTCAATACGTTTTCCCGAAAGCCTTCTCTATTATTTATTTCTTCTGTTGTTATATTGTTTTCTTCTATATCCTTTCTTACTTCATTGACCCAGCTTATCGTTGATTTCTTACCCCACAAATATCTGAAAATCTTACTGGTTAATCTACTATCTTGCATTCGATATAAATGTCCAAAAAACATACGTCTCCTTTTCCTCATTACATCTGATATATTTTCTATTTTTTTATATATTTCAGCATTACTTCGTAATTTCCAACCTTCTGCTGTGTTTTGTGGGATTAATATTTTCCTCATGATTCGCCTTTCTAGTATTTCTACTTTATCTAAATTATAGTTTAATGGCAGACATTCGCTTGCATGTAGCCATTCTGGCTTCACTACTGTGTTGTAATGCCTTAGTTTTGCATTTTTGGATAGGCATCTTTTATTGTAGATATCTTTGGTGATACCATAAGCTCTCTCCATTTTATGTACCCTCTCCTCTACTGCAGATTTTTCTAAACCATTTTCTTGGATTATTCCCCCTAGATATTTGAATATTTTTACCCTCTCTATTTGGCCAATATTTGGTGCATTCCAAATATTTGTTAAACATTTTGTTTTTTCTGCAGAAATTCTTAAGCCAGTTCTGCTGGCGATTCTTCCCAAGACATTTACTTGGGTTATAGCAGATGTCACATTTTTAGAAAGTATTGCAAAGTCATCTGCAAATGCAAGACAATTTATTTCGATCCTTTTGTTTTATCTTCCTAACCTTATTTCATTGGTATATTTTGTCATTGATATTTGTAAGCTGGCACATATCCACATATGTAGGTATGAGTAATTTGTTTTGTGCTGGGAAAACATTGCTATATTGGACTCTGGTAATTTGTATGACTCATGTGTCTACCTCAGTGTTTGATTAGATAAGCTTGTTGTGGTACTAGGAAAGTTTTATGACTCATGTAAAACACCCCAGAGAGTTTGTTTATGTCTTGGGAACAAGAAGAAGTTCAGGGCATGGTCTTAACAAGAGGATCACTCATGATTGGCTGGCAAGGATCAATCTCGGCGAATCGTGTGAGAGATGGGGTCTTTATATACTTTGACATTACAGCAGAGGAGAGCTACTACAACGACTAGAACTACAACAGACACTCGGTACGGACAAGAAGGAGTACTGACACACTGTACGGGAAGGAAGTAGTGCTGATACACGGTACTGGAGTGACACGGCTACAATGGACTGGACTTCAAACGTTCGTGGAACGTAGTCTTTTTATGTTCGTGGAAAGTGACTGATCGACAGATTGTGGTGTGCTTACGCATTAAGTATTGTAGCACTTGTGGCGGCTTGGCGTTGTATGTTGGTGAAAGCTGTCTCAGACTTTCCATAATTTATGTTGGGGATCGACGAGAGTGTGTTGCTCAGATGTATATGTCTTTGCAAGTGTTGGGGTCTGTGAACGCAGTGTTACGAGGTACAGGATCTGTGTGATGTTATAGCCGCCGATTGTGAGAATCGGCAAGTCGTATTGATACAGAGAGCAGAAACCTTGACGAGGATGGCTGACCCAGTCCTTGAAAAAAGAGAAAGAAGATTCTTGCGAAAAATCTTAGGCCCTAGAAAGTCGACGAGTGACCCAAACACATTCCGGTTAAGATCGAATTTGGAGCTCTACAAGACAATAGAAAGAATCACGACTGTGATGAGGAAAAGGAGACTGACGTTTTATGGACATATCAAAAGAATGAACCCTGAGAGATTGGCCAACAGGATACTTCTTCTGCAGGAAAGGTGTAAAAAACAACCGGGATGGCTTACACACGTGCACAATGACTTGGCAGAAATAGGTATCAAGGAGGAGGATATAAAAGAAAGGACATCATTTAGGAAGAAGGTTGCGGGATTGAGGGATGCGTCTGAAGAACAACATGCGAAGCCACGGAACATCTCGGTGGAAGAACGAGCAAGAAGAAGTCAAAGACTCAAGAATCTTTGGCGAGAATGTAAAGAGATGGGTATCAGTCTGCGTGACAGAAGGAAGATTGTGTAAACGTGGCCCACAGGTGGCCGTATCGATTAATAATAATAATAATAATAATAATAATAATAATAATAATAATAATAATAACGTACATTGTTCATCGGACTATCTACAAATGGTAGCTTAGTTCTCGCTTTCGTTTTCCCACTGTTTTCATTATTGTTTTTGTTATAAATATGGAGTCTTCCAGCAATCTTTTGTGTGTGTATTATATGTATAATTGTGTGTGTTGATGAGGTGCTCATGCACGGATTTTGTTAAGAATATAGTTAGCGATTTTAAAATCAGTGGAGTTATTGATGAACCTATGTGCATTTCCTACCTATTTAGTCGTTTTCAGTAGGTTAGGTAAGGCCTGCAGCAGATGTACCAGTACGCAGCATTATGCACACGCCCTGGGATATAAAGAATTATCATGCTCTATCAAAATTCGAGGGATCCATTCTGGTGAACTCTGGCGCCCACACTACGGACATTTCGATTAACTATTTTTAATAATTTAATTTATTTCAAGTATTTTATGTTTTTGAGTAATGTTATTCATTTACATATTTTTATTTATATACTATTCATGATTTTATTTATGGGTATTCACAAATTGTTACAGTTGGAATTCAAGAAGACAAATTGGGGGCAAATATCCATTTATAGGAAGGGGAGTTAGGGATAGGAATAACTTACCAAGGGAGATGTTCAATAAATTTCCAATTTATATGAAATCATTTAAGAAAAGGCTAAGGAAAACAACAGATAGAGAATCTGCCACCTGGACGACTGCCCTAAATGCAGATCAGTAATGATTGATTGATTGATTGATTGATTGATTGACTGACTGACTGACTGACTGACTGACTGACTGACTGACTGACTGACTGACTGACTGACTGACTGACTGACTGACTGACTGACTGACTGATTGATTGATTGATTGATTGATTCGATTGTTGTCCTCGGTACACCGAGTTCCGAAGCACGTTTACGCGTCACTTCATAGGAGATTGTTCAATCGAAGCACAGATTTCAGCACATATTTCTTCTCGTATCTTCTTCCTTCCACTCCGCGTCCTGATTTTAACACTGCCCGAGGCAAAATCAAGTCTGTCCCAATCGATAAGTATTGCTTTTCGCGGTGGAGCCTTATCAAATCTTTTCTGGTATGCTCCCATAATTTGTCCCATTGCCTGCCCTGTGTGTTGTCGTTCGTGCACACACACAGTTGCCACTAAGCGCTCTGCAGTAGTGTAACTCTTACCGCTAATATCTACCATGACTTCACACTAACACTCGATTGCAAAAATATGTATTCCAACACTTAATTCCAACAATTAATAAGAAGTAATATAGCTACCAGTGGCGGCTGGTGGTATCTGAACCTGGGTGTTGCACCAAAATGTTCAGTGTCACAGTTTTATAGCTTACAGAAATAAGAAGAAACTCTATTATCGTTAAGTAATGAACTACATTGCTATTAAAACTGAAATATATCTGTCAATTACAACCCAGGAAATAAGAGGATAATTATACAATATATCTGCAGTTACTCTTAATAATATTGTTACTGGCTTTACGTCCGGCTAACTACATTTTTACGGTTTTCGGAGACGCCGAGGTGCCGGAATTTAGTCCCGCTTGAGTTCTTTTACATGCCAGTAAATCTACTGACACGAGGCTGACGTATTTGAGCACCTTTAAATACCACCTGAAGACCAGCGCATCAACCGTCTGAGCCACTAGCCTGGTAGAGTTACTCTTGAATTGAAAAATTTCCCTCCTGTTTTTCATTGATGCAAGATGTTGATAATATTGTGGGTGGTCTGGTATGGCGTGGATAAGAAATTACCGAGCGAGTTGGCTGTGCGGTTAGGGTCGCGTAGCTGTGAGCTTGCATTCGGGAGATAGTGTGTTCGAACAGCACTGTCGGAAGCCGTGAAAATGGTTTACCGCGGTTTCCCATTTTCACACAGGCAAATGCTCTGGCTGTGCCTTAATTAAAGCCACGGTCGTTTCCTCCCCACTCCTAGCCCTTTAGTATCCCATCGTAGCCGCAAAACCTATCTGCGTCGGTACAACGTAAAGGAAAAATTGTAAATTTAAAAACAAAATGGAAATGAAATTACCTATGCGAGAGGAGAGAAAATAGGAATGAAGTAATTTCCCCAGAGTGGCGCTATCTAACGGGGACATTTGGAACTTTTTCTCGGTAGGAGACTTGCTAGTCTCGTCTTAGCCTACAAAGAATACAAAGCCTGCTCACTCGCAGTGCTCTCTTCAGAAACAGTGTCCGCCTGGCAGTGCGCGTCTTGACCGCTGCAGCGCTAGTATACCACCTCACATCAGGCATTCAGTAGCATTGGTAACGGAGTTAAAACTAGTACAAATTTACCTCTACACTATACTTCCTGTATATTATATACGTTACTGTGCAGAATGAAGTAGAAAATAATAAATGTTCACCTTTTACCCCTAGGAGTTCAATTCTGCTGTGTTCATTTCAGATAACACATAAAACTGTCGAAATTTATGTCTGGCATTTAAAAGGATATAAGGTCTGCACTAGATATTTTTGCTACCGCACCGTAGATTTTCAGTGAAAAGGAACGACTTTAACTATTTTCCTTGATATTTTCTTCTCATAAATTGTTTTTCTTCTCGAGAAGTATTCTCGGCGATACTCATCTGGCATGCCATTAGCGTAGTTAGTGACAGAGGAGTGCAGAAACTTCTGCAGTATTATTCTGCTTTGTTCCTCAGGATGATCACTTCCCACACTGTAGAATAGGATTTTTAGCAACACGTGGCATCAGTATTTCGGTTAATGTTTGTGCTATTTTTGGACTGCCCAGCGTTACCGATAACATTTCGTCCCTTACTTGCCCCAGTTTCATCAGCACTGAAACAAAACTTGGCTTTGGATACCTGAGACCACCTCTGTCTTTGATTTTTATTAATGACGTTAGTGGAGATGGGCTCTGGATACTACTAATTTTATCAACACACTCTTGACAAAGCATGTGGTCTTCGACAACTCTTACCAAATACCCTCCAATATATGCCATTGCAGCACTCGACGGAGAGGTCACTAGGGTTCCATAACTTATCCTTGGTACCACTTACACAACAGAATAAGGAAATTATCATCAGAACAGGAGCAATAATATTAAGTAACCTAATTTTTGCCGACACATGGTCTGCGTATTTACTGTACCATACCTTGTCTGCTTATTGTTTTAATTCATAATTCCCTAGTTGGTTCTTGGCAAGGGAATTCATGGAAACTAGTTTCAGGAACTTTATTTCTAGAGCCTTGTTTACAACATGGTACGCAGCAGTACACCATTATAATATGATTGACGTATTTTAACAATACCCTTTTCCCATTTGGTCAGTGTGTGAATTAAGCCGAAAGTGTCAGGTTCCAATTCATCCTCAATTTACAAGAGTTTACCCGTTTCACATCGGATGGTAAAATTATATTCTGCGACGTTTGCAGCAAGAGGTGAGTGAAACTTGTTTTATATTTCCCCATAACGAATTATTATCAATTTAGCAAAATCAGCACGGTGTTTTAAATAATGCATACCGGTATTAAGATACGTAGTACGTAAAACTGCAGCTGCCTAAAAATATTGTAGAGCCTCTTTGAGAGTCTGTTTTAAGCAGCTAAAATAACATTTTAGCACCTAAAAATCTGAGGTCTAGTAATCACTATATCAACAAACACAAACACCAGTCCCCGAGCCAGAAGAATTAATTAGACGTGATTATTATCACCCATCCGGCCGGCAATCGAATCCGGGACTTTCTGAACCGAAGGCCTCAACGCTGAATATTCAGCCAAGGATTCGGACAAAACAAAATCATTTTTGAGTTTCATTATTTCTATCAACATTAACATTCAACTTTCGTAGTAAACGTCACCAGTAAGCATACAACGCGTAGAAATACCGCCAACCGAGGTGTTCATGTGAGGTTGAATTGCAGCGCCTCTAGCGGCAAATATAGCATCCACAGTGCGGACAGCTATGAGTGGCTATTGGGCAGGCCTTATATTCATTGTAGGCTAAGGTCTCGTGCAACTCCCTGAGGCCGATACTGTGAGCATGCTACCTGATGCTATACAGGCTTAGGCTCGTCTCTGCTGCGCCGCGCTGTCCGCTAGGGAGTTGCCGTAGGAAAGCAAACCCCCTGAGTTTGATTCGAAGCCGGCAGCGTTTATTGGTCCATTACGAATGACCAAAGATGGTTGATTTTAATATGTTTTAGAATATGTGTTAGGTTTATTAAACTAAAACATCTGAAGAAAAGACAATAAATGAAGCGTAAAATGATTGGGAGTTGTACAACACTGCAAAAATACCACACACCGCCACTGATAGCTACCGACCTTCATAAATAACATTTGATACTAAACAGTTACAGGGGCACGGGAACTTCTCGCTCACTCTGTAGCTTGTAGCAGTTATTAACAACCGGCTCAGTGGACAATCAGCGTTTTGGGTTTCTCTCAAGACGACGACCAGCAGCTCCGTGGACAAGCTTAAACTCATATGTTTAAGAGATACAATCCCTGTTCACCCCGACCGACAATAGTTGATACTGCTTGTGCGCAAAGTGGGCTGAATTGAGGTGAATAGGTATTGGCTATCGGCAAAAACATTCCCTAGGCAGCGCGAGTTCAAATATATAATATTTGAAATACCAATAGATATACATTTATAAGAGTGGAAGGAAAGTAATTTGGAGATTTAGGTAGGCTCAGCTCTAGAGCTTTAAGGGGCGCCTCGCCCCTACATAGAACGAACCGGTATCTCCTTACTTGTGTTCTCAGCGAGAACATAACTTGCGAAGCTCGTGATTCAGTCCAGGAAGGAATTTTTTCCTTCGCGAGAATTTGTACGTACAAATTGAAATATATTTTGGGAGGTTCCTCTTTCACATGCTTGGTTTTACAAGATATGACAAAATATATTTTGAATTGTGTTTAAAAACTGTTCTTTATCTTTACCTTTTCCTGATACAGTGCAAAATGTGGGAAATATTAGTCATGGTTAAGTGTCTCCGTGGCTCAGGTGGCAGTGCGCCAGCCTCTCAGCGATGGGTTCCCTGGTTCAAATCCCGGTCACTCCAGGTGAGATTTGTACTGGACAAAGCGGAGTGGGGACAGAATTTTTTGCGGGTACTCCGGTTTTTTCTGTCATCTTACATTCCAGCAACGCCCTCCAACATCGTTTCATTTCATCTGTCAGTCATTAATCATTGTCCCAGACGAGTGCGACAAGCTATGGCAGCCGGCACAATTCCGATTCATTCTTTTTCAGACTCGGTGGAAACTGGAAACGCCGGGCGAGTTGGCCGTGCTGTTAAGGGCGCGCAGCTGTGAGCTTGCATTCGGGAAATAGCGGGTTTGAAACCATACTGTAGGCGGCTCTGAAAATTGTTTTCCGTAGTTTCCCATTTATACACCAGGCAAATGCTGGGGTTGTACCTTAATTAAGGCCATGGTGGCTTCCTTCGCATTCGTAGCCCATTCTTATCCCATCGTCGGTGTGTAAAGGCAAGTAAAAAAAGCTCACTGTATCTGCTTTAGCAGTACCACAGAACATTAATCCAGCTCGTTACTTGTGTCTTTAGCAATAAAATACTCGGTATTGCCTTTCTACATCTTGCCACTGTATCTGCTTTAGCAGTACCACAGAACATTAATCCAGCTCGTTACTTGTGTCTTTAGCAATAAAATACTCGGTATTGCCTTTCTACATCTTGCAAAGTTCGTGGCTCAGTTCAAAGAACGAATGTTTAAAACTACTTACAAACTGAAAGGTATTTTGGGAGATGGCAAAATTTAGTTTGAATGTTGTTTACAAACATTTGTTGTCCTTTACTTCGCTTTGTACCGTGCAAAATAAGGGAATTGTTAGTCATGGTTGTGTGAAAGAGCCTGTAATTAACTTTTCTGTAGCCATACTAAATACCATTACTGTCATGTAGGTATGTATTCTATTAACTATTTTGTTGGAATCTAATTTAACTGCGTGTGAAATTAATGAGAAGGAAATTCATCGTAATGCGATGTCATGATTGTTCTAAGCAACGATTGATATACACTGACTGAGCAAATGTCATGGGATAGCGGAGCGCTGATGCGCAGGTGTGTTGTCTGCGCACCACACGCTCCCTGTGCCAGCGGCAGTTGTATAGAAGACCTTGTGAGCAGTGGCTGTGCATGTGACAGGTGTAAAATGGAACGTCGTCGTGAGCTGACACCGTTCGAACGGGGTAAGGAGGTCGGTGCCCGACCGATGGGAAGTGCGATTTCGGAAGTGGTGCGGGAATTCGGCTTCACACGATCAACCGTATCCAGGGTGTATCGTGAATGGTTCAATGCGGGTGTCACCATCCACGACAGACGAACGACCGGCCGTCCAGCCACCCTCGATGACCGTGACCGGCTACATTTGAGACGGATTGTCAATAGTGACAGATGGGCAACCGTGCAACAAATCACGGCTCAGTTCAAAGCAGGCCGTGCTAGACACGTCTCCCAGTAGACAATCCGTAGGAACATAGGTTCTATGGGGTATGGGAGCCGGCGTCGCACACGGGTGCCACTGTTAACCCAACGTCATCGGGCGCGTTTGTCGCCAGTCACCAGGGATGGACACTGGAACAATGGCGTAACGTGATATGGTCGGACGAATCACGATTTCAACTGCACCATGCCGATGGGAGGCACCGTGTATGGCGCAGACCACTTGAAGCGATGGATCCCGCCTGCCTCGGAGGTGTGGTCCAGGGCGCTGGTGTCTCTGTTATGGTCTGGAGTGCATTTTCCTGGTATGGAATGGGCCCTCTAGTTGTTCTGGAAAAGACTTTGAATGGTACGCGGTATGTTGAGCTGCTCGGAGACCATCTCCGCCCATTTTTGGCCTTCCGGCGCCCAGACGGTTCTGCGGTGTTTCAAGATGATAACGCGCCGCCACATTGCTCCCACGTCGTACGGGAATGGTTCCAGGAGCATGCAGCGGAGGTCCAACGACTGCCATGGCCACCCAGGAGCCTCGATATGAACCCTATCGAGCATATCTGGGATGTCCTTGAACGAAGGCTCCGTGTCAGGGATCTTGCACCCACGAACAGACCAGAATTGGCGGCCGCTCTGCAAACGATTTGGTGTCAGCTGCGTCCAGAGGACTACCAGGGACTTGTCGACTCACTTCCACAGCGTCTCACTGTAGTTCGCAGGGCCAGAGGAGGCCCCACACGCTATTAGGTGACTATCCCATGACATTTGCTATGTCAGTGTATATAACGTCTTAAGAAGTACGATAGGGCAACCATCATCTATCAGTAGAAATCCTTCTGAAAAACTCTTCTTTTATTATTAATGAGCAAGAAAAACGAAAGTTCATCAACATGAATCCAGGTCTACCGACAGCCTGAGCTGAGAATGAAGGGATCGTCAAAGAAAAGGAAGTGCCACGAAACACTCCCTAGGCCTCGCAAACATAATAGGAAAGGAACATGACTTGACTAAGGGAGGATAGGAAACACTTTAGGCAAAGTTGCACTTTCCTACCTAAGGGGAGCTCCTGCGACTTCGTGTCAATCAATTCGGGCAGCGTTGATTCTTTTTCAGACGTCTAGGAGCGTGTTATCATCCGAGAATACAAGTGATCCTAGAAATTATTTAAGGTAAACGCTGTCGCTTTGTGTTTCATATTCCAGGTACTTAGTCTTCCTCAAAATACTAACAATCCTACTCTATACCTGAGGGCATTACCAATTAATTAACCTATACGAAACGCTTTGCATGACTGGAGAATTATACGCTGACAATCAACATACGATAACTGGCAATAATTCTAGTTCAAAATAATCTAAGGTGACAAAACCAACCTTTGCATGCCAGCTATTAAGGAATACTGGGACTGAAACATATAATTCCTGTAAATATTCAGATACTATCTTTATATTTTGTTGGCTTAAAGTATGTGGTAGTATGAATATCTGTACCAAATTTAAACAATGTACCTGTAATAATGTCATAGATATTAATTATTTTCCAATATGTATATGCAATTTACTCAAATATTCTAAATGCCAAGCGTGCCAAACCGATGAAAAGAGTACAAAATTCATGTAATTAGTTAGTACCTTATTCTTATATAAATGAAACTGTGCATCTTCTTTTCGAGATTCTATTATTTACTATGATGATCGAATTTTTCCCTATTGAAGTTTATTTTTTGTAAAATTCTTGAAATTTTAAGGTTTGAAAATATTTTACAGGCAAGCCAGAAATGCAATCCCAAAAGCTATACATACATTTATGGATAAAGTACTAAGGAGCATTCATGTGAATTTACAATATAAGAGGATCAGATATGTAGCACGTACAGTAGTACATAATTTGTATACGTGTGAAAATGTGAAACTGAGAAAATGTCATTTTTCTAAAATCGTACATATTGTTTAATATTGCTACTTTTCCTCCTTTTCTTTTTGCTTTTTCATTTCGGCTTGTGGCAGCGGAAAGAGACCGAATGCATTTTGTAATCACTAAGTGATACACTCACAGAAAGCATTACAAATTGCAAGAAATTTTACAACCACAATAAATAACAAAAAAAAAAAAAAAGAAAGATACAACTCTGTCGAATACTTGTTTGCAAACAGAAGTAACCATGCGGCACGGCAATCTGTAATCATCACAAACTTTCTAGAAATAAAATTAGTTCATCTATTGGTATTTTATAATCAACTAGAATGACTCATGATATAAGAAATCGAAGTGCACAATTTCGATATTTATGTATTTTCACATACTTGAAGTATTTGTATATTTCACGTAGTAATAGTGCCTATATCCAACACTAGATAGCAGCATAATGCAGGGTCAGTAGTAAGGTCATGTTTCATAAATACCCGATGAAAGATGCATAAATGCATGTACAGGAACGAATAGAAAAAGGCGTATAAATGGCTGTTCGGTAGGTATTTAAATGTCTCGCTGCACCTTTAAAATTAGTGGAAGATGGAAAATCATACCTCTAATTCATCCGCAATGGTCAGGTGTACAGCAATATATGGTAAGCGAAAAATCGAAATATTCGATAAAATATGCTTAAATTCGAATACAACGTTGTATATATTTCTTGAAGAGCACCGTCAGAATACAAACAAGTTACTCTATTACCACGTTTTAAGCCAGTGACGAAATAGAAATATAATAACAATTTTATTAAAGTCTCCAGCAAACGCTTTGTATGGGTTTATAAAGCACATATGTAGTCGTTTTGGTTTCTGAAGTAAACATGTATACACGTATATACGGACTCAGAAGAGAGTTCGTTGTAAGTTTATGAACGTGGACTGAATTACTCTCCCCTCCTACCAAACCGTTACTTCCTTTGTCTACACTCTTCTGTTTTAGGTCACCTTTGTTCTCAGTTTATGCATTTTTATGTGCTTTTTATATTGCGAAGTGAAACGAAAAGAGAGAGAAAGAGGGAGCGATTGGAACCGAGAAAGTTCGAGAATAGAGGTCATAAAAGAAGGATAAGCTACAAGTGTACCTCAAGTTTCTGTACTTGGTCCTTCAGTGTTTCAGTTTAATCTACGCTATGGGACATATTCTTCATTGCTTAATAGGAGATTTATCATTGAAGAGCTAGGTTCGTGCTTAGATTATTGATCTATAAAAGACAGTGTTTTAACATATCGATATAAGTATTTCTTTTTAAATGTATCGGAGTGATATTACTCGTAGGTTTCACCAGAAGTTCGTTTAGCACTAATATGGAAAATTTGAAAGTAATAAATGAATTTATGTTATGTTTAGGTAGACTTCTTTTGCCTGTCAGTAGCTTCAGAATCTTCGTATTTTCGATTTGAAATAAATGAGTACCTACCAAGAATAGTCACTCTTTAACACATTGAAGACTGAGCAGGTGAAGTTAGATCTTACAATGTGGACTGATCATTTTAGTGCTTTTTCACATTTTTATAAAAAAAAATAACTGATAACCTTACAGTCACAAACCTATTTTGGATTCAGCAACATTTGAGCTACGCATGCATACCTCGTTTTTCAAAATTAGAGCAAAACCACTAACTTTTATAAATACATTTTCAAAAAAATTCTACTCTCAATGTTTCTTAAATTTTCTCAATGCATACTAATACCTAGATTTTTTTTTAATTGAAGCAATACCACTAAGTTTTATAAATACATTTTCAATGTTTGTTAAATTTTCACAATGCATACTGTGTATTCACATACACACACACACACACACACACACACACACACACACACACACACACCATGATACATTTATAAAACACAACACACATATTAATCGTTGAGAAATAAAACAATACATTAATTGAGGAAATTAGCTCTAGTCGTTGGCCGCGCGAGATCATGCGGCTATGAAGGTGCTTCGGTAGTACCAACTTAGTATCATGATAGAATTAGGTTCCAGTGATGTGCTGCTACCTAGTAATTTTAAATCAACTACAAACACTGCGGAATGTGTTCGAGCACTCTGCTAACGTTTGTAGTACGTTGAAGCGGATATAAGCACTAGAACTCAACGCCGTACGCCGTGGCGCGACCTCCACGGAACATTACCATCGACGTTCGGCACACGGTGCTCATCTTCAAAGTGTTACGTGATTTGTCTTTACCAATACACGCAACACAATACGCAAGGGCTGTTCTATTGAAATGTAGAAAGAACTGGCAACACTGCAAATAATTGACCAGAAAACCAAGAGGGGACTGTAATGCCTGGTTTGGTGTTTGTAGTAACGGTTCAGAACGAGGTCAATCTGAGACAAGCGTTGCTTTGTAGAGGACGAAGTGGAAGGCCTGTTTAACGATTACGTCCGCACGAATACGTGGTAAGTTTCAATTCTCGTGTAAGGGAGGTGCTTTCACCGGAAAACGGTAGTGACATATACTTGTACTTCACAGTGTTGCAAGTGAACAGCATTATTGTACTTCTCTATAAGTTAACAACTGGCATCTCAAAGGGCTGACTAGAAGTGAGTGAGATGGGAAGCGGAATTGTCAGTTTTCTTTCTGCAGTGCAGTTCTCAAGAAAACCCTATAAGTACCATCAACGTTGGGATACTCACGGACAGAAGCTGTGACCTGGCAGAAATCCTCTAAAACAGACGCACTGGCATCACCTGTGTTCAAAAAATCGACATTTCTAGCCCTTCGGGCAAACAACTCAATGTTGAAAAACACCCTACGAATTTAGGTAAATACAATATAATAAATCATGAGAATATATTATGTAATTATTGCTAAAAATTATAATCATTTCTTTAATCATCGTTATCCGGTCATATTTGATTAGCAGTTTGCCTTTTTCTACCACTGCAAGCGTTAATGTAGCCGGCCCCGTGGTGTAGGGGTAGCGTGCCTGCCTCTCGCCCTGGGGCCCCGGGTTCGATTCCCGGCCAGGTCAGGGATTTTTCTCTCGACCTGAGGGCTGGTTCGAGGTCCACTCAGCTTACGTGATTAGACTTGAGGAGCTATCTGACGGTGAGATGGCGGCCCCCGTCTCGAAAGCCCAGCATAACGACCCCTCGTAATCTGCAGGCCTTCGGGCTGAGCAGCGGTCGCTGGGCAGACCAAGGCCCTTTCAAGGGCGTTAAGTGCCCTGGGATTTGGTTTTGGTTGGCAAGCGGTAATGTGAATCACGGCCGACTTCATGCGTCGCTCTAGCTAGGAGCGCAGCGAGGGATCCAGTCGGCCGTGTCAATGCATTGTTTTACTGAATCACCATTACGAGCGCTAATGTGAGTAATGCATTGTTTCATTAAAGCACCACTACGAGCGCTAATGTGAGTCAATGCAAGAGTTTCACGTAAGCCCTTATAACTACATTCGGTGTGGACATTTTTCAAAAAATAAAAAGGTGCCTGAGGTACTGAACCAAAGAACACATTACAGAAAGAACTGTGTAAATAAGTTAATTTGGCTAGGATTTGAATGAAAGAGGAAACGAGTAAAGGTGGCCTTAATGAGGATACAGCCCCTGCACTTGCCTGGTGTAAAAATGGCAAACCATGGACAATCTTCAGGCGTACCGACGGGGGGTGGGGGGTTGAGTGTTTCGAACCCACTATTTTCAGAATACAAGCTCACAGCCGCGCACTCATAAACGTATGGTCTATTTTTGGTGAATTAATAATAATAGTAGTAATATGTTTACATCCCACTAACAATTTTTGGCGGTTTTGGGAGACGCCGAGGTGCCGGAACTAGGTCGCGCAGGAGTTAAGTGCCAGTACATCTACCGACACGAGGCTGACATATTTTTAGCACCTTCAAATACGACCGGACTGAACCAGGATCGAACCTGCCAAGTTGGCCTTGTTGAATCATTTTAATGACTAATGTGTATATGTATATGTATATGTATATGTATATGTATATGTATATGTATATGTATATGTATATGTATATATAACGAGTCTTTGAGCTGACGTATTATTATGATCTCCGCTACACTAGATGGATTGTAGTGTCTATAATTATCCCATGTTCTGTTGGCGAAGGCTCTTTGAATATTCATACGACAAGGCTGTTCTGAAATATCCTCCGTGATGAATACAATATATCCCGCTCGTTCACGGTGACACTGCCACTCCATATGATGAACAGCATCATTAGTTTCTATTTACTTCATGTTACATTGTGTGCGAATTTCCTTCGCCAGCCTCGAATCAAATCTCCGCGAGTCGAATGTTTTAGATCACATATATTGTACTAAATATCGTATGTCCAACTCTGTTTCCTTCCCCTATACCGTCCCTCATTATTTTTAAAGGTTAAATGTTGTTACAGTGTATATATAATTGTTCACCCACTAAATTAATGTAGTGTATATACACTTCATTCGTGTATGACGGAACTGCCTTCTTTCCGTACTCAAAAGAGATACACAAAGTGACACTTTACAGTACTTCAATAATTACCTTCTGCACTGTCTTATTAGAAATCATCTATAAATGCTTGAACTCCGCTTTATTGTAATGTAAACACGAATAGTCAGAGAGATTATGACCAAGATTCGTCGTGCTGACCACAAGATACCTCGAAATATGCAGGAATGAGCAGCGATCTCTGGGTAGACCAAGGCAAATCAGGGCTATAACACCATACGAGATACTGTCATCCTGAGAGAATACACATCCTAAATACTTGAAATATGATACTCCTGTTCCAATATTTTATTCTCGTTTTGGTATTCAATAATCTTACGTTTATTTCCCTTAATATCATTTACCACAAGATATATTAGGTTAATCTTTCATATTTCTTTATTTCATTCTTTCTTTCTTTCTTTCTTTCTTTCTTTCTTGTTTACCGTCCAGGGTTGGTTTCTCTCTTGGACTCAGCGAGGGAACCCACCTCTACCGCCTCAAGGGCAGTGCAGTGTCCTGGAGCGTGAGACATTTAGTCGGGGATACAACTGAGATGTGGAGATGGGAAGATTGAAAGTGATAGGCAAGGAAGAGGGAAGGAAGCGACCGTGGTCTTAAGTTAGATACCATCCTGGCACTTGCCTAGAGAAGAAGTGGGAAATCACGGTAAACCACTCTGTGCATGGCTGAGGTGCGAATCGAACCCCTTCTACTCAGTTGACATCCCAAGGGTGAGCGGATCCCGTTCCAGTCCTCAAATTTCATGGCAGAGCCGGGAATCGAACCCAGACCTCCGAGGGTGGCAGCTATCACGCTAACCACTACACCACAGAGACGGACTACTCTTTCATCTGGTGGAGTAAAATAGAACATCAAAATTGAAATACAGGCTGCTTTAATGCCGTCAAATCAACAAAATAATTATACGCCTACTAACCATGGCATGGTAATTGAGACTTTGTGATTACCTATCAGCTTGCATTCTAGAGATACTCCGTTCGAACCCCACTATCGGCAGCTCTAAAGATGGTTTTCCGTGGTTTAACTTTTTTATATATATTTTGTTTTACGTCGCACCGGGCGAGTTGGCCGTGCGCGTAGAGGCGCGCGGCTGTGAGCTTGCATCCGGGAGATAGTAGGTTCGAATCCCACTATCGGCAGCCCTGAAGATGGCTTTCCGTGGTTTCCCATTTTCACACCAGGCAAATGCTTGGGCTGTACCTTAATTAAGGCCACAGCCGCTTCCTTCCAACTCCTAGCCCTTTCCTATCCCATCGTCGCCATAAGACCTATCTGTGTCGGTGCGACGTAAAGCCCCTAGCAAAAAAAAAAAAAAAAAAAAAAAAAAAAGCTTTACGTCGCACCGACACAGATAGGTTTGATGGCGACGATGGGACAGAAAAGGTCTAGGAGAACGAAGCAGCCGTGGTCCGTGGTCTTAATTAAGGTACAGCCCCCAGCATTTGCCTCGTGTGAAAATGGGAAACCACGAAAAAAACATAGTCAGGGCTGCCGACAGTGGGGTTCGAACCCACTCTTTCGCGAATACTGTCTACTGGTCGCACGTAAGCGACTGAACCTATCGAGCTCGGTTTTACCATTTTTAAACCAGGCAAAGCTGGGGCTGTACCTTAAGGCCACGGCCGCTTCCTTCCTACTCCTAGCCCTTTCCCGTCCCATCGTCGTTATAAGACCTATTGTGTCGGTGCAATGTAAAACAATTTACTATAATCAGTGTTATATCCTACATAGCTGCCTCTGTGGATCACTTGGTAGAGTGTCGGCCTCCGGATCCCAGGATAGCGGGTTCAAACTCGGCAGAGGTAGTCGGATTTTTGAAGGGCGGAAAAAGTCCATTCGACACTCCATGTCGTACGATGTCGGCATGTAAAAGATCTCTGGTGACACATTTGGTGTTTAGCCGACAAAATTCATTACATCTCAGCCATAGACGCCCAAGAGAGTTTCTGTTTACTCGGTCTGCCATCTAGTGGGCCTAGAGTAAAACGGAACGTCGAAATTGACGAGCAGACAGCCAAATGGCGTCAAATTGAAATGTCTGCATACGGTAGCTGAGGCCATACGATTATTATTATTTTTTTTTTTTTTTGCTAGGGCCTTTACGTCGCATTATTATTATTATTATTATTATTATTATTATTATTATTATATCCTACATACTTTCGTTTCTTTGCTAGACATCGGGAAAGAACAAAACCTGTAATAAAATGATTACATCGCTTGAGATGGGAAATAGAGGATACCCTAACAACCATATACACACACGAAGAGAGTAATTATGTATTATATACAGTATATACTGCAGGTTTGAGTTTCCTCTTTCGTTTGCCAAGACTCTCTTGCCTCTACTTTTAATATTGGTTCGCTGGCGAGTTCTCATGCATATTCATCCCGGGCCAGTGCCTGTAGCACCCTACTCCCCCACCCCACACACACACAAAAGGTCTTGCTCCAGCAGATGGCGCTAGGTGACACACTCCGACCGACCGGCAGTGTGTCAGCAACACAGATTCATCACAAACAGTGATAAATTAAAAAAATGCGAAGGAAAAAGTATTTGTAGGAGTGCACCAAAATTACGACTGGAATAGAAAGATGTTAACGTATTTTAATAATAATAATAATAATAATTACTGTGACATGAATAACAATAGTTAATTTTATTAATTTATCATTTTGGGTGGAACTTATAATTCAGTATCAATTTGCAATTTGGTTTATTAACCATTATTTTTTCAATATTATTTTCCGAACTACTGTATATATGGCTAATGTTTGCGCGCGGCAAACACGTAAGTTGTGAGGCTCCCGGAGAAAGTAAAAATGGGAGGGGTAAAACAGTGAAGTGTGGATTGAAACTGTGCTTGTGTTCCGTGTGTGAAGTGTATTTAACCGATAGCTAAGTACCACGTACGAAAAAGTTGCGGTTTAATAATTATCTTTAAATTATCGATTGCTTTGTGGAGTAGCGTCATGCCTGCATCCAAGCCCAGAGGAAGTGCTGCCAACCCTAACGTGGAGGACACCATTCGGCGCGTACTCCAGGAGCCGGGCGTAGCGAAGGTGCTAGCCGAAGCGGTTGCAGCCAGCATAGAAACTAACATTTTAAATAGAGAGGAGGAGACTCTGTCCGAGTTCAAGACTTTAAATGAGGAACTTAGAAAACAACTCACTTTAAAGGACAGTGAAATTGAACAACTGAGACAAAGCTTGAAGTAGCTAAGGAAATCGTCTAAAGAAGAAATTATCTCTCTGACTGATGACCTCGAGCAGTACCAGAGGAGAGACAATCTGCGAGTGTTTGGTGTGCCTGAGACTGAAGGGGAAGTCACTGACTAGCTTGTACTGGATGTTGCACAACAAATCGGGGCTGACATTCAGTTAGCCGATATTTCGCGCAGCCACCGTGTTGGTCCGAAGGCGGGGCAGAAACCTCGCCCGATAATAGTTAAATTTGTGTCATACAGAGACCGCAGCAGACTGTTTCATAACGAGAGGAAGCTTAAATGGAGTGGGGTCACCGTCCGGGAAGATCTGACGACCTGCCGGCTGAGCATCATTCGTGCAGCGGTTGAGCTCCACGGACTGCGTAACGTGTGGACCAAGGACTGCGCAGTCATCATTCTCAAACCAGGCGGCAGCAAAATCCGAGCAATACGGATGGAACACATCACATTATAAATATTAAAATAAGATTATTTTCCATAGTTATGAAACTCCGTCCGCCTCTGTGGTGTAGTGGTTAGCGTGATTAGCTGCCACCCCCGGAGGCCCGGGTTCGATTCCCGGCTCTGCCACGAAATTTGAAAAATGGTACGAGGGCTGGAACGGGGTCCACTCAGCCAGGGGAGGTCAACTGAGTAGAGGTGGGTTCGATTCCCACCTCAGCCATCCTGGAAGTAGTTTTCCGTGGTTTCCCCACTTCTCCTCCAGGCGAATGCCTGGATGGTACCTAACTTAAGGCCACGGCCACTTCCTTCCCTCTTCCTTGCCTGTCGCATCCAATCTTCCCATCCCTCCACAAGGCCCCTGTTCAGCATAGCAGGTGAGGCCACCTGGGTGAGTTACTGGTCATACTCCCCAGTTGTATCCCCCGACCAAGAGTCTGAAGCTCCAGGACACTGCCCTTGAGGCGGTAGAGATGGGATCCCTCGCTAAGTCCGAGGGAAAAACCGAACCTGGAGGGTAAACAGATGATGATGATGATGCTGATGGATACCGCGGGTGTATTCTACATGTGCGTCCCCCACCCGCAGGGGGTAGTGTGTTTGGTCCGCGAGAGATATTTTATTTCCCTCAAGTCCGCCGGACTGTTATCCATCTCGTCGCTCTCTACGGCACAGAGTGTTGGCCTGCTACGAAGGACGTAGAACGTCGACTAAGCGTCATGGAGACAAAGATGCTTAGGTGGACAGCTGGCATCACTAGACTGGATCATATTTCAAACGACAATATTAGGAAACGCTTTGGCGATGCACCGATCCAGAAGAAAATGCAGGAAAACCGTCTGCGCTGGTTTGGGCATGTGTTGCGTGCAGAAGATAATACATTGGCAAAGTCAACGTATACATTGGAAGTCACTGGAAAGAGGCCCAAGGGACGACCAAGACAGCGATGGATCGATACAGTGCACAACGACCTGAAAGCTGTAAGACTACATCCTGACGTGGCCCGTGACCGAATTAAATGGAGACAACGAATCCACACAGCGGGCCCTGCCACCAGGCGGGCCAAACGCTAAAGAAGAAGAATGGAAGGAAAAGTATACGGAAAATACTCGGTCCGCTAAGATCTACAGAACTCTGGAAATCAAGAGAACATTTATACAGAATGGATGACAACAGGTTAACCAAACAGATCTTCAAATATATTTGGAACAAGATGTCAACAACAACCTGGATCATGAAGTCACGGAAGATTTGTAAAAAGAAACAATATAAGAAAATATGCAGCAACAGAGAAAGAGACTTTTAGAAAGAAAATGTTAAAAATGTTAAGATTGCAAGGTCCGGAGGGAAAGAAAACAGGCTCAAAAAGTTCCGAAGAGAGGATAATAAGACATAGTGAGCATATAAGGCGTATTGGAGGGAAAAAGAAGGAACATCAAAGGATGAAGCATTGAAATTGTAACGTGGTCCCTAGAAGACACTAACGGAGAAAGAATTAGAAGAAGAATACAGGAAGAAGGGAGATCTCTGTAAGAGCGAAGAAAGCGAAAAGACGTCGGATACAATCAGAAAGAGGAGAGTACATTTTTGGTCCTATTATGAGAATGGACGAACAGACTCACCAAACAAATGTTTAGATAGATAGATAGAGCAATTTGCTTTTCGCCGCAGCGACACAGATGGGTTCTACGGCGACGATGGGATACGAAAGGGCTAGGAGTGTGAAGGAAGCGGCCGTCGCCTTGAGTAAGATGAACCCCAACATTTGCCTTGGGGTGAAAATGGCAAACCACGGGAAACCATCTTCAGGGCTGGCGACAGCGGGGTTCGAATCCTAAATCTCTTGAGTGCAAGCTCACAGCTGCGTGACTCAAACAGCACGGGTTACTCGCTCCGTAAAAAGAAACATTTTTCTTACAGGAGTAAGAATATCAATCAGTGGTTTCAAGGTATAAAGAAATACGTGGATGAAATGGGAATAACAGAAGACATAACACACAGCAGAACAACTTTCAGAAGATAAACTCACAATTTTAAGGTACATAAGAAGGAAAACAAGATAAAGAAGTTACATCTGGACGGAAAGGTGGAAACACGAAAGTGAAGGAATGACGAACTATTGGCGAAGAAGAAAAGAAGCGGGAATTTAATAACGGTTACTTTTCTTCGTCCATCGAATAATAATAAGAAGAAGAAGAAGAAAAAGAAAAATTGTCCGCTTCTATGGTGTAGTTGTTAGTGTGATTAGCTGCAGTCCCCGCAGGCCGGGGTTCAATTCCCGGCTCTACCATGACATTTGAAAAGTGGTACGACGGCTGGAACGAGGTCCACTCAGCCTCGGGAGGTTAGCTGGGTACAGGAGTTGGATTCCCACCTCAGCCATCCTCGAAGTGGTGTTTCCGTGCTTTCCCACTTCTCCTCCAGGCAAATGTCACGGCCGCTTCCTTCCTTCTTCCTTGTCCCATGCCTCCACAAGGACCCTTTTCAGCATAGTAGGAGAGGCCGCCTGGGCGAGCTACTGGACTTCATACCCAGTTGTAACCCCTGACCCAACGTCTCACGTTACGGAACACTGCCCTTGAGGCGGTAGTGGTCGGATTCCTCGCTGAGTCGGAGGGAAAACCCCTGGAGATTAAACGGATTAAGAAAGAAATGAAAATTATGGAGAAACTCAGGAATCTGAAGCAACAAAGAGGATGGATGAAGAACATTATAGAGGATATGGAAGAACATGAAATAACTCTGAACAATTTGAAAGAAAGAAACTGAAAAACATAGTAATAAGATTTAAACCAAACATAGACAAAGGATATACAATGAAAAGTGTATTTATGCATAATGAATAATTTCGTGTGGCTATTTCTAGCCCAGTGCAGCCCTTGTAAGGCAGACCCTCCGATGAGGGTGGGCAGCATCTGCCATGTGTAGGTCACTGCGTGTTATTGTGGTGGAGGATAGTGTTATGTGTGGTGTGTGAGTTGCAGGGATGTTTGGGACAGCACAAACACCCAGCCCCCGGGTTACTGGAATTAACCAATCAAGGTTAAAATCTCCGACCCGGACGGGAATCGAACCCGAGACCCTCTGAATCGAAGACTAGTACGCTGACCATTCAGTCAACGATTCGGGCTATTTATGCATGAGGAACGACCAGAACGAATGAAAAGTCACCTAAAGATTAGGAAAGAAAACTTATCGAAGAAGATGACCAGAAAATGAAGAGGTCCAATGAGGCTGTAAAAGAATAAGAAGAAGAAGAAGAAGAAGGAAAAGAAGAAATGAATTCCATGATGTTTAATGGACCCAGATGGTTGAGTCACGGATACTTGAAGGAGCTCAAATACTCCAGCGTCGTGTCAGTAGATTTATCAGTCAGTAAACGAACTCGTGCTCGACAATACGATTTCGCTGCCAGTCTGTCTACGTCACTTCCGCGATACTGGATTCTCTCCTGGCTGAGGTTACCATCACTTAAGAATTGAATATTTTTAATAATCCTTTACCAACATAATATAAAGACTGAAATACAGTATACCGAGCTCAATAGCTGCAGTCGCTTAAGTGCGGCCAGTATCCAGTAATCGGGAGATAGTGGGTTCGAACCCCACTGTCGGCAGCCCTGAAGATGGTTTCCATGGTTTCCCTTTTTCACACCAGGCAAATGCTGAGGCTGTACCTTAATTAAGGCCACGGCCGGTTCCTTCCCATTCCTAAGTCTTTCCTATCCCATCGTCGCCACAAGACCTATCTGTGTCGGTACGACGTAAAGCAAAAAATAAAATAAAATAAAATAATTTAAAAACCGTATATTTCACATTAATGACATTAAGTAAGTTATGCCACTGTTTTGCTGTGTAAAGATAATCCCTTTTGCTAAAATTTAATAAATTAACCAACAAACTATTTAGTCATTGGTAAGTTAAATTGGATGTACTCTCGTGGTATTTATTTCCTTACGTTAGCAGCACTTACGTGCCGAATTAGCCTGAGTGAGATCCTTGATCACAGCACAAAGTGAGTCACATGATGATGAACAAAGATGCTTTTATATCAATAGAACAACGGTTTATGCCTGAGGAAGCATATCCATCTCTTCGTGAAACATCAAGTTCTTCAGCAGTGTGCTCCATTTCACGCAGAATAAACCCCAACTAACTCATAATAAAACATCGTAATATATACTCACCCAGTGCGAGCGAAGTTGCTGAAGTAAATAATTACGGCCTCCGACAGCCCCACTTCAGACTTGGTGTAGTTACGAGGAAAATGACTGAAGCCGTCCACCAGCGGCGCTCCGAACACATATGGCAGCTCTTCTCCGTGGACAGTACCCATTCGCTGTGAACATAAAATATTACTGGTTAAAGGACATACTTTAGATGAGTAATTTATTACGAAAAATCTGGGCTTGTCCTTATTGCAGGTCAAATGGTCATAAGCTACACCGTCACCATGGAAACAACACCTGACCAATTCATAGCCGATGCTCCATCGCAATCCTATGAGGGTCACTCAGAATTACTTTCACATCAAATTATTTCATTTGGACTCGGATACATTAAAACCTAAAGGGGTGAGAAATATGTGAGAGATGTTTTTCGTTGTCAGAGACTAAGCTTAGTCTTCAGCCCTTCCAGGAAAAGAAGTGATAAATGTCAAGTACAGCATAAAATACACAGCAAACGTAACATACAATGCCTCAAGTTGAAACAGCATATTCTGAGAGCTCGAAAGTTAAGCAAAGTCGAGCGTGGTTACAACTTGGGTAAATGGTCGTGGGCTGTTATCCGGTGTAGAAGCAGAAAAGTTATACATACAACAGATAAGTAATTATCTTTGATGCTAGCGGTAAACTCTCAGCGAGGCGGTCACGCACATATTTAAAGCCACGAATAAATGCAGTCGACCTTGATATCTCGAACTTCCATTACTCGAATTTTCAGTATCTCGAAGGAGCTTAAATTTCCTGGCCATTTGTCCTATTATTCACGTGTATTTATTTCTCTATTACTCAAAATTCGGTTACACGAATTTCCCGATTTCTCAGAGCAAACATCTCCTTCCTTGAAGCAAAAAAATACTTTGTAACTGGAATTTTGTGCAACATTAACTGTGCAATACGGCACTTGTGGTTTGTGAAGAACAGTTAACAAGTGAAGAAAGAGTTACAGTGATTATGGGAGCTAATATGACGGGAACCGAAAAACTAAAACTTCTAGTAATCGGAAAATCGGCGAAGCCTCTCTGTTTCTCGGGTGTGAATTTATTACCGGTCACGTACGAAAGTAACCCCGAAGTCGCGGATGACAAGCTCCATTTACCAATCTCTGCTGCGTGGTATTGACGAGAAGTTTCAACGTGAAGAGCGGAAAGGTTAACAATAACAAAGAGAAGAGACTAACGGAATTTTTGAAAGGTGTTAACAGAGGTATCTTTCTTGTTTCACTACTGTCTTCTAAATAGTTTCTATAATAAGGGGTTATATATTAAAGTGATGCCGTAAAATAGAGTTTGTATAATTTTAAATATATTAAAAATAATGGGTTTTTTTGCTATTTTTTTACGTCGCACCGACACAGATATTATGTCTTATGGCGACGATGGGATATGAAAGGCCTAGGAAGTGGAAGGGAGCAGCCGTGGCCTTAATTCAGGTACAGCATTTGCCTGTTGTGAAAATTGGAAGCCACGGAAAACCTTCTTCAGGGCTGCCGACAGTGGGGCTCGAACCAACTATCTCTCGATTACTGGGTACTGGCCGCACTTAAGCGACTGCAGCTATCGAGATCGGTAAAATAATGTATTCAGTATAAGCCCGTAGATACATATGATTCAATCATGTGCTATACATGCTCAACAACGGCATTCTCTATTTCTCAAAATTTCGATAACCCGAAATAAAATTTTGCTCGCGAGGTGATTCCAGATATCAAGATTCCACTGCATGTAATTTAAGTACGAACTGTACCGAAATACTAGCAAAACATTTTGAAGAGGAGTAATGAGCTGATTTAGCTATATTTCGCTTTAGATAGACAAGAAGATCTTGGACGTCAGGCTAAAAAACAATTAAGAAGTCGTAGTAATTTGTGAGGAATGAGTGCAATTGGACTAGACAAAAGAGTGACTGAATGGGTTGCTATATTTCTAGAAAATAGATCTCAGAGAATATTAGAGTAGGTGAAGCTTTATCTGACCCTGTAATAATTAAGAGGGGAATTCCTCAAGGCGGTATTATCGAACCTTTATGTTTTCTTATATATATAAATGATATGAGTAAAGGAGTGGAATCGGAGGTAAGGCTTTTTGCGGATGATGTTATTCTCCATAGAGTGATAAATAAGTTACAAGATTGTGAGCAACTGCAACGTGACCTCGAAAATGTTGTGAAATGGACAGCAGGCAATGGTATGTTGATAAACGGGGTTAAAAGTCAGGTTGTGAGTTTCACAAATAGGAAATGTCCTCTCAGTTTGAATTACTGCGTTGATGGGGTGAAAGTTCCTTTTGGGAATCATTGTAAGTATCTAGGTGTTAATATAAGGAAAGATCTTCATTGGGGTAATCACATAAATGGGATTGTAAGTAAAGGGTACAGATCTCTGCACATGGTTATGAGGGTGTTTAGGGGTTGTAGTAAGGATGTAAAGGAGAGGGCATATAAGTCTCTGGTAAGACCCCAACTAGAGTATGGTTCCAGTGTATGGGACCCTCACCAGGATTACCTGATTCAAGAACTGGAAATAATCCAAAGAAAAGCAGCTCGATTTGTTCTGGGTGATTTCCGACAAAAGAGTAGCGTTACAAAAATGTTGCAATGTTTGGATTGGGAAGAACTGAGAGAAAGAAGAAGAGCTGCTCGACTAAGTGGTATGTTCCGAGCTGTCAGCGGAGAGATGGCGTGGAATGACATTAGTAGACGAATAAGTTTGAATGGCGTTTATAAAAGTAGGAAAGATCACAATATGAAGATAAAGTTGGAATTCAAGAGGACAAACTGGGGCGTTAGGGAGTTAGGGATTGGAATAACTTACCAAGGGAGATGTTCAATAAATTTCCAGTTTCTTTGAAATCATTTAGGAAAAGGCTAGGAAAGCAACAGATAGGGAATCTGCCACCTGGGCGACTGCCCTAAATGCGGATCAGGATTGATTGATTGATTGATTGATTGATTGATTGATTGATTGATTGATTGATTGATTGATTGATTGATTGATTGATTGGTTGATTGATTGATTGATACAGATACGTCACGACCCCTTTCTTCCCACTCCTAGGACTTTCCTATTCCTTTCTTTGCCATAATACATATCTGCGCTGGTGTAACGTAAAACAAATGGTAAAACTTTAAAACAATTCTAATGCAAGAAAGGTGTAAAAATCTATGTTTAATTTTCATCATGCTTCTTGAACTGTGTCGCCGGACGGAGTAGCTCAGGTTGACAAGTTCGATCCTGGCCCAGTCTGGTGCCCAGGTAGTCAGCCTCCTGTCGGTAGATTTACGTTAAAGAACTCCTGTGTGACAAAAATCCGGCACTTCAGCATATCCGAAAACTGCTAAAGTATTAGTGGGACGTAAAACGAATAACATTATTACTGAACAGTGCTGAGATCAAATGACACCTTCCTTTATAAGCTGGTATTAAAACTCGGGACCGGACGAGTTGGACCTGCGATTAGGGGTGCACTGCTGTGAGCTTGCATCCGGGAGACAGTGGGTTCGAGCCCCTCTGTCGGAAACCCTGAAGATGGCCTTCAGAGGTTTCCCATTTTGACACCATGCAATTTTTTTTATTTTTTTTAATAATTGTTTTACGTCCCACTAACTACTCTTTTACGGTTTTTGGAGACGCCGAGGTGCCGGAATTTAGTCCCGCAGGAGTTCTTTTACGTGCCAGTAAATCTACCGACACGAGGCTGACGTATTTGAGCACCTTCAAATACCACCGGACTGAGCCAGGATCGAACCTGCCAAGTTGGGGTCAGAAGGCCAGCGCCTTAACCGCCTGAGCCACTCAGCCCGGCACACACACACCATGCAATTGCTGGGGCTGTACTTTAATTAACGTCACGACCCCTTCCTTCCCACTCCTAGGCCTTTCCTATTCCTTTCTTTGCCATAATACATATCTGCGCTGGTGTAACGTAAAACAAATGGTAAAACTTTAAAACAATTCTAATCGATAGATAACGTGCCAAAATCCCGGATTCAAATCGAAACCTCTCCGCAGCTAACCACGCCGTCCGGACCACAAAGACTTAGCGCCTATATCATCAATGAAAAATAGTAGAAAATTCTGGTTGAATAACAAGGATACCAATGCTGGTTAACCGGATGTAAAATGTAATTCAACGCAACTAAATCCATTTGTGCATCATAGTTTGCGCCCTCGACCCTATTAGGGTATGGAGATAGTGGAAGAAGAAGATGAAGAAGATAATGAAAATATTATTAGAGTCCTAATTTAACTGTTGTAGTACCTATTTAGGCTGCCTAAAGGAATACTAAGGGCGTATAAGTCTCTGGTAAGACCGCAGTTAGAGTATGCCTCCAGTGTATGCGACCCTCACCAGGACTACTTGATACAAGAACCAGAAAAAATTGAAACGAAAGCAGTACGATTTGTTGTGGATGATTTCCTACGAATGAGTAGTGTTACGAAAATGTTGCAAAAATTGGGCTGGGAAGACTTGTGAGTAAGGAGACGAGATACTCAGCTATCTAGTATGTTTCAAGCTGTCAGCTGCGAGTTGGCGTGGAATGACATAAGCAAAGAATAAGCTTCAGAGGAACTTTCAAAAGGAGGGAAGGTCAATAAGTGAAGATAAATTTGGAATTAAAGAGGGCAGATTGGGGCAAATAATCATTTATAGGATGAGTAGTAAGGGATTGAAATAAATTCCTGGCTGTTCGGGCAAAAGGTAGTATCTCCAAATGCTCTTCTCATCCATTATTTTCCTTTAGAATGGTCACGCCTCCCAGCCACATATGGATATTTAGTCCATCAGAAAAAATATTCGGTGTGTACATTTTCCTATGCTTACGTTTAAAGGAAAATGAACCTTACCTTAGCGTACTGTAGGAATGTTTGTTTATATGACTTACTTACGCACTCCTACAGGTCCACTTTCCTTCGATATTGTTCGATGTTTCTTTTTTCATGTCAACCCCTCCCCTACGAGGGCTTTTTTTTTTCAGGTAATAAGTGATATGTGTATTAAGTTTGGTTGAGAGCTATACTGGAATATCCATAATCTCGGTCATTTTGTACATTTTCCTTTTAAAACCTTTTTACCCATCATGCCGGTGAGGGTAGAACACCCTTCATATAGGGTTGTTTTCACCCCCAACCTCAGTATATTTTCATGATAGTAATTGAAATGTAGTGTTACAGAAGCATGCTGAAGGTGAGATGGATGGATCGAATCACAACATAAGAGATATTAAATGGAATTGGTGAGAGAAGATCGATTTGGCTAAATTTGATGAGAAGAAGAGATAGAACGATAGGACGTCTTGAGACATCCAGGTCTTGTTCAATTAGTTTTTAAGGGAAGTGTAGGCAGTAACAACAGTACGGCTAGACCAAGGTATGAATATGGCAAGCAGATTACAGCAAGTATAAGATGCATCAATTACGTAGAAATGAAAAGTTTAGTACAGGATAGGGTGGAGCGGAAGGTGCATCAAACCAGTCTATGGACTAATGACTCAAACAACAACAAAATATATTAAAAAACAAAATGAATTACAGATTACCGCGTTTTCATAGTTTTAACAGGAATGCTGTTGAATTAAGATCAACAGTTGCTGGCAGCTGGAAGCATGAAAGCAAATAATAAATCTAGTTTTATCTACCACAAATCGCACCTGAACGGGACGGTGGAATTGATGCAAATATTTCAAAAATATAATCAAATAAATCCGTTAATTTTCACGCATCTATCAGCTCGTCCGATACCATTAAAACCTCAGACAAAACCTCATTCACATTCACAAAACAAACAAACCGCTGGCAAAACAGAAAAACCACAGAACACAATCACTCTTATGGAACTCATCCCCAATAATCACCTGATATCAACCATTCCCCTCCCATCCAAAACATAACACAAACCCTCCTCCTCCAACTAAATCGTGACGTTTTATTTGTTACTAATACTAGTGGAATGAAAAGTGAAGCCTTGTCAAGCACAGGGATTTAGAATTAAAAATTGATCACATTCTATCCAAAGTTAAGCCCTTATATTTTGTTTCTATTTTTCAGAAACATATTAATTGGCGCAAGTAGATTATCTGCAACAGTGCGCTCTAAAACAAATATTCACCCTCCCTCCCAAACTCCTGCCAGGGAAACATTACAAACGCGATATGTCATAGCCGGGTTCAATTGTGTGTCATACGTTATATTGCTCGGCTATGAATCATATTGACATAGCGACAAATTTATGCAATCATTAGAAAGTGGTTCGGGCAATTCTCGTTTTACCTATGGCAGAGAAGTGGGCTAATATGTCACTGTCCCAGCACGAGTTCGCGCGAGGTGCAAATGCACTATTTATAGCTTTCAATTAAGAACGATATGCAACAAAATAGAGTGGTTTCGTAATAATATGAAATATTGAGAAAAAACTACGTAAATCCTAGAATGAATAGTACGAGTAATTTGAGTTTTGTTGTGGTGGTGGTTAATATTGTTTCAAGAGTGCGTCCTGCTGGTTAGCCATTCCCACTTACCACTAATTGTTATTGTACCGGGAGGTACACCTCTACGCCGCACATTTAAATGTTGAGCCTAATAAAATTTCCTCTACAGGAGAAACACTGAACTTGAAACTAGACCTACTTTAACTTTTCCTCAGAAGATGTCACTACCAAATATTTTGGTTATTTTGAAGTTTCTCGTACTGTATAAAATTCTACGTGTTTTGTTTACCATTTATCAAGAAGTTTGGACTTTCTGCAACAGATGTCACTACTAACAGACTTTGATCATGCACCCTGGTGCGAAGTGGAAGAACCTTTTTGAAGAAATTTTGTATTCATAAGTTTTTCTTTACTAAATTTCGTTCATCCATTGTTGGGTTGGCAATATTTATCTTTTCTTTCCTCCTGTTTTGAATCCAACCAATCAAGAATTTCTGTAATTAATTTCTAACCAATCACATATTTCTTCTTCGATTTTGTGTGTAACTTTTGTATCCTCCAATAAAATTCTGTGGGCGTGTCTTGATTATTCAAGGAAGGTCTCGAACCTTCCCCGAGGGTTTATAAACTGCGGATTTTCACGTCTCTTGGCCATTTGATCAACATCTAACTAAGTGTGTGTGTGAAGCAGGAGGCAGGAGGTGCCTCTTTAATCAGGCAGCTGTACTTCGACAAGGTATGGCCACTTAACATCTTCACCTTTTGCTAGCTCCGCAGTTTAACCCGAGGGATAGGTCCGAAACTTTAATATGTAACCACCTTCTCTAAAATGTAATTTTCTGCCGGCTTATGCAAAAAGTTCATAAAATCTTTAACTGCAAATCGGGGATAGAGAGTGATACACCCTCTCGAGCTCCCCTTCATCTTGGTTTGAGGTACCGTATTTGTTTTTAATATGTATTAAAGTTATCTCCATCCGAGCAACCTCAGTAGTTTGGGATTAGCCCCTGTTTCATTGGCCAAGAGCCCTATAGGTTTTTAAATTTCTCTTTGGGAACTCAATCTTTGACTCCATTCCAGTTGTACTTGGGCGGTTTATTGAACCTTTTTCCTTTTTACTAAGGCCCCGTAGGTTGGGTACTAGATACCTCTGTGTAATATGATTGCTATTTGTAAAAAGTGCCTTGTAATGCCAGTAATTACTAGATTTTCACATTGTGTTGCCTTGAGTAGGCTGGGAACACTGAGAGCACCTCAGCTCTTTTCAAGTATTGTAAAAATGCCTCTGGGAGGCTCGATATTGGAATTAGGAGCAAGTGCTCCATGTGTTAGGGGATTTCTGCCCTTTGAACAAATTAGTGTTTTGTAATGTTGAGCTAGGAGCTCAAAATTGTAAAACTAGCGGCTTGTACCCAAGAGTTTTAAAATTCTGAAATCTTGGATCTCTCTAAGTCTTGTTTCCAAATTGTTATTTCATCAAGTGAAAAGTTGTTATAAATTTGTTGTTTCTTCTGAAAATATAACCTTTGTTAAAATTTTAAATTAACTTTGACTTTGTTGTTAGACCCATTCATCCCGGCACCTTCTTTCACCTCTGCGTTCCACAGATACCCCGGAAAAGTTATATTTTCTATGTTCTGGTATATTTCCTTATTACTTCTTATTTTTCATTGTTTTGTTGTATCCATTGTACCGAATAATTTTCCCTTGATTCTCCTTTCTATTACTTCCAGTTTATCTAAACTATATAGACATTAACTTGCGTAAACACGTTCTGGTTTCACCACGGTATTGTAGTGCCTTATTTTAAGATTTTTGGACAAGCCTTTCTTGTTACAGAAATTCTTAGTGATGCCTTACGCTCTTTCCATTTAGTGCAACATTTCTTCTACAGCAGATTTTTCTAAACCATTTTCTTGAATTATTTATCCCAGTTTTTTAATTCCATTACTTTCTCTATTCGAACAATATCTGTCGTTATAAAACGTGTAGAGTTTTTACGTTTGTAATAAGTGTATTTTTTACAGAGATTCTTATTTTTCTTATTATTATCTATATAAATAAAATGTAACGTCCGTCTGTCTGTACAATTACTATTTTGGGTGTGATTATAACCATCTGCACATAATTTAGTTTTGGTGTCTGTTTGTCAGTTTGTATGTTGAAAAATACTAGATATATTTCTATCTAAACTTCATATTTAGAATCCACCTGTCCTTGGGCAGGTTTTAGAGCCAATATTTTTCCTAAATCCCTTAATTGACTGGGGTTTATACGAACCCGAAACGGTGATTTTGCACTCTCACAAAATATACACGAACAAACTTAACGGAAATCTACCTGTTTTAATGGAAACATATTTCAAGAACGTTTTTTTAATGTGCACCTTCTCGATAGCAGGATTAATAAGGGAGATATAATTTCGTGTGGCTATTTCTAGCCCAGTGCAGCCCTTGTAAGACAGACCCTCCGATGAAAATGAAATGGCGTATGGCTTTTAGTGCCGGGATTGTCCGAGAACATGTTCGGCTCGCCAGGTGCAGGTCTTCCGATTTTACACCCGTAGGTGACCTGCGCGTCGTGATGAGGATGAAATGATGATGAAGACGGCATATACACCCAGCCCCAGTGCCAGTGAAATTAACCAATGATGGTTAAAATTCCTGACCCTGCCGGGAATCGAACCCGGGACCCCTGTGACCATAGGCCAGCACGAATTTTCAGCCATGGAGCCGGACACCCTCCGGTGAGGGTGGGCAACATCTGCCATGTGTAGGTAACTGCGTGTTATTGTGGTGGAGGATGGTGTTATGTGTGGTGTGTGAGTTGCAGGGATGTTGGGGACAGCATAAACACCCAGCACACGAGCCATTGGAATTAACCAATGAAGGTTCAAATCCCCGACCCGGCCGGGAATCGAACCCGGGACCCTCTGAACCGAAGACCAGTACGCTGACCATTCAGCCAACGAGTCGGACAATAAGGGAGATATCATTCATGGACTGGCTTGCAGTCCAATTTCCTGCGGAATTAGCCCAAAAGTGGGTGTAATTTGTAATTCAGGATTGTGTTATCATGTGCATATGACGTCAAGGTATCACTTGGAGTTTATATATAGTACAACGTTAAATAACGGAGATGCTTACGAAATTTTGAAATTTTAGTCTAAGTCCCGCAGAACACTTGGTGCATGTCATTCAGTGGTGGTTTAATGGAAATAACTAAACATCCATTTTACTGTTTTCGATCTAAAAGATAATAAGGATGGTTATCGTCAACGATAGGTTTCATAGTCTTCATCCACAGCGCCACTAAAGTAGTCAGGAAAGCAACAATAGGTAACCGAGAAGCAAGGAAAATATCTCAAAAATTCTCGTTCTCTCTCGGCTTTGCTGGTTTTTATCGTGCTACACGTTACCGCCATGTGCTTTCGTAGAAAAAGAAAGTTTAAAATGCCGTGTTAAACGTTTGAATATAGACATGTAAATTCGCGTAAATTCATGAAGGAAAAGTGTATTACATTACAAATTCCCGTGCGAGGATCGGGTACAAATGCTAGTCTAAACCATAGTTCAAAACTAGATATTCACTTGCGTAAAGACGTTCTGGTTTCACCATTGCATTGTAGTGCCGTGTTTTAAACTTTAGACACAAGAATTTCTTATTGCAAAAATTCTTAAGTGATTCCGTACGCTCTTTCCACCTTGTGTAATCTTTCTTCTAGAGCAGATTTTTCTCAACCATATCCTTGAATTATTTCTCCCAGGTATTTGAATTCTATTACCTTCTCTACTCGGCCAATATCTGTCGTCACCGAGCTCGATAGCTGCAGTCGCTTAAGTGCGGCCAGTATCCAGTCATCGGGAGATCGTGTGTTCGAGCCCCACTGTCGGCAGCCCTGAAGATGGTTTTCCGTGGTTTCCCATTTTCACACCAGGCAAATGCCGGGGCCGTACCTTGATTAAGGCCACAGCCGCTTCCTTCCAATTCCTAGGCCTTTCCTATCCCATCGTTGCCGTAAGACATATCTGTGTCGGTGCGACGTAAAGCAAATAGATATATATATATATATATATCTGTCGTCAAAAATTTTGGAGTTTTTTTTTGCGTTTGAAATAAATGTGTTCTATTATATAATATTATTTCTTTCTTCTTCTCCTTATTACTATTATTATTATTATTATTATTATTATTATTATTATTATTATTATTATTATTATATCTGACATTTGGAGGTAATTTTTGTATTATTTCAAATGCTGATCTTCGCTAGAACCGATAAGAACTGCAAAGTGCATGTAGATATCTCAGATATAACTGGTAGGAGTCGTTATTTCTGGACCGTGACTGGTAATAACAGTTCGTTATTTATCCGCTCAGTATTCACGGTGGCTCCGTAACAACGTATGCAATTCAATTTTATGATTACAACATATGTTGCTTGCTCTATATAATGGTTTAAAAAGAGCCACGGAGGGTTGGAGGGACTCTGTTAGTCTGGGCACGTCTTCAGGTCGCCTGCTGCACTGCTAGGATTCAATAAGGTGCGACAGTGTGTGAGGGTAGGGGGAGAGAGAGAATGAAGTAGACAGGTGAAGATAACGGAGTAGCTACCCTCCCACCCCCTCTTCCAATACCCTTTGTGTCCCGGGATTGCGTTCTGTCCATTATGATTAGATCTAAGATGCCAGACGTTCTCACCCTCTGTAATAGAGATCCGTCCAATTAAGGGAATGTCGTATTTCAGTCTGCTCAACCTACGTTGATCCCCAGTTAAGCTAAACAAAAATAGATAATATTTTATTAAAATGTATTAAAAAGTACAGACTTGAAAAAATAATTCTGACAGTTATACAGGATGATACAAAAGTCCATTAACATTTGACGAGGCAATACTTCACGGAAAATTGGAAACACGGAAAACCCTCTTCAGAGCCGCCGACAGTGGGGTTCGAACCACTGGTCTGGTTTATTCAACCTCAATTAAAATTTAAATGACTGTTAAAATAATGTAACAGTGAAATTAACCAAATTAGCATTTAAACAACTTTGGTTAAGACTAACATAACTGTTGCCCGGCCACGCGGTGTAGGGGGCAACGCGTCCGCCTGTCACCCGACCGCCCCGTGTTAGATACACGGCCGGATCAGGGTTTTTAAATTATAAATGATTAATATCCATGTTTGTGTTGTCCTTAATGTTAATTTCCTCACATTCAACACTTTATACTTCCACCATTACCAAATACACGCAGGTTCACAACATACAGTATGATGCAGAGTAGGGGCAAAAGATCTTCTTAGTTCGACGGCCCGAATAAATAACAAGAAAGAAGAAACATAACTGTTAAACTCTCAGTTAACTAAACTGCCCAGGTTCAAGCAGTTAAATTCTCTGTTATCTCAAAATATAGCAGGTGCATTAGACGCAGAACTTCTGTATCTTGAATATTTGGAATATGACAGGCCTTTTTCAGAAAGAGTTAGAAACGGACGAGGCGGAGGCGCTGCCTGGGTGAAGCTAATAGAATGAACGTCCGCCATGTTTCCTGTGGTCAAACAAGCAAGGGAGCATGGCTCTTCAATGAGGAAAAGTGTAGAAAATACGCATTTTAGAATCACTTGTACTGAATTAAAGACCGTTAGCCGAAAGCTTTTAAGCATTAAAAATCATAGATTTCGAATACCGACACTTTATCACATTGCGGCACGAGGCCAACATCACGATCAGTTGATTCTAGGGTAGTTCGAAATCGTTGCACTTTGACATACGAATAGGCCTCGAAATCGGAATAAGAGCGTTGCCCTGCTTGGTTGTTGTGGTTAAGCGTATATTACAATAAAAACCGTGGACATAAATATTTATGACAGAAATCCTTAAAATGAAAGGGACCTACAATAGTTTACAACCTCATTCTGATCATATTTTAAAAAGGTATTGCTTCTCCATGAGTACTGTCTTTAATTAATTAATTAATTAATTAATTAATTAATTAATTAATTAATTAATTAATTTATTTATTTATTTATTTATTTATTTACCCTCCAGGGTTGGTTTTTCCCTCGGACTCAGCGAGGGATTCCACTTCTACAGTGCCCTGGAGCGTGGGACTTTGGGTCGGGGGATACAACTGGGGAGACGACCACTAACTCGTCCAGCCGGCCGCACCTGCTATGGCGAACAGGGGCCTTGTGGGGGGATGCGAAGTTTGGAAGGAACAGATAAGGAAGAGGGAAGGAAGCGGCCGTGGCCTTAAGTTAGGTACCATTACGGCATTTGCCTGGAGGAGAAGTGATAAACCACGGAAAACCATTTCGAGGACGGCTGAGGTGGGAGTCGAACCCACCTCTACTCAGTTGACCTCCCGAAGCTGAGTGGAGCCCGTTTCAGCCTTCGTACCACTTTTCAAATTTCGTGGCAGAGCCGGGAATTGAACCCAGGCAGCTATACTCACCCTAATCACTACACCACAGAGGCGGTCCATGAGTACTGTACCACTATAATTGTTTTATGTAATTATTTATTACAGTACAGGGGGCATATATTTTCTTCCGATTACCATATCATACTGGGATTACTAGCTGAAAGGTAACCTTGAAAGTTGACCATTATGAAGTGTAGCCTAGTTTTAAATACCAATGCAACTCACATCTACAATAAAGGCTGCATCAATTTCACAAATAGTAGTAAAATACCGGTTCTGTATTTACCATGCTTGGTGTACGTTTGACCGAAATAGGTGACTTTTCGTGGTTACGTTTCCTTGGCGGTAGGTGCTCCATTTTCTTTGTATGTAAATGTCAAGGAAAATTGTATAGGGTTAGAACGGCATTTGCCACATGGACGAGCTTCAGTTCGGTGTAGTCTGCTTCGCCAGATAACCACAAGCATGAATCGGAAGGTGTTGGTAGTGTAAAACACTGCGTTGCAAACCCATCTATTCCCTCCAAGTTATGATTTTTTCTGTGAAACAGTATACAAATTGCTCCAACTGTCACACTTATAAGTTATGTTACACCCCAAGATCCAGCCAAATATTTCCGCAAGCAAGCACAGATTATTGTAAAATACACTTGCATCTGAATCACTCGACACTCTGAAGCACATAGACACTGAAGGAATACCACAATATCAGTCTATTCCATTCTATCCTATCTATTCTATCTAAATTAATATGTTTCGAGGAACACGAATAGTTTGGAATTAGAGGAAAGTCTTCCCTAACATCAGGCTTATTCTCAAAATGATGTGTGCACACTACAGTTTTGTCATCGACTTCAAAATAATCACGATGTATATCCCTAATCAATTTCTCTTTTAATGTTTTATTCCGTAGGAAACTTAAGAATAGTTGTATGAGAGGCATTGCCATTGACTAAAACCTGGTCCACAACACGATCAAAAAAACACATTCTCACATTACTGCGTATAATTACAGATCCTAAGTGTACACTGACTCATACAAATATTGCACGTTATAAACTTCATACTAGAGCCCGTATTGTCAAAGTATCAACTTGTGAAAATTTGGATTTTATAATTCCACCTTTACAATACCGTAATTGTCTTTATTAAAAAGACTACATTAATTACACTCGTGAGACATGTTTCGTCCTCTTATGCGACATCTTCAGTCACAAATACAAATACAAAACATTAAAAATAAGGCGAGGACACCTTGAAATAAGTAAATAAAAAGTCTTAGTATCCTGTGACGCGGCGTGATGGCGTCTTTTCAATCTTCAATACAGGGTCAGATAGCCTCGCCTACTCTAATTCTCTGAGTTCTATTTTCTAGAAATATTTCTATGTATTAATTAAGAGGGGGATTTCACAAAGCTGTATTATTGGACATTTATTTTTCCTTATATATATACATTATATGAGTAAACTCTGGACTGATCTACACTCCTATGAAAAATTCAGTGTAACAGCAGAATGGAGACAGCGATGCAATGTCCACCCACCAACGCCTTTATGTTTAAAGACCCAACGAAGAAAGTGTCAGGTTTCGATCTTCCTCGACATGAATGGTCAAAACTCAACCGTTTCAGAACAGGCCACGGCAGGTGCCGATATATGATGAAAAAGTGGGGATATTGCGAAAGTGTTACGTGTGAGTGTGCTGCTGAGAAGCAGACATTGCTTCATGTTGTTGAGAGCTGTCCACTGTCAGCATTTAAGGACGGTTTACGAGCTCTGTATGAATTGACACCAAGTGCAGTGGACTGGTTGTCGAAGCTGGACATTCTAATTTAATTACCTCTATATTTTAATTTGTATGTTAATCGTATATTTTTACATATTATGCTTGTAAATGCCATACGATAATAATAATAATAATAATAATAATAATAATATGAGTAAAAAAGTGGTTGCAGAGATCAGGCTTTTTCCAGATAATGTTATTCTGTATAGAGTAGTAAATTAAAGTATGAAGGCTTTCACGGCCGATGTAGTAAATGTTACAAGATTGCGAGCAACTGCAAAATGACCTCGATAATGTTGTCAGATGCACAGTTGGAAATGGTATGATGATAACGGGGTTAAATGTCAGGTTGTGAGTTTCACAAATAGGAAAAGTCCTCTCAGTTTTAATTACTGCGTTGATGGGGTAAAAGTTACTTTAGGGGATCACATAAATGGTATTATAAATAAAGGGCAGAGATCTATGGACATGGTTATGAGACTACTTAGGGGTTGTAGTAAGGATGTAAAGGAGAGGGGATATAAGTCTCCGGTAATACCCCAACTAGAGTATAGTTCCGGTGTATGAGACTCTCACCAGGATTACTTGATTCAAGAACTGGAAAAAAAATCCAAAGAAAAGCAGCTTGATTTGTTCTGGGTGATTTCCGACAAAAGAGTAGTGTTAACAAAAATGTTTCAAAGTTTGGGCTGGGAAGACTTGGGAGAAAGGAAGCGAGCTGCTCGACTAAGCGGTATGTTCCGAGCTGTCAGTGGAGAGATGGCGTGGAATGGCATTAGTAGGTGAATAACTTTGAGCGGTGTTGTTAAAAGTAGGAAAGATCACAATATGAAGATAAAGTTGGAATTCAAGAGGACAAATTGGGGCAAATATTAGTTTATAGGAAGGGGGGTTAGGGATTGGAATAACTTACCAAGGGAGATGTTCAATAAATTTCCAATTTATTTTTAATCATTTAAGAAAATATTAGGAAAACAGCAGATAGAGAATCTGCCACCTGGGCGACTGCAGATCAGTAGTAATTGATTTTGACTGAACCTGTTAACACCTAACTGATATAAAAGGTGAACCTCTACAAAATATTCGTACCCCTTTTTTGCTCAATAGATCAGTGAATGATGTGGAGAATTGCCAGATTCTGGCAGACTACATCGCAAAACTCCTCAATTGTGAGCCAACGTCTCAGAAATTCAACTACAGTCACAAGGAACCAAACCCAGACTCGGACCCTCCGACTGTGGACGAAGTCACGAGAATCATCAAGACCTTAAACGACAACAAAGCACCTGGCGAAGATGGGATTATTGCAGAACTTTGGACATTTGCTGACAACAGAGCGATCGTTGAACTGACAAGAATCCTACACAATATCTGGGAAGAAGAGAAGCTACCAGATGCTATTTCTTTCTGCTAGTTGCTTTACGTCGCATAGACACAGACAGGTCTTATGGCGACGATGGGATAGGAAAGGCCTAGGAGTTGGAAGTAAGCAGCCGTGGCCTTAATGAAGGTACAGCCCCAGCATTTGCCTGGTGTGAAAATGGGAAACCAGGGAAAACCATCTTCAGGGTTTCAGACAGTGGGATTCGAACCCACTATCTCCAGTATGCAAGCTCACAGCCGCGTGCCCCTGACCACACGGCCAACTCGCCTGGTAGCTGCCAGATGGATGGGCATCAGCGTTAATACACCCTCTTTACAACAAAGGAGATAAGACACACATCAACAATTACAGGGGAATATCGCTACTACCAGAGACATATAAGATCTTTTCAAAGGCATTGCTAGATAGAGCAGAAAAACAATTGGAACCGCAAATTGGTGAGTATCAAGGAGGTAAAAGGCAGGTCATGTGCGGAACTGATCCTGAACCTGAACTTGATCACAGCATACCAGAAACAGAGAAACAAGAAATTCGTGCTCACATTTGTGGACTTCAAGAAGGCCTACAATAGATAGATAGATGGATAGATAGATAGATAGATAGATAAATAGATAGATAGATAGATAGATAGATAGATAGATAGATAGATAGATAGATAGATAGATAGATAGATAGATAGATAGAGAAACACTGATCCGTATCCTAGAAGAAATGGGTCTAGATATGAAGACCAGAGAGCTCATTAAATAGACTTTGACTGACACAACATTCAAGGTCACGTTCAGGGGGATACTATCAGAATCCTTTAGGATTAAAACAGGGGTCAGACAGGGAGATGGGCTTTCTCCCCTTCTATTCAACTGTGTTCTTTACAAGGTCATTAGATAGTGGCGCAAAAAAAATTCAAGGAATAGGTGGTATACGAATGGGATATAAGAATGGAGGGATTGTAGTCGACTGCCTAGCCTTTGCGGATGACATTGCGATTCTGTCAAGAGTCAATAGAGGAGGTACGAAACCAGATTGCCCAGCTCCAGGAACAAGCAAGTAAGGCAGGCTTACGGATCTCCTTCGAGAAGACACAGTACATGAGCAACATCGAAACAGCACCCAGAGGGATGACAGTGGAGGGAGGATTCGGAAAGTAGAGGAATTTAAATATCTGGGAGAGTGAATAGATAACAACCTGTCAGAGAAAGAGGCACTTATATCGAGAACCAACAAAATGAACTTGGAATACAAGCAGACTATGAACACCTATAACCTATAACAAGAAGATCTCCAGAAGCCTTATATGCAGCTGAATGTTGGTAAAGAAGTTAGAACTGGTGGAGCGAAAAATTGTAAGGAAGATACTGGGAGCCCAAAGAACAGAGGATGGATCATACAGAAAAAAAGAAAACCAAGAACTGTACCGCAAGATAGGAAAGATCTCAGACACTATCCGGAAGAGGAGAGCCATGTTCTTTAGACACAGAATGGATCCGGGAAGACTGACCAACCAGATAGTGAGGTTTTTTGATACCAGGAAAACTGTGGTACGCTGGAATCAGGAAGTGACGAATAACCTGATAGAAATGGGAATACAAGGATCGGAAATAAGCAACAGGGAAACTTACAAGTCGAAAATAACGAAAACAAATAATTTCCAAGAAAAAGTTCGTTCGCGGACCCAAACACCATGGACGGGAGAGAGAAGAAGGTTGCAGAGTGAAAGAATGAAGGATTACTGGGCGCAGATCAAATCCCAGAAGAAGCTGAAATCGAATTAACGTGCTCCACAGTTTGCCAGAACGAAAGAAAGAATAATAATAATTACTGAAGGAAATAGAGAGTCGATGAAGAAAAGACGAATCAATAATCAAGAAAGGTTGACTCGAAAACTCCTTACGCATTTCGAAGGTATAAGTGTTATTCGCAGGTGGTATATGGAGAGAATGGGCATTAGTGAGGAAGATTTTCAAAACAGGAACAATTAGTTTCAGACATCAGAAGCATCTAAGGAGAAGTAGGAAAAAAGAAGGCGTTAGAGTTTCTAAAATGTCACAAAAACATATCATCGATCCACAATTTTATAAATAACTGAACATTTCTCTAATAATGTACAGGATGGGCGAGAAGTGCCCGTACACCCGTAAGTGTTTACTATCAAATGTTATTTACGTTGTGTTACTTGTGCAGGTTGGTAGCTATATACAGTATCTTCTTACTGTCGCAGTCGAGTGTTAGTGTGAAGCCATGGCAGATGTGACCGGTAAGGCTACATCCATACCAGAGGTGACTTGGTTAGCGCCTAGGATTATTCATCCAAGCGAACGAACTTCCAAGAACGAATGGAACTGGCCGCACTGAGCTCTCGGCTTGGCATGGCTCCCTGGGTAGTCGCCAAGCGTCCATCCTAGTGGACGAACTGGGCTGTTTTTCCAAGCTTCTATCCAGGTAGAAACGTGAACTTGCTTTTATACTTGACATACCTTATACGCAGCCTTTGTTCACTTTTAACTGGACTTGCGCGTATTTTTTCTCTAAATGAAAATTAAGGTATGTAATAAAAACAAAATTTAACTTGGTCTTTTACTTATCTCAAAGTGAGGAGGAGTCGTTATGCATTTCCTATAGTTGATGTCCTGCTTTTGTAGTGTTTACTGAATGTTAGTAAGCAGAATATCGAACGTTTATGTAGTCATTCAATGTGTCCGGATGATTTCGTAACTGTCTTTTAGAGAAGATTAAACGACCCATAGACAGACTTAGGCTCATTTACTTCGTGTACCCAACAGGAAGAAGAACGCAAGTAGAATAATTCGTACTTCAAACTTGAATTCTCAATAAGAAGTAATTTTCTTCCTAACTTCGACAGACACATTTTTACGTCGTCTTCGTCTTGAGAGCAAGTAACAGAGCTAGCTGCCGGCAGTGCGGCCACCACATACCCAACCTAAGCTCCTATCTACATACCTATTTAGGCACGTACCCATGCAAGCGACCTACTATGCGAACGCAGCGTAACAGTTACACTATTGAGGAGAGGTTAGTGGCAAGTGTGTGGGTACACGAACGACAACACACAGGGCAGACAATAAGCCACATTATGGGGGCATTCCAGGAAAAATGTAATGAGACTCCACCCCGAAAAGCAGCAATAATAATAATAATAATAATAATAATAATCGTATGGCCTCAGCTACCGTGTGCAGACATTTCAATTTGACGCCGTCTGCTCGTCAATTTCGACGTTTCGTTTTACTCTAGGCCCACTAGATGGAAGACAGAGTAAACTGGATCTCTCTTGGGCGTCTGTGGCTAAGATTTTAATGAATTTTGTCGGGTAATCACCAAATGTGTCACCAGAGATCTTTTACGTGCCGACATCGTACGACATGGAGTGTCGAATGGACATTTTCCGGCCTTCAAAAATCCGACTACCTCTGCCGGGTTTGAACCCGCTATCTTGGGATCCAGAGGCCGACACTCTATCACTGATCCACAGACGCAGTAGTAAAGCAGCACTTATCGATTGGGACAGACGTGCTTTTGCCTCGGGCAGTGTTAAAGACAGTTGTAAAGGAACCCACCTCACGTAATGATATGGGCAGCGATGACATCACAACCTCCGCTTGGACCGTACTTTCTTGAATGGACTGGTTAATACCCCAGCTAGAGGAAAGGGGCCTCACAGAACATAAACGGTTGCCTGCTCACTACGCTCTTGTAGTACACGTGTTCCTAAACGAAAATTTCCCAGAACGATGGATAGGTCGTGGTTCATTAGCAACACCAGCTGCCTTGAAATTGCCATCAAGAAGTCCTGACATCACCACACCAGACAACTCGGTATGGGGAGTCATTAGGCGCATTTATGTGCATGTCTACAAAGGAAGAGCTGCGCAATGCTTTCGCAATATAACACCGGACATGTTCAGAAATATGTCAAGAAGAGCATGGAGGCATGATGGGGAACATACAGATATACTGAAAATGAAATGGCGTATGGCTTTTAGTGCCGGGTGTGTCCGAGGACAAGTTCGGCTGGCCAGATGCAGGTCTTTTGATTTGACTCCCGTAGGCGACCTGCGCGTCATGATGAGGATGAAATGATGATGAAGACAACACATACAACCAGCCCTCGTGCCGGCGAAATTAACCAATTAAGGTTAAAATTCCCGACCCTGCCGGGAATCGAACACGGGACCCCTATGGACAAAGGCCAGCACGCTAACCATTTAGCCATGGAGCCGGACACAGATATACTGCACACTTAATACCTAAATAACATTTGAAACAGTTACAGGGCACAGCGAATTCTCGCACATCATGACATGGATTGTAAATTATTATTTTGTAGGTGTTGTTATTTTATAACGGTTACATATATATGAATTACTAGCAAATGTACCCGTGCTTCGCTACGGTATTCTGCCTTGTATACGAATATTAAAGTAAATACTGGACATGCAGTAAATAAGATTGTTTTAAAATAGCATGTCTCTTAACGTTATCCGAGAAACAGCGTGGAGAGGTCCACATACGTTGTTTCCAATGTAAAGTGCTTGTTACGGATTTGTGATGATAACGGCAGGCTCACTTGCCTACTGCCATTCACAATCGAGATGGGAAGTTAAAATTATAATTGCAGGCCCCATTGCATACTGCGCGATCACAATCGATTTGGGGATTTTCCGATACATTGGCAGCCCCCTTTCCTACTTCCAGACATATTACAAATTGAGGAGATTTTATTATAATGGCAGGAAACTTCCCTACAACCAGTAAAAATTGAGTTGTGCAGTTATGATTATAATGACAGGCCCCTTTTCCAACTGCCAGCCGGCTTATTGCCAGTCACACCATGTTGGTGAGTTTCCATCAAAATAGCAGGCCAGTTTGCCTAATGCCAGTCACTTTTTAGATGGTTACATCTGTTTATAACTGCGGGAACGCTTGTTTTAAATTACTTTTGCCTACTTATGTATAAGCTAGAATCATGAAATTTGGTCCACATATGGCCCTTGATCGTGCCAATGTGCGAACCCAACTTGATGATCCTATCATTCATATAAGTGTGTCAAACCATGAAATATACCTGTAAAAATCACCAAATTTACGAACAATCCAGAAATACGGCCAAATCTAACGTATAAGGGAGAGAGATACGACAAAATGTTATAGGAACAAAGTTGTAGATCACTCCGAATTGAAGACAAATTGTGCCATCTGTTTTCTGATACGACTTCGCGTTTAGCCAACAAATAGCTCAAAAGGCATGTCTGCACAGTGATTAAAATTGCCTCCATATTTCGATATCTTTGTGGGTAAAAAGTGAAAAATTTGAACATTTTGGAATTTTTCCGTCGGTTAGGGACCAAAAGCTATAATTTCACCAAATTTCAACTTTCTACCTCGTCTGGCAGTGTGTGCCGCCATCTTGATATGGGGGGACGGGCGATAAAAATAGGAAATTCCCGAAACTTTTTAAGCCCACGAAACTTGTAGGTTGTAGGTTGTCGTTTAGGGTAAATTATACGACTGCGTACTTATGCTGAGCCCAAAATTTGAGCCCCCCCCCAGCGTGCCCCCTTGAGGGAATTTAGAGAATTTTCGATTTTTCTAGGAATCATGGGGTCATCAGCTTCTCCCGTACCAAGTTTCAAATTTCTGAGATTTCTCGAAGTGTCTCATTAATTCACGTCTTTTTTCATTTTTAAATATTTATATATACATCGCTCCAGACCGACTTGCTTTTATATATATAGATAACATTAATTAACAGAATAACAACACTTATAAAATCATAATTTACAATCTGTATACATTATTAATGCCTTTCCGACTGCCCTAAATGCAGATCAGTATTGATTGATTGATTGATTGATTGATTGATTGAGATGCCGGGTTGTCAGTGCACTATGTCTTCTGGTATGGGCTAGAACATTGACCTGTCCCACTCTCATCCTTGGCTTTGACAATATGAAAGTGTCTGAGGTATGATCGATGCTAGCAATGCCATGCCATTCCTTATGCTGCCACTCCGTACTGCGAATGGTGTGAAAATATCGCCCAAGGGGTCGTTTTTGCGCACGCATTTCAGTGGGCTTGGCAGACTGATATGTAATAGCAACTTCTGGTCCGGTGAGGAAAGCAACGGGAAACTACCTCACTCCTCTTGTTCCTAGTATGCCTCTTCAGTGATGCGTAGGCTATTTATGACAGCTGTTGGCAGAGCTGTGGAGGATCAAACCAGCCTTCATGCTGAATTCCCAGCATATACACATACATTATTAGAAAAGTGTGGAGAAACATACAGTAATTTATAAAATCGTGAGTGGATAGGTTTTTGTGACTTTTTAGAAGATCTGAAGCCTCGTTCCTTTGTTTCTTCGCTACTTGTTTAACGTGGTGGCGGTGGTGGTGATTATTGTTTTAAGAAGTACAACTAGGCAACCATCCTCTATATAACACTAATCAGAGGGAAAAGTGGAAGGGATCCGACACTTCGAAAAATGAAGGTATCGGTCATAGGAAGAGAAGGGCCACGAAGTGGTGGTGGTGGTGATTATTGTTTTAAGAGGAAGTACAACTAGGCAACCATGCTCTATATAACACTAATCAGAGGGAAAAGTGGAAGGGATCCGACACTTCGAAAAATGAAGGTATCGGCCATAGGAAGGGAAGGGCCACGAAGGGCGTGAAAATGAAAGACTCCCTAGGCCTCCATACGTAATACCGTCGGGGTCGGAAAAGAACAAGAGTTGACTAAGAGAGGTCGGATAGATGAAAGTGAGGAGCCTGCCACAAGTAAGTTGAAGTAATGCCAGGACCCAGCTAAGGGCCCCGTGGTCGCCAACCCAAGATCCAAAGCTCAGTGCCCCTGGGTCCCTTTTAGTCGCCTCTTACGACAGGCAGGGGATACCGGTGTTATTCTACCGCCCCCACCTAGAGGTGGATCGGGAAGACAGCAGCCGTGGCCTTAATGAAGGTGAAAATGGGAAACTACGGAAAACCATCTTCAGGTATGCCGATGGTGGGATTCGCACCCACTATCTCCCGAATGCAAGTTCGCAGCTGTGCGAACCTAACACAAGCAAATTCTGGGGCTGTACATTAATTGAGACCACGGCCACTCCCTTCCCACACTTAACCCTTCACTATCCCGTCTCCCCATAACACCTAACTATGGGCCGTTATTCTTGGCTTTCTAGACCGGGGCCGCTATCTCACCGTCAGATAGCTCCTCAATTCCAATCACGTAGGCTGAGTGGACCTCGAACCAGTCCTCAGGTCCAAGTAAAAATCCCTGATCCGGGGCCTCCGCGTAAGAGACAGGCATGCTACCCCTATACCACGGGACCGGCTTCTTCATGTACTAGTCCTAGTAAATCTCCCACGCGTAGTTATATGGAATGAATCCTCGGACATTCGTGTTCATAATACCAGCCCGCTGGTGAGGATTTTAATATAGTATCTTATTTATTGCACACACAAGATATTTGGCTACTTACTGTGTGTGTTCACCGCCCACTGTGTTCTGGCACGTTGTCGATACGACTGCTCTCCGCATATAGCCTCAGATACACAAATACTAACGTATTTTCTCCGCCTTTTTAAAGAAAACTACATTGCGATTTCTTGCGGAGAGAAAGCTGGGCACGTTCTACGTTAGATTTACTCTTGACTCTTCTTCTTCCTGTGTGTGTGTGCGCGCCTGTGTCTGGAATGTTAAGTTGAGGGGTCTCTAACACTTCAGCTGATGGAGCATTTGATTCCGCAGAAAATATTATTTCCGCCATGTCAAGAAGGGAACTCTGGAGCTGAGAGGAATTTCCCCACCTTCATTGAGAGCTTCAGTTCGACGGACGGATTGATGGAGGGAAGTTATCCCTTGAAAATTAGAGTAGCACTCAAATATCTGCACGCCGCGCCGCCTGGATGGGTAAGACATTCTGTCAGCTGAGGCTAGCACAGGATAGGTGATTGACAAGGATGGTGATTGGTCCACCACGTACAAGCCATGAATGTGAGCACGCATTATCTTGTTGACCGTAAGAATAATGGCGTGTGGCCTCCGAAGTGGCCTGGCGCAGGTCTTTTGATTTGACGTCCCTAGGTGACCTGCGCGTCGTGATGAGGATGAAATGATGATGAAGACGGCACATTTGCCCAGTTGTTGGTTATGGTTAAAATTCCCGACCCTGCCGGGAATGGAAACCGGACCCCTGTGACCAGCGACCAGCACGATAACCATTTAGCCATGGAGCCGGACAGAATAAGAATACATTTGCTGGAGGAAACAAGAGGAGACCTGAATGAATTGAAAATTGGGGAAGACAAGATGAAAAATCGCGAAGTCTTCAGGACTTCAGTAAATGAACACACGTTTGTGGTCAAAACTAACAGCAGGACTGGTAGTCCGGCTCCATGGCTAAATGGTTAGCGTGCTGGCCTTGGTCACAGGGGTACTGGGTTCGACTCCCGGCATGGTCGGGAATTTTAATCATCTTTGGTTAATTTCCCTGGCACGGGGGCTGGGTGTATGTCTTGTCTTCATCATCATTATTTCATCCTCATCACGACGCGCAGGTCGCCTACGGGAGTCAAATAAAAAGACCTGCACCGGGCGAGTCGAACCCGTCCTGGGATATCCCGGCACTAAAAGCCATACGACATTTCATTTCAGCAGGACTGGTACAAAGCGGTCTTCAGAAGGACGGAAGAGGCAACACAGTGAGTTCATGAAGAGATTTTGGAAGAATAGGAAGGCGAAAGTCATCAAGCCAATGAAAAAATTCCAACCCACTACATGAATGGGCATAACGAAACAACAATAATAATAATAATAATAATAATAATAATAATAATAAAAATAATAATAATAATAATAAAAATCAAGATTGGATTAGAAAATAGGAGGAAGACAATTGTCCTGCCCCGCGGTGTAGGGGCAACGCGTCCGCCTGTCACCCGGCGGCCCCGGGCTCGATTCACGGCCGGGTCAGGGTTTTTTAATAGTAATTATTAATATCCCCGGCCTGGGGACTGGGTGTTTGTGGCGTCCTTAATCTTCCATTGTGGTGGTGGTGATTTTTGTTTTAAGAGGAAGTACAACTGGGCAACCATCCTCTATATAACACCAATCAGAAAGAAAAAACGGAAGGTGTGCGAAATGAAGGTATCGGCCAAAGGAAGACAAGGGCCACGGAGGGCATGAAAATGAAAGACTCCCTTAGGCGTCCATACGTAATACCGTCGGGGTCGAAAAAAACAAGTGTTGACCAAGGGAGGTCGGATAGGATAGATGAAAGTGAGAAGCCTGACACAAGTACGTGGAAGCAATGCCAGGACTCAGCTAAGGGCCCCGTGGTCGCCAACCCACGTTCCAAAGGTCAAAGAGCCTCTGGGGCGCAAACAAAATGGAGATTTAGTTTTACACTCAAAAAGTAACAGAGTAAACCTTGTGTACTGAGATATGTTGCTCCTTACGATATGGCTGTGACATATATGGTATCGGAATAACGATATAAACTACGTAGTTTGTTTATATTTTCCCCATATATGCACTCATTTGAAAAGAAGGGATTTCCTTTGCGTGGAATAGGCATATGACTCCAACCCCCATTCACACACACAGATGAGTTGGAATAATTGTTTTTAGTCACTAAGTACTTTTTGATGTTCAGAATCAAATCACTTAAACCTGATGACTAAATAATACATATTTTTTACTAACAAATAAAGTATAACGGACTGATCCGTTTTCATACCTAGTTAGAATTATCCTCTTGTATATCTTTAACTGAGAGTGCCACGGCGAAGTGCAGTCAAGAGACTTAGAACTGAGGTCGCTGATTTTGCTGAAAGTCATCAGAACAAATAGTACTGAAGCCTACTTCGCAGTAGCAACAGTTGGTCTTATCACTGTCTTCAGAAGCATATGTAAATCATTTTTATAGTCCTATGAAAACAATTTCTTTTCATTTTTGAAAGGGGACAGTTTCGAAATTCATCTGCTCCAATATACAGTATCGTAAGAAATCGACTTTCGCGACCGCAGACGCGATGATCAACAGGGAATGGATAACGGCTAAGTATGAACAAGAGGCACACCATGACTCGTTTTGCGGTCCATGGTTTTCCCTACAAAATCTGCAAGAGGGATACCTACCATGATCCAAGTAAACTGTGCCAGTGAAAACTCTGTGGCGACCAATATGATAGATACCATGTGATAAAATGCAAAAGCAGACAAATCTCGCTGACAAAATTCTGTAATAGTTAAGTGCTATATAAACTATAGAACTATACATTGACTATTATGACTATAACTGTATTATTGTATGGCCATTGGTTGAATTAAATATTATTATTATTAAATGAAATTATGATTTATAATTTTGAGCATGTTAGGTAGTGTAATGCTTATAGTAGGCTATTATAAGCTGACGCGTTTCAAACCTGGAACCAGGATTGTGTTCAGAGCAATAACAAAGATTTTACTTGCAGCTGTCACTCCATAGAGACTAGACTCAAGATAGAGAGACCCTATTACAACGAGCTAGAAAGAGGACTATAGAGTGGCTAACATGGCTGCTACAGTGCTCTGGGTGGTGCCAAGGCGAAATAGCGACTCCATAGTTTAAGCCTGGGGGTGAAGGTGAGATACGACAAAAGTACAACAGGCCGTATTTCAGCTCCAGACCACTTGGAAGCGCTGCAGGGTGTAGAGTCGCGTCTTGATTGGCTGGCTTGCCTCGTGGCCTATGCTCGTAAAATGAAAAATGGCGATTCAGTTCTGTACTGTCACGGGTGGCCCAGATTGGTTGCGCAGTAGATGTTAGTTTTCCCTCGTCCTGCTCATGACGTCATCACAGGAGCACCGTGACTGTGTAGCATACAACCGCACGTGTATCTCATTTCGTTGTTTATATAGGCCTATGTCTGTCTTATCAAGAAAGGATTTCCACGTAATAACTATACGTAATTTCTTTCCGTATATTGCTGTTGGTTTACCTATATCTGTCTTATCAAGAAAGGATTTCCACGTAATAACTATACGTAATTTCTTTCCGTATATTGCTGTTGGTTTATATAGTGGCCTACTGTATTTTGCGTAGTGTGTGTGTCGTAGTTCGTTTCTGTGGGATCTCTGTTAAGTTGCTGTGTTTCGTGCAGTGAGATGCACTATTTTCCTTTCGTTAGTTGCGTGAACAGTGTAATAGTAGCTGGAGTGAAATTTATGTGTTCATTGTACAGTATCATTGCGATAGAAAACTGTGCCGTTAATGATTCACCGACCGAACTCGATAGCTGGAGTCGCTTAAGTGCGGCCAGTATCCAGTATTCGGGAGATAGTGGGTTCGAACCCCACTGTCGGCAGCCCTGAAGATGGTTTTCCGTGGTTTCCCATTTTCACACCAGGCAAATGCTGGGGCTGTACCTTTATTAAGGCCACGGACGCTTCCTTCCCATTCCTAGGCCTTTCCTGTCCCATCGTCGCCATAAGACCTATCTGTGTCGGTGCGACGTAAAGCAAAAAAAAATCACCGCAATCTACAGCGACACCTGATTGTTCAGCAGAGGGATTTCGGTACCTCGCCGGTACATCGCCGACCGTGAAAGAAAATATGACAGGTCAATGCGAAGTCTCACTGGGGAAATGCCTTCCATTTCTTCTGGTACAGCCCCTGTGGGAAGGATAGAAATGTTATCTCGGGGAGGTCTACTCGTTCCATCGTTAGAATGGTAAACCAAATAAAGGAAATTGAGTTAATTTTCAGGGACACTCACGGACGTGCTGAACTGTGACGCATACCTAATATTATACGCAAAGTGTGTCAAATAATTAGCAGTAAATTCCCCGCTGTACCACCAGAAATATTAAAAATGTATGTTAGAACGAGAATATTTATACGCATACGACAAATGAATATTCGGACAAGAACTGAAAAATCCATAGCAGCTCATCGGCGAAAGGCACGACGGTGGATTTCATCTTCAAAAGCAACCACTTCATGACATCTAATCTCACAGGTAAAACTGTGTTCTAATGAAGTGTTTTTCCTGTTCTTTCTTATTGTTTAATTTTTAAAAAGTAGACTATCTATGCGGAGACTCCGTGGCTCAGACGGCAGCGCGTCGGCTTCTCACCACTGGATACCGTGGTTCAAATGCCGGTCACTCCTTGTGAGATTTGTGCTGGTCAAAGCGAAGGCGGGTCAGGTTTTTCTCCGGGTACTCCGGTTTTCCCTGTCATCTTTCATTCCAGCAACACACTCCATTATCATTTCATAGCATTTATCAGTCATTAATAATTCACTTTGGGAGTGGTGACCCCGTTGTACTAATAGCCTATATATGGTTCATTCATTACATCCCTGACCCGGTCAAAGACTGGAAAACAGGTTGTAGGATTTCCAGGACTATCTATGCATGGTTTCGAATATGAACGTACTTCTGCTGCTGTTATAATATGTGTTAAGCTTTAAACTCGATACCTGCGGAAGTGAGTCAGTATATCGTATGTTAACATACTGTAGTTCCATCATGGAATATCTGCTGTAAAGATTTAATATGACAAAGATTTCATATCTCTAAATATTTATGTTTACAGATTTGAAAGCGCGTAACCTTCCTCAAACTAAACAGAGGAACTTGGAAATGTTAATAAATTTCAAGCGTTGGTCAGTGTGCCGACACGTTACATTTAGGCCTACGCCTTATTCGTAATGGAAATAATGGAACGTTACTATGCTGTACTCTTTTTCAATCTTATAACAGCAGTAATCTTTATGTCTGGTCCGCAATTAGTTCTGAGAAACTATAATGTTTGCTGATATTATGAGATTCCTACTGATTTGCGCGCTCTGGGCTCGGCTGCTTTGCTCCTACTGTGACGTCATTTCGTTAACCAATAGCAGCTCGGCTCGCGTTGGGCCCAACCTTTAGTAGTGTTTAAGAACCTTGTGTACTGTTTAATACTGTTTAATTGTGTATGGTTATGAGAAGTTGCGACGAAGAAGGAACAAGTTTTTAGATACGGTACGCTTAATGTCCAAGTGTTGCTGTATGTTTGCGTTCTGTAGTTTTGCAATTTCATTGTAAGCTACATGTAACCAGAACAAAAACATTGTTATTTTCTGCCCGAAGATGCTAAGTACAGCGAAGGTAAGCTATGGAAATATAATTGTAAATAGTGTATTAAAGTATACTTTTTCATTCCTTCCATTTCTTTGTTTTCGGTATTGAAACTTTGTTTATAAACGCCATGTTCTTTATTTCAGGGAGGTAACACCTTGAGGTTAAAGTACTCCTGCAAGTTTTCAGCATGTACAAGTGGCTATTAAGTCGATATGACTGGCAATCTCAACATCAAGAATAAGCATTTTTATAAATAAGGATTATCTGAAGCAGTGGAAGCATGTGTGTCGTGTGAGTGATGGTGTAAATTGTTCTAGTTTTAATGTTTGTGAAGTTCAATTTCTTGAGACGGACCTTATTAACTACGGCACACTAGGCACCAATTAAATTATAATGTTATTAAATCAATCAATGATCTGCATTTAGGGTGGTTGCACAGGTGGCAGATTACCTATGAATTGTTTACCTGGCTTTTTCTTTGATATTTTCAGGACATTTATTTAACATTTCCCTTGATACCGTAATTTATTCCAATCCCTTACTCCTTGTGCTATAAATTAATATTTTTCCCAATCTGTTCCCTTGAATTCCAACTTTATCTCTATATTAAACATCTGGAAAGTATCCCCTATAATCCCTGTAACTTGGACATGCCTGTGTCAAGTATTAGCATGGCATAAAAATAGAAATGTAGGCCTAAATGAAATTTCAGTAATTTCACAAACAGGATTTGTAATCTAGATCTGTCAGTATTAAGTGATGTTGAAGTGGTTGAGATTGGAGAAAACACACAAACTATTATGGATGAAGGTGAGTAGGCCTATCATTTTTTGTCAGTAAATCATTTATATCTGTGCTCAGTTACAGAATGCTAACAAAGCTCTGTCTGGTATGTGGTGGAATGAGGATAAGGTTATGGCACTTTCAATTTATAAATGTGGGCCTTGCATATATCAATATTTGGTTACTCGATAATCTTCCCTCTGTCAGGCCTTTGAACTCTTTACCATCTCAAATACCTTATGACACTGGTCTGAATCCATCCATAGTTGAAGTGCTGAAAGTAGAGGTTCCAAAATGTCTGATATTGATAAATAATGTGCCCTCCTATTTGATGAAATGTCATTAGAAAAGGGGTTATATTATGAGGCTAATAAACAAGGTATATGTGGGTATGAAGATCTTAGTCCTTTAGGAAGGCCATCTGCTCTAGCAAATCATGCATTAGTTTTCATGTTAAGAGCTATTCACAGAACTTGGAAACACATAGTGTAACTGCCTATTATTTCACCACAAATTCAGTACCAGCATGTAATGTAGCCTTACAACAGCTGATTGAATTTGTTATAAGTAAAGGTTGAAAGTTGTTTGCACAATTTGTGACCATGGCTCGAGAAATCAGCAAGCATTGTCAAGGTAATTTAGATAGACCCAGTCCATTCCATTTTCTTGTGAATAGTGAACCAATTGTTGTCATGTATCATGTTCCCCTTCTGAAAAATACCAGAAGTGCCTTAATTGAAAATAAGATTCAGGTTAATGATCACAGGGTGGTAACATTTAAATACATTCAATATTCAATATAGACCAAGGGAAAAGATTTAAATCAATCAATCAATCAATACTGATCTGCATTTAGGGCAGTCGCCCAGGTGGCAGATTCCCTATCTGTGGTTTTCCTAGCCTTTTCCTAAATTATTTCAAAGAAATTGGAAATCTATTGAACATTTCCCTTGGTAAGTTAACACCCCTTCCTATAAGTGTGTCCTTTTTGCCCAAACTGAGAAAACAACATTTCAACTTCCAGGATAGCAGTTAAAGTTGCTGCTGCACAGTTAAGCCATACTGTGGCAGCTGTAATTGAAACATTTGTAGCTACTCAAAGTGTTGCCCTCAGAAGCTATATACACAGCAGAATTTGTAGGTGCAAGTGGCAACCTTCTGGATTCTTTGAACAGTTGTAACCAGAATGCCCATGAAAGTAAGATGTATAGATGTGCCCTTTCAGGAAATTCTCCACACATTGAGTTTTGGAACACTATTCTAAAAGAGATAATGTACCTGGAAAATAAAATACCTTAAAACTGGTAGAGATAAGCCATGCACATTCAGTTTCATTGATGGGTGGCAGATTACTATAAGATCTATTAATTGTTTTGGAATAGGTAGAAGAAAGTAGGATTCAGGTAAACTGACTGACAGAGCAAATGCAACACCAAGAAGGAGTGGTTCGAAAGGGATGAAACTTGGGGAAAAACAGAGACGGCACGGACGAATAATTGATGTGTATTTCAAACCGATATGCAGGTTACACAATGCGCACGGCATCGACTCAGTAGGATGTAGGACCACCGCGAGCGGCGATGCACGCAGAAACACGTCGAGGTACAGAGTCAATAAGAGTGCGGATGGTGTCTTGAGGGATGGTTCTCCATTCTCTGTCAACCATTTGCCACAGTTGGTCGTCCGTACGAGGCTGGGGCAGAGTTTGCAAACGGCGTCCAATGAGATCCCACACGTGTTCGATTGGTGAGAGATCCGGAGAGTACGCTGGCCACGGAAGCATCTGTACTCCTCGTAGAGCCTGTTGGGAGATGCGAGCAGTGTGTGGGCGGGCATTATCCTGCTGAAACAGAGCATTGGGCAGCCCCTGAAGGTACGGGAGTGCCACCGGCCGCAGCACATGCTGCACGTAGAGGTGGTCATTTAACGTGCCTTGAATACGCACTAGAGGTGACGTGGAATCATACGCAATAGCGCCCCAAAACATGATGCCGCGTTGTCTAGCGGTAGGGCGCTCCACAGTTACTGCCGGATTTGACCTTTCTCCACGCCGACGCCACACTCGTCTGCGGTGACTATCACTGACAGAACAGAAGCGTGACTCATCGGAGAACACGACGTTCCGCCATTCCCTCATCCAAGTCGCTCTAGCCCGGCACCATGCCAGGCGTGCACGTCTATGCTGTGGAGTCAATGGTAGTCTTCCGAGCGGACGCCGGGAGTGCAGGCCTCCTTCAACCAATCGACGGGAAATTGTTCTGGTCGATATTGGAACAGCCAGGGTGTCTTGCACATGCTGAAGAATGGCGGTTGACGTGGCGTGCGGGGCTGCCACCGTTTGGCGGCAGATGCGCCGGTCCTCGCGTGCTGACGTCACTCGGGCTGCGCCTGGACCCCTCGCACGTGCCACATGTCCCTGCGCCAACCATCTTCGCCACAGGCGCTGCACCGTGGACACATCCCTATGGGCATCGGCTGCGATTTGACGAAGAGACCAACCTGCCCTTCTCAGCCCGATCACCATACCCCTCGTAAAGTCGTCTGTCTGCTGGAAATGCCTCCGTTGATGGCGGCCTGGCATTCTTAGCTATACACGTGTCCTGTGGCACACGACAACACGTTCTACAATGACTGTCGGCTGAGAAATCACGGTACGAAGTGGACCATTCGCCAACACCGTGTCCCATTTATCGTTCGCTACGTGCGCAGCACAGCGGCGCATTTCACATCATTAGCATACCTCAGTGACGTCAGTCTACCCTGCAATTGGCATAAAGTTCTGACCACTCCTTCTTGGTGTTGCATTTGCTCTGTCAGCCAGTGTATTTTAGGTAATATGAAAGCTCTCAATCAGGAGCCCTTAGAGAATGCATTATATTGCATATGACAGCATGGCATTTCCAACACAAATCCACATGTTTTCAGTTTGTAATGCTTTTAAAAACTTGTATTGGAAAGAATATGGCTTTGCCCTTCAAGAATATAGGTAAGTGTGAGAGTGATAATTGTTTTCCCCTTAGCAATTTATATCAGTTTTTAAAAGTGCTGATGATGACAATCCAGGAGTACGTAAGTGGCACTGGCTCTGTTGATTGTGAAGGTATAAATTACTGTCTCAAGTCAGACCAGTGAATCCCACTCTGAACTATTAGAGGACAATCAAGCTGTGACATATGTAGAAGGATATATTTTGAAAGTTTTAGGAAAAAATAATGAGTGTGATGTGTGCAAGGGAAATCTATATTTACCTAACTTGACTGAAGGCCATTTATTTACATATTTCAAAGAAAACAGTTCATCAGCTAACTTGCAGTATGCCAGTAAACAACTGAAAGATTTTCTGCTTCATATTCATGACCCATTGTATATATTTTTGGACAAATATGATCATACAGAAGCATTAGATAATAGCTTTAAAGGTTTATTCTCCAGGCAGCTTACTCCTTTTGTAGGAAACATTGTCTTGAAAATGTAATTTTGCAGGCAACTCTTCCATTTCTCATTTAAAAGAGTGTAAACATTTGGTTGAGGAAAAGTATTCAGCTGGACATGACAAAAACGTTTAAAAAATTCAAATGCCAGTAACAATTGTGTATGTAAACAGTGTTAATTTTGCTAGAATTTATTATCAGGTTAGCTATACGCAGGCTTAGGTAGTTTTAAGACTTGTGCAGTTGTATAGACCGTATGATTGCTTGTCGTATTTGCTAGCACCAATATATTTTCTTCATTGGTTGATTGTATGCCATGTGTTGGCCTAGGTATTTTGTTTTGAAGACTTGTGTGGTTGTAAGCATTACGGTATATATGTATAGCCTATTGTATACTGCTTCTCCTTCATTGATTAGGTTACACATTGTCATATGTAGGCTGAGGAATTTTAAGACTTGTGTGGTTGTAAATATTATCTGTATATATGGTGTGGGTTTCTGTGGTCACATCCTAGTTCGTGAACCACGGGCAAAGGTTGAGTGGCCTAGCAATTGGTCCTGGGATCCGACACTTCGAAAAATGAAGGAACCTGTCAAAGAAAGAAAAGGGTCACAAGGGGCAGGAAAATGAAATACTCCCTAGACCTCCATATGTAATACCATCTGAGTTAGAAAAGAACAAGAGTTGACCAAGGGAAGTTGGATAGGATAGACTGAGGAGCCTAGCACAAGTAAGTGGAAGCAATGCTAGGACTCAGCTAAGGGCCTCGTGGTCGCCAACCCACGCTCCCAATTCCAGGGCCCCTTTTAGTCGCCTCTTATGACAGGGGATATTGTGGGTTTTGTTCTATTGCCCCCACCCACAGGAGGAACTAATGGATGAAGATGATTCCTAGGAGAATAATGGACTTATTTATGGAGGGTAAGAGAGGTAGGATGAGATCAGAACAATGATTAGACAGTTCTCGGGGATTTTAAGGTCAGGTTCACCTTTGGAGGGACGGGGGGGGGTAGAATAACACCCACAGTATCTCCTGCCTGTCATAAGAGGCGACTAAAAGTGGCTCTAGTGGCTCCAAACATGGGAGCGTGGGTTGGTGACCACGGGGCCCTTAGCTGAGTACTGGCATTGCGTCCAATTACTTGTCAGGCACCTCGCTTTCATCTATTTTATCAGACCTCCCTTGGTCAGCTTTTGTTCTTTTCGACTCTGACGGTACTAGGTTGCGAATCCTAGGAAGTCTTTCATTTTCATGGCCTTTATCTTCCTTTGGCCGATATCTTCACTTTTCAAAGTGTTACTTCCCTTCCATTTCTTCACTCTGATTAGTGTTATATAGAGGATGGTTGCCTAGTTGTACTTCCTCTTAAAACAATAATCACCACCACCAACACTTAAAAGTCAGAGGTGTAGAACTAAAGGAAACCACAGAGCTAGTTGCGCAAAGGGGGCTTTGAAGAGACATGGTTAATTCACAGAGGATTGTAGGGTGAACGGTGAAGGGCATAACCGTCTATAGTGAAGATATATGTATTTTACTGATGCTTGTACTTTTGCTGAAACCATGGTACTGCAGTCTTCATAAAATGATGATGGCCTAGGCAATTTGAAGACTTGTATTGGTGGTAAACATTGTAATGGAACTGCCACCTCAGCGACAACTCTAAACGCAGATCGTTGATGACTGATTGTCTTCTTTCATGTACCTATCATTTCTCTGCTTTTCCTGTTGTCATTTAAAATGTCTGTAGTGTTTTCATTGTATTAATTAAGTTGTAATTCAATAAACTTCAAATGTCATCATGATTTTGTTTTTATTGTTTGATAATGTTATGTTAGTGTTTCTCCCACAGAAAGCTCCTCATTCCAAACTGAACACACAATGTCATTGTATGCGACGTTGTGGTCCTGTTCCCAATGACAAAGTTTATTTTTCAGCTTGTAGGTTTCCGAATTTAGTGAGCTGGCCAAGGTGATAGGTATGAGAATCTTAGCTTACAGAGTACTTCCTGGCATGAAAACTTTCGTTTTGTTATTTAGAATATCCTGCGTCCCCACGCGTTTCTCAGTATTTTAACATACCAAATTTCGTTTCATTATGTATACGAAAGTCTGAAAATATAAAGTAATTTATGAACCAGTAGTAAAACATATTGCTCAGTCACGCCATATTCATTATGAGATAAAAAATGTAGACTATTACATGTTATTCAACATGTTAAGATATTGAGAAACGTGTGGGAAGGCGGAATATCCTATATATATATAAAAAAAACTAAAGTTCTCATACCAGGAGGTACTTTGCAAGCTAAGATTCTCATACCTATAACCACGGCCAACTTGATGCGTAGCTCTCGCTAGTGCAGCAAGGGATCCATCTGGCCGTGCTATCAATTAGGATCCAGACCACTAGGAGCGCTTCGGTCATCTTTGTTTCCAAGCTCTAACATGGACTGTGCACTTCTGTTTTATATTGGTGTTCTGTGGTTTAAGCGCCATTCATATAATTTCTCCGCATACGGTGCGATACTTCTAATAGATTAGATCGAAGAAAATATGCTCTCTACGTGCGTGGCATGCAATTGCATAAATTGTAGAGAAAACACGAAGAATAAATAACATATTTTAGATAAGATTCTTTTTTTACTAAAGTACACAGTTTTGGGCGATTAGTAGAATTACGTTGCCTGTGTAGCACAATCCAGCACGTGTACATTAGGCCTACTTTTATTTTCTTGTATTTGGTATTTGAAGGTGCTCAGATAGGTTACCTTTGTGTCAGTAGATTTACCGGCCCGTAAGGGATCTCCACCGGGGCAAATCTCCGGCACTTCAGCTTCTCCGAAAACCGTACTAAGTAGTCGGTAGGACGAAAAACCAATACCACTATTTATTATTACATTGTATCCTACAGAGCACATTTCCCCAGCATTTTGAAAATAAATATAAAGTGAACAACGATGTTACAAGACGCCTGCTGTCCAACGCCACACCTACAATATTTAGAATTTCCTAGTCACCTCATCCCCTTTGCCAACGATACGGAGTAATATGAGAACTTTCAGTCCTACATCACCACTACTACTGAGCGAGTTGGCTAAGTGGTTCGCGATATATAGCTCTTAGCTTGCATTCGGGATATAGTGAGTTCTAATCCCACTGCCGACAGCACTGATAGGTGGTTTTCCGTGGTTCCCATTTTCACATCAGGCAAATACGGGGGCTGCTGTGCCTTAATGCCACTGACACTTCCTTCGCAGTCCTAGCCTTTTCCTATCCCATCGTAGCTATAATGCGTGTCTGAGTGGGTGCTACATAAGGCAAATAAAAAATCGGCGTTACCATAATCTTCTTCCAAAGATAATCGAAGTGAATTATTCAGGAAAGCTAACTTATGTGATTTAAGATCATTATCACAAGAAGAACTGTTCTCTTTTTTAGCAATTATTTCAAATTGTTTATCCTACAAATTCTTGTTCTTATTTTATTGTTATTATTATTATTATTATTATTATTATTATTATTATTATTATTATTATTATTATTAAGGGATACTTTATTACACCATTGTTCACTTCAAACCTTGTACCCCACGGCTCTAGAATACTTATTTTTCGTAAATTATTATTAGTTTTACGCCCTACTAACTACTTTTTCGGATAAGCCGAGGTGCCGGAATGTTGTCCCGCAGGAGTTCTGAGGGATTTGAGCACCTAAATACTATCGTACTGAGCCAGGATCTAACCTGCCAAGTTGTTTAGTGTCCGGCTTCTTGGCTGAATGATCAGCATGCTGGCCTTTGGTTCAGAGGGCACCAGATTCGACCGGGTTGAGCATTTTAACCGGGTAGTCGACAGTTAATTCCTCTGGATCCGGGACTGGATAACCTTCTTCATCTACACACAACAGAACATTCTACAAACCACTACAGAAGCACGCAATAGTAAATACATCACTCCACCTAGGGTTGGCGTCGTCAGGAAGTGCATCCGGTCGTAAAATTAGGCTAAATCCATACAAAATGCCAATTCCAGGTAAATGGAAAGATATCAGGATTTCTTCTTCTTCTTCTTCTTCTTCTTCTTCTTATTATTATTATTATTATTATTATTATTATTATTATTAAAGTTATATGAATTATTTCTCGATGTTGTTATATTGCTTTGCTCAAGGTTTTCTGTTCTATATTTTCATTCCCTGTAAGTGTGTCTAAATTTTTGGCAATGTCTTGTGATTTGTTTTGTAATTCGGACTAGTGGAAATGCGCTAATTTTCTTTCTTTATACAATATGTAAGTACGTAGCCTGTATCTTGTATTTTTTAATGTCCTTTTAAACAGACATTGCGCATCTTTGAGTGCTTCCCTAATAAAGAAAACTGTGAAACGGTATTTATTCCCGCAGCCTCTGTACTTGCTTCATCACAAGCCCACTCGATTTGGTCGCTTACAATATGGCGGACGTGGCTTTCAAGTAGATTCAAATATGGCGGTCCAATAGCCACTCTATAGTCCTCTTTCTAGCTCGTTGCCCTATTAGAAATGTAGTTCATTCCAGGGCCTCCAGAGTCAAGGAGAAAGATGCTGAAGAGTTAACCATGGAGGGTAGAAGTATATGACGTACTCGGGTGTTTAGCAACTGCTATCGCCTCACGAATGATTCTAGGTATAAATGCTTTTCTTTGCAAATGACAGAAGTTGCATCAACAATGAATTATGGTCGTTATGTATGGCATGTTCTGTCAAAGCAGACTTTTCTGGCTGGCAAAGATGTGCGTGTCTGAGACGTTCCAAGAGCGAGGAATCATACAAATTCCAGCACAATTTAAACCAACAGGATCTTTAACAGATGGAGAGCAATTGCTTATAATGATACTAGACTTAAAGATGTTTTAATAATGTGCCTTCTAAGAATATTGCCCATACTATCCGTGACAGATTGTATGTTTGAAAAGTGTTAGACGTTGATTTTGACGGTAATAATGGAAGGTATTGTGACACCCTCGGTATAGGCTACTCCTGACGTTAGGTCGGCAATTTCAATCTCACTGGTAAAATAAAAAAGTTGCTGAATGGGAAATGCTTTGCGAGCGCACAAGATATCACAAATGAAGTTCAGCACACATTAACGAATTTGATGTAGCAAGTGACATTCTCTGTCCTTCCCACTCTCGGCAAAGAGCCGTAAATAACCTGGGTGACTATAAAAACCTGTTTAGCCTCCAGGGTTCGTTTTTCCCTCGGACTCAGCGAGGGATCCCACCTTTACCACCTCAAGGGCAGTGTCCTGGAGCGTGAGACTTTGGGGCAGGAGATACAACTGGGGAGGATGACCAGTACCTAACCAAGGCAGCCTCACCTGCTATGCCGAGCAGGGGCCTTGTGGAGGACGGGAAGATTGGAAGAGATAGACAAGGAAGAGGGAAGGAAGCGGCCGTGGCGTTAAGTTAGGTACTATCCTGGCATACGCCTGGAGCAGAAATGGGAAACCACGGAAAACCACTTCGAGGATGACTGTGGCGGGAGTCGAACCCGCCTCTACTCCGTTGACCTCCCGAGGCGGAGTGGACCCGTTCCAGCCCTCGTGCCACTTTTTAAATTTCGTGGCACAGCCAGGAATCGAACCCGGGCCTCCGGGATTGGCAGCTAATCGCAGAGGCGGACATGTTTAACAGGATAAACGTGAATAAAATTATGATCTAAAATGTGATTTGTCTCCTATCCACCCTCTCAGATATTCCTGCCCTCGTCTTACATTCGATGGCAATATGTGTATACTGTATGTACTGTATTAGATGTTCTGTGCTGGCACATTTACTAGAGATAAAATTGGTCTCTCATCAGCCTTGTTCAGTATCTATAATGAAGAGACTGTGAAGGAAGGTAACGTGACAAGCCAGCAAGGAATAAAAGTCAATCGAAAACTTTCCAATAAGATCAAATTTGCAGATGGTATCGCTTTGATTGCTGAAAGTAAGACAGAACTGCCAGAGGCTTTAGAAAAACTTAAAGTAAGCATAAAGGAAAAATGTAATATAAAGATTAACAAAAGAAATATACAAGAGACGGAGGTCAAAGTGTTGGATGGAGTAAGGTTTGAAGAATTTAAGAAGTTTCCTTGTAAGTTGGGTGACATCAAACGAAAGGTGTTGAAAGATAAAATAGCAAGAATTCTTATTGAGAAAGAAGATTCCTATTAACATCGAGGTCACTGTCACAAAAATATTAGGATATATTCCTGAAAAATCTTTGTATTGAATGTTAGTTCACATGTGTCAGAAACTTGGATACCAAAATATCAGAAAAATGTATAATCACATCCTTTAAAATATTGTCTGGCTCCGTGGCTAAATGGTTAGCATGCTGCCCTTCGGTTCAAGAGGTACCGGGTTCGATTCTCGATCGTGTCGGGGATTTTAACTTTAATTAGTTAATTCCTATGGCTCGGGGGCTGGGTGTTTGTGACGTTTCCAGCATTACGTTTCATCTTAGATAGGGCCCCATCCTCACAAAGGCGCAGGTCGCTTGTACGCCGTCAACTCCAAAGGCCTGCACCAGGCGTCTCTGGAGGCCACACGCCAATATGTATTTGAAATGTGGTGCTGGCGACGAATGCTAAAAATAGAGAATAGGAAAAAAGCTAAGTTTGCTGGAATTTGTAGGAAGAAGAATAGTCACCGTGGCAGAAAATTTAATAATAATAATAATAATAATAATAATTAGGGCCCGGAAGTTTATGACCTATAAATGTTAGAAATATGCATGCATTTATGACCTAAAAAGTATTAAAATATGACTAACAGTTTTTGGTTACATTTTCGAAATTTTCAAAATCTTGCCGCTGTTTAAATTAACATTATATTGAAAATATACGTTGTTTTTTTTTTTTTGCTAGTTGCTTTACGTCGCACCGACACAGATAGGTCTTATAGCGACGATGGGACAAGGAAGGGCTAGGAGTGGGAGGGAAGCGGCCGTGGCCTTCATTAAGGTACAGCCCCAGCATTTGCCTGGTGTGAAAATGGGAAACCACGGAAAACCATTTTCAGGGCTGCCGACAGTGGGGTTCGAACCTACTATCTCCCGAATACTGGATACTGGCCGCACTTAAGCGACTTCAGCTATCGAGCTCGGTAAATATACTTTTAAAATATAAAATATTCAATAACAATAAATAAGCAATAGTCAGGAAAAGACTTTCCAACATAAAAGTTCTGGTTGAAGAAAAGAAAGAGCGCAGAGGGGGAAGATGGACTGAAGAGAGAAGAGCGCAACATTCTGAAAGAATGAAGGCACTGTGGAGAAAGAGGAAGGAAGAAGGGATGATTAGAAGGAAGTGAAGTGGTATTGGCGTGGTCCTAAGTTTGGCCGGTTCGCAAGAAAGAAAGAAAGAAAGAAATAAGCAATAGTATTAATTTTATTATTATATTTTGAATTTATTCAACTACTCATTCCGAAGTGTTGGATGGAATAAGGCTTGAAGAATTTAAGAAGTAACTTTGTAAGTTGGGTGACATCAAGCGAAAGGTGTGGGAAGGATGAAGCAGCAAAAATTCTTATTGAGGAAGAAGCTTTTATGAAAAGAAGATCCCTGTTAAGACCGAAGTCGCTGATACAAAAAATATTAGGATATATTCTGCACAGAATGAAATAAATGTCACATTTTAACGCGCGATCAGAAGGAATTGCAATAGAAAAATTACATATATTCAAAGTTTTCAAACAGGAACGATCTTCTGTTTTCACGCAACATTGACTTGTAACGCGAAAAAGACAGGATGTTATTGGGGCATCATTGAAATATGTCAAATAATTAGAGTTCAATTGAGGCTCATTATTTTGTCGCTTTCTACACATCTGTCTCTTTCCATACAGCTTACCCTCCTAATTCACATAAATATATAATTCTAAGTAAGTTAATTTTAAGAAATTACAGACAACAATTAGGAGATGTGAAAAATTCGTCTTTGTGAAGACTGATGCAGGTATGAGAAAATGGAATAATCAAGATATAGATATGACAAAAATCTGAAAATTCACAGCTAAATATAACCATAATGTGAAAAATTAATGGAAAAAACATTAAAAATCCAAAATATGACTTTATATACCCCGTCAAAATCGCATAATTTTAGTCACCTTAGATAAAATCATGCTTAATTTACACTGACTGACAGAGCAAATGCAACACCAAGAAGGAGTGGTCAGAACTTTATGCCAATTGCAGGGTAGACTGACGTCACTGAGGTATGCTAATGATGTGAAATGCGCCGCTGTGCTGCGCACGTAGCGAACGATAAATGGGACACGGCGTTGGCGAATGGCCCACTTCGTACCGTGATTTCTCAGCCGACAGTCATTGTAGAACGTGTTGTCGTGTGCCACAGGACACGTGTATAGCTAAGAATGCCAGGCCGCCGTCAACGGAGGCATTTCCAGCAGACAGACGACTTTACGAGGGGTATGGTGATCGGGCTGAGAAGGGCAGGTTGGTCGCTTCGTCAAATCGCAGCCGATACCCATAGGGATGTGTCCACGGTGCAGCGCCTGTGGCGAAGATGGTTGGCGCAGGGACATGTGTCACGTGCGAGGGGTCCAGGCGCAGCCCGAGAGACGTCAGCACGCGAGGATCGGCGCATCCGCCGCCAAACGGTGGCAGCCCCGCACGCCACGTCAACCGCCATTCTTCAGCATGTGCAAGACACCCTGGCTGTTCCAATATCGACCAGAACAATTTCCCGTCGATTGGTTGAAGGAGGCCTGCACTCCCGGCGTCCGCTCAGAAGACTACCATTGACTCCACAGCATAGACGTGCACGCCTGGCATGGTGCCGGGCTAGAGCGACTTGGATGAGGGAATGGCGGAACGTCGTGTTCTCCGATAAGTCACGCTTCTGTTCTGTCAGTGATAGTCACCGCAGACGAGTGTGGCGTCGGCGTGGAGAAAGGTCAAATCCGGCAGTAACTGTGGAGCACCCTACCGCTAGACAACGCGGCATCATGGTTTGGGGCGCTATTGCGTATGATTCCACGTCACCTCTAGTGCGTATTCAAGGCACGTTAAATGCCCACCGCTACGTGCAGCATGTGCTGCGGCCGGTGGCACTCCCGTACCTTCAGGGGCTGCCCAATGCTCTGTTTCAGCAGGATAATGCCCGCCCACACACTGCTCGCATCTCCCAACAGGCTCTACGAGGTGTACAGATGCTTCCGTGGCCAGCGTACTCTCCGGATCTCTCACCAATCGAACACGTGTGGGATCTCATTGGACGCCGTTTGCAAACTCTGCCCCAGCCTCGTACGGACGACCAACTGTGGCAAATGGTTGACAGAGAATGGAGAACCATCCCTCAGGACACCATCCGCACTCTTATTGACTCTGTACCTCGACGTGTTTCTGCGTGCATCGCCGCTCGCGGTGGTCCTACATCCTACTGAGTCGATGCCGTGCGCATTGTGTAACCTGCATATCGGTTTGAAATAAACATCAATTATTCGTCCGTGCCGTCTCTGTTTTTTCCCCAACTTTCATCCCTTTCGAACGACTCCTTCTTGGTGTTGCATTTGCTCTGTCAGTCAGTGTATATTTTCCATGGAAATAATATAAATAAAAATATGATGTCATAAAGATCCGGGCCCTAATAATAATAATAATAATAATAATAATAATAATAATAATAATAATAATAATAATAATAATAATAATAATGGTTTTACGTCCCAATTACTACTTTAATGGTTTTTGTAGATGTCGGGGTGCCGGAATTTTATGCCACAAGATTTCTTTTACGTGCCAGTAGATACACGGATACGAGGCTGACGTACTGAAGCACCTTCAAATACCACCGGACTGAACTAGGATCGAACCTGCCATTTTGAGATCAGATGGCCAGCGTTCTACTGCCTGAGCTACTCAGACCGAGTGGGTGACTACGCGGTTTGGCTTTCATACCTGTCGGGACAAAGTAGATTCGAAACCCAGTGGTTTCCAATTTTCAAGCCAAAAGCTGCGGCTGTATCTTAATTAAGGCCACGGCCGCTTCCTTCCCGCTCCTATCTCCGTCGATACGACGTAAAGCAAATTGAAAACTGAACCACAAAAAGTTTCCCAGAGGTTCATAACACTCATAAAAGGAAAGATAGAAGGTCAATGAGCAAAAGGAAGATCCTGAATTGCTTTCAAGGATGACATCGCAAGACGGCGTCCTTGGTGCATTCTCGAGGGGATCGCCAACAAGGGTTTTCAGCACGAAGGTTGGTTTTATCCTCTGTAGCACCAACATCAACTGTCATAGATGACCTAGGCTTCACTGAAGAGGCATTCTTGGGAAAAGAGGAGTGGGATAGTCTCTCGTTGCTTTCCTTACCAAACTATTACATATCAGTCTGCCGAGCCCTTTGAAGTGTATGCATCAAATGAATCTGTAAGCGAATATCTTCATGGCTTTCATAAAAGGGACTGGCTGCATCAAGAAAGGCATTATTTGCATCGCCCATTCCTCAGTCACTTTCATATTGTCTTTGTCAGGGATAAGACGGTGATGGCGGTGATTATTGTTTAAAGAGGAAGTACAAGTAAATAACACTAAATAGAGAGGGAAAATGGAAGGGGTTCGACACTTCCAAAAATAAACGTATCGGCCAAAGAAAGACAAGGGCCACAAAGGGCGTGAAAATTAAAGACTCGCTAGGTCTCCATACCTAACACTGTTGAGGTCGAAAAGATCAAGAGTTAACCAAGAGAGGTCGGATAGGATAAATGAAAGTGAGGAGCCTGGCAAAAGTAAGTGGAAGCAACGCCAGGATTCAGCTAAAGACACCGTGGTCGTCAACCCACGCTCCCAAGTGCAGAGCCCTTAAGGCCGCTTTTATCCGCCTGTTACAAAGATGAGACTGGGGTAGGTGAATGAAAGTAACAAATTTATTCTATCCCTTACCAAAACACATAGTGTACTGTAAACACCAGATATCATCAGCAAAGTCATACGAGAGAACTCACGTACAAAAGTGTCGTAAGAGGCGACTTAAAGGGGACCCAGGGGTTCTAAAGTTAGAACACGGGTCTTTCTTTGTCCGATACTTTCATTTCTTTTAAGTGTCGGATCCCTTCCATTTTTTTCTCTCTGGTTAGTGTTATATAGAGGATGGTTGCCCAGTTGTACTTTCTCTTAAATCAATCATCACAACTATTAGTGTCATATAGAGGATGGTTGCCTAGTAATACTTCCTCTTAAAGCAATCATTACGACCTGACGTACAAGAATGTTACCCAATAACCTTTTGCTTTGAGGAGAAGAAGCACACAAATAATAAAATTTCGTACTTGTGCAGTACAGTACATGTCCGACTCGTTGGCTGAACGGTCAGCGTACTGGCCTTCGGTTCAGAGGGTCCCGGGTTCGATTCCCGGCCGGGTCGGGGATTTTAACCTTAATTGGTTAATTCCAGTGGCACGGGGGCTGGGTGTACGTGCTGTCTTCATCATCATTTCATCCTCATCACGACGCGCAGGTCACCTACGGGTGTCGAATAGAAAGACCTGCACCTGGCGAGCCGAACTTGTCTTCGGACACTCCCGGCACTAAAAGCCATACGCCATTTCATTTCATTTCAGTACAGTACATCATCTCCGATACACGCAAAAGCATGGAATCATGTTTTTGGTATTAGAAGATGAGAGAGAGTTCATATCCACTATTGTATGCTCAGTCCGGCTCCATGGCTAAATGGTTAGAGTGCTGACCTTTGGTCACAGGGGTCCCGGGTTCGATTCGAGGCAGGGTCGGGAATTTTAACCATCATTGGTTAATTCCGCTGGCACAGGGGCTGGGTGTGTATATAGTCTTCATCATCATTTCATTTCCATTACGATGAGCAGGTCGCCTGCGGGAGTCAAATCAAAAGACCTACAACTGACGAGCAGAACTTGTCCTTTGAAATTCCCGGCACTAAAAGCCAAACGGCATTGCATTTCATTCATTGTATACTCAAAGTTAAGATTACAGTGGGTTTCACTTGCTGACTTATCATGCCAAACACGTCCTTCTTCCACTACATGCAGTACTGTATCCAGTTGGGAATTGATTTGAGGAACGAGAGATTCCGCTCGATACAGCAGATTTGCTGTACCACCGGTGATTATGAACATGGCGTACAAACTTTCGGCCAAACCAAAAAAAAAAAAAAGAGCAATGGCGCAACAGCCCATGTATGTCCATGGCCTACCAAACGACCGCTGCTCAGCCCGAAGGCCTACAGATTACAAGGTGATAAGTGGTCAGTACGTTGCTCATCCCGAAGCCCTACAGATTACAAGGTGATGAGTAGTCAGCACGATGAATGCTCTCAGCCGTTATTATTGGCTATCTAGAACGGGTTCGGCCAAACGGATGGGCATGATCTTCATTGCCATGTAGAGGACATGCTCGGAATTCACTGAGCTTCTGCCTCGTCCGGAGTTCCGTGCTCGATCTTGAATATATGCGGTCCACTGAGGTAAATAAAGTAAAACCTGCCTTTAACGGAACCTTTATGAACCGGAAAACTGTCCATATTGGAAAAATGTCCCGGTACCGTGAGTTACGTTTTTACGTTTACCTGAATTTCGCGGAACCAATCTGACGCGGAAGCGGAAGGAAATTTTGCTACCATAACCCTTTTCAACACATGTACACTCCGAATGGATCTAAGAAGGCTGAGATAGCATTCCTCCAGGATATGTCTGTCTCTGTGCTCGATACTATAATTTCGATCGCAGAAGTTTCGAAAGGAGTGTTGCCAAATACAGTACGTGAATCCTTATACAGAGCCAAGTTCGCCTCGCACCCTGACGAAGAAACACATAATAAACTAAAATACTAATGTGGTACAACAAACTCTCGAACAGTGTAATTATGGTAATGTCAGTGCTGAAGATTACATGGCCAATGATCTAGAAGTTGAGACGGAGGATGGGTTAGAATCCATTGAAGAGTTCGTCGCTCATCACGTCTATGAAAAGAAAACATAAATGATGGTGATGAAGATGAGAACACAGACGATGAAGAATATGGTTTATATAACGTGAAGTCTTACCGACATGCCCTATCAGCCTTATAGAAAATTCAGTCTTCTTCGCTTTGCGAAAAATGACGCGAAATTGATCGACTTTATTTGCCATGATCGCATTTACTGTGCATTGTGAGGAAGTTCATGTTAGTGCTGATGAACTAGTATATGTATAAGTGTGTCATTAGTGTCATTACGGTATTTTATCTACTACCACACAATATAATAATATAAATCTACTGCTGGATTACCCCGTGGAGGAATGCGCTTATGAATTTTATTTTATTTTTAACCACCTTTATGAAACGGAATCCTGTATACAGGGGAAAATATCTCCGTTCCCAAGGGTTTCCGCTGAAGACAGGTTTTACTGTACTTAGGAACGAAAGTTCTTCGGCGTGTTCATCGTTTAACAATCTGACCAATTTCTGTGTAATGTCCAGTGCGAGATCTAAATACGTTTCCTCCGTCCACATTAGAGTGTGTAGCTTAGCGGAAATTCGTTATCGTCTGGAATCGTACTAAAACCTTGTGTTATGATATCAACGTATAAACAATATGTAGGCTAACTAAGAGCTTCCCTTCTTGTAGCAATGCATAGCCAGATGAAGCTAATGACCTAGTATACGTAGACCAACACAGGTTGCCATGGTTACAATGTTGTCCGGAAATTGATGACTCTAATTCAAGATAGACCCAAAGCCCAAAAATATATTCATGTTAAAAATAATTGTATTCCTGCGGGACTAAATTCCGGCACATCGGCGTCTCCCAAAACCGTAAAAGTAGTTAGTGGGACGTAAAGCTAATAATATAACCAAAACTAATTATCATTACTTAATACTTCGTAGCTGTAGTTGTTTACGTCCTGCTGTAAGCCGCAATGGGTACGGCTGCCTAGTTGTCGCCTCTCGTTCTTTTCTGGAATTTTCAAACCTGTTCCAGTATTGAAATGAAAATCACCGCCTATTTCCAGTCATTCTACCGGGTCAGGAATGGAATGAATCCACCATCTAGCGGCGAGGATAGGAATTGTGCCGACTGCCGAAGCCTGTTGGACAATGATTAATGACTGATAGATGAAACGGAAAGATAATGCAGGGTGTTGATGGAATGAAAGATGCCAGGAAAAACCGGAGTACCCGGAGAGAAACCTGTCGCGCATCCACTTTGTCTAACACAAATCTCACGTGGAGGAACCGGTATTTGAAGCACGGAATCCAACAGTGAGAGGCCAGTGCGCTGACACGGAGTCTTGCCTATTCCAGTATTGGTATATTCTAAATATGAAGTTTGGTTAAAAGGTGGCCGGCAGTTTCAGAGGTGTTGTCCTGATTGCGAACAGTCCAGATTCCGAACAAGTGGGAAATACCAAGTTGCCCAACCCGCTTGACTAGAAATGTTCACTTGGATATGAACAAAATTCTAATTTGACGGACTGCAGAAAAATTGACTCTCAGTTGGCACACCAAGTTCTGGTACACACAATTGGAATACACACACACACACAAAAAAAAGAAGTTAGAAGCACGTAAGAAAAACCCCACTTGTTTCCAAATAAACTGAGTATTTCACTTTTTATGTATTATGTTGAATAATAATAATAATAATAATAATAATAATAATAATAATAATAATAATAATAATAATAATAATACCGGGCGAGTTGGCCATGCGGTTATGGGCGCGCGGCTGTGAACTTGCATCCGGGAGATAGTGGGTTCGAATCCCACTGTCGGCAGCCCTAAAGATGGTTTTCCGTGGTTTCCCATTTTCACACCAGGCAAATGCTGGGGCTGTACCTTAATTAAGGCCACGGCCACTTCCTTCCAAATCCTAGGCCTCTCCTAACCCATCGTCGCCATAATACCTATCTGTGTCGGTGCGACGTAAAGCCACTGTCTGTCTGTTAGGTCATCAGCCCAGAGGCTGGTTGGATCCTCATATAGCACCACCAAAGATTATGCGGTTAGAAGGAAACCCCAAAAACCAATGGCAGCACCAAAATGAGGCGTACTAGGCAATATGAGGAGTGAGGTAGTTTGCCATTGCTTTCCTCACTGGGTCAGAAAGTATTATTGCAGCACGACTGACCCTATGAGCAGCACCTTTCATAACGCTCAGATGCACTAGTCATGCTCTGAATGTCATTACTCAGCACTGCCCATACCCCCAGCAACTTCCATATTGTCACAGCCATGGATGTTGACTGGGACTTGGGTGGAAGCTACACTTTACTCTGGCCTGTGCCAAGAGATGGATGCAAAAGTACTGTATCCATCAAGAAATGACAGCAGACAGGTAAAGCCACTAGAAATAACAATAATAATAATAATCTATTAATAATACAACTTTCACTAATCCACCATAAACAACTACCCCCTCTAGTTATGTTATACAATAAAAAAGATAATTTTCTAAAGGGTAAAATTACCTCAAACTAAATTATTAAACTTTTTCAATAAGAAAAATATTTTTTAAATATTGTTAGGTTATCTAAAACATCCCAATATACCAGTTAATGTTAATGCTACTAGAACAAAAATTACATATGAGGCTGTTTTGAAAATTGTATCTGTTTTATGTATCTCACGTCAAAACTAATCTGTTGTTCGGAATCTGGACGGTTCGCAATCAACACACAACCGTTTCAGAATCCAAACAGAGAGAATGATAGAGAAAAAGAAATGAGAGGGACAGAGGAATATTAGAGATCTATTTATACAGATAGGAACACAAAAATAAAGTAAGAAAGACTATTAAAATAAGAGATTCGATCTTTGAAAACTATTACTGCACACTAAGATTCCTCTTAGTGCGGCGTTACCTCTGTCTTATTTCACGTCTTATCCTCTCCCCCCACTCTACTGCTACAAGTCTTATCTTAGTCCCCAAACATTCCTACCCGCACCCCTTTCTTAAACTCTCCGTCTTCTCCATCCAAGTTTGTCTTTTCATGAATTCACTTCACGTCACCGATTTCACCCTCCATGTCTCCTCAGCCACCCCACCCCCACCCCAGTGCCCCTCACGGTCTCATTTTCTCCGTCTTGAACATCATTCCACAACTCCCACTCCAAACCCCTGCCGCGCTATCACACCTATATGAAGGACTCAACTCCTAACACTCCTTTCCATTCACCCTTCTCAACCCCCTCCCCTTGAAACCAGTAACTTAAACTCGCCACAAAATTCCTCTCTTTTAAAGCCCAATCTCCCAAAGACCAGAAGAGAGTACGATGATAAAGAATGGAGAAGGAAAGTATTTTCTTAGCCACATCATCCCCTACACTCTTCAATTCTTAGTTTCCCCCCACTACCTCAAAATCTCTCCCGAAAAAATTCCCAGCATGCCATACCAGGACGTTTCCATTCCCCGGTCTAACTAACTCACATACACAAGAATCTCTTCTCACTTTTAGAGAAAGTCTTCCCTTGATTTTACGTGTTGAAACGATGAACTCTTTCGAGACTATCAGTTAAAAGCGAAAAGGGAAATAAAAACTATTTGGGGGAGGGGAAGAAAGTTCTCTCGTTTTCTAAAAGAAAGTTTCCTGTTTTCTTTCTTTTTCTTAGAGATATATAAAGAAAGTAAATGGGGAGAATTCTCAGTGAAGCATCAAATTAGATTCCATCTTTTCTAATAAGATTCTACTCACAAATTGGTTTATAATTTATCAGAAATATATACGACTTTGCAGATAAAGTGGAAGTTTGATGGTGTCTTAAATGTTTTCATTACGAGTGGTCCTACAAATGTTGATCTTATCCACCCTTAAAATTCAAGAGTTAGGTAAACTTCTTAGTGCAGGCAGCTTATTGATGAGAATTTTAATCGATAATACATTAAAGTAAGAAGGCTTGCACGGCCGGGGTCAATACAACAAAAATTTTCGGGGCTATTCTGCCGTGGTTCACTCTTCTCATTTCTTCAAGACGTCATTTTCAGTGGCATCGTCTATATACTCTCTCCTGTATCCCGCTGGAGACTGCCAGGCAACTCAAAGAACTGGAGTGACTGGGACCGAATGGACAGGATTACTTACAGCACTATAGAACATCGGGAGATGAAGGATACGCAACGACAGAAGGAAATGTACGAACGTATAAGAGGCAATTTGAGGACGAGGAATCCGATGGATATGGTGGATCTTTTAAATATAGGCATTCGCCAAGGGGATACAGGACAGAGTGCATAGACGACGCCACAGAAGATGATTACCGCAGCAGTAGTCGAAACGTCTGGAAGAAAGGAGAGGAGTGGACCACGGCAGAACAGCTCGTAAGTTGTTTACGATAGTACATTGTACTATAGTACTGACAAGTGATCTAACGAAACTGAGTGACTACTTCCATAAATGGTGACTTCAACCTAACCCAAATAAAACTGAAGTTACTGTATTCCACCTAAATAATAAGGAAGCCCATAGGAAGCTATACGTGACTTTCGATGGAACCGAAGTGCCGCATAACTACAATCCAAAATATCTAGGAATCAATCTGGATCGATCTTTGACATTCAAACAACAGTGCATCACGTTATCTAAGAAACTTGGCTCCAGGGTGAATCTACTCCGCAAGATTGCCGGAGCCGCCTCTGTGGTGTAGTGGTTAGCGTGATTAGCTGCCACCCCCGGAGGTCCGGGTTCGATTCCCGGCTCTGCCACGAAATTTGAAAAGTGGTACGAGGGCTGGAACGGGGTCCACTCAGCCTCGGGAGGTCAACTGAGTAGAGGTGGGTTCGATTCCCACCTCAGCCATCCTGGAAGTGGTTTTCCGTGGTTTCCCACTTCTCCTCCAGGCGAATGCCGGGATGGTACCTAACTTAAGGCCACGGCCGCTTCCTTCCCTCTTCCTTGCCTATCCCTTCCAATCTTCCCATCCCTCCACAAGGCCCCTGTTCAGCATAGCAGGTGAGGCCGCCTGGGCGAGGTACTGGTCATACTCCCCAGTTGTATCCCCCGACCAAGAGTCTGAAGCTCCAGGACACTGCCCTTGAGGCGGTAGAGGTGGGATCCCTCGCTAAGTCCGAGGGAAAAACCGAACCTGGAGGGTAAACAGATGATGATGATGATGATGATGAAGATTGCCGGAAGTAGCTGGGGTGCGGAGGCCAATACCCTATGCTCTGCTGCACTCGCTCTTGTGTATTCTGCTGGCGAATACTGTGCTCCTGTATGGCAAAACAGCATTCACACAACAAAGATTGATGTCCTGCTTAATGGAGCCATGAGAGTTATCACTGGTACTGTCAGATCTACCCCCATTCAGTGGTTACCTGTCTTAGCTAATATTTCCCCGAAGGATCTAAAGAGGAAAGCAGCTCAGGTAAACTTGCTCAAGAAGATCTCTTCTCATAAGAACTCTTCCTTGTACGATGCCCTACAAGACCCACTACTAAAATCACGCAAACCACCCTGGACTGATTTTAAAAGTATCAGTTCTTTTGACATGAGCTCCGAGTCGCGACAACGTTGGCATGGACATCCATCCAACAACGCTCACATGGTTCAAGATCCGACAAAGAAGGTTGAAATTTGAAGGATTCCAACTGCCGTGACAAACCTAGTCGAAGCTGAACCGAAGTAGGACAGATCAAGGGAGGTATGGTTACGTGTTGAAGAAATGGGGTTTCCGTTCTTCTGCTGCGGAGCGGAGGAGCAGACAATGGAACACATTGTGCAGGAGTGCCAACTTCGAGCATTTAACGGTGATCTGAAGCTTCTACACCAAATAACTCCGAGTGCTCTGGACTGGTTGTGTAATGTGAAAATGGGAACTAATATTTACTGGACATAACTGAATTATTACATCAAAGCATCTAAGTGTATTTATTTATTCATCTGTCATGTCGACTTGTGTATCCAGCCGTTATCTGTATTATCGGTCATTGTTGGAACTGTTTCCTAACTGTGGAAGTTACCAGACCAATTTAATTCAAGTTATCTATCCATTATTGTCAGGCATTTGACTGAATTCTGTAGTGCGCCGAATTATCATTTGTAACTTCTGCGCATTTTCGCGGTGCACGCATTGAATTATGGGACTGCCTCTCGGGTAGCTCGGTGTGAGCTCAGTAGTCTGCGGTAGTCAGCTTGCCGTTACTCTCCAAGATGGCTGTGTTGCATGGAGTTCCCAAGCAGACGGCTTGGCGAAAAGTGAAAGCTATTATAATGGAGCTTGACTCCATCGGTTAAGGAGTAATGTGAGGGCTAGGCCCTATTATTCCTTCAAAGTTATCCAGTGTGCTCCAACCCTTTTTGTTCTTAATGTAACATGTAAACTTGGTGCAGTGAGTACCGTTATCGGCATGAAATGTTTTAAGTGTCTTGTAAGTTTGGATATCTTTACTCCAAGTAAGTACTGAAAATTATAATTTATTGAAGGGATCCCAGTCGTTCAGGCACTAGTGTGAGTAATTTCATCTTGGACATGAGCAACATTATAAACGACTATTTTGGTATTGGTTAACCTTGTAAGCAAAATCTGATATATATTTGAAGTGAATGCATTTGAAAAAGAAAATTTAATGTAATGTAGGGAGCTCGAGGATCGCTAGTTATGCATCTATGAGGTGATATTTTGTGTAAGTGATTTTATCTTACGTTTTTGTCGGGGTGCATTTTTGCCAACTGTGTTTCTTGATATTCATTATGATGGCGATTATTATTATTATTATTATTATTATTATTATTATTATTATTACTTTTATTTTTTGGTAATTCATTTCGGCGCGTGTTTTCTCCCTTAGTGTTGTCCTGTTTGGTTGATATTGCTGTCTAATTTTGTCCTATTGCCTTCGTGGCTGGTTATCTGTACGTAATGATTATCGCATTGTTACGGGCCTCAATTAATGACACCTCATATTCGCATCGTAGCGCATTCCACGGCCCCCTCTGTTCTAAAGTATGTAAATCGCTGGTGATTTAATTAAGTAAGGCTAATGTAAACTGGCACTATCACCTCTTGGATAAATGATAATTATTATTATTATTATTTTAATAACTTACAATCTTAAAATTGAAATTTGCTGGTCGAAATTAAGTTTATAATGGGACTTTTCTTTCGTTGTCTTATTATCTTTTCTCCCATTGTTTGGGTTCCTTGCTTTTGTCTTTATTACGTCATGTCACCCCTTCTTATCTTATCTGATGATATGTTAATATTTTGGGTGGCTTTGATGATTATTATGGGATCTTGGCTTCGCGTCGGTAACGGGTAGCTTCTGTTTGGTTTTCGGTGTCCTTTATTATTTTTATGAGTGCACCGTTAATTGTAAATTTCCTTTAATATACTTCATTTTGTTGGGATTGCTGTGCACTATTATTTTATTGTGTTTTCATCTAGCTCGTTTTTTTTGTGTAATGTTTATTCGCGGTTGGAGCCACTAAATTTTCTTCTTTTTCGTGTGTCCTTATGTGCGTCTTGTAACTTAGAATTTTGTAGTGTAGCAAATTTCAGTTTTAAAGTGTCTTTATATCGCGGGCCCGCATATCGGTTGCAACCAATTTTAATGTTTCTATATGTAAGGTAATGAGTTATTAATGAATTTTCAAACCTTAATTTCGGCGGAAGCCTATGTTTATGTGAGCTTCATTTTTCCTTAATTTCTACCTTATTTTAAAATACTGTTTTCCTCGTCTAGCTTGATTGCATTTTTAAATTTCAGAAAAAGAATTATATATTTTTTATTGTTCTTATTTTATACCATTTTCAAATTACATTTGCTTAGTAAATTTTCTTCATTTCAAATTTATCTGGTGTGTCATTTAGTAGCTAGCAGTATTTACCTGGCAACCTGTCAAAGTTATGTAAGATCCTGGCCTTTTTAATTCTCGCTTTGCCTTCCACGCTTCATATTTTATGCTACTGCCTTTCGGTAAGTATTGTGCTTGTTTTCTTCTTGATGTTTGTGCTTTTCTTTTGAATGTTTGGTTTACTAATTGGTAAGGTTGCAGGTTGTAAAATTTGGACATTTCCATTTGATATTGGACTTTTTGTATACTTCTAAAGCCATATATATATATTATAACCGTTCAATCGCATGTGGGTCAGCTGTAGAGCCTTTGAAGGTTATGCTAAGGAAGACATTAACGGAAATTACAAAACGCATCGCATTTCTGAACTGAAAGAAATAGTCTCATAAAGTAATGAGATAATGAATCGAAACTTTGACCATTATGTAACAGAAGGGATATTCTGCAAGGAATATTTTTGTACAAACTCATAAATAATGGAAGTGATAACAATGCGCTACTTGCTAGAGTGAACTTTGATGTGAAGATAATGAATTTACGAACAAGACAAACACTTTACTGTGAACACTCTAAAACAGTGAGCCACAAAATTTCTCCAGTAGTTAGAATGTGTCGGCGTTTTAACAAAATTGCTACATGTAATCAGAGAATTGATTTTACTATGACTCATCAAGACATTATGCATCATGTCGAATCTGTAGCTGCATGCAAATAACTTCTGATCAAGAATGAAATATTATATCATTATTTAGTATTTACTGTTGTTGTATGAGTCATCAGTCCACAGAGCAGCTCTCTGCAGCTCCTCTGCTAACCTTTTCATTTCTACGTAACTGCTACATCCTACATCTGCTTTAATCTGCTTGTCATAATCCCACCTTGGTCTACCCCTACCGTTCTTACCACCTACACTTCCCTCAAAAATAAACAAAAATAAAGAATCCTTGGTGTATAACATGTGTCCTATCATTCTACCTCTTCTTCTGGTCAAATTTAGCCAAATCGATATCCTCTCGCCAGTTCGATTCAGTATCACTTTATCCGTAACTAAAAAGACACCCATGTTCTGATACGGTATTATACTGAAATTTATAACTGAATGCTTAACATTTTATATATAATGAGCCAAAATTCTCGATCTGGCTCATTTTTTGAGAGATTACGGCAAAGTTCCTCCCATTTTTCAACCCTTCTTTCCAGCAATCGATTTGGTACTTTCCGGGCTAGCGCCAAGTATTCCACCCGGTCAGTTGGATCCCTAAATCTTTGCCATCTTTTACTATAAGGATTTTTAATATTGATCAAATCCTTGAGGAGATCTGGCTGGTGTCGTCTTGGGTGCCTTAGCGGTACTGAACCCGCAGCCGGACTGCATCCGTAGTCATTACCTGTCCAGGTAAACTGTACATATGTTGTTTAAGAGTTGAAAAAGCAAACACACTCTATATCCCAACTCCAAATGGAAAGACAATATAGTTTATCAGAAAGCTCTATAAGGAAAAATAAGTGTTTTTATACATTATAGGGCATTTTATATTGCTTTAATAATATTTGCACCATCCACCATGTCAGTATCTTAAGCATTGAAAGTAACAATATAATTAAAAACGATGTAATTGATGCAATTTGTGTAAAAACTATGTGTGTTAATATATATAGGCCTAATGATCTATTGATTAATGGTTTAAAAACATCTAACGGTTGAACAGAAAACGCAGGTGAAGCTGCGGGTACATGCTAGTTATTATTATTATTATTATTATTATTATTATTATTATTATTATTATTATTATTATTATTATTAAGTAACTGGCAGTCTCTCTCTGAAGATGAGTGGTAGTCTGTCGGACTCCTTATCCCGAGATCACATGTTCAAGCCTGGCAGAGAAACTCGGAGATTGAAAAGTCCATTCATCACTCAGTGCCGTATGTTGTCGGCATTTAAAATATCTCCTATGAAACATTTGGTGTTTACTCGATAAAATTAATTTAAAAATTTGTCGTAGATCTACCACCAGAGAAATAGGTTTTCGCCATCTGATGGAGTAAAACAAAACCATGACACGAAACAGTCTAATGATTTAAAATCTGCAGTAAATGGCTCTAAGGTAGAATGGGGCAATTTGGTGGTGCTTTTTTTAAACAGGTGGGAACAATGGCAGGAGGGTAATCGGAATGAGAAGATAAAGGTTAATTTAGGAATGAACTCGATGGATGAAGCTGTACGCATAAACCGGCTTCGGTGGTGGGGTCATGTGAGGCGAATGGAGGAGGATAGGTTACTTAGGAGAATAATGGACTCTACTATGGAGGGTAAGAGAAGTAGAGGTAGACCAAGACGACGATGGTTAGACTCGGTTTCTAACGATTTAAAGATAAGAGGTATAGAACTAAATGAGGCCACAACACTAGTTGCAAATCGAGGATTGTGGCGACGTTTAGTAAATTCACAGAGGCTTGCAGACTGAACGCTGAAAGGCATAACAGTCTATAATGATAATGTATGTATGTATGTATGTATGTATGTATGTATGTATATTTCCCACTTTAATGGGATACGGAACTGCCTATCTCGCCAATGTTAAATTTCTTAAGTTCATGTTCCACAAGATCTAATAAAGTTATGGTAATGAAATTTTTGCCACATATTTTTCATAGCTAACTTAACATATAGGTGTTATTTGATTGGGCTTCAGGTGAGTCAGAAATTTTAATTACCGCACTTTTTCTTAAACTAAACATCCAGTCTCAAGTATTGCTTAAATAAAGAAATTCCTACGTTAAATCATAAATAAACATAAGACAGTTCTGTGATAATGTAAACATAGAAAAAGGAACATACATTTATAAAAGATAAGACTGAGAAAACTGCAATTAAAATGTTTCTCACATGTGTTCATATCTCTGTGCATCCCTGTCCCATACGAAGGAGAATCTGGATCTCCCTATGATTCATACAAGTCTTCTAGGTTTCATTTAGCCTTGTCTCTGGATCCCCGAGCATGCTTTTCCACTTTCTCAGCCATTCTTTCAGCTTGTCGTAGTCACTCTCGGTCCAACTCCTTCATGATATTGACACAATTCCTTCCAAATTTTAATTCTAATTCCTGTAATATATTGCACTTGGCAATGTTACCTTTATCCAAATTAGACACTACCTCCACAAAAGTGTCTTTAGGAATAACAGACCATAAACATTGTTTATCGATCTATTGGGGTTTTGACGTTTGCCATGAAAACACTTCTCCAACCAGCTGGGGACTGGACAGATTCGTAAAAACGGGCTTCCTTTCCTTTATAGAAGCAAGAGGACGATATGTGCGTTTGGAAAGGACATATGGAATTCTTCCCTCCTTTGCTTTTAAATATTTACACCAGTTATGGCAATGTAATTCGTCCCATTTTCGCTGACATTGCTGGCGATTTTCTTATTGTTAGTGCATGTTTAAATTAAATTATTGGCAATTATCTAGTGGATAAACTATCATGTATAATACATAATTTTAAAGGGTAGACTTCACGGATTCGTAAAATAGGAAAACATAAAATATGATGATTTTGACAGTTTTGACCGTTCCTTATGCCCTTGTACTTTGAAAGAGCCTTCGTGACCCTGGCGACAGCGGCCTCTCACCGCTGGGTTCCTTAGTTATCCCGGTCACTCCATGCGAGATTTGTGCTGGACGAAGCGGAGGCGGGACAGGCTTTTCTCTGGGTGCTCTGGTTTTCCGTGCCATATTTCTTTTCAATCACACTCTGCAATATCATTTCATCCAGTCATTAATCATTGCCCCTTAGGAGTGCGACAGGCTTCGGCAGCCGGCGCGGTTTTCATCCTCCACGTCCCGGTAGAATAACTGCAAACAGGGTGTGGATTTTCAGTAAGTACTTTGAAGGGATCATGATATGACTAATTGGAAGTAAGTGTTGTCAAGTACAAGCCAATATTGGACGTACGTAGATGGGAATATTCAAATGTAGTGGAAATATTCAAATTACTCTAGCCGGGGGTTTATTTAGAGCTGTAAGGCTATTTACTTCTATTTTCAATTTTTAATGTCTTTGGGGTAAATCAGAGGTGCTCTCCTGGGCGCCCGTTGAGGCTTGTCCAATGCAGCCGGGCTGACGTGACGTAAATGCGGGCAGCTTACGCAGCAAGCACACGTCACAGTGAAGCGAGAGAGTGAACACACTTTGCAGGGAAGCGAGGGAGCATTTGCGTTCGATTGTGATAACCAAGATCTCCTCCGCATGGTCTTCTGAAGCTTAACGCCATTTAAATAAAGCTCTCCTCCACTACTCAGCAAAGTGCTGATTGGGATACATTATTTAAAATAAAACTCAATCACAAACAAAACCTGACCTTTTCAAGATTTTCCGGTTCGATTTATACTGTCGTCGATATAAACAGTCAGTTTAATTGTCTTATATTTATTCATTTAAAGAAAACTCACACGTTAAAATTATTGTGTTACAAGCTACAAAGGTACATAGTTTAAGCGTACAAACTACGATTTACAATTCCTTAGATAGGATTAACAGTATTTCCAGTTTAAAAAAAAATTAAAATTCCTGTCATTCAATAAGCAGAACGTAATATACCGTATTTTATCACATAAGCTCCGCCCTCGCGTATTTCCCTCCCCTACGATTCTTCATCATTAAAAATGATTTTATTAATATCGTGCATAATTCCCTCTCCTGGTTTGTTCTTACTGGAGTGGCCTTCAAATGAATTGATAATGGACAACAATGAACACAGCGGTACTTGACATAAAAATGTTTCCATTGTCACTACATACCGTAAATTTGAACAGCGAAGTTGCAGACGTGTTTCTAGGTCAGTTTGTTACAAGTCGTCATAATGTCGAAATATTCAAACTACACGGCAAAATTTAAATTAAATGTGTTATCTTACGCCGATACAAACGGAGTGAAAGCTGCAGGAAGACATTTCTCCGTTGATCCTAATTCAATACGGTATTGGCGGAGACAAAAAGATAAACTCATGACTGCAAAGGCAAGCTCCAAATCTTTCCGTGGGCCTAAAACAGGGAAATATCCCGAAATTGATAATGGTGTAATTGCTTACGTCAATTAACTTCAGAATGATGGTTGTGCTGTCTCTTACAAAATGATTCAGAACAAAGCTCGTGAGATAGTTACCACACTCAACATTGACAGAAAGGATTTTAAAGCAAGCATTGCTTGGGTGATTCATGTAAATATAACTTTTACCTAATACATCGTTTCCCTTCCTTTCTGAATGCCTACAAGCACCACTCGCATAATTCCCTCCCCAGTGTTTTCAAGAAATTTTTTCGAGAAGAAAAGGGGGGAATTACGCGATAAAATACGGTAATCACATAATGCAACAATGATTTTGCATAGTTTTGTAGTGTTGTGTGACTTTCCCTGTTCACTGAATTTCTGAAAATAGTACTTAAAATTGAGCAGGCCTCCGGTGATAATATAACTAGCCTCTAAATTGGGAAAGGGAGTTTCATCTCGAGAGAAGACATAGACATTTACAATCCAAGATTAAAGTACAACAACAATGTAAATGTACATACCAAATATGTATACAATATGTATTCAAACAAATAACTTCACTGATCTCATTCCCGAGTTGAATGTAAGGATTGTTGGTGAGTTTTTCAGATAATTTAAACCCAAACAACCACAAGTCACAGCTTATCCACCGGAACTCCGTATATTAGAACTGTTTCTAAAGCACCTCCTAAAATGTAATAGTAGAAAGCAAAAGCAAAGTCATCTCCGCACAGGCCATGAAGGCCCTTGGAGGGGTGGAAGTCAAAGGCTTTACTATCCGTAACCTCAGCACTTAGTAGGGTGGAGTGGTTAGCTCTACGCCCGACCGCCTTTGCCCACAGGAATTAACGTGGTGCTCATTTTTCATGTAGGCTGAGTGAACCTCAGGGCCACATGCACCTCCGGAAGTGGACATTTCATTTCTTAAATTGTACAACTTCCTGAGAGGGATTCGAACCCACATCCTTCCGGGCGAACCAAGCACGCCTTTAACTCCCCCCCACCCCTTCCCGGCCAGGCAGCCCCTACAATGTAATAGTAAAAATTGTAATTTATTACGTACATTTTAAAATATTTAAGGTTGTTGGTCTAACTCGTTATTGTACCCGATCAAAATACATAACTGCAATGAACATAAATACGTAACTTATTTCCTACAATGTAAATTGAAAATGACGTAAATTTCTGTCCTCCTTCCTTCGTTGTTTTCTGTCTCCATTTCAAACTCGGGTATCGCAGCAGTGACCGCGAGTGAGTGGGAGAACTTCGCCCAAGCTTCACGGCCTGTGTCGTACCCACAACGTCACTGTGCTTGAATATCATAGTTACACTGCGCTCCTCGTCTGTTTGCCTGCCCGCGGGAAAGAATGCACAGCGTGGCACCTCTGAGTGAAATAATTGATAGGGGAAACCTCTATAACTAGGGCCGTATTTTTTTTTTAAATTGGCGTAATCCTTATTTATCTACAATAAAGACGAGGACTTGTTTGACATTATTTTTTATGAAACTAAGTGTATAAATGTAATTGAACATGGGTCTGAGGTTCACTAAGCTTATACAAAAAATTAGTTCGAGCTTAATTCCTGCCGTAGAGCTAATCACTGTGCCCCATCAAATGCCGTGGTTACTGATAGTGGAAGCCTTTACCTTCCACTTCTCCAAGGGCCTTCATGACCTGTACGGAGTCCGGCTCCATGGCTAAATGGTTAGCGTGCTGGCCTTTGGTCACAGGGGTCCCGGGTTCGATTCCGGGCCGGGTGTATGTGTCGTCTTCATCATCATTTCATCCTCATCATGACGCGCAGGTCGCCTAAGGGTGTCAAATCGAAAGACCTGCACCTGGCGAGCCGAACATGTCCTCGGACACTCCCGGCACTAAAAGTAATACGCCATTTCATTTCATTTTTACCTGTACGGATATGACTTTGTTTTATATCATTGTAGAAGACAAAAGCCAATTGTAAAGTGTCCCATGCCTTTGTATCTTGGGCTAACAGGGTCCTATTTCATAAAAGTTGCAACTTTACAGGAAACAGGCGACAGGAAATTGTCGGACAGGTTTATATCTTGACAATTTTGTGCTTCATATAAACTTACAAGTTTATAAAATTGTGATGACAAATATGTGTTTCATAAACCTTTTGAATTGACAGGCAAAGAGGTGGGAAATTAGTGAAATTGTAGGCTACACGCACTGAGTGGCCAAACGTCCTGGGAAGACACTGAATGGGATGATAATAACGAGTTGCTCCGCCGCAAGCCCCCAAAACGGCAGCAATAGGGCGAGGTGTTGGAATCACTCTGCAGGGATGTGGAGCCACGCATCTTGCACTGCTACTCACAATTGGTATTGAGTAGTAGGTGCGGAGTTCATGGACCCTACACCAGCATCGACAGCATCCCATAAACGCTCGATTGGATTGAGATCGCGGGACCTGGAGGGCCAATCCATGGTTGTGGCTTGACTGGAGTGCTCCTCCAACGACGTGCGTGCCACCACAGACTAGTGACATGGCGCATTGTCTTGTTAAAGCATGGTACCTCAATCAGAGTACTCTAAGGCCAGAAGGGGATGCAGATGGTCTGATGAAATGTCCACATAACATGCCCCTGTGAGCGCTCCCTGCAGCCGGACAATAGGGCTTAATTGCGACCACGAGAACGCCACCCAGACCAGAACTGGCCACCTCCCTCTTGGACACAACCTTGTTGACACGGAGAATCCATAGCTCCATAGGGCATATGCCACACTCTCACGCACCCGTCATCTCGATACTACTGGAAACGGTATTCATCGGACCATACCACACGGCGCCACTGCCGATGTTCGCGGGCCCATGCACTTCGTTGAGCTCTGTGTCCAGGTGTCAGCAAAGGGCACGAGTTGAACGTCGGCTGGTGATACTTGCCTCTTTATAGTCCTGGTAGAAATGCGTTCCTGACACTCAGCATTCAACTGGGCGATAATCTGACTCACAATAACCCGTCGAGCGCCCAGTAGGTGATGTGATATCCGTTCATTAAACACCTGTGGTCTTCCCGTGCGGTGGTTTATCCGGGTGGTAACATTCTTTCAGCGATATTGAAGATCCGCCCTCGACACTGTTGTTCTCGGAAACCCAAACTCTCATGTAATCCCCGCAATGGTATGGCCCATGCGCCGTGCGCCGATGATCATAACTCGCGACGTGTTTCCATCTTCACGATAGTGGTCTCTGTGACTGACTGCTCAGCTACGCCGCAGCTAGCCGCAACCCTCAGGGGTCAAACACGGTACATTTTCTAATGGGACACCCCTTCTCGTGACTTTTGTCCACTCAGTGTACAGTGTTAACAGATATGTGTCACTACTTTTTGACATGTTTACACATATGTAGAATTGTCATTGTGGAGGTGACAGGCAATCCTTCATATGTAGCCTGTAATCTGTATATAACCAGCGAGTTTATTTTCGTGGATGTTTTGTTATTTAAAATATCTTGTGGATGATGAACTCTACTAACAGACCAGCGAGTTTATTTTCGTGGATGTTTTGTTATTTAAAATATCTTGTGGATGATGAACTCTACTAACAGCGGTAGTAGCGGCAAAGAAGAAACTGAAATGAGACCACGCCAAGTTTTTAAACAATTGATTAATCTAACCTTCAATTTCAATGGCTTTGTGGTCAAAGATAAATTCCGTATTATCAAGACATCAGATAAATACATTATTCAGTAAAACCTACAGGACAGGAATTGCAGTCACAAACACAAAAAATATTCATTCACACCTCAAGATCAAATGTAGTCTCCTCTGCATTCGTTGTTTAATATTGTAATATTATCAAAATTACTTGTCATTCTGTCTGAGTGAGTAGGAACAACATGCAGATTAAATTTCAGTCTTGCATTTTACCGCTTCTTAATAACAGTCGATCGTTTGTGCACCAATCTTCAGAGCCATCTAGAGCTAAACACAGCAAACTCCAGATTTGACATCAAATTGTCACGTTTATCAAACATGTTCTACAAGTTACAATATATTGCCTGTCACGTAAGAGAAACTTGTAGCATTTATGAAACAGAAAATTGTCATGACATATTGACAACTTTGTCAGATCTGACAGAACTGTCTAAATCGTCGCTCCTGTCATGGTATATGAAATAGGGCACAGATATAAAGTGTGGTTTAGCTTATAAATAATACAGATAAGTACTGGTGACCTCAAATGCAGTTCTGCTTAACTGCCATCGTACTCGAACGTGTAACAAAGATGAAATCAGTGGAGTGGCATACAGTTCAAAATATTTTTGTGCGGAATTACAATTTTCAATCGAAGGTAGTTTCGTACCACCAAATTACCCCACATCCAAATTACCCCACTCTACCCTGTATTTAAAGTAATATATAGAGGTGAGAGATATCATTGTCAGTATTCGATTTATTATTATTATTATTATTATTATTAATATCTGCATTTCAATTGTATATTTTGTCATTAATATTTGTAAGCTGGGAGGTCTCCATATATGTAGTATGAGTAATTTGTTTTAGACCATACGGCTGGGAAAACATTGCTGTATTGGAACTTGGAAACTTTGCATGAGTCATGTATATATCCCAGTCTGATGAGATGAGCTTGTTGTTGTACTAGGAAAGTTCTATGACTCATGCGAAACACCTCAGAGAGTTTGTTTATGTCTTGGGACCAGGAAGGAGTTCACGGCGAGGATCAATCCAGACGTATCATGTGAGAGGAAGGGGAATGCTGATGTCTATAAAGGTTGATCAAACGGCGGGAACAACACACACAGTATGGGAAAGAAGTAGTGCTGACACACTGTACGAGAAGGAAGTAGTGCGGACACACTGTACGAGAAGGAAGTAGTGCGGACACACTGTACGGGGATGAAGGAGTGCGAACACACACGGGAGTGAAACTGGATATACGGTACTGGAGTGACACTGCTGCACTCTACTGGATGGGACTTAAAACGTTTTTGGAACGTAGTATTTTTATATTTGTAAGAAGTGACTGACATACATTTTGTGGTGGCCTGGTATTACATGTTGCTGAAAGCTGGGAGGTGCTATATCTCAGACTTCTCATAATGTATACTGAGGAACGATAAGCGTGTGTTGCTCATATGTATATATCTTTACAAGTGTTAAAGTCTGTGAACACAGTGTTACGAGGTACAGTATCTCTGTGATTTTATAAGTGCTGATTATGAGAATCGGCAAGTCGTGTTGATACAGAGACAGTGAAGGGTTCTTATATACATATATGTACATTGTTCAATGAACTAACTATAAATGGTAGCTTAGTTCACTCTTTCGTTTTCCCACTCTTTTCATTGTTGTTGTTGTTGTTGTTGTAAATATGGAGTCTTCCAGCAATCTTTTGTTTGTGTATTATAAGTGTATTTTGATGTGTTGAGGAGGTGTTCATGCACGGATTTTATTGATAATATAGTTAGATATTTTAGAATCAGTGGAGTTATTGATGAACCTAGGTGCAGTTCCTACCTATTTAGTCGTTTTCAGAAGGTTAGGTAACGCCTGAAGCAGATGTACCAGTACGCAACATTATGTACACGCCCTGGGATGTAAAGAATTATCATGCTCTATCTAAATTCGAGGGATCCATTCTGGTGAACTCTGGCGCCCATACTACGGACATTTCGATTAATTAAGTTTATTAATTTGATTACGTTTTGAGAAATTTTATTTATTCAGTTATTTATTTTATTATTCTTATTATTAACAGTAAAGTTACAATACATAAACCGTCCTTACTGAAGTATTTAAAGAAAATCCACAGCCTGTTTCCAGTCATTCGATCTGGTCAGGAATGGAATGAATGAAGCCCCATCTAGCGGCGAGGATAGGAATTGTGCCGGCTGCCGATGCCTGTTGCATTTCCCTGGGACAATGATTCTATGAAATGAAATTATATTGGAGTGTTGCTGGAACAGACTATGACAGGGAAAACATGAGTACCCGGAGAAAAGCCTGTCCCGCGTCCGCTTTGTCCAGCACAAATCCAACATGGATTGACCGGGATTTGAACCACGGAACCCAGCGGTGAGAGCCCAGCGCGCTGCCGTCTGAGCCACGGCTCTTACTGAAGTATTTAATGCCTGAAACAATAGTTTGTGGCAGATGAATGTAGGACTCGGTAAACTGAAAATACAAATAATGTTCCTTTGAAGACCTTTGCTCTCTTGAAGCGCTATCTGACTTTAACGTGCTACGTTTTTTTATACCGCTGTGCACTCTCCACTTTATCTTTCCCTTTTTTATTCTGTAACGTTGGTAGTACTCTCTCAACCTGTACGAGAGTAACAGATCGTCTTCCTTTTTTATTCCATATGTGAAGGCAGGACTGATATCCGTGCCGCTCTCACTGCCTCTTTGAGAAGTAAGACGAGAAGGAATTGGCAATGTAAAAGCAATCAAGAGTAGACGTAGAAGTTTGCAATGAATATATGTGAAAGAGTAGCTGAACTTACTTTCAATCTGAGGTTAACAGATAGTAGTTTTTAGGTCTTGAAGGGGAGAGTAAAAATGGTACAAATAAATACGACGGGGGTACATTAAATGCTGTACTTTCAGATACCTGTTCGGGGCATAAGACTTAAGCGTAAGTAGCAAGAGGAAAATTCTTAAGACATCAATTTCCGCTTTATCTACTACAATAATAATAATTATAAGATGGACACATTTAAAGACTCTCAACAACAAGACTTACATTCCAGATCAAGACATAGGGTAGAAAAGAGTCTACCATGGATCCAAGAAGTCAAAAAAGACCTGAACAAAGCCCAGAGAGATACATCTGAAATATTAGACAGAAACCTGTTCCGTAAAAAAGTAAACAGCTGAGTAGTACAGCCAGGGAATGAAGTTCCAAGGAGACCGGGAACCAAGTGGACTGAAGAAAGGAAGAGAGCCCACGGAAAAATTGGAAACCATATGGAAGAGCAGAAAGGCCAATCAAGAAAGCTCTGCGGGATACAACAGAGTCCAAACGCAAGTAATAATAATAATAATAATAATAATAATAATAATAATAATAATAATAATAATAATAATAATAATAGCCTCTGTGGTGCAGTGGTCATTTTCATTAGATGCCATCCCCGACTCCCACGTTCGATTCCCGGCTCTGCCACAAAATTTGAAAAGTGATACGAGGACTGGAACTGGGTCCACTCAGCCTCAGGAGGTGAACTGAGTAGGGGGAGGGTTCGATTCCCTCCCCAGCTATCTGCGAAGTGGTTTTCCGTGGTTTCCCTCTTCTCCTCCAGGCAAATGCCGGCATGGTACCTAACTTAAGGCCAAGGCCGCTTCCTTCCCCGTTCCTTGCTCATCCCTTCCAATATTCCCATTCCCCACAAGGCCTCTGTTCAGTATACCAGGTGAGGCTGCTTGAGCGAGGTTCTGGCCCTCCTCCTCCATTGTATCCCCCGACGAAATGCCTCATGCTTCAGAACACTACCCTTGAGGCAGTAGAGGTGGAATCCGACGCTGAGTTCAAGGGGGAAAATTAATCTGGAGGGTAAAGGGAGTAAATAAATAAATAAATAAATAAATAAATAAATAAATAAATAAATACTACATAATAATAATAACAATAATAATAATAATAATAATAATAATAATAATAATAATGTAATAATAATGCAATGCCCAGTCAGTTTGTGAGGGGAGGGGGTTGGGCTCTGTACTGAGTACGGACTGGGCGTCAGAGAGGTCAACAAGGATCTGAAATAAATTGGTCTAAATTGTGAAGACATTCTTAACAGAACCAAGTACCGACACCAGATCAATAATTTCACGAGCTTTCAAGGAGCAAGAACAACAGAACAGAGGGTGAACAGCAGAAAGGAGACAGGCTGCCAGAGAGAGAGATTGCAACGATACTGGCGAGGCTAGACTATGGTTTTTCAGAGTTCAGACTCCTGATTAATGTACCTTCTTGGAGCAAATCCTCCTCAAATATTTTTACCTGTCTATGTAAATCAACAAATTTATAAGTACCTACCTGAAGTTTTGTACCTGATTTTTGAACTTTTAAGTCCCTGTTATTGTTACAGCTGGCGAGGTCATTAATAATCTGTTCTTTTTGCTTGTTTACCGGGCTGAGTGGCTCAGACGGTTGAGGTGCTGGCCTTCTGCCCTCAAATTGGGAGGATCAATCCTGGCTCAGTCAGATGGTATTTGAAGGTGCTCAAATACGTCAGCCTCGAGTTGGTAAATTTACTGGCATATAAAAGACCTCTTGCGGGACAAAATTCTGGCATCTTGGCGTCTCCGAATATCGTAAAAGTAGTTACTTGGACGTAAAGCCAATAACATTATTTTTATTATTATTATTTGCTTGTTTTTCATTCAGATTTCCTATCTCTCAATTTTAACAAAAAGAAAGAAATAAAATCTCCAAATTTGTTGCGTCATGTTATGCTCTAGTTCATTCCTTGTCCAGTCATTCAATCCAGACACTTCTTATCCCTCTATTAACCACGGAAACTCTATAATAATAATAATAATAATAATAATAATAATAATAATAATAATAATAATAATAATAATAATAATAATAAAACAAAATTTTTAACAAATATTTGGGATGCACCAAAATTTCTGAAAACAGATATTGGCCAAATAGAGAGGGTAAAAAAATTCAAATATCTAGGGGAAATAATCCAAGAAAATGGTTTAGAAAAATCTGCAGTAGAGGAGAGGGTACATAAAATGGAGAGAGCTTATGGTGTCACCAAAGATATCTACAATAAAAGATGCCTATCCAAAAATGCAAAAATAAGGCATTACAACACAGTAGTGAAGCCAGAATGCCTGTATGCAAGCGAGTGTCTGGCATTAAACTATAATGTAGATAAGCTAGAAATACTAGAAAGGCGAATCATGAGGAAAATATTAGGTCCACAAAACATAGCAGAAGGTAGGAAATTACGAAGTAATGCTGAAATATATCAAAAAATAGAAAATATATCAGATGTAATGAGGAAAAGGAGACTTATGTTTTTTGGACATTTATATCGAATGCAAGATAGTAGATTAACCAGTAAGATTTTCAGATATTTGTGGAGTAAGAAATCAACGACAAGCTGGGTCAATGAAGTAAGGATTTAGAAAAAAACAATATAACAACAGAAGAAATAAATAATAGAGAAGGCTTTCGGGAAAAAGTATTGAAAATAGAAGGATTCCAAGGTAGGAAAGTAAAAAAGACTGGTTCAAAGTGGTCTGAAGACAGAAAGAAGAAACATAGTGAACAGATGAAAGCGTACTGGAAGAAAAGGAAAGAACAAAGAAAAAGGAATTGAAATTGGCACGTGGTCCACTGGTGGCCCATTCGAAAGAATAATAATAATAATAATAATAATAATAATAATAATAATAATAATAATAATAATAATAATAATAATAATAATAATAATAATACAGCCGAGTTACAACGCGTGTTACCGTACTGCAATCGGGAGACCGGTGGGCAGTCCTGAGAAGGGTTTTCTGCGCTTTCCCATTTTCACTTGCAGGCAAATTTCGGGACAGTTACTATTCAAAGGCCACAGCCGATTACTTCTACGTCCTTACTCAATATCATTTCACCGTCGCTCATTTCATTTCTATTAGCTCGTCAATTCAGGTTGGCGTCAAGAGGGGCATCCGGCCGTAAAACACACCATTTACACTCATCTCATCTCATTCCCGATCCAGTAACAGGAAACGGGGGCTGAGTAGGAGATATACAAAGAAGAAGCAGGAGAAGAAGATAATTCGAGTTACAGATAGCAAATAAAATCCGGCATTTTTGACTCATCTTGCCTGGAGTCTGCCATACCTCCAAGCATTCCGTTGCAGGCTCCTTAGAATCCGGACGTCTGCATGCGCGTCACTCAAGGTGGGCGCCATCAAAAACAAAGGTGAATATAGATCCACGGGCTGATTTTCCACGTTGAAAATATTACTTACAAGCACGGGAATTGGTAATGGATTACACGATTCTTTCATGAATTTATGCGAATTTACATGCCTTTATTCAAACATTTAATACGGCATATTCAACTGATATTTCTCTACGAAAGCACGTAGCAGTAACGTGACGTACGATGAAACTGAAGAAAGTCGAGACAGAATGAGGATGATCACAGAGTTTTTTGAACGGTACAGTTCCTGGTACGAAGTTGTACGAAATTCTTTCTACTTCACGGTTACATATCGTTGTTTATCTGAAGCCTGGGGTGGCATCGTGGCTGAAAACTCATGAAACCAACAGTTGATGATAGCCTCTCATATTATCTGTTCTGTCTAAAAGACTAAAATGGTTCTTTAGTTATTCCTGTTAACACACCCTCAAGTGACATGACTTAGCCTATAAAACCGTCCATTAATGATATTCCCCTAATTATTCCTCCTATCAAAAAGGCGCACGCGAGGAAAACGTCTTAGAAATTGATATCCATTGAAGTTGCTAGATTTCGATTATTTTGTGTGCGAGGGTAAAATCACTGTCTCGATATTCCTACATAAGCCCAGTTCATTCAGGGATTTAGAAATAATATTGGCTCTAAAACCTACCCAAGGGCAGGTGGATTCTATATATGATGTTTGGTAGAAATAAGTATCCAGTAGTTTTCCAGTCATAAGAACTCAAACAGACAAACCGACAAACAGATAAACAGATACCAAATCTAGAAATTATGCAGATGGTCATTATTACACCTGAAACGGATAACTGTACGAAAATTTCGCCAACATATTCACTGTAAAGACACACGATCGTTACTATTTTATTTATGCGAAAGACAATGATTGCTTTGTATGGTCACGTGACAAGAATGAGTCTTGCAAGGTCAACTAAACGGATCTTCTCCTACTTCCAAGGTAAGGAGAAAAAAGGGGTCTGCTTCAGTGATATACAATAGATGTGCATCACATATGATGATATCCTGGAAATCATATCTCTTCCTTTTTCCCTTCGCATTAATGTTAACAGAGAATGCTTGCCCTGTTGTAATCTCTCTGAAAGCAATTATCACATTCACCACCAGATGCGATTACTGTTGCTACAATTACAAACATTAACACGTCAGCGAAGGTTTACAGGTTCAAAAGGCATTAGTTCACAAACCGTGAATGACCTCATGGAACCTGAATTTTTGCGATTTAGACGATGATAACCGAAAATTTTTATTGCACTAAGCTATTTGAGATTCTGAAAGTGGTCGGGATCAGATACCGAGCAAGAACAATTATCTGCAGTGATAAGAATCGAAAGTTATGAAAAAAGAAGCAGCTATACAGAAAGGAGTAAGGCAAGCCTGCAGTTTGCCCCTACTCCTTATTGTTGTTTATATAGAACAGCCGGCAAAGGAAATCAAAGAGGTATTTGGAAAAAGAATCACAATGCACGGAGAGGAAATCAAAACTCTGAGATATGCAGATGATATTGTTATTTTCTCTGAGTAGATTAGGAAATGAAGTCTTAAATGAAGTAGGTGAGTATTGTTATGTTTGTAGTGGAATAGCTAGAGGCGGAAAAATATTGATAGTAATCGCCATCGATATTTTCCGATAGTATGAGCTCTACTATCGATAGTAATCGATAGTTTTCAAAAAGTGGAACGAATCATATCATTATGCATGAAAATAGGACATTCACTGAATGACTGAACACAATTCAAAAAAAAAAAAAAAAGTAGAAATTACAACTATTCCATGCTATGTAATTTCAGAAATTCAGATCGGAATCACTCATAAATTTATTTGGTGGAACGTCCGAGATATTCTCGAGCTGCACGCGCTTGCCCATAACTTGACCGCCCGAGAAATTCTCGTTCAGCTGCAGTGTTCATTTTCTCGGGTATAGTAATATCTTTGGAAAAAAGTTTTACAGCATTCTGAACGGATGCCAGTAGAGTTTTCAGTTGCTTTCATGAAGCCTTTGGCCTAAAATTTGCCTTATCTTCTCTCGCCTATAAGTTATACAATATCTTGACTCACCCCCTGACAAGTTAAACAGAAATGGCGAGCACGAAAAGGAAGAAATGTTTGTCTGATGACAGAATAACTGACTCGCCTACATCAAAGATGAATCTCTAAATGATATTAGTAATTCTGATAGTAGCAATAATGATTTTTCGCACGATGACCTGGTATTTCTAATGAATGTGAGGAAGATATTTTGTCGGAAACAATGGTGATGTAGCACGTACATTCGTGTGGAAAAAAATAATCCTGTAAATACTGAACGATCTAATATCATTCCATTACGGATGTTCTGGTGTAGGGGTTCTATTACAGTATTCCACATACATTGCACTTAGCTAACTTTTCATCCTCACTACGCCTAAACCACTTCCAAACGTCAGGTATCTTCCTTTTGGGCGTCTATATATGAAGTTCACAAATTTAAACAGGTATATTAAAGTTACTACCAAACCGTGAAACATCTGTTCAATTTCTGTTAGTGTGAAAAATAAGCCAATAACGAAAAAAACTATCGTTGACTGTCGATAGTAGGCAACTGACTATCGATGTCAGTCGATAGTGGTCGCTATCGATAACTATCGATAGCACTATCGATAGTTTTCCGCCTCTAGGAATAGCTAATGGTGGCAAAAGTAATGAGGATATAAAATGCAGATTAGCACAAGCAAGGAAGGCCTTTTTTAAGGAAAGAAATTTGCTAATGTCGAACATTGATATGATATAGGAATTAGAAAGAGGTTTTTGACGACATTCGTGTGGAGCGTGGCATTGTATGGAAGTGAAACATGGCGGATAACTAGCTCAGAAAAAAGTGAATTGAAGCTTTCATAATGTGGTGTTACAGAAGAAGGTGAGATGGATAGATGGAATTACGAATGAAGAGATACAAAATTGAATTGGTAAGAGAACAATTTGGCTAAATTTGATGAGAAATTATGGTAGGGAACATCTTAAGAGACCTACGACTTGCTCAGGTGGTTTTCTAGGGAAGTGTGGGCAGTAAGAGCGGTAGGGGTAGAAATGAAATGAAAAAGTTAGCACAGGACAAGGTGGAGGAGAGCTGCATCAAACTGGACTAATGACCCAGAAAACAACAACCCAAAATACGAAAAATATTGTAAAGAAATAAAACACTTTCTTAATCTGTTTACCCTCCAGGGTTGTTTTTTTCCTCGGACTCAGCGAGGTATCCCACGTCATCCGCCTGAAGGGCAGTGTCCTGGAGCGTGAGACTTTGGGTCGAAGGGTTACAACTGGGGAAGAGGGCCAGTACCTCACCCAGGCGGTCTCACCTGCTATACTGAACAGGGGTACAGTGGAGGATGGGAAGACTGGAAGGCATAGACATGGAAGAGGGAAGGAAGCGTCATCATCATCATCATTTTACCCTCATCATGACGCAAAGTCTCCTACGGGAGTCAAATCAAAAGACCTGCACCTGATGAGCCGAAGTCCTAGGGCACATCCCGGCACTAAAAGCTATAGCTATTTTTTAAACATAACTTGATACGAAACATCCTTCTTCTTTCGTTCTTTCTTTCTTTCTTCCTTTCTTTCTTTTTTTTTCTAGTTGCCTTACGTCGCACCGGCACAGACAGGTCTTATGGCGACGATGGGACAGGAAAGGGCTAGGAGTGGGAAGGAAGCGGCCGTGGCCTTAATTAAGGTACAGCCTCAGCATTCGCCTGGTGTGAAAATGGGAAACCACGGAAAACCATCTTCAGGGCTGCCGATAGTGGGGTTCGAACCTACTATCTCCCGAATACTGGATACTGGCCGCACTTAAGCGACTGCAGCTATCGAGCTCGGTCTCTTCCTTTCTTAATCCATTTAGCCTCCAGGGTTGGTTTTTCCCTCGGTCTCAGCAAGGAATCCTACCTCTACCGCCTCAAGGGCAGTGTCCAGGAGCGTGAGACTTTGAGCCGGGGATACAAATGGGGAGGAGGATCAGTACCTCGCCCAGCTGGCCTCACCTGGTAAGCTGAACAGGGGCCTTATGGAGGGTGGTGGGAAATTTTGGAAGGGATATACAAGAAAGAGGAAAGGAAGCGGCCGTTGTCCCAAGTTAGGCATTTGCCTGGAGGAGAAGTGGAAAACCACGGAAAACCACTTTGAGGTGGGAATCGAACCCACCTTCTCACAGTTGACCTCTCAAGGCTGAGTGGACCCCGTTCCAGCCCTCGTATCTCTTTTTAAATTTCGTCGCAGAGCCGGGAATCGAATCCGGTCCTCCGGGGGTTGCAGCTAATCGAGCACTACACCACAGAGGCGAATATAAATGCATAACACTTAGCATATTGTGAAACCAAATTGTAATTTTACAATGAACGCCCTTGTATTCACTAATTTGATACGAAACATTCGTATGGTAATGGTCAATGGACAGAAGTTGATAAATGAAATAAATCGTCGCTGCCGGGACAAAACCTGCTATGTGAAATATTTTGAACGCGGGGTTGGCACTGGAAGAAAAAAATATGAGCCTTCCCGGTCCCGTGGTTTAGGTGGACCAATGGAAAAATTCACTTGACCAAAGCAAGGCGACAACTTCGTATTGTAAGAAGCACTAGCGAGGCTAACTCCGCGGATTAAATTGATAGAAGGAAGTGAGTTATCAATTCAGAATAAGGTGGCATTTAGGAGCCTTACTATATTATAAAACTTGTAAAAAGTTAATAATTGCGGGAGATTGCATGGTGTAATTCTGAGAATTCATGGACGCTATTCGTTGATTGGCTGAAGGCAAAGGACGCCACAATAGGGCGCGAAATCCCAGGCCGGGATACGGCCCGTGCGCGCACTTGAATTTCCCGTCTCACGTTCGTGTAGCTGACCAAGTATCAGTTTAGAATCGACTGTTTACTAGGTGACATAAACACTCGTGACCGTTCTCACGTAACGCACTTCCTAATCTGTTGGTAGAATCTCACACTCCGTAAGTTATGCTTTACTGAGTCCTGTCTATTTGAAACACTTCATACTAGTATACTGCTCAAGACTGTAATATGAGCTACATCACGTCATGAATCACTGTACTATGTAACAATATAATACTTCGAACCCTACTCCACGAGTAAGTACACACACGCACCCCTGGCGTAATCACGGCTCGAACAAAATATCAGAAGTTGTCACGCACCCCAGGCGTGGTATCAGCTCGAACGCTTTGTCAAAAGTAGTTCTCAATCCTTGTCCACGACCTCATATTTATACTTGTATCCCCTCTCTTCCGAGTTCAGGGGAGGTTATCTTAGGACGCGCAGTCCAGATATCTTCATACGACAATTTGCGGTTCGGCCCGTGGCTTAAATATGATATCCAATGATGTAATTATGTTCTCAAAGGCTCTATACCAATTCTCAACTATTATCGTTCGCTGGTAATGGATATATTTGCGAATTTAGCTGCCGGTAAAGGGCAATATTGTGTGAATATTGTCAAGGCATTCTCGCTCTTCGTAATGTACGGGCTGCGGGTCAGTATATCTGCAAAACATATTATCACTTAGGAGGTTTCGTCCCGGCAACGACGAAATATATATATCATTAAGCCTTTGCTGGCAGTACCTAGTGTTTACAGTGCACTATGTCTTCTGGTATGGGCTAGAGCAATTTTGTTACTTTCACTGATCTGTCTTTATCTTATCCTTGGCTTTGACAATATGAAAGTGACTGAGGTATGAGCGATGCTAGTAATGCCATTCCTTCTGCAGCCAGTCCCTGGTGTGAAAATGTTGCTCACAGGGTCGGTTGGTGCATGCATTTCAGTGGGCATGGCAGACTGATATGTAATAGCAACTTCTGGCTCGGTGAGGAAAGTAATGGGAAATTACCTCACCCCTCATTTCCCTAGTATGCCTCTTCATTGATGCCTAGGCCATATATGACAGCTGATGGCAGAGCTGTTGAGGATCCAACCAGCCTTAGGGCTGAAAACTAAACAACAACATATATATCATTGGGCGCCAAAGTGGAAAACTGCGCCGCCGCGTCACTTGAATTTCTTACGCTCTAAGAGGCACGCAAAGCACGTCATTTTCTCAGAAATGGTGGAGTGTGTACGGATAAGCCGAAATATGTGTTCGGTTATGTCAGCCCCCTCTTTCGCTAAGCGAAGTTTCTCGGAATTTGGATTGTTACACCAGGCGGTTTTCGCCCGTAAGAACATAAAAAGTGATCTCTTTCTTATTCACCAATGCAGACAGAGGAACTTATACGCCTTCATTCTACGGTATACCTTGTTTATTTATGAGCGTACTAAAGGAAGTAAATGGCTTATGAATGGTATAAAATATGAGCAGATATTCTACGTCATAGCCTCAGAAATACAGAAGTATCTAACTTGTATTCTAGTGCATAATTTTTGAGCTGTTACTGCTTGATATAATGTATTCTCTCTATGTTTGTGATGCTGAGTCCTGCGGGAGTCGTTTCTCATACTTGTTTGGATAAAGAAAGCGAACGAAGTAGAAAAGAAGGCGTGGGATAAGGAAACGCTTGGTGATAGACTGCTCGCTGGGGAGTAACAAAGACAAGTCTGGAACATACACCACTAATGAGTTTCACACCGCTGTGTAATCAACTTAAAATTATAGAAACGTAAGATTATTATACTACTTTTGTGAAACATTTACAGCTAAATTATACCTGTCACTCCACCTTTTAGGAAGAATATTTTAAAGTTCGCAAATTTACGAGCCACAGATAACAGATCTGTTACTTTCATCTGTATTCTCTCCAATTAGGAAGTTACAGAGCAAGAAAACACAGGAATTCAGATCTTTCTTACTGAAAGGCAATATAGCTGAACTATGTATCTAAATATATATCAGTGGTGTATGCTGGGATCAAGACGTGGGCTACCACTGGACTTATGTTACCCCTTTTCGATTGTTGGTTTAGTGAACGTCAAGCCTTAAGCGTTTGAGCTGCAGCCAATAGCCAACGGAGAAGCCTGCTGCGTTGTCAAGACTGCTTCACAAGCTGCTGCCCTGGCCTCTGCTACTGTCAATACTCAAAACCTGATCAGTGGAGATGGTAGTCTAAGGATTAGGAAATTAACGTCCTTAGCAAATTAAAGTCTGGCTTTGTGGCTAAGTGGATAGAATGCTTGCCTTTGGTCCGATGGGCCCATTTCAATTCTCAGAATCAATTCCCTCGTACAGTTAATTCCCCTGGTTTGGGGACTGGGTTATTATGACGTCTTCGCCATTCACTTCATCCTCATTAGGTCACCACCAGGCCTATACAAATGAGATGTATTATTATTATTTCTTTATTTTTCCTCTGTTTACCCTCCAGAGTTGGTTTTTCCCTCAGACTCAGCGAGGGATCCCACATCTACCGCCCCCCTGGAGCGTGAGACTTTGTGTCGTTGGATACAACTGGGAAGGAAACCTATATCACTCACTTAACAGCAGTATGAGGTGAGGAAGTCTATACGATGAGAAACGCCTCATCTGCTATGCTGAACAGGGGTCTTGTAGGGGGATGGGAATATTGGAAGAGGTAGACAAGGAAGAGGGAAGCGTATTTATGTACGATAATTTCCTCTAGCCAACGGCCGTAGCCGTGTTGAAACACCGGATCCCATGAGATCTCCGAAGTTAAGCAACATTGGGCGTGGTCAGGAGTTGGATGGGTTGCCACTCGCTGTTGGTGGGGGGTAAGGGAATGGAGGAGCGGAAAGGAACTGGCCACCCTACCGCACGTAAACTCCGGCTCAGAAACACCTCTGCGGAGGTTCAAACCTGCCTTCGGGCAGAATAACCCTTACCTCATTTCCTCTACCATGTACAGTCATGGTAAAAAGTATTCGTACACTTAATACTGAAACAAAAATACTTTAATTAGTACACTTATTGTCATGTAAGTTTCATAACATCAATAGGTTAGCTTTCTGTACTCTATGTTGCGCCCTGGTGGGGGTGTGATAAGCGTCATGCAATTATGATGAATTATTGTAGAATATATATATTTCATTTTCAGAATAAAGAATATCTTACTGTACATACAGTAAGAGCAGGCCAGGCCAAGATGGTATGGTGAAACATGCACAGACTATTGTCTCCACTGAGATTAACAAACACAAGGAACGGCAGAATTAGAATTCTCAGAAATTGTGACGAAGGGGGGAAGAGAAAGGCACGAGTTGTTGACAAGTTGCGGAAAGTTTTCATAGCCCCGGGCAGAATAGGTAGTGGCGACAGCCCAAAGAGCCGGGTGCAAATTTCTGAGAAATGATGGCAGGGTATCTCGATGTACTAGCGGGAGTTGAACGCGGGGTTGGCACTGGAAGAAAAAAATATGAGCCTTCCCGGTCCCGTGGTTTAGGTGGACCAATGGAAAAATTCACTTGACCAAAGCAAGGCGACAACTTCGTATTGTAAGAAGCACTAGCGAGGCTAACTCCGCGGATTAAATTGATAGAAGGAAGTGAGTTATCAATTCAGAATAAGGTGGAATTTAGGAGCCTTACTATATTATAAAACTTGTAAAAAGTTAATAATTGCGGGAGATTGCATGTTGTAATTCTGAGAATTCATGGACGCTATTCGTTGATTGGCTGGAGGCAAAGGACGCCACAATAGGGCGCGAAATCCCAGGCCGGGATACGGCAGCTAAATTCGCAAATATATCCATTACCAGCGAACGATAATAGTTGAGAATTGGTATAGAGCCTTTGAGAACATAATTACATCATTGGATATCATATTTAAGCCACGGGCCGAACCGCAAATTGTCGTATGAAGATATCTGGACTGCGCGTCCTAAGATAACCTCCCCTGAACTCGGAAGAGAGGGGATACAAGTATAAATATGAGGTCGTGGACAAGGATTGAGAACTACTTTTGACAAAGCGTTCGAGCTGATACCACGCCTGGGGTGCGTGACAACTTCTGATATTTTGTTCGAGCCGTGATTACGCCAGGGGTGCGTGTGTGTACTTACTCGTGGAGTAGGGTTCGAAGTATTATATTGTTACATAGTACAGTGATTCATGACGTGATGTAGCTCATATTACAGTCTTGAGCAGTATACTAGTATGAAGTGTTTCAAATAGACAGGACTCAGTAAAGCATAACTTACGGAGTGTGAGATTCTACCAACAGATTAGGAAGTGCGTTACGTGAGAACGGTCACGAGTGTTTATGTCACCTAGTAAACAGTCGATTCTAAACTGATACTTGGTCAGCTACACGAACGTGAGACGGGAAATTCAAGTGCGCGCACGGGCCGTTGTAAAGGGGATCCCGAGGTATCCCATGTTCCTAGTGTCCGGGAAAGGAATGAAGAATGTATATCTACATTAAGTGGGCTAGATACAAGGCCGAGAGTGTAAAATTTGTGAGTAGAATTTAGGGTGGAAATTATTCCAAAGTGCAACAGTTATTTTATTTGTTTTTATTCAAAATGTGTAAAGTTGAAAAGGGTCAAGGATTAATTCTTCAAGCTGGCATGAATACCAGTGGAATGCAGGGCTAAGACTGGACGGGGCCTGTGCTTCTCGTCCGGCTTAGCAGACTACAAAAAGAGATGAGTAACCTTTTCAAATATTTGTAGATTGTTATCGTTAGGGGGAGGAAATCATATTATTTTATCATGGTAACTTGATTGTGAAACGAGCCGTTTCCGGCTCGTATAAATTCAAAGATAGATAGACAAAGAGACAAATTAATATGTACATGATTAGATCGAGCACTCATCATAATTTTGATTATTAAATAGAGTATAATAGGGTTGAGTTGTTCATTCAAGTGCTTGAGTTGTTTGATATGATATGGAGCACGTTTCACGTAAAGATAATGTTAATATTCATTTAGAAGTGCTTCCAAAGTGTTTTTCCAGTATCGGAACTTTTATAGATATTAAGGCATGTGATTAAGATAATCCAGAGGTAGGGTTGCCAAGTGATATAAATTGTTGTGGGACGGAATGAAGTTCATTGATTTGTTTGTAAATATCGCGAAGTTCACCAGTGGACAAAATAATAATAATCTGTAGAAGTGTCGGAGTAATAAGTTAATATTGGGTAATGTGTAAAGGCGTGTTTAATAATAATCTTTGAGAATAAAGGCACGGGCCTAGTTGGATAGAATGATTGCAAATTAAAGTAATTTAAATGTGGAGATATTATGTGGCATGAATAATTAATTTGGGCATTGAATCCGATTTTAACACTAATTGTTGATTTAACGTTTTTGGACTCCATAATAATCATAAATAATTTTGGTAGAAACGAGATAGGCATTTTGATAATATGGTCACGCTATGTTTGAGGCCCAGAGTGATTTGAGCCAAAAGTTGAGATTTGGAGTTTTGTGGGACAGAAATCCGGCCCGAAATGAAAGTGAATTGTACTGATGTTGATGAAGAAATAGATGGATCTTAAGGCCTACATAGAGGTTGTATTTCTATACCGGTGTATTGAGTGGCAGAATAGAGTCCACACACCGAGGGTTAATTAGTGAAAATGTTTTGAAGAGTTCCGATGGATAAATGGACTTCAAAGTGGAAAAGGAAGGAATAATTTAACACTTGCAGAGATTGGAGGTATTTGCCAAACTGCGAGGTGTTATTGGATTTGAGAATTGTCTTAGGAGCATATGGTCTCCATGAATTAACGACAGTACGAAAATGAGGTTGCGGGTTCGAACACTATTATGTCCCGACCGATGTGAATTCGGATCTTGGTGATTTCTGTTTGGGAGAGAACGTATGTGACTAAATTATAAAGATGGGAATAAAAATAAAGATTCTCGAAAGCATAAGAATATTAATAATAATAATATTCCAAGTAAATCATGTCTGGATTGATTAGTGCCAAAATAAATGGGAATTTTAAAAGGGGTTATGCGTTAAACATATTAAGAGTGGACTACCGTGTAACAAGCGAAATTATTTTTTTTAAATTAATAATAATAATAATAATAAGAAGAAGAGGAAGAATAATGATAAATATTTGAAGAAGAAGAAGAATAATTTACTTTTTATATTTTGGACATAATAATGATGTTGGGAGTTGAAATGAAAAATTTGATATTTTGAATTAATAATAATAATAATAATAATAATAATAATAATAATAATAATAATAATAATAATAATAATGAGAATATTTGAAGAAGGAGAAGAATAAAAAGGAAGCTAGTTTTTTATTTTTATTTTTTTGATGAGAATAATAAGAGCGAGAAGTTGAAGTATTATAGCGAGGATGATTACGGGTTACGATAATCACGATTTACACTATTAATAATAATGTTGATAATAATAATAATAATAATAATAATAAAAATATTTTTTAATATTTTTATTTTATTTTATTATTTCGGATGCTGATGATGAATGATACTAGGGAAGTCAGCTGGCGAATTAACGTAATCATGTCAAGTTGTTGTGAATAATAAGTTAAGTTAGTAGTTGTAAAATGAAGGCAAATCCCTACATCTGGACCATTGGGCTAGAGTCTCTTTGTCGTTTCCTTCAACTAACGATTAGCATATCTTGGTTAGGAACCCGGGGAGAGTTTGTAGTTTCCCGCGTTGGTCTCATCTCAATCAAAGTGGAGGCGATATAGTTCATGTGATCGCGCCCACTTAGCCAACAGGTAATTGGTCCACGACCAAATATGGTCATGGTGTTAACGAAGGTAAATCTGATACCTTCAGATATCAACGGTTCCACCACCCAAATGGAAGGGGGGTCAAAAGTGATAAATATTATGTAATCATTTTTCAGGAATAATTTGCCAAATTACCGGCAAATCAAGGGTCAACAGATTTTGATTGTGTGTAAAAATTAATTTGTTTACTTAAATAAAATGCTCCTTTAGCATTTGCAAGGAAACAGTTCCTGGTTCTTGTTCTTTATTTATTTATTTTTTTTGCTATTTTGTTTTACGTCGCACCGACACAGATATGTCTTATGGCGACGATGGGAGAGGAAAGGCCTAGGAAGTGGAAGGAAGCGGCCGTGGCCTTAATTAATGTACAGCCCCGGCATTTGCCTGGTGTGAAAATGGGAAACCACGGAAAACCATCTTCAGGGCTGCCGACAGTGGGGCTCGAAGCCACTATCTCCCGATTACTGGATACTGGCCGCACTTAAGCGACTGCAGCTATCGAGCTCGGTGGTTCTTGTTCTTGTAGAATAGTAAACCCTTGGTGACCGTTTAAATATCCGTCCCCATCCCTAGGATGGAGCCTTCATAATTTCCCTTTGATCTGAATAGATATATAATTTGTGTGTTTTATGATGAGCCTTAAAGTTAAAGATTAGAGTGTCCCGTTCAACCCTGTAGTACTGATTGGATGGCGCCCTTACATTTAGTTTGAGATCTTATATCTCAAAATATAATTTTTTGTTTTTTGTTTATGAGTTCCGATAGATTTGGACCGTAACACTCCCTGAGATAAATGCTGGTTGGGACTCAGGCTCTGAGCGGGTACAATGTAAAGATATATACATCATAAAACATAAAATTGATAAACGTCTCTGTCAACAATACAATGAATAAATGAAAATACCATGATTTCATATTCATAAAAAGTATTCGTACAGTCCGGTTTTACTTGCATTCCCCACTGATATTAATACACATTTAGTAGTTTGTTGGCAATCCTTTTGATTTTACAATGGCCTCAAGCCGGCTAAACAGTGAATGAACTAGGTTGAAGGTGAAGGTGGGCTCAATCTTTCCCCATTCTTCCAAAAGAGCCATTTCCAGAGCTGTCTTTGATGAAATATCTCTTGTGCTCAGTCTCTCTTTAAGATAAGCCCACACATGTTCAATCGGATTCAACGCGGGGATTGGGGGGAGGGGGGATGTTACCATATATTTGGGTGTGTTGTATAAAATCCACAATCGTGTACCAAGGGCCGTATGCTTTGGATCATTATCCTGCATGAATACATAATTACCCAGCAGTCCCATTTTTCAGCAATAGATGCCAGATTTTTCTTCAAAATTTCAGTATAGTATTTACGGTCCATCTTTCCATCTACGAATTATAAGAAACCTACTCCAGCTGAGCTCATACAACCGCAAACCATTAAACAACTTCCACCATGCTTCATTGAAGGAAGCAGATTTTTTCTTAGATTTCTGTGTTCGTTTTCCTCCACACCTTTTTGCCATTTTCTTGAGAAACAGTGAATTTACTTTCATCCGTAAATATAACTTGATCCCAGACTTCTAGAGAAGCATGTTTATAGTCTGTAGCATATTGTAGTCTTTTCTTCCTATTTGCTGGGGTAATTAAAGGTTTTCGCCTGGCATTTTTACAATGATACCCATTCTTATATAAAAACTTTTGAATTGTGGAAGCACAGATATTCAGTTTTAAATCCTTTCCTAGTTCAGACCTCAGTTTTGCAGCACTGATTCTAGGATTTTTCTTAACTTTCCTGAGGATTAGTCTTTTAGTTCGATCGTCTAGTTTGCATGGGCGTCCCCATCTACGTGCATTTTTGAAAGATTTCCCCTCACCATACCTGTCAATAATTCCCTGAATTGTAGATCTTGGTCTCTTCAAAAGTTTCGATATTTCCGAGAGCGATTTACTGGAATTATGAGCCTGGATTATAATTCTTCTCTCTTCTTCTGTTGTTTCTTTCATTTTGTGGCCCATCTTACCGATTGACTGTATCACCTGTTGTTTAAAACGACTGAAGCACAACTGAATTGGTACAAGACGTGACCTTTACTGTTTACCTGCGTTACTAGGGATGTCATCAAGGGCTTCGATGTGAAGATAAACCACCTGTACGAATACTTTTTATGCACATATATTTCGAACTTATTGGATGATACGTTTGTTAAAACAAACAATTCTAAAGTACTATTGTTATTTGCGGTACGTATTCATAATCATGTTTCGCGAAATATGGATATTTAGTGAAATTTCAACATCCTATGGATCCTGCGTCACTCACAAACGACAACATTCCACAACTTTTAAGGTGTACGTATACTTTTTCCCATGACTGTACACATGTGGAGGCATTATGCGAATTATACTCCAAAGTAACACTTCACAACTCGAGAACTCTTGGAACGATAGATCAACACTTAATGAACGTTAGTAGTATAATAGACGGGTTCTGCGGCCTCCTCCTCCTCCGGCTCTCGGAAGAGGCCTCCTCCTCAGCCAGTGGCCTCCTCCTCCTCCTCAGCCAGTGGCCTCCCAGTGGCCACCTCCTCCTCCTCCTCAGCCAGTGGCCTCCCAGTGGCCTCCTCCACCTCAGCCAGAGGCCTCTTCCAGTGCTGCCAACTTAACCTAACTAGCGCGAGATAAACAAAGCCACGTGCTTTTTGACAGACAACAACGCACCGCTAACCTCAGTACTGCCATCTTGACGGGCCTAAACCTCAGTAGTGCCAACTTAACCTCACAAGCGCGAGGTAAACAAAGCCACGTGCTTTTTGACAGCCACGTGCTTTTTGACAGATTTGTAAACAAAGCCACGTGCTTTTTGACAGACAACAACGCATCGCAAACCTCAGTACTGCCATCTTGACGGGCCTAAACCCCAGTAGTGCCAACTTAACCTAACTAGCATGAGGTAAACAAAGCCACGTGTTTTTTGACAGCCACGTGCTTTTTGACAGATTTGTAAACAAAGCCACGTGCTTTTTGACAGACAACAACGCATCGCTAACCTCAGTACTGCCATCTTGACGGGAATAAACCTCAGTAGTGCCAACTTAACCTAACTAGCTCGAGATAAACAAAGCCACGTGCTTTTTGACAGCCACATGCTTTTTGACAGCTGCCATCCGCCATCTTTAAACTACAGAGCGCTGTGCTGCCCTCTTGCGTCACCTGTCATCGGCAGTGCTGCCATCTTGGCGGGCCTAAACCTTAGTGCTACCAACTTAACCTCACTAGCTCGAGATAAACAAATCCACGTGCTTTTTGACAGCCACGTGCTTTTTTGACAGCTGTCATCCACCATCTTTAATCCATAGAGCACAGTGCTGCCCTCTTTAGCTACTTACCTTTGAAATGTGGTGGCGGATAATTTGAAAAATGCTTTTTGACAGCAGCCATCTTGCATCGCAAACCTCAGTGCTGCCCTCTTTAGCTAGATACCTGTGGTAGCAGACAATTCCACGTGACAGCAGCCATCTTTAATCAAGAGAGCACCGTGCTGCCCTCTATGTGGTGGCGGCAAATTGAAAAATTCCACGTGCTCTTGTTTGGAACCAAACTCACGTGCTTTTTTGACAGCTACCATCCACCATCTTTAATCAACAGAGCACAGTGCTGTACTCTTTAGCTAGATACCTTTGAAATGTGGTGGCGGCAATTTGAAAAATTCTATGTGCTCTTGTTGGGAAACAAAGCCACGTGCTTTTTTGACAGCTGTCATCCGCCATCTTTAATCAATAGAGCACCGTGCTGCTATCATGCGGGCAATTTCATCACCTATCACCCGCCATCTTTAATCTACAGAACACCGTGCTGCCCTCTTTATGACTACTACCTTAAGCATGTAGTAGCGGGCAATTTGAAAAGTTCTGTTAGCTATCATCCGCCATCAAGAGAGCACCGTGCTGCCATCTTTAGCTAGATACATTTGAAATGTGGTGGCGGCAAATTGAAAAATTCCACATGCTCTTGTTTGGAAACAAACTCACGTGCTTTTTGACAGCTACCATCCGCCATCTTTAATCAACAGAGCATAGTGCTGCCCTCTTTAGTTTGAAATGTGGTGGCGGCAAATTCCACATGCTCTTGTTTGGTAAACATAGCCACGTGCTTTTTTGACAGCTATCATCCGCCATCTTTGAGCACCGTGCTGCCCTCTTTATCGCAGTAGATGTAAATTCGTCACCTGTCATACGCAGTGCTGCTATCTTTAGCTAGATACCTTTGAAATGTGGTGGTGGATAATTTAAAAAGAAAAATTCTACAGCAGTCCTCTCTCGACGCTAATTGCATAAGATGGCGGCTATACATGACTCCTTAAGGGTGCTTACGCAAGATGGCTGCTATACACAGGTTCTTATGAGACGCCCTTGGGATGCTTGCGCAAGATGGTGGTTATACAAGGCTCCTTATGAGACACCCTAGTGATGCTTGCGCAAGATGGCGGTTGCTCTTATGAGGCGGCTTAAGGGTCCTTGCACAAGATGGCTAGAGACGCCCTAAGGATGCTTGCGCAAGATGGCGGACACAAGATGGCGGCTATACACGTCTCCTTATGAGACGCCTTAAGGGTGCTTGCGCAAGATGGCTGCTGCTCTTAGCTTAGAGGCTAACGTGTCGTGCTAGTTCGATTCATTAAATTTAGGGCTTAAATGCAAAATGTTAAATATCTCGAAAGCAGTGCACCGTAGAGCAAAACGGACAAACTTTTTCTGCCTAATACCTAGGTTCGCAGTATGAGGAACAAGAAAATCATAGTCTAATGATGGGATCAACGGTTCGGTTCCTACTTAGGCCCTTTGGCATTTGCTCTGTTTTAGCTTGTATTGAAGCGAGTCTTCGTAACATGATCAGGTTTAGCTATGGTAGAGAGTATAACGTGCCGTGCAGGTTCGATTCATTAAATTTGGAGGCTTAAATGCAAAATGTTAAATATCTCGAAAACGATGCATCGTAGAGCAAAACGGACAAAATTTTTCCGCCTAATACGTAGGTTCGTAGTATCAGGAACAAGAAAAAACATAGTCTAATGATGAGATCAACGGTTCGATTCCTACTTAAGCCCTTTGCCATTCGCAGCTATCTATTTCTACAAGATGGTGGCTGCTCTTATGAGAAACAAGATGCCTTGAGACGTCCCAGGGATGCTTATGCAAGATGGCAGACACAAAATGGTGACTATACATAGCTCCTTATGAGACGGCCTAGGGGTGCTCGCACAAGATGGCGGCTACTCTTATGAAGAAAGCTAGCTTAGAGGCTACTGCGCAAGATAACAGCTGCTGTTATGCATGTGGTGGAGGGCAATTTGAAATTCTATGTGCTTAATCAACAGAGCACCCTGCTGCCCTCTTTAGCTGAAATGTGGTGGTGGATAATTTGAAAAATTCTTTTGACAGCTATCATCTTTAAACAAAGGCGACTATACATAGGCTGTTAAGGCCTTATCATTCTCCTCCTCCTCCTCCTCCTCCTCCTCCTCCTTCTCTACCTCCTCCTCCGCCTCTTATGTCAAGGCATAGCTTTATATCGAACAAGTTTAAACCTGCATCGCGAAGGCAAGCGTGTGCAGCGATAACATTATTGTACATGTTTAGACTTTCGAAACATAAGAAGAGTAGAATCAAACGCTGTACTCGATACGACATGTGATCAGAACATTGATTGATGCGTTCAGAAAACAAAATAAGTGATCAAGACTAGAATCGAACAATGTACTCAATACATCATGTGTTTAGAATATGTCAGGGGATACGCTTGTTCTAAGAAGATCAGATTGAAACATAACAAGACTAGAATAGAACACTGTAATCGATGTTGTTAACTTCAACATGTGATCAGAACATTGATTGATGTGTTCAGAACACAAAATAAGTGATCATGACTAGAATCGAACACTGTACTCGATACAACATGTGATCAGAACATTGATCGATGTGTTCAGAACACGAAATAAGTGATCAAGACTAGAATCGAACACTGCACTCAATACAACATGTGTTTAGAACATGTTAGGGGGTACCCTCGTTCTAAGAAGATCAGAATGAAACATAACAAGACTAGAATCGAACACTGTAATCGATGTTGTTAACCTCAACATATGATCAGAACATTGTTTGATGTGTTCAGAGCAAAAGTACAATTTTGATGATTTGCGCAGCTAACTCGCTCGGTAAACGATATAGCCAAAGTATAACTTCAAATTATTTACCTTCCATCATTCGTCTTGTGTGTAAAAATCAGTCGAACAAGTTATCGCATAAACATGGCTGAAAAAAAATCGTGATAGGGTATGGAACCCAGGGGTTACATCTTATCAGAAGGGCAAAAAGGATGAAAGGACTCTTCCTCCTCCTTACCGCACATTCCTTGGCTAAAGGGCTAATGGGCTAAAGGGCTAATGGGCTAAAGGGCTAAAGGGCTAATGGGCTAAAGGGCTAAAGGGCTAAAGGTGCAACAACCTCATCGATCGCTATCAGCAAGAACGCTTGTACTTTGTTAAGTGTAGAAAATTAATCTTTATTGGTAAATGGTTTTATGTTCAGAACAAGGAATGGAACCTAGGGGTTACGTCTTACCTAATAAAATCCCCGAGGTGCGATGAGTTACGTTTTTCGAACTAGTGTTTGGAACACTGAACTTTTCAAGATGGCAAGAGTGAGGTTAGCAATGTTCTGTTGTTGGATTTTAAATTCCGCGCTACAACATGCATAAGGTGGCAGCCCTTGAGGTTTACTCCCGTAAAGATGGCAAGAGTGAGGTTAGCAATGTTCCGTTGTTGGATTTTTAAAATTCCCCGCTATAACATGCAAAAGGTGGCAGCCTTGAGGTTTACCGCCGTAAAGATGGCAGCAGTGAGGTTAACGACGCTCCATTGTCCTTCAAAGTGAGGTTAGGGTTCGTCAAGAAGACAGCTGTCAAAAAAGCACGTGGCTATGTTTACCAAACAAGAGCACGTGGTCGTGACGTCACGGTCACGTAATCAATCCTTAGCTCGACGTCGCTAAGAGCAGCATTAGGATTAGCTATGCTTAAAAGTCTTGGGAACAGAGCAGCAGTATGAATTGCTAGGTTTCAAAGCGTGTACACATCACCTATCGATTTTACATACATCGACCATCGAACTAAACTTCATCCGCTAGATCGTGCTGCTATCTTAGCATGACTTTAAAGTACAATGAATAGCCATGTTTCAAAGCGTGTACACATTACCTATCGATTTTGCACGCATCGACTCTCGTACTAAACTTCTCCCGCTAGATTGTGCTGCTATCTTAGCATGACTAAGATGCATGAACTGAAAGTACGAAGAATAACCATGTTTTAAAGCGTGTACACATTACCTATCGACTTTGCATGTATCGACTCTCGTACTAAACTTCTGCAGGTAGATTGTGCTGCTATCTTAGCATAACTTATACGCATGAACTTAAAGTACAGAGAATAGCTATGTCTCAAAGCGTGTACACATTACTTATTAATTTTGCATGCAACAAATATCGTACTAAACTTCTTCCTCTAGATTGTACTGCTATCTTAGCATAACTTATACACATGAACTTAAAAGTAGAAAGAATAGCCATGTTTCAAAGCGTGTACACATTACTTATTGATTTTGCATGCATCAAATATCGTACTAAACTCCTTCCGCTAGATTGTGCTGCTATCTTAACACAACCTATACGCATGACCTTAAAGTAAAAAGGTGTGTACACATCACCTATCGATTTTGCATGCATCGAATCTCGTACTGAACTTCGTCCGCTAGATTGTGCTGGTATCTTAGCATAACTTATACACATGAACTTAAAAGTACAAAGAATAGCCATGTTTCAAAGCGTGTACACATCAACTATCGAATTTGCATGTATTGACTCTCGTACTAAACTCCTTCCGCTAGATCGTGCTGCTATCTTAGCATAACCAATACGCATGACCTTAAAGTAAAAAAGAATAGCCATGTTTCAAAGTGTGTACACATTACCTATCGACTTTGCATGCAACAAATATTGTACTAAACTTCTTCCGCTAGGTTGTGCTGCTATCTTAGCATAACCTGTACGCATGTACTTAAAGTACAAAGAATAGCCATGTTTCAAAGCGTGTACACATTACTTATTGATTTTGCATGCATCAAATCTCGTACTAAATTTATTCCGCTAGATTGTGCTGCTATCTTAGCATAACCTATACCAATGAACTTAAAGTACAATGATTAGTCATGTTTCAAAGCGTGTACACATCAACTATCGAATTTGCATGTATCGACTCTCGTACTAAACTTCTGCAGGTAGATTGTGCTGCTATCTTAGCATAACTAAGACGCATGAACTTAAAGTACAAAGAATAGCTATGTCTCAAAGCATGTACACATTACCTATCGATTTTACAAGCATCGACTCTCGTACTAAACTTCTTCCGCTAGGTTGTGCTGCTATCTTAGCATAACCTATACGCATGGCCTTAAGGTACAAAGAATAGCCATGTTTCAAAGCGTGTACACATTACCTATCGATTTTGCATGCATTGACTCTCGTACTAAACTTCTTCCGCTAGATTGTGCTGACATCTTAGCATAACTTATACACATGAACTTAAAAGTACAAAGAATAGCCATGTTTCAAAGCATGTACACATTACCTATGGATTTTGCATGCATTGACTCTCGTACTAATCTCCTCCCGCTAGATTGTGCTGCTATCCTAGCATAACCTATACGCATGACCTTAAAGTAAAAAGAATAGCCATGTTTCAAAGTGTGTACACATCACCTATCGATTTGCATGCAACAAATATCGTACTAAACTTCTTCCGCTAGATTGTGCTGCTATCTTAGCATAACTAAGATGCATGAACTGAAAGTACGAAGAATAACCATGTTTTAAAGCGTGTACTCATTACTTATCGATTTTACATACATCGACTCTCGTACTAAACTTCTTGCGCTAGATTGTGCCGCTATCTTAGCATAACCTGTACGCATGAACTTAAAGTACAAAGAATAGCCTTGTTTCGAAGCGTTTACACATTACCTAATGATTTTGCACGAAACGACTATCATACTAAACATTTCCCACTAGATTGTGCTAAAATCATGTAAGTGTGCTGCTATCTTAGCATAACCTATCGATTTTACATGCATCTACTATCGTACTAGACTTCTTCCGCTAGAGCATGTAGCAATCGCTTTTGAGTATCCATAACCCATGTGCATGAACTTAAAGCATAAAGATGAGCTATGTTCTAAAGCGTGTACACATCACCTATCGATAATGTATGTATCGAATATCGTACTAAACTTCTCCTGCTAGAGCGTACGAGTATCGCTTGTGCGTGCACGAACTTAAAGCATAAAGAATAGCAATGTATAAAAATCTTGTAAACAAAGCAGCAGCATTACGTATAGTTAAGATTAAATGCGTGCACACATCATGTATCCATGACGCACACAGTACTAAACTTATTCCATTAGAATGTACAAAGTTCGCATGTGTTTGTGCTGCTATCTTAGCATAGCCTATGTGAATGAACTTAAAGCTTAAAGAATAGTGATGTATAAAAATCTTGTGAACATAGCAGAGTGTTAACTACGTAGGTGTAGACATTGAACTTTACATGCTGAGGCAGCATACTACGTGACCGTGACGTCACGACCACGTGCTCTTGTTTGGTAAACATAGCCACGTGCTTTTTTGACAGCTGTCTTCTTGACGAACCCTAACCTCACTTTGAAGGACAATGGAGCGTCGTTAACCTCACTGCTGCCATCTTTACGGCGGTAAACCTCAAGGCTGCCACCTTTTGCATGTTATAGCGGGGAATTTTAAAAATCCAACAACGGAACATTGCTAACCTCACTCTTGCCATCTTTACGGGAGTAAACCTCAAGGGCTGCCACCTTATGCATGTTGTAGCGCGGAATTTAAAATCCAACAACAGAACATTGCTAACCTCACTCTTGCCATCTTGAAAAGTTCAGTGTTCCAAACACTAGTTCGAAAAACGTAACTCATCGCACCTCGGGGATTTTATTAGGTAAGACGTAACCCCTAGGTTCCATTCCTTGTTCTGAACATAAAACCATTTACCAATAAAGATTAATTTTCTACACTTAACAAAGTACAAGCGTTCTTGCTGATAGCGATCGATGAGGTTGTTGCACCTTTAGCCCTTTAGCCCATTAGCCCTTTAGCCCTTTAGCCCATTAGCCCTTTAGCCCATTAGCCCTTTAGCCAAGGAATGTGCGGTAAGGAGGAGGAAGAGTCCTTTCATCCTTTTTGCCCTTCTGATAAGATGTAACCCCTGGGTTCCATACCCTATCACGATTTTTTTTCAGCCATGTTTATGCGATAACTTGTTCGACTGATTTTTACACACAAGACGAATGATGGAAGGTAAATAATTTGAAGTTATACTTTGGCTATATCGTTTACCGAGCGAGTTAGCTGCGCAAATCATCAAAATTGTACTTTTGCTCTGAACACATCAAACAATGTTCTGATCATATGTTGAGGTTAACAACATCGATTACAGTGTTCGATTCTAGTCTTGTTATGTTTCATTCTGATCTTCTTAGAACGAGGGTACCCCCTAACATGTTCTAAACACATGTTGTATTGAGTGCAGTGTTCGATTCTAGTCTTGATCACTTATTTCGTGTTCTGAACACATCGATCAATGTTCTGATCACATGTTGTATCGAGTACAGTGTTCGATTCTAGTCATGATCACTTATTTTGTGTTCTGAACACATCAATCAATGTTCTGATCACATGTTGAAGTTAACAACATCGATTACAGTGTTCTATTCTAGTCTTGTTATGTTTCAATCTGATCTTCTTAGAACAAGCGTATCCCCTGACATATTCTAAACACATGATGTATTGAGTACATTGTTCGATTCTAGTCTTGATCACTTATTTTGTTTTCTGAACGCATCAATCAATGTTCTGATCACATGTCGTATCGAGTACAGCGTTTGATTCTACTCTTCTTATGTTTCGAAAGTCTAAACATGTACAATAATGTTATCGCTGCACACGCTTGCCTTCGCGATGCAGGTTTAAACTTGTTCGATATAAAGCTATGCCTTGACATAAGAGGCGGAGGAGGAGGTAGAGAAGGAGGAGGAGGAGGAGGAGGAGGAGGAGGAGGAGAATGATAAGGCCTTAACAGCCTATGTATAGTCGCCTTTGTTTAAAGATGATAGCTGTCAAAAGAATTTTTCAAATTATCCACCACCACATTTCAGCTAAAGAGGGCAGCAGGGTGCTCTGTTGATTAAGCACATAGAATTTCAAATTGCCCTCCACCACATGCATAACAGCAGCTGTTATCTTGCGCAGTAGCCTCTAAGCTAGCTTTCTTCATAAGAGTAGCCGCCATCTTGTGCGAGCACCCCTAGGCCGTCTCATAAGGAGCTATGTATAGTCACCATTTTGTGTCTGCCATCTTGCATAAGCATCCCTGGGACGTCTCAAGGCATCTTGTTTCTCATAAGAGCAGCCACCATCTTGTAGAAATAGATAGCTGCGAATGGCAAAGGGCTTAAGTAGGAATCGAACCGTTGATCTCATCATTAGACTATGTTTTTTCTTGTTCCTGATACTACGAACCTACGTATTAGGCGGAAAAATTTTGTCCGTTTTGCTCTACGATGCATCGTTTTCGAGATATTTAACATTTTGCATTTAAGCCTCCAAATTTAATGAATCGAACCTGCACGGCACGTTATACTCTCTACCATAGCTAAACCTGATCATGTTACGAAGACTCGCTTCAATACAAGCTAAAACAGAGCAAATGCCAAAGGGCCTAAGTAGGAACCGAACCGTTGATCCCATCATTAGACTATGATTTTCTTGTTCCTCATACTGCGAACCTAGGTATTAGGCAGAAAAAGTTTGTCCGTTTTGCTCTACGGTGCACTGCTTTCGAGATATTTAACATTTTGCATTTAAGCCCTAAATTTAATGAATCGAACTAGCACGACACGTTAGCCTCTAAGCTAAGAGCAGCAGCCATCTTGCGCAAGCACCCTTAAGGCGTCTCATAAGGAGACGTGTATAGCCGCCATCTTGTGTCCGCCATCTTGCGCAAGCATCCTTAGGGCGTCTCTAGCCATCTTGTGCAAGGACCCTTAAGCCGCCTCATAAGAGCAACCGCCATCTTGCGCAAGCATCACTAGGGTGTCTCATAAGGAGCCTTGTATAACCACCATCTTGCGCAAGCATCCCAAGGGCGTCTCATAAGAACCTGTGTATAGCAGCCATCTTGCGTAAGCACCCTTAAGGAGTCATGTATAGCCGCCATCTTATGCAATTAGCGTCGAGAGAGGACTGCTGTAGAATTTTTCTTTTTAAATTATCCACCACCACATTTCAAAGGTATCTAGCTAAAGATAGCAGCACTGCGTATGACAGGTGACGAATTTACATCTACTGCGATAAAGAGGGCAGCACGGTGCTCAAAGATGGCGGATGATAGCTGTCAAAAAAGCACGTGGCTATGTTTACCAAACAAGAGCATGTGGAATTTGCCGCCACCACATTTCAAACTAAAGAGGGCAGCACTATGCTCTGTTGATTAAAGATGGCGGATGGTAGCTGTCAAAAAGCACGTGAGTTTGTTTCCAAACAAGAGCATGTGGAATTTTTCAATTTGCCGCCACCACATTTCAAATGTATCTAGCTAAAGATGGCAGCACGGTGCTCTCTTGATGGCGGATGATAGCTAACAGAACTTTTCAAATTGCCCGCTACTACATGCTTAAGGTAGTAGTCATAAAGAGGGCAGCACGGTGTTCTGTAGATTAAAGATGGCGGGTGATAGGTGATGAAATTGCCCGCATGATAGCAGCACGGTGCTCTATTGATTAAAGATGGCGGATGACAGCTGTCAAAAAAGCACGTGGCTTTGTTTCCCAACAAGAGCACATAGAATTTTTCAAATTGCCGCCACCACATTTCAAAGGTATCTAGCTAAAGAGTACAGCACTGTGCTCTGTTGATTAAAGATGGTGGATGGTAGCTGTCAAAAAAGCACGTGAGTTTGGTTCCAAACAAGAGCACGTGGAATTTTTCAATTTGCCGCCACCACATAGAGGGCAGCACGGTGCTCTCTTGATTAAAGATGGCTGCTGTCACGTGGAATTGTCTGCTACCACAGGTATCTAGCTAAAGAGGGCAGCACTGAGGTTTGCGATGCAAGATGGCTGCTGTCAAAAAGCATTTTTCAAATTATCCGCCACCACATTTCAAAGGTAAGTAGCTAAAGAGGGCAGCACTGTGCTCTATGGATTAAAGATGGTGGATGACAGCTGTCAAAAAAGCACGTGGCTGTCAAAAAGCACGTGGATTTGTTTATCTCGAGCTAGTGAGGTTAAGTTGGTAGCACTAAGGTTTAGGCCCGCCAAGATGGCAGCACTGCCGATGACAGGTGACGCAAGAGGGCAGCACAGCGCTCTGTAGTTTAAAGATGGCGGATGGCAGCTGTCAAAAAGCATGTGGCTGTCAAAAAGCACGTGGCTTTGTTTATCTCGAGCTAGTTAGGTTAAGTTGGCACTACTGAGGTTTATTCCCGTCAAGATGGCAGTACTGAGGTTAGCGATGCGTTGTTGTCTGTCAAAAAGCACGTGGCTTTGTTTACAAATCTGTCAAAAAGCACGTGGCTGTCAAAAAACACGTGGCTTTGTTTACCTCATGCTAGTTAGGTTAAGTTGGCACTACTGGGGTTTAGGCCCGTCAAGATGGCAGTACTGAGGTTTGCGATGCGTTGTTGTCTGTCAAAAAGCACGTGGCTTTGTTTACAAATCTGTCAAAAAGCACGTGGCTGTCAAAAAGCACGTGGCTTTGTTTACCTCGCGCTTGTGAGGTTAAGTTGGCACTACTGAGGTTTAGGCCCGTCAAGATGGCAGTACTGAGGTTAGCGGTGCGTTGTTGTCTGTCAAAAAGCACGTGGCTTTGTTTATCTCGCGCTAGTTAGGTTAAGTTGGCAGCACTGGAAGAGGCCTCTGGCTGAGGTGGAGGAGGCCACTGGGAGGCCACTGGCTGAGGAGGAGGAGGAGGTGGCCACTGGGAGGCCACTGGCTGAGGAGGAGGAGGAGGCCACTGGCTGAGGAGGAGGCCTCTTCCGAGAGCCGGAGGAGGAGGAGGCCGCAGAACCCGTCTATTATACTACTAACGTTTTGTGAAAACAGAGTCTTGCACGGAAGTCGTTAGGTGATTTATAACATTATTTCCAGGTGTACGCCCTCCACATAGAAAGACCGTGCGTAAAATCGTAAACAAAATGAGAGGAACTGGTTCTTTACTCGATAAGAAGTGTTAACAACTTATACTCTATGAGGAAAACGTAAATAAAATAGCAGAAATATTAGAAAACACTCTACTCCTACAAAATCCCTAAGGCTGCTAGGGCAAGAAGCCGGGGTTTCGAAGAGCTCAGCACGGGGGGCTACGGAAATGTTAACATTGAAATGTGTGGATGCAGAAGAGAACATTTTCCAACATCTCCTTTCATAATGCATGAGCTTATTTTCTTAACTATTAATTACTAATTTTCTTCATTATCGTTTTCTTAATTCCTATTTTATTAATTTTAATTGTTATCTCATGTCGCACGGATAAAGTGAGCGAAGTGCTGTACTTGCTGCTATGCCGCGGAGCGGGTAGTGATGAGTCAACGAGAGGCAGATAAGCTGGGCGCGTCTACCGGCCAACCGATGAGAGAAACGCAATGAAGATCATTTCGAAATTAAAATCAGGACAGAAAAGTCACTATTACAATTTCGATGTATAAGAAAACAGTTTTTTCCGTGCTAAATACAGAACAATAAAATATATGTTCTTACCTGAGGGTAGTCTCCATCTTTCGTCTGGTAATCAAACACGTAGAAATAGGATTTCGTGTTTGAAGGTCCAGGGTTGGATACTACTTTATGACTCAGAAGATCTCCAGTCTGCACCAGGGGAGCTACGAACTCGGCATCACTCAGTGCAGCAACAGTGGCATCCCTGGTATTGATAGGATGTTGAACTGTCCTCTCCCAGTCCGTATACTCGTTAACGACAGTGAAGAAAATCTCCGATAAATGATAAGTGTAAGCATTACGAACGTAGGTCCTTATGATCTTGTCCCTCCTCTCACCTTCAAACCCGGCTTGAATATCTGTGGCCGAGAATCTCCACAGAGCCTCGCTAGTCACCACACCGAACAGTAAATCATACCTGTTGCCACCTGCATGATTCGCCATGGCCGCTAAGGTAGCATCTCCACTTCTTTTCATATTGTTATTACTAATCATGTTATTGTTATTCCCGGCGAAACTCTGAACATCATGAGGTAAATAGGTTAATATTTCTTTCTGGAAGTCCGTTTTTATCACAACACCGTCAACACTAGGACCCCACGAACTGAGGTACGTCGGCGCATTCACGTCAGCTTTCATGAGATCTTCAAGCGGGACTTCTCGAAGACAGTCTACGATGTTCTCGTGGTCTCTGTAGAGATCTTCAGGTATGGAGCAGTTGACTTGACGAGCCAGGCGGACCGCATAGCTCACCGGATCTTCAACTATAGCCCAGCTGCTCAGAGCTGACCCGGACAACAGGATGGCGCGGTGGAACAGACCTGCAATGAGAAACAGAAACCTTCATAAACAACGAATATAACTCAAGTCGCTGAAGGTAACGATAAAGGTTTTAACAATAATATTTAGCAAGGTAAGTTTCTGGCTGTGTTTAACCAAAGGTAGGTTTTGCGTGAGGGATGAGGGTTAAGTTCCCCTTCCCCTGTTGCATTCACTTGCTAATTTTAGGAGCAACATACAAGGTTGGGAAAGAACACAAGAGGAGTTCGGACTTCCTCCGTAAAGGACAATGTGCACAACATAGTGGATAAAATGAAAGTCGGTCAGAAGCAAAAAGCAATCGACTGAAGACAATATTTCAGTCAGTGGAGTAGAGTTGCCAATAAATTTCTGAGGAGAAAAGTGATTAATTTAGGCCATCGTAATGAAAACGTTTCTGTCAGTGAAAAATGTAATCAGCCAGCTGGAAAAAAAGGTTAACATGAATGTGTGATATATCAATGATAATGAAAAACAATCAAGGCGAAATACAATAAGGACTGCGATGAAAAGTACGACTCATTTTGTTATGACGGCAACCTAGGTGTAACATTCTATAAGTACGGTACATTTAAAAGATTACGGAAGTTTTACGAAAGTGCAGTAGAAAATTGGCCTCCAGACCCAAATTATGTAGCCTATTTAACCAACTTCGCAGATCATGGACTGCCCAGTAGCGGAGCTAGGAAGCTCCCCCCCCCCCCCACCCGCAAGCAATAATTAAAAATGGGCCTCTCGTTTCGTGTTAAGGAGAGTTACAAGTTTATTTCGTCGTTTATTACAATAAACAGCAACGACAACGATAATGATAATGTGCTTTTTATTTTTCGTGTCTGTCTGTTTGTTCCACCATCACGGCGAAACGGCTAGATAGATTTCGACCAAACTTCATATTAATTAAGAGTATACTCATCCCGTGAAAGGGGTTGGTATGCATATGATTTAAAACTCTCTGCGCAGGCGGAGGGTTTATAGGGAACCCAGAACAGTTTTATTGCATTTTCTCTTTTAGTATTGATTTTCTGTAAAATCCGTGCTCTGTATGTGAAACTTCTCTTCATTATAAACAACATTTTTAATGTTCATAATTTCGCTTACTCTTCAAATGACGGGGAAAATTGCTATATTCGGCGGGTCTCATGCTCTGCATTGTGTGACCGACAGACCGACAACGAACATACAGGTTAACATGGTAACGTCTCTAACTGATTGCCAGCAGGGAAGTACCATATTGCCATTTTCTTCAAGTGAGACGTCAATCGGCCATTCTGCGGGATATTGGCGGAATACCGTTGGAGGTTACAATCGTCCTTGAATAGCACTAAGGGGCGTTGTTAATATTTGAACAGGACCGCGGACTGAGGCCCATTATTTCACACCATAAAGTGATTTCTGGCGTTTGCTCTAATTTTTACTGTATTTCTGTTCTACTGTTTTCAGCTTTGATTTCTTGCCTCTGGCATGCCTCTTTAGGCTTAAGTAATAACACCATAAGTCATCTGTTTACCTAAGAATCCTTGCGCTTAAATTTCTCCACTGTTACCGCTTTCTTATACGTCTAACTCATACCATCTCGATTTGGCATTTTATTTCACAATGCATCCACTTGGTATTTAAATATTGTCCTGTACGACTGTCCCCAGTTATTATCATATTTCCTATTAATTTCAACTTCCTTATCTGTATTACTTTCTTTCTTAATTACTCCTTATGCATGCGAGTGCTAATCCCGAAACTTGGACACTCTTTTCTTTGAGGGAAAATTCTAAGCTGTTCAAATATCGAAATATGGATGCAATTTTAATAACTCCCGAACTCGATTGTGATTGGCAGTAGGAAATGTGGCCTGCCATTATCAACAAAACTTCCCCATTGCCTATTGTTGGGAGATCAGAAGAATGCACATGCCCGATGAGGCACGGGGCGAAGGGGTTTTAACCAGCAGAGCCCGTGACGCAATGGTTACCATAGTAACTCCGCTACTACCCAGGCGACTTTATATTATCTTCTACTAGTAGCTCTTCGCTCTTGTCAGTTGTAATCCAGCAAACTGCAAGTGTGAGTCAATATTTTCGTGTAGCAGATAAGAGCAGATAAGAGCCGATCTGTCTGGGCAGAGCAGGAAGTTCGTGCTTGCAGACCACATTCCTCATTCGTGCATTCTTCTCATCTCCTCACAGTACCTTACATCGGAAACTTATGGAGTCCTCCCTGTTTTGTTTCTCGGATATCGCTCAGAGACATGCAATTTAATATAATCTTACTCTGTGATTTTACAGTAATTTACGGAAATTCCGTGTACAGTGTACAGTAGAATACCGTAGCGAAGCAAGGGTACATTTGCTAGTTAAGAAATATTCTCTTTCCTAGGACAAAACAATTTACGACTCAACCGTCCATCGTAAGCCTACTTAACAACAGTGAGTGCCGAGAGTTATAAACCGGCTCGAAACTTCAGTGTTTAGAGTTTAGATAAGGAGGATATCTTTGTTATCGCATTTTCACTGACTACTGGATTCTCAGAACTGGCTAATTTCTTCAAAAGCTTTGTTGATTGTTGTGAGTGGTAACAAGGGATTGTTATTATTGGAACAGGTTGGAAACCCCGCATTCTGTCATAAGTAACTACCGTACTCCTATTGACGAAAGAGGCTCTGTACTACGGCGGCCTAAGTTTGGAATAACCCTCTGTAATACAAATAATACTGTGTTGTGTGCTGTAGCTTTACCAATATGTAAAATCACTCTTTAGCTTCTGAAGTAAGAAGCAGTCATGGGCCCCTCACAAGCCATGCCCCCCGCCCGCCCCACGGGGTCTGCGAGGTCCTTATTGCCGGAACTGGGACTGCCGCAAAACAAAGCGTACCAAAGAAACATTTTTCTCTTTTCTTTCTTCTATTCAAGAGGGTCCCTGAAGGCTACTTCAGCGATCTGACCCAAGAACTGTTAAGTCAAATCTACAGTAATTCTTTGAGGAACGTACATAGAAGACGAATGGTTCCTCTAGCTCATATCATTATCCCTTTGATGGTGATTCCAGAGAGCAAGCACTACTCCTTGTAATAAGGAAGTGTGATCTGTCTCTCTTCCAGTCGACTTCAGTTGCCTGTCGAGAATGGGTCTCAAAACGCACTGCACATAGCAATATGAATATGCTACGCGTCAAAGCAAAATTTACAATTTGTTTGTATAATCCTTCTTTAAAATATTCAACCCTTCCAGTAGTCAAAACTTATTTTCACGAGCAAAGTGGCTGAATATTAATTTATTATAATACGTATCAATGTTAACGTTCTTTGCTATAGAAGTGAAGCGTGGACCCTAAGGAAATGCGATGAGAGAATAATAACTACAGCTGAAATGAAATACATGCGGCGAACAGCAGCAGTTACTAAGTGGGAACACAAAATAAATACAGAAGTGCTGAATGATCTTAAAACCAGACCTGTATTGGAATACATCTATGAACACCAGAGAAATTGGTTAGAACACCTAAGCAGGATGGACAGAAGTAGGATCACTAAAGCGGTCATAAACTACTGTCCCGGTGGGAAGAGATCTCTGGGACGCCGCAGGAAGAGATGGCGCGAAAATGCAAATTTTTTATATTTAAAGTAACAGGACGAATACATGAAAAGATGATGATGATGATGATGATGATGATGATCAATGTTGACATAAAATTGTAAAATATTGGTATCTTATAATTAGAAGTGATAAGCTTTAACAGCTTCATTTCAAGCAATACTAATCCCGTATTGACTATAATCAATCAATGAATATTCAAGATAAACTTAAATATTATAATTAAGCGGTCCGCCTATTCAATACAATATATAATTTATTAATATATAGGACATGTTTCGTCCCCTAAGGGACATCATCAGCTAATAATAAATTAATATTAATATATCAGAAATAAATATTTAAATTGGAAAGACACATTAAAATTTATGACAATTTAAAATAATATCTTCAAATTTTGTTAAAATTGTAATTCATAAGACAGGTAAAACAGTTAAATTGTCCATATTTCTCTTGTTGATGTTCTTGGAAAATACCAGTTTTGCTTATAAAATCTTAAAATATCATTTGTTGTAAATAGCACACTTCACTTGTATTCCTTGGTGAAAGATTTGTTGAAACTTAATAAGCATTCCTTAGATGGTATACTAAAATTTAAATGCTTCAGAATTTAAAGTCAGATCGGGGCCTTACCTCGGTAGAAGTGAGTCCTTCTCCGCACATCGGGGCCAATAATAAGGAATCAAATTATATCCATTACCACACAGAACTTTACCATCACGGAACAGCACCTTGTGTCTGTTGATCATTCATTGCCTCTGTTGGTTTCCTTCGTTTACGTCTCTCGCAGACGGTTGTTGCTCTCTTGGTTATTGACTATACTCCGCACTACTTTACTTCTAAATTGACGTTTACCGGGCGAGTTGGCCGTGCGGTTAGGGGCGCGCAGCTGTGAGCTCGCATCCGGGAGATAGTGGATTCGAACCCAACTGTCGGCAGCCCTGAATATGGTTTTCCGTGCTTTCCCATTTACACACCAGGCAAATGCTGGGCTGTACTTTAGTTAAGGCCACAGCCGATTCCTTCCCATTCCTAGGTCTTTCCTGTCCCGTCGTCGCCACAAGACCTATCTGTGTCGGTGCGACGTAAAGCAAAAGAGCAACAAAAAATTGACGTTTTGGCTGGTTTTTGGTCTGTTTGGTGGTTATGCGCTGAAACATAGACATCCAACCATTCCCCAGCTGCCATTCCTATCGACTTATATCGGCAGAGTGTGATCTAGAAACCTATTTGCCAACTCTAATATTTACATTCACCTCCTGGTTAACGTATCCACTGACCTCAGAGTCACTTTCTTGTCATTCCCGAACTACACTGAGACATTCTAAACACGCATGAAAAGCTAATGAATACACGGAACTAAAAGAAACTAAAACTATTTTTATACTCTGAGCTACTAAACCTCTATTTTACTAACTTATGCTATGTTAAACTGTGGTAACGCTATACTGTATTATACTAGAGAGATAAAGACTAACATGAAAAACACAAATTACAGAAGAAGAATGCAAAAGATCGCGAACCGTGCCGAATACCATACACGCCGAGCGAGATAGGTTAGCCATGTGGCGAATGTAAACATTAGAGTTGGCAACTAGGTCTCGAGATCCCGCTCCGCCGATGTAAGTCGATATGAATGGCAGCTTGGGATTGGTTGGATCACGGCCGATAGGATCCCTCGCTGCGCAGAGCTAGCTAGAGCGACGCATCAAGTCGGCCGTGGTTGGATGTCTTTGTTTCAGCGCATAACCACCAGACAGAGCCAAAATCAGCCAAAACGTAAATTTAGTAGTGAAGCCGTGCGGAGTACAGGTCATCTAATGTAAAGAGAGCGCATCCTTCTTTCCTGACTTTCTCTCGTCTTATACTTCAAGCGATCGTTCTTTTACGAGTTTTTCTCACTTTCTTATAATCATCTTCACAACTTTTCCTTGTCATTATGGACCAATGACCATCCACGCGGTTTTACACCCATGACAAAAACCATCGACTGTGAACACAGTATTTCCATGTTAGCAATATTCAGCGTTGCTAGGAACAAAATAACAAAACTCTTAAATTCATGAATTCTGTTATCGTCGGGAAAACTGTATAAGATATAAATGATCGGAAAATGTGTTCTCTATAACTTTTGTTTCTGGATCCTCTGAAAAAAGATACACTATAGACAATATTGGACAGTGCCGTATTCTCCCGTACTAAACTGAGAGACATGTTGACAGTGGCGCACCTGGCGGCCCGACCTTACACATCACGTGGCAAGATTCAAACTACAAAAGTTGCATCTTAAAATTGACTGAAATAATGTTTGTGCTTTGTCCTACTACGAAAGATTAATACTAATACTGATAGAAAAAATGAAACTCAATAATGATTCAGCTTTTTCCGAATCCTTGGCTGAATGGTCAGCGTTGAGGCCTTCGGGTCAGAAGGTCCCGGTTTCGATTCCCGGCTGGATCGGGTATTTTAATCGCGTCTTATTAACTGGTTGTTCGTGCATGTTCCAACACAACGTATTTTAATAGGCACAAATTATAAAAAACAAGTTTATTTTGCTAAATTTATAATAACTCGTCAGAGGAAAAACATAAAACAAGTTTCAACTGAACTCCTTGCTGCAAAAGTCACAGAATGTAATTTCACCATTCGATGTGAAATGGAGAAACTCCTGTAACCACTTTATTATAATAATAATAATAATAATAATAATAATAATAATAATAATAATAATAATAATAATAATAATAATAATACCGAGCTCGATAGATGCAGTCGCTTAAATGCGACCAGTGCCCATTATTCGGGAGATAGTGGTTCGTACCCCACTTTCGGTAGCCCTGAAGATGGTTTTCCGTGTTTTCCCATTTTCACACCAGACAAATGCTGGGGCTGTACTATAATTAAGGCTACGGCCGCTTCCTTCCCACTCATAGCTCCTTCCTCTCCCATCGTCGCGATAAGATCTATCTGTGCCGGTGTGACGTAAAGCCACTAGCATAAATAAATAAATACATACATAAATAAATTAATTAATAATAATAATATTAATATGGACACATCCAAAGACTCTCAACAACAAGACTTACATATAAGATCGTGACATACAGTAGAAAAGAGTCTATCATGGATACAAGAAGTCCAAAAAGACTAGAAGAAAGCCCAGAGAGATACATCAGAAATATTAGACAGAAACCTGTTCCGTAGAAAAAGTAAACAGATGGGTAGTACAGCCAGCGAATGAAGTTCCAAGGAGACCGGGAACCAAGTGGACTGAAGAAAGGAAGAGAGCCCACGGAAAAACATGAAAGCCATGGAAGAGCAGAAAGGCCAATCATAAAAGCGCTCCGTGATCCAACAGGGTCCATACGCAAATAATAATAATAATAATAATAATAATAATAATAATAATAATAATAATAATAATCGCCTCTGTGGTGAAGTGGTTAGTTTGATTAGCTGCCATCCCTTGAGGGCCGGGTTCGATTACCTGGTCGGCCACGAAATTTGAAAAGTGATACGAAGACTAGAACGGGGTCTACTCAGCCTCAGGAGGTAAACTGATTAGAGGGATTCGATTCCCACTTCAGCCATCCGCGAAGTGGTTTTCTGTGGTTTCCCTATTCTCCTCCAGGTAAATGCCGGGTAACCACTTTAACCACTTTCTAATAAAAGACGACTTAGAATCTGACAATTTCGGCATTATTCGTAGTGTATAGTACACTACTATAATAAGTTTCAAGGCCGCGCCGCTAGGTGCGCTGCCAATCGATGTCATGCGATATCTCGCAAAGTGGCACATATTCTCTACTATAGTGTATTTGATTATAGCCTCCAACATATGTTGTAGTGAGAATGGATGTACAACCTCTTCAGCAGAATTTTCATCAATAAGAATTAAGCCATTGAGACAGTTCTACTAGCCAAATGCTTTACGTAGTGGTAGGCCTATCTATCTTTGTTGTCCAGAACTATGGCATTACTCGCCAGACGCTATATCAATAACGGATGCCTGTAGCAGTAATCCCTTAGCAGCTGTAATAAGTCACAGTTAAGCTGCATCATCTCTCAGATATATCACAGCGACATTGCAGCCAACTTGCGGATAAAAACTTTCAAGACAAGTGTGAAAGAAGAGAGAAAGAGAGTTAGAGAAAAATAAAATAAAAGGATTTCTCTTTGGTTTCAGACCGTGAAAAGGGAGGAGAAATTGTTTCCACCAACTTTCTACTATTCTTATTACATAAGTGGCCACCAACTCTTTGACTCTTGAGTTGAAGGGAGGGGAAGGTTGAAAAAAAAGTAGCGAAGTTATCAAGCAGAAGAATATCCAAAGATTTAAATAGAAAACACTGCGAGTGTGTTGGATTGGTCATGACGTTTACTCTTGTGGAGAGAACAATTCTGAGGAAGATACTGGGATCCCAAAGGATTGAGGATGGATCAAAGAGAAGTAAAGGGAACCAAGAATTACATCCCAAGACGGAAAAAGATCTCAGATACCATCCTGATGACGAGGGCCATGTTCTTCCGACATGTCTGCAGAATGAACCCGGAAAAACTGATCAATCCGATAATAAGATTTTATCATCAGAAAAACTAGGGTACGCTGGTATCACGAGGTGAAGAAGGACCGGAAATAAATGGGGATACAAGGAATGGAAATCAGAACAGGGATGCTTTCAAGTCAAGGATCAAGACCACCAAATTTAGACCCGGTACCAAAACACTGTGGACAGAAAAAGGGAGGAGATTGTAAAGTGAAACGATGATGGAGAATTGGACGAGGATTAAAGCCCAGAAACAGATGAAGCTGATTTTGCATTAACGTGGTCCATAGTCCGCCTAAATGAATGAAGAACTTTTGTTCTTCTTCTCGTAGTGCCTTAGCCGTACTGCACGATGGCAGTCATCATCAAGATTTCCGACTTTCTGCTGACGTTCTCCTCAAGATATTCGATACCATTTTCTCACCTTCTGTAACAGTCGCTTGCCAATGCTAAATGATCATACACCGATATACACCAATGGCGGAGGTCAGCAATTGACCTAACGCCTCTCATGCACATTTCATTATTTTGAAAATTCACGATCTGGGAATTGAGAGTGCAGTATTAATTATTTTGGTTAACGGATATGGTTTTCATAAAAAGGAACCACTTTTCCCTTTGCGAAAATCAAAGGATCATAAATATGTCAACAGGTCATGGCCATCCGTCCATAACTTACATCACAGCCTGCACGGTTGCTAGGTAACATTGTCTGACCATCCATCCATACCTTACATCACAGCCTGCACGGTTGCTACGTAACACTGTCTGGCCATCCGTCCATAACTTACATCACAGCCTGCACGGCTGCTACGTAACATTGTATGACCATCCATCCATACCTTACATCACTGCCTGCACGGTTGCTAGGTAACATTGTCTGACCACCAATCCATACATTACATCACTGCCTGCACGGTTGCTACGTAACATTGTCTGACCACCAATCCATACATTACATCACTGCCTGCACGGTTGCTACGTAACATTGTCTGACCACCAATCCATACAATACATCACTGCCTGCACGGTTGCTAGGTAACATTGTCTGACCACCAATCCATACATTACATCACTGCCTGCACGGTTGCTACGTAACATTGTCTGACCACCAATCCATACATTACATCACTGCCTGCACGGTTGCTACGTAACATTGTCTGACCACCAATCCATACATTACATCACTGCCTGCACGGTTGCTACGTAACATTGTCTGACCACCAATCCATACATTACATCACAGCCTGCACGGTTGCTAGGTAACATTGTCTGACCACCAATCCATACATTACATCACTGCCTGCACGGTTGCTAGGTAACATTGTCTGACCACCAATCCATACATTACATCACTGCCTGCACGGTTGCTACGTAACATTGTCTGACCACCAATCCATACAATACATCACTGCCTGCACGGTTGATAGGTAACATTTTATGACCATCCATCCATACCTTACATCACAGGCTACGTCGTTGCTGGGGTAACACCTCCATCGCACACTTTCTCGCGTTAAGGTTACACAAATTTTCGGATGATCCCCAGACATAGGACTATTTATGTAAAAAAAAAAAAAAAAAAAAACAATAATCGCAACTGGCGGCGCTGAAGTATGACAGTTTCAATTTTCCTTTGAACGTATAGCGAATGTAAACATAACTCACACTTTCGGTTTACTCTTGGAATATCATTTATAAATTGTATAGAAATTGTATGTAAATATTGCTATAATTACTGGTGGATATATACGTACGTCGTAGCCACTGGTGCCAAGACCGTTTCTACTAAGCACACCCTACGCTAATCAATTAGGTACAAGTTTGACATGAACTCCAATACAATAGAAAACAAGTAAAAATGTTCGGTAAGATCTGAATTGGAGTATGGTTATGGGTAATTTTCAAGAAAAGAGTAGTGTTACGAAAACGTTGCCAACTTTGGGCTCGGGAGATTTGGGAGTAAGGAGAATAGCTGTTCGACTGAAGGGTTTGTTGTGAGCTGGCAGTGAGGGATGGCTGGAAATGACATTAGTAGGCGATTACGCTTGAGAGGGGCTTTAAGTGGTAGGAAATCTCATAATATGAAGATGAAATTGGAATTTAAGAGGAAAAATAGTGATAAAAATGCATTTGAAAAAAGAGGAATTGTAAATGACTAATACGGAGTCTGCCACCTGGGAGGCAGCCCTAAATGCAGGTCAATGGTGACTGATTTGTTGATTAAATAAATACGGTGTGTAACAGCACAAATTGAGCATTATTATAACTGGCTCACGGAATCTAAATTCCATCGTCAGTATAAATGATTAAAATTTACATTTAAAATGAGCCTAAAATTTTAAAATCTCCACATACACTTTGCCAAACAAAGTCACCTCCGTACAGGCCACGAAGGCCCTTGGAGGAGTGGAAGTTAAGGCTTCCACCATTGTTAACCGCGGCACATGATGGGGGTAGAGTGGTTAGCTCTACGCCCGGCCGCCTTTGCCCCCAGGAATTAACTTGGTACTCATTTTTGTTGTAGGCTTAGTGAACCTCATGGCCATATACATAAACTTTGCCACTGATTAGAAATTAAATTAGCGACCAGTTCCTTTTGATCTGGTTCTAGAAAGTTTGGTCGAATATCAGTAAGCGTGGGTCAGTGTTCACTAATGAAGTTTAAAATACTCGGTATCAGATAAAAACGAACTGGTAACCAATTCAATTTCTACTCAGCGGCACTTTTTTTTTTTTTTTTTGGTGGATATTCGGGAATGTATATTTTAATATGATGATGACATTTGCATTCCGAATACTTGTTATAATAAATTTTAATTTATGCTGATACTGCTGTATTTTGTTACAATTGTATTGTAAATCGACAGTATTGTTTTAAATATTATGGCTTTGCCATTTTAAGATTACTGTGCACGCCGAGTTTTGTAGGAAAATAACATGTTTATGAGTGAATTCTCTTTCTTTCGAGGTATAATAGTGGCTGTGTTGTATTTCTTCGGACCGGGCTGAGTGGCTCAGTCGGTTAAGGCGCTGGCTTTCTAACCCCAACTTGGCAGGTTCGATCCTGGCTCAGTCTGGTGGTATTTGAAGGAGCTCAAATACGACAGCCTCGTGTCGGTAGATTTACTGGCACGTAAAAGAACTCCTGCGGGAATAAATCCCGGCACCTCGGCGTCACCGAAGACCGTAAAAGTAGTTAGTGGGATGTAAAGCAAATAACATTATTATTATTATTATTATTATTATTATTATTATTATTATTATTATTATTAGTAGTAGTATTTCTTTGGGCCATCAGTGCATAGGCTGGTTCGATGCAGCTCTCCATGCTACCCCATACTGTGCTACGTAAATACTATATTCTACATCTGTCTAATCTGTTTTGTCATATTCTTACATTGGTCTACTCCTACTGTTTTTACTGCCTACAATTCCCTCAAAACTCACCAAACAAGTCCTGGGTGTCTTAAGATGTGTCCTATCATTTTATCTCTTTTCGTCAAATAGAGCCAAATCGATCTCCTCTTAGCAATTCGTTTCAGTATCTCTTCATTCGTGATTCGATCCACCCATCTCACCTTCAGCATTCTTATGTGACACCACATTTCAAAAGCTTCTATTCTGTTTTTTTCTGAGCTAGTTATCGCCCATGTTTCAATTCCATACAATGCCCCGCCCCAGGTCAAAGTCATCGGAAACCTATTTCTAATTCATGTGTCAATGTTCACAGTGAGCAAATTTCTTTTCTTAAGAAGGGCCTCCCTTGCTTGTGCTAGTCTGCATTTTTTTTTTTTTTTTTTTTTTTTTTTTGGTATTTGCTTTACGTCGCACCGACACAGATAGGTCTTATGGCGACGGTGGGATAGAAAAGGCCTCGGAATTGGAAGGAAGCGGCCGTGGCCTTAATTAAGGTACAGCCTTGCCTGGTGTGAAAATGGGAAACAACGGAAAACCATCTTCAGGGCTGTCGATAGTGAGGCTCGAACCCACTCTCTCCCGCTTACTGGATACTGGCCGCACTTAAGCGACTGCAGCTATCGAGCTCGGTAGTCTGCATTTTATGTCCTCCTTATTTCTGCCATCATTAGTTATTTTACAACCCAAGTAACAATATTCATCTACTTCCTTTAAGACTTCATTTCCTTTTCTAATATTACCTTGATCACCTGACTTCTTCGACTGCACTCCATTACCGTCTTTTTCTTTACACGTTGCTTTACGTCGCACCGACAGAGTTGGGTGTTACGGCGACGATGGGCCAGGAAGGACTAGAAGGGGGAAGGAAACGGCCGTGGTCTCAATTAAGGCACAGCCCTAGCATTTGTCTGGTGTGAAAATGGGAAACCATTACTTTTTTTAAAGAGTTTATTTATAATCATCTCCTACTCCTTCTCCATACCATTCAGCAATTTCTCCAGATATTCTGTCAGGCTCCATGGCCAAATGGTTAGCGTGTTGGCCTTTGGTAACAGGGTTCCCGAGTTCGATTCCCGGCATAGTCGGGAATTTTAACCATAATTGGTTAATTTCTCTGGCATGGGGCAGGGTGTATGTGTCGTCTTCATCATCATTCCATCCTCATCACGACGCAGAGGTCGCCTACGGGCGTCAAATCAAAAGACCTGCACCTGGCGAGCCGAACATGTTCTCGGACACTCCCGGCCCTGAAAGCTATACGCCATTTCATTTCCAGATCTTCTGCAGAGTCAAATAAAATAAAAATATCACGGCAACTCTCACAGTTTTGATTTCCTCTCCTTGGATTGTGATTCCTTTTCCAAATTCCTCTTTGATTTCCGTTATCGCATGTTTTATGTAAACATTGAAAATGAGAGGGGACAAACAGCAGCCTTACCCTACTCTTTTGTGGATTACTGATTCTTGTCCATAGCCTTCTTTGTGTTGTATATTACTTCCGAAATGACCCTCGTATTAGCGGACATAGTCTAAATCAAACTTCTACATGGAGATCTGGTCTGTAACCAACGAACCAATATTATTTTGTTTTGGAATTGCGCGTTATCAATCCGTACTCGCTCCCTTTCTATTCAAATTCCAATACATTGTGTTTGACTTTCAATGTTCCATTCCGTTTTGGGATATCGATTCCAGATACCTACAGCAGTAAGAGTCAACAGTCGAGTCTGACCGCACTCGAATGCACAGAGAACACAGTTTACATTTCCTAATGTAAATGTTTGCAAGTATGTTTCTGTACGAGGGTTACCTGTTAACGCTATTTCGAATCTCAATGAAGCTGCAGCAGTTCAAATTCCCATTATATTCTTTTAAAACCTTTTCGGTCTCTGGCTGTATGAAACACAGTCCAGCAGTGCTCCACTGGTATTAATGCCTAGTCACGTTATATTCTCACCGAAAACCTGCACCCTCTCATGAAACATGCTACCTTTCCTTTCATTAAAGCACTTAATATAACGAGTCGATGACTTAATAGAGACGTCGTCACGTAGGTGCTCTAGGGAGCCGGTGTTACTTGCTCCGCTCGGGACGAGTGTTTGTCACGTGACAAGAGAGCAGCAGTCAGGCGGGCTGCATACCGTGAACGTACTGTACTTGCACCACTGGCCTTCAGTACATACAACGTCATGCACTACCCCTACTTCTTCCCTACTTGCTCGCTAAGCTGCTCTCGTTCCTCGAGAGCGGGGAGCAAACTGGCTCCGAAGGCATTTCGCTCTCGATTGACGATACCTGACTTAATACGAGGCACGTCCGGAAAGTAAGTTCCATTTCAATTTATCTCCGCTGCAGCGCTGCGATCGCAGTTCCGCACATGCACGGTAGACGCTCTGTATCAAGCAGAAGAAGGGTGTGCCATTTTGAGCTTGCTGTCAGCTACGTACGCTTTGTTGTGCTTGTTTACAATGTCGGTGTTGATTGAAAATCCCGCCGCTTCTAAAATCAGATCTGTGATTCGTTTTCTGAATGCTAGGAAAGTGAAACCAATTGAAATTTATCGGCAAATTTGCGAAGTTTACGGACAAAATGCGATGAGTGATTCAATGGTGAGAAGGTGGGTCTGACAGTTCAATGAAGGACGTAGTGATGTGCACGATGAAGAACGAAGTGGGCGTCCATCTTTGGTTACAGAAGAACTGGTTCTTACTGAGCAACACAAAACAAAACGGATGGGTAGTGCACTTCAGTTTTTGACCCGTTATAATGAAGGCGGCGAAGAATTTCTGACACAGATAGTCACAGGAGATGAAACTTGGGTTTCTTACGACACCCCTGAAAGTAAGCGGCAATCAATGGAATGTAGGCACACTTCATCCCCAGCAACGGTTAAGCCGAAACAAATCTTGACACCTCGAAAAATGATGTGCACAGTTTCCTGGGACTGCGAAGGCATCTTACTCATTGATTACCTACCGCGTGGTCAAACAATGACAGCAGATGTTTATTGCGAGACACTTAGGAAATTGCGCCGCGCAATACAGAATAAGCGCCGAGGATTGCTGTCAAAAGGTGTGTTTTCCTTCACGACACGAAAAACCTCCTACAGGGATTTGACTGGGACGTGTTTGACCATCCTCCGTACTACCCTGACCTCGCTCCTAGCGACTTTCATCTGTTCTTACATCCTTGGCGGTCAACACTTCAACAGTGACGAAGAGCTGAAAGAAAATGTTTCCAACTGGTTAAAGACACAGGCGGCAAACTTCTATGAAGAAGGTATACAAAAACTTGTGCCCCGCTATGACAAATGCCTGCAAAATTTCGGCAGTTATGTGGAAAAGTAGTTTAAGAGTTGTAAAATTTTGTGCAATAAATAATTTTTCTGTATCTGTACACAATTTAGTTTTATTACCAAACGGAACTTACTTTCTGGACGTACTTCGTATTAAGAAACCTGTTCAATATGTTACACTAGCCGACAGGCCCGTGCTTCGCTACGGAATGAGTAGGTGGCACACAGCCGGGCACACTCCTCTGCCGTATTCCGTTAAGTGCGCACACTTGTCGATATGAACCACTGACCACGCGGTTTTACACCTTAAGAGAATCATTAATAAAACCATCGCCAGTTAACATGATTGAACAATATTTCCATGTTAGCAATGCTCGGCGCTGATACGGACTAAGCAACAAATGTCAAAATTCATGAATTCTGTTATCACAGTCGGTACGGTAAAATTGTATTAAGACATAAATGATGGGAAATTGTATCCTCTATAACTTTCCTTATTTAGTACTTTTCGATGGGACAAATAAAATAGGTATATAAAAATTAAATTTTAGGCCTCTTCCCCTAAACTACAACTTCATGTAGCTTGTTTAAAGTGATTTACAACCTAGACTGTAGCGCCTTATTTCCCACCTTGACATACCGATTTTCATTAAATTACGTTCACCCATATCCCAGATAACCCTGACGTCCTTCCAGAAGGATGAATTGGTAGTATGATTTCAACACCATCTAGCGGTGAACACAATTAGTTTGTGGCGCGAATTACTTTGTTTACAGGACGATCTGTATCCTCTCATCAGTTAACAATCGGCTTCATTACAATACAGCGTGTTTCTGAAGTTTCTGAAGTGAAGCAGTGTTTTTGCAATGGAAGAACTGACTGATGTCATTGTATAAGTGTGAGTATTATTTACCTAGATATTTTCAGATCATTCAAAACATAGTTTGATACTATACTAGATATGTCGTTTTAAGTATGAAGTGAGCTATTAGTGGACTTCATCAGTGCTTGCCTTCATAATTATGACTTAAAGTTGCGCGTCCTTCCTGAAGGACGTCAGGGAAATACAGTTACTTTTGTTTCAGGGAAGCCCTTACTCGGAACGAACTATTAGGGATTCTCGAAGAGAATGAAGTTCCTGACACTGAATCAGTTAACATAATAACCTTCCCTCCTGTTGGGGATGTCACAGATGAAGACTCGGGAGCAGAATATTTTCCTACAATTGACCACCTTCCAGGTTCATAGTTGCGATGAGAGTTACAGCAGCAACTAGCTTTGACACAGTGAACCCTCTGAATGAAGTTCTCCGCTTTTCACGTGTGGAAAGATGAACTTTCTCAGTGACACAACCGCATTTGTTTTCACTTTACAACAAAGATATGGGTGGGATCGATCTGGCTGATGAGAATATTTCACTCTACAGAGTGTCAATCAGTGGAAAGGCCCGGATAGTACACATGATAGATTTATCAGAACAAAATGCCTGGAAAGTCTATCGGAAAGACGGTGGAAAAGTAATCATTTGAATTTTAGAAAAAGTGTGGCCACATCTATTTTGAAATCCAAAAAAGGAGTGATTTCTGGTAAAGGTAAAGGGATGCCATCTAAGAAACGTTAAGAGGATGCACATTTTGACGGAGTGGAGCATTACGTGGCAGATCTTTCAATTGACACTCACACTAAGAAAAGAAAAAGCAGCTTCATTGCAAACATTGCTCAAAGTAGTGCACTACAATGTGTATCAAATGTAACTATGCTTTGTATGTTTCATGCTTTGTACCATTCCACACAAAGGTGTAATGCTTAGAATATGATATGTGATGAGAAGTTAATAACTTCATTAATGAAAAATAAATAAATAAATGAACGTTCTGGAATTGGTTAAAATTTATTTCAACAGTAGTGGATGATATAGTAAATAGTGTATTTCCCTGACGTCCTTCTGGAAGGATGCTCAATTTCCGGCATACTAAGCAAAGAATTTCGGTAAAACTTTTCTCTTTCGCTTCATTTACAACCTCAATGATAGATTTTCATGGAAAAGTTCCTCATTACAAACAAAAATTAATTCAGGGTTATCTGGGATATTCTCGTGGCTCGGCGGCAATTATGGACTTAGCAGCAAAAACTGAAATTCACGAATTCCTCAGGTATCATAGACGGTTCGCTAAAAATGTATAAGACATAAATGATCGTAAATTGAATCTATATATATCAAAGCAATTTAGTATTGACCGATCTATATATAAAGGTATAAAAATGAAAAAAAAACGTGAATTAATGAGGCATATCTAGAAAACTCAGAAATTTGAAATTTGAGAGAGAAGAAGCTAATTACCCCAGCATCCCTAGAAAAATCGAAAATTCTCAAAATTCCTCGCAGGGGCACGCATAAGAACGCAGTCGTATAATTTATCCAAAGCGACAACCTATAGGTTTCGTGAACTTAAAAATTTGTGAATTTCCTAATTTTTATCCCCCTTCCGCCCAATCAAACGGAAGCACCATCTGCCAGACGAGCTAGAAAAAAGAAATTATAGCTGTTAACCTGTAACCGAGTGAAAAATTCCAAGATGTTCAGATTTTTTACTTTTTACCCCCAGAAATATCGAAAAATGGAGGCAATTTTAATTACTGTGCAGACATTTCTTTTGAGCTTTTTTTTTTTTTTTTTTTTTTTTTGCTAACGGTAAGTCGTATCACCAAACGGATGGCACAATCTCGGTTCAATTTGGAGTGATCTACAACTTTGGTCCTATAACTTTTTGTCATATCTCTCTCCCTTATAAGTTAGATTTGGCTGTGTTTCTGGATTGTTCGTAAATTTTGTGATTTTAACACGTATATTTCATTCTTTGACACACTTATAGGAAGGAAAGAGTCATCAAGTTTTAGTGCGCACATTGGCACAATTAAAGGACATACGTGGACCAAATTTCATGATTATAGCTTATACTTAAGTATGCAGAAAATAATAAAATGCGTTAATATTGTACTCAAATTTCACCCTATTCAAAGTTTCGAACTCAATTTAACCCGTAAATATCGGAGATACGAGAAAGTATCTCAGAATTAAATACACTGACTGACAGAGCAAATGCAACACCAAGAAGGAGTGGTTCGAAAGGGATGAAAGTTGGGGAAAAAACAGAGACGGCACGGACGAATAATTGATGTTTATTTCAAACCGATATGCAGGTTACACAATGCGCACGGCATCGACTCAGTAGGATGTAGGACCACCGCGAGTGGCGATGCATGCAGAAACACGTCGAGGTACAGAGTCAATAAGAGTGCGGATGGTGTCCTGAGGGATGGTTCTCCATTTTCTGTCAACCATTTGCCACAATTGGTCGTCCGTACGAGGCTGGGGCAGAGTTTGCAAACGGCGTCCAATGAGATCCCACACGTGTTCGATTGGTGAGAGATCCCGAGAGTACACTGGCCACGGAAGCATCTGTACACCTCGTAGAGCCTGTTGGGAGATGCGAGCAGTGTGTGGGCGGGCATTATCCTGCTGAAACAGAGCATTGGGCAGCCCCTGAAGGTACGGGAGTGCCACCGGCCGCAGCACATGCTGCACGTAGCGGTGGGCATTTAACGTGCCTTGAATACGCACTAGAGGTGACGTGGAATCATACGCAATAGCGCCCCAAACCATGATGCCGCGTTGTCTAGCGGTAGGGCGCTCCACAGTTACTGCCGGATTTGACCTTTCTCCACGCCGACGCCACACTCGTCTGCGGTGACTATCACTGACAGAACAGAAGCGTGACTCATCGGAGAACACGACGTTCCGCCATTCCCTCATCCAAGTCGCTCTAGCCCGGCACCATGCCAGGCGTGCACGTCTATGCTGTGGAGTCAATGGTAGTCTTCTGAGCGGACGCCGGGAGTGCAGGCCTCCTTCAACCAATCGACGGGAAATTGTTCTGGTCGATATTGGAACAGCCAGGGTGTCTTGCACATGCTGAAGAATGGCGGTTGACGTGGCGTGCGGGGCTGCCACCGCTTGGCGGCGGATGCGCCGATCCTCGCGTGCTGACGTCACTCGGGCTGCGCCTGGACCCTCGCACGTGCCACATGTCCCTGCGCCAACCATCTTCGCCACAGGCGCTGCACCGTGGACACATCCCTATGGATATCGGCTGCGATTTGACGAAGCGACCAACCTGCCCTTCTCAGCCCGATCACCATACCCCTCGTAAAGTCGTCTGTCTGCTGGAAATGCCTCCGCTGACGGCGGCCTGGCATTCTTAGCTATACACGTGTCCTGTGGCACACGACAACACGTTCTACAATGACTGTCGGCTGAGAAATCACGGTACGAAGTGGGCCATTCGCCAACGCCGTGTCCCATTTATCGTTCGCTACGTGCGCAGCACAGCGGCGCATTTCACATCATGAGCATACCTCAGTGACGTCAGTCTACCCTGCAATTGGCATAAAGTTCTGACCACTCCTTCTTGGTGTTGCATTTGCTCTGTCAGTCAGTGTTTACCGATTTTCATTAAATTTTGCTCAGCCATTTTCTCGCCGTGCCGTACAGACAGACAGACAGACAGACAGACAGACAGACAGACAGACAGACAGACAGACAGACAGACAGACAGACAGACAGACAGACAGACAGACAGACAGACAGACAGACAGACAGACAGACAGACAGACAATTAAAAAGTGCATTTGCTTGTTACTGTGTACACGACCGATACAAAAGTACCATTCTTTTTAAATTCTCAGCAATGTGCAGACAAAACTCTTATGTTATATATATATAGTAGCCTAAACATAATCATGACAGAATATACGTGACATGAAAAAACGGAGTAAAGAACTCAACGCATTCTTCTTTCTCTATCGCTTTTACCTTACCTCGGTAGGGTGTGAGTGTGAAGTGTGTCACACTTGTGGTAGAAATCGCCACGTAAGGCTATGCAGTAAAAACCAAGTGTTGCCGTCCTATTCTCTTTTTTTAATGGTTTATCACTGCTGCCAACCTGACAAGTTATATATTGAAATCACAATGTATAACCATCAACAAACTAACCTCAATGTAAATTTCAATAATGGAGGTTCCCTTACCAAAGTAAATGGTGGATAAAGTTATTCATAATCGTCCAGCTCCATAGCTAATTGGTTAGCGTGCTGGTCTTTGGTCTCAGGGGTCCAGGGTTCGATTCCTGGGAGGGTCTGGAATTTTAACCAGCATGGTTAATTTCGCTGACATGGGGACTGGGTGTATGTGTCGTCTTCATCATCATTTCATCCTCATCACGACACGTAGGACGGGCGTCAAATGGAAAGACCTGCACCTGGTGAGCCGAACATGTCCTCGGACACTTCCAGCACTAAAAGCCATTTCATTTAATTCATATTTAAGTTCGTTTTCAAGCTCAGTAGGGAATTAAGGAAATAAGCGCTTTCTTTTTCCCTCACTCAATTTAATGTTATATGTTTCTGCCAGAAAATTAGATCTGGCCTACAAGCTAACACGGAACAGGTGTAACACACGGCAATGTATTGTAAGGCCAAAATCCGACATTCTCTCTCTCTCTCTCATTCTCCTCAACCTGATGATTGGTGGGTAGCATGACTGCCCTCGTCCAACGACCTTCTATCCTGAGCCAGCTGCTTGATTAGTTGATATGGACGTCACCCTTTAATGCCATCGAGGAGCCCTGCTCTAGGTCGTCCTCTTCTAGTCTTTCCTTCCAGTTTCCCTTCAAGCAGTGTGGTGCAGCATGATGAATGACCTGTCCAAGTACATCTTCTTTTCGCGATCATTGTCTCTAGACTGATGGTTTCTTCAGCTCTCTTGAGAACTTCTTCATTTGTTTGCCGACATTATAACTCGGTAATAAAACAGGAAGGATTGTACGCTTCAGAGTGCCGGATTTTAAATTTAAAATATGGGAGCTGCAAGAATTCAAGAAAAAGGAAAGGAAGGTTCTAAGGAAAATTTCGTGACCGCAGAAGACTACTGATGGGATTTAGAAGAAAAGAAGAAAGGAAAAGCTCTAGAAATACACTGAAAATACATAGCGGAAACGAAAGCTAAAATTCTGCGGACGCCTCGTAAGAATGGATGACAAACGACTGACCAAGATGATATTCAGGTACAGGACGGGGTTAAAGAACATTTCAAAGTGAGTAGAAGAGGTCAACACGGACGCAGAAGAAGTTGGAATTACACTACATATGATCCACAATAGAAGGGGAGTTCAGACGAAAAATAGACAGTCTAAAAGTTTTGGAAGAGAAACCACTAAAACGAAGGCTCGAACGGATTATTTCCGAAGAGAAAGATGAGGAGCGAGAGAATGAAGAGGTTTTGGGAAGACAAGTGGAGAAAGTCCAAGAAGCCTTAACTTCTTTGTCGTCCACAATTGGCGAAATTCGGAAACAAAAATAAAAGTAATAAATACGTATAAGAATCTGGCTTTATTTCGGTATACGCATTACTGTAACAGTCTTCTTCGTTATAGACATGAGATAGGTTGTTGGGATTATGCCGTGTTAAGGGAAATAAGGTGAAATTCTTTACGTTTCACAGAGAACTTTGCTCTGCGTCTTCAGAAGAAAATCTCGACTCTATACGAGAAAGATTAGGTCGATAACGAAATTTCCTTCCATTTCAACTAAATTGATCTTGATATAGTACGCGCACTTTTTAGTGATAGATTTTTGTACTCGGTTCAGGAGTGAGAAGGGAGCACTGCCGGTTCCGGCAATACTGCCAACTGAATGGAAATGAAATCTGACTTGAATCGATAATATGATCGATCGATTTCAATTTTCTAAAACTTTATTATCACACGCCAACAACTGTGTCACACACACAGAATATTATAATACCATATAACATTTCCAGATGCGAAAAATGTTCCTAGCATGAATTCTATAGGTTGGCTTTGCTGTGTAAACAATAACAGTACGAGTACTTAAAGTGTACGCCAGATGTCGCACAGCGATGATAAGTGATTCTTAGTTTGTGTTTCAAAGGTTGCTAATACGAATCTAGAAGATAACCGAAGTCGACCGATTCAGCACTAGGGTGTAAATATATCGCTAAAAAGTGCGCAGAGAATAGAGGAGGTAACGTTGCTTTCCACTTCGGAGGAGTTCTTGAAGATTATTCTTGCTTCTTACACATCCTATCAGAATTCTGTACATACGAATTGGACTGAGCAAGACCGTATCAGTAAAATGCTGTGTTCGTCATTTAACACCAACTACGATATTACGGACATGCCACAATTGTACTTACCTGGTACTATCCAAAAAGGCTTATACTTTTACAGGAAAAGGAAATATGCTTTTATACCCGCAAATGTAACACTAGTGATTTTCACAATACGGCAGTGTCAGTATGTAAGTTATAATCTCAATCACGAAAAAATCATGACGGAACAGTGCCAACATACAAGATTAACGGTAACTGTAAGACGTCGTATCGGCAAGCAGGGTCCCTAAACTGTATGGATAGCGACACTGAATCGAACCGAATAGTTAGAAAATAACTATAAATCACTGCTTTCAGTATTGACAGGGGGAAGAAGAGTAAGGTTGTACCCTTAGCGTATTCGGTTACATGGCAGGGACCTATTATACAGCCGGATGTCCTTCCTGACGCCAACCCTCTATATGGAGGGATCTTTTCACAGTTGTGGTGGTTCGCAGAGTATTGTGGTGGTGGTGATTATTGTTTTAAGAGGAAGAACAAGTAGGCAACCATGCTCTACATAACACTAATCAGAGAGAGAGAAAAAAAGGAAGGGATCCGACCTTTCGAAAAACGAAGGTATCGATCAGAGGAAGAGAAGGGCCACGAAGGGCGTGAAAATGAAAGACTCCCTAGGCCTCGAGTGCTCTAATACTGTCAGAGTCGGAAAAGAACAAGAGTTGAACAAGGAAGGTCCGTGGCACAAGTAAGTGTAAGCAATGCCAGGACTCAGCTTAGGGCCCCCGTGATCACCAGTCCACACTCCCTAGTCAAGAGCCCCTGGGGTCGCTGAGTATTGTGTGAATCAAAACTGTAGAGTATTGTTACAAATACCTAGTCTCAGAGTCAGAAAAATTCATTTTATTTAACGTAAGTCTGATAGTTTCCGAGGACATGTTGGGATCCCTTCGTGTAGGTCTTTCTATTTGACGGCCATGGGCTACCTGAGCGTAATGATGCAGGTGGTGATGATAATGAAGTGGGGAGAGCGTGAAAACCGGCATTGGCACACAGCCTACTCCTGCGTCCGATAACACCAAGGTGTCTACTCAGATCTTAACATCCCCGTCTGACGGAGGACTCACCATCAACTGCGCCACTCCACATGAACACTCAACCGAGCAAGTGGCCGTGCGTTTTGGGTAGCTATCAGCTTGCATTCGGTAGACAGTGGGTTCGAACCCCACTTTCCGCAGCTTTGACGATGGTTTTCCGTGGTTTCCTATTTTCACACAAAGACCACCGGCGCTACTTTACGACCCCCTAGCCCTTTTCTATCACATTTACGCCAAAAGACCTATCTGTCTCGGTGCGACATAAAGCAGATCGTAAAAAAAACACTTTTTTATCTTTTTTTTTACAAGTTGCAGCCCCCGCATTTGCCTGGTGTAAAAATGGAAAAACATATTCAGGGCTACCGTCAGTGGGGTTCGAACACACTATCTCCCGAATACTGGATACTGGCCGCACTTAAGCGACTGCAGTTATCGAGCTCAATAAAAAATTACTGGGAAGAGTTTTTGGAATTAAATCCAGACTTCTTTGGCACGCATTCTAGTAGTTATATTTTGTATACCCCCACCTCTGCTACCCTCCTGGTCAGCATTCTGATGCTGAAAATGCTTCTCAACCACGGGCCTCGAACCGAGTAAACACGCTGCCATATCATATAGACTTGGTGCCTTAACGATCACAGCCACAAGGCGGGCTTTCAAGTTGTTTAAGAAATATTATGAAATCTCTTTTATAGTGAGAAAATCTTGTGTACAGAGATCAAGTACTTAATTCTAGTATTAAGCTTATGTCTGTCTATGCTACGTTTGAGTCACCAAGTTCATAATCTCAGCTGCCTTGCAGTGCAGCTTATGAGACACGCAATCCGTAACTTTTTAAGTCTTTAGCATCGTGTGACTGGCTTCAATTAGTCATTCTGACAATACAGCAGATTTTACTCCCAGTCTAAGTAAGAATTATGAATACAGCTCTAATGTAATATAATGGAACACAGACTGAGAAGATGCTTCTCTTGTTACGGGACTGAATTTTGGATCATCGTGATCAATGACATCTCTCGTTTATTTTCATAATATCCTAGGAAGGATTCTCCTCAGGATATTTCATATGAAGAGAGGGAACTGAACTGAAGTCGGCTAGTTAAAGTAGCGATGCTAAGAAGATCGCCAACCCCCCCCCCCCCACAACAGTTGAAAATGGGCCCCTCGTTTCCTCAAAAAGAAAATTACAAGTTTATTTCGTAGTACAGGGTTGTATAATATTACAATGAACCAGAACGACGCATTAATAATAATAATAATAATAATAATAATAATAATAATAATAATAATAATAATAATAATAATAATTGTACCGGGAGGTACACCTCAACTCCGCACATTCAAAAGATGCGCCTTAAAGCACTCTATCTATCTAACCATACGTGAAACCTATACTACATGAAGTTGGAACTTTAATCAGAAGATATCACTACTGAAGTATTAAGTAACTGTGTTATTGTGAAATTGCCTAAACTGACTGGATTTATTTGCTTTGTGTTCGTTTACTTCAAGAAGTTTAAACTTTCCTCCATAGACGTCATTTCAAAAACTCCTGTCATGCACTCTGGTGCAAGGTGGAAGAACTTATAATTTAAAGAAGTTTTGTGTTTCTGGGTTTTCATAACTGAATCAATGTTCATTTATTTTCGGGTTGGCAACACTTCTTTTTCTTTCCGCCAGTTTTGAATCTGACCAATTAAAAATTTCTGTAATTATTTTTCAGCCTATCACAGGCTTCTTCTTGATTTTTTGGGTGTAACTTTTGAGTTTACCAATAAAATTGAAAGGGTGTGTCCGGACTAGTCCAGAATCCTCTCGAACCTCCCCTTCGGGTATATAAGCTGAGGCTTTTCTGGCTATCTTGTCTCATTGATCGTCGTCTTTCTGAGTGCGTGTGTTAAGGCAGGAGGCGGGGCGCCTCATTCTTCGGCAGGCAGAACATCAGCCAGGTAATGGTCGCATAAATTCTATCTTTCTAGCTGTCTCCGCAAACGTATCCGAGGGCTAGGTTCAAACTTCTGATATGTAAACCGTTTGATGTAAACTTCTTCCTTTTCATGTAAAATTTCATAAATTCTTAAAACTGTAAATTGGGGATAGAGAGTGCGTTACCCTCTCGAGTTCCCCTTCAACTTGATTTGAGGTGACTACGATTTAGTACTGTTTTTCTTTCCTGTAATGTATTAAATTAACTTTCATTCGAGTCACCTCAGTAGTTTGGCATTAGCCTCTGTATCATCTGGCCGAGAGCCCTGTTAGGGTTTTATACTTCATTATCCGGGAGTGCAAGTGTACGCCTCCATTCAGTTTGTGTTTGGGGCCATTTATTTAGCCTGTTCTTTTTCTTCTAAGGCCCAGGAGGTTGGGTACTAGATACCCCTGTGTACTACCTTTGTTAAGTGTAAATTGTGCCTTTAGAGGCCAGTGATCATAACATTTTGTGTAATGTTGCCGTAAGCGGGCGGTTAACATTGGATGAGTGTTGGAGAGCACGTAAGCTCTTTTCTAGTTTACTGTAATATTGAGGAGTGCCTCTGGAAGAGCAAAGTGCTCTTGAATTGGGGGATTTCTGCCCTTGCCTAAATAATACCACTTTGAAATTGTAAATTTGTAACCTAGAGGCTTGAGGCCCAGAATTATTAAAGTTCTGAATCTTGAATTTTCCAATTTTTTGAAATTGCCATTGTACCTGTAACTTCATTATTTCACTGAGTGAAAAATTTGTTAAGTTTGAAATTCTGAAAGAAATATAATCTTTATTTAAAGTGTTAACTCAATTTCTGATATCGTACTTAGACCCATTCAACACCCACACCTTCTTTCACCTCTTTCTGCTCCACGCATATCTCCGTAATAATAATAATAATAATAATAATACGGTAATAATAATAATAAAAATACACAGAACTGGCATTAGAAATACAACGCCTGTGAAAACTAGAATCAGTCACCGCAGTTCCAATAATAATATCATGTACCGGTATTATTTAAAAAAGCTTGCACAGCTCTCTGGCCGCATTAAACTTGGATCATCACACATATGTTGAAATACAGGAAGCCACCCTCCTGAGCACCTGCCACATTGTGAGAAAGTTTCTAGGAACGACTTTTCCTCTGACTTACGCCAAACAGCATGAACTTCCAGGCCACAGTTCCAGTAATAATGAAGAACAGATTCCCAAAACGTGGAGATAAGTAGTTGTTTAGCGACATTGAAAACCTAGAACCTGTTTTCCAGTCATTGACCGGGTCAGGGATGGGATGAATGAAGCAGATATAGGCTGTTAGTACGATGGGGTCGCCACTCCCAAAGTGATTATTAATGAATGATAGATGCTATGAAATGAGAATGGAGAGTGTTGCTGGAATGAAAGATGACAGGGAAAACCGGAGTACCCGGAGAAAAACCTGTCCCGCCTCCGCTTTGTCCAGCACAAATCTCAAATCTCTCTAGCGACATTATCTGTGCATATTTATGGTATAAATGTATATGTTGTAATTATTTCTGTTGTAAATATTTGTAGATATATTGAACCATTCTGTTCATTGGAGCAATTGTATTAATTTGAGGATTGGATATTGGAATCATACTAGGCCACCCACGAAGCCGATGTCTTACAGTATATGTCATAAAGGGGTCCAGAAGAAGCGTTCTTATGTGAAGTGAGCGCGAGCGTCATTATGAGAAATCTCTAGAACTCATTAAAAGAAGTTATGTCCCAAGCCAAGCCTCTTGATGAAGTTTGGGGACGCTTTCCAGTTCCCGGCTAAACTTATTCTAGGAGGGAAGAATGAAATAAATTAATATCTTTGGTTACAGAAGAGTTGCATTGGATTTGAGACAAGAATTGCAACCTGTATTATTTCCGCTTTATTTTGATAGGCATTAGGGCTGCATTAATTAATGCATTCGCTAATTTGAGCCCATGATATAATTAATGCGGGAAATTTTCCCGGGCACGCTAAGATGACACGCAGCCAAGCGGCTTGATGACGCTACCCGGAATTATAAATTAAGGCCGCCAGGGCATATCAGAGTCATTCTTGGACCGAGAGGCTGCGGGAACGAATCGTCATACTGCGTGTTGGTGCTGAGAACAACGCTTTGTCTTCAAGCTACACCGACTACCGGTACTGCTATTTCTGCAAAGATGTAAGTAATCAACTTGAATATTCAGAGGAATTGAAGATTTTACCTGTGAGATTATGCTATGGGGAGATGAGGTACTGCTTATAAGAGACTAATGAACCAGTAGCTTCATATTTCTGTGAGGTCAAGGGATTGCGGACGAAATGCTAGAATTATTATTGGCTCAGGTTAGGAATTCTAAAACTATATGTTGTCCATGTGATAGGGTGATAGAACAGTGACTGAGAGTAGTGAAGAAACTATTGTGTACCAGGTTAAAACTCTGAACGAGACTTGGTCAGTGTGACGTGTGAGACACGCTAACAGTGAAGACAGGCATCGAGTTTGGACAGTCTGTAATATATGAATTTATTTTCAGTTACCTCAGCATCAAGTCAGAACGAGTGTTTGACAGCATCATTGCAAAGAAGCCACAACCAGGAGCTGAAGCCAACACAACAACGGGCATCGATCCAGGAACGTTGGGAGCACCTGACCAGCACAACATCGAAGAGGACACCTTCCGACTACAGAGGGAGCTGTACGAAGACGCCACACCAGCAAGAATGTCTCCAAGTGGTCAACAGTCTCTGATGACAGCTCTGCAGTCTATCAGAATGTGATAGATCCAGTGGTCCACAGGGATGGCCGCTCCGCTATGTTCTCTAAATTAAGGTCAGAGCTTTCCAATTCTGTTTCAAGCATGTCATTTAAATTTAGATAGGAATATGGGGGCCGTCAGTCAGCAGATTTGTGGTAATAGGATAATTTCCCTTGTAATATAGAGCTAGGCCTCAAACTCGAACCCCGTACTTTAAGGTAGATGTTATTGGTAGAGTCCTTGTTAGCGAATTTATAGTTCATTTTGATTGCGTTATTTTAACGTACGTGTTTTTGTAAGGGTCTGATTGAACTCATTTGGTCATAGGAGGTTAGTCTACAGATAGGTACGTTTATTAGATCACATTCAGGCATTTGTTTCTGCAGACGTAGAAATGTATAGTTATGACCAAATCGTGACCAAGTCGTGACCAGGAATTCACCCAGATTCACTGATAGAGTGAGCGAGTCCAAATATTTAAGAGATTTGAGCCCATAAGAGGCTGAAGTAAAATGTGCAGTTGGTATGAGAGAGCCCAACCATTGAGAGTTTATTGAATATATTTTGGAAATGCCTAGTATGGCAATGTGACGATCGCTTAATGATTAGTGTTTTGTAGCACCAGGATTTAGCCCATGAGAGGCATTAGTAAGATGAGCGAGATTGCGGAAGGTATTGAGACGAGGGCAGATAGCCCAGGTATATTTAAATGAGGGCTTTAGCAGCTGACTACGTGAAGTGTTCTTTTGAAAGGCAAGACTTTAGCCTGTCTCCCCGTTGGAGCTCATAAATTAGGAGGCTGCCGCAAGTGGAGGGGTGAGAATGGAGGTCATTGAGCTTGACGTCACAGGCTGGTGTGTTGGTCGTCTGCAGTATTTCAAGTATGCTAGGAGGGGAAGAAACGACCTTCTTGTTTTGATAGCAGAGAGAGAGATTTGTTTTATGTCCTATTTGTTTTACGTAATATTTTAACACTGGCCCGTTTTATACTGACACCCTTGTATGTGTTGATTGGATTCTTTCATATTGTTTGCATAGGTATCTTGGACACCTTACCTGTCATAGGACTAGGGTTCGTGACCAAGTCAGGTCATTGTAAATTTTGTGGTGATTTTGTTGGCACCGGGGTTCGACGGCGCGAGGCATTGTAAATTGTTATGGGAATCATTGTTTTGTGATTAAGCAGATATCCATCTTTCAAAACTTCGTTACTTACACCATTGTAACATGCTTGTTGCAGCTCACGAGTTTTCGTGAAGGCAGTGAACTGATAGTCATCGGCTCAGCGTCATTTTCCCATCTCATATTGAAACGATCTTTTATTTGTAAATAATTCAATTTTATGTAATAAATCCCTATTTGTTAAACTTTGAATGCAGCGGTGTTTTCTGTTAGATATTTTATTTTAATTTTTAATTTAGTCGAATTCTTACCTGAGTAGGCACATGTCCTAGTGTTTTATCTTTATGTTGCCCCGTTATACCCATGTTATCCCTGAGAAGAGCGCTCTTCCGGCTGATTGAAGAGGACAGTGTTCAGGTAAGACTATGTGCACCAGCTCACGTCTGTGAGAGTTCGTTCACTACTGTACTCTGGGTTCGAGACCGGCCTTCGCCTGGACGGAACTTTATAGTGCAGTAGGGCACATAGTTTAATTGGCGCCGAGCAACGTGGTGGCCGAAATTCCGTAAAGGGGGCTATAGCGCCATAGTATAAATGGCCAAGCAACGATGGGGCTCGATAACTTTGAAAAAAGGGCTAACCATAGCGCCATGGTATTAATGACGACGAGTAACGAATGGCCCGATATTTCAGTAAAAGGGACCATAGTGCCTTTGTCTACATTGTGAACTTGGTGTGGTTAACTGAGGACCCGATATTGCAGTAAGGAGGGTCATACAGCTTATTTTATTATGCCGTCAGGTGATGCTTGATATTTGTGTAAACGAGCTCACATAACCAAGTGGTATTTTGCTGATTTTCCCCATAAAATAGGGCTATAGGTCATAATGGGTGTCTATAAAGGCAGGACCTGATATTTCGGGAAATAAAGGTCGTGCAAGGCTTGATTTCAGACATATGTTATGACAGCTGCATTCGATTAGGTGTTATGCAGGTATACCAAGTTTGGTCTGTGATCTGTACTGTTAGCTTGGTGATATATTTGGAGTATGTTGTTAAACTTGTGAGGTTGAATGACTGCCAGTTCAGAGAGGTATTTTGTGAGGTTCTGTCTTTGATCTTACCATTAGTTTATGGATATTGCTGTTGATGGTGTTTAGCGAGGATGTGCTGATTTTGTGCTTTCCTTGAAGTGATGGATGATATTCGTGCGGGGATTTGACCTGCAAGGTGTTGTGTTTTACAGGTGTATAATCGGATAGCTTGGATTTGTGCATGTGGTAGTTTTTGCTGGTTTATGACATTTTGTGGGAGAATTTTATGTTTGTGTTGTATATATGTTTTGTATCATAGTGTTGTACTGACGGTTACCCTATGTTTGAATGACATGATATTAGATTGAGGTAGCCAATTTAGGCTTTGAAAGTTCGAGAGTTTAGCAGTAGGAACATTTTGATAAATTAGAAAGTGTAGGAAATTTATAGTATTTGAAATTTAATCGAGGACATACGGAGCGGTTTTTCCCGCCGGACTGTATGACAAGTGAGTGGAATGTCGGTAGACATAGGAGAGGTGCTGAGGCAACTCAGCGAGCAGATAAAAGAACAGGGTGCCAAAAGAGAAGCACAGTTTGTGGCATTGAGAGAGGATATACGAGCTATTAAAGGACAACAGACTACGCTTAGAGAGGAACTTAAAGAGGAGGTAGGAGCTATTAAAGGACAAGCGGATAGGAACGGTGAACGTTTGAACGACCAAGTCAGTGCTCAATTTAAAGAACAGGAAATTAGGAACGCGGATCAGATAAAAGAACTTAAAGTACACGTAACCGAGCAACTTACGGAGAAAATCGCGGAGTGCGAAGAGAAGGTGACCGAACAAGTAGTAGAACAAGTAGTACGCACCGAAACACGGGTAGCTAACCAAATAACTGAGCTAAAGGAACACACTAGCATTCGTTTGGAGCAATTGGCCTCTGAAAATGAAGCGACTAGGGAGACCATAGCAGAATTAGATACCAAAATAGAAAATGTACGGTTGTGCTGTGTTACCACGACCGAGAAGTTGAGTCAACAGATGGAAGAATCGTACAGAACGGTAGAGAAGCAAATCCTGGAAGTAAAGAATAGTATCGAGGGAATAGAACAGCGTATGGAAGAAAAAGATAAGGAGACTCAGGCCGAACTGAAAACCGTTAAAGAAGAACTGGTAGCAGCAATAGATCGCAATGATTATACCCAAGAGAGGCTAGAAAAAGTAGAGCAGAAAGTCGAAGACAGTATGGAGGCGAGGACTCGAGAAGGAGTTGGGAGGAAAGAGCAAACCACGGAAGAGAATAAGGAAGGTAAATTCGGCGATAAGGTGTCCGAGGATGAAATTATCAAAGAAGTTCAGCAGTCGGATTTACAGGTTGAACCGCCCGAGAATGAAGTGATGCGAATGGAGCAATCTGATACAAACAGTCCAATGGTTCAGGAGACAGAAGCAGAAAGGGAAGATACACCAGGAAACGAGAATATTACAGTAGCCTCAGAAGAAGGATTGAATGACACGGAAAGTACGGAGGTGGAGACAGACCGAAGCAAGGAAGCTGGGGAAATGGCAACTTTGGTTTGGCTACAGGAAGGAGAAGAAGAGCAGTTCAAGAATCACATGGTGCAGAGATCTGGCGACATAGCCATAGTCCTGTCAGAAGGGGCTGAGCTCAAGTACTACGCGACGACGTCTGAGGGCGAAGACCTCGTAAATTCTGCGGTAGAAGAAGAGAGTCTGGAATGTGTGACAGCATCCAAGGTCGAGGCCGATGATATAGGAAGGAAAATAGCGAACAACGTTAATGGGATTTCTGGACAAATAGAAATTGGAGACCCGAACGGGGACGCACAAAATAATCAAAGGGAAACGGTTGGAAAATATCTTCAAGAAATAGCAGCCGTTAAGGAAGGAGACGATCAATGGTATAACCAGCATTCGAAGCGAAATGAAGGAAAGAGAACTAAGTCATACAAGAGACGCAAGAAGAAACAAAAATACCGATACCAGTTTGGTTGGTTCGGGAAACAAGTGAGAATACGCCGTAGGTGGAAGAGTGGAACCATCAAGAGGAAGAAGAAGCGGCGAAAAGAAGATATGAAAGAGGGACGAATGCTTGAACCGAGAAGGTACGTGGAACAGCTGAGGAGAAAACGTGCTGTTGCGAAGAGGTGGCTTTCCGCATGTCGTGAAATAAGGCGGAAGAAAAGTGACTGGAAAACCGAGAGAAAGGAATGTCTCTTACTCCACAAAAGAAAGAGCGGAACAGAGAGAGGGAACCTCTTTAACTACAGAAGGAAACAAACACGTAGTGCCAAGAACCTCTGCAGGCTAGAAGGCCGCATGAATGAGACAGGGTGTGAAGAAAGTTGCGGAACGAACGTGATACCGGGAACTTCTGTAAACTGGACAAATAGAAGAGCCATTTCGATAAACACCACTGTATATAAGTAGTACTGTAACTAGAAAGCTTATGATAGCCAGTAGATATAAAGGTATTTTGTGGATTATATTAATTGAACATCATGACAAATGAAGAGAATTTAAGATGAATTTAGCAGGGATCCTCAACTAGCTCGAGTTGGTGTTAGTTAAGACACCCACTGTCTCTAACCCTACAGAGAGATACTACCATAAGTTCGCTGAGCTATACACTGGACCGTATAGAATAATTCATAGTTATGAAAATAACTCATACAAGGTACAAAGCTTGGACGCTACAGTGACTAAGGTCTTTAACTCATCAAACCTTAAGCCCTTTTTCCAACCCGGCCAATATCAATTAGATAATCTGGAAGAAGAAGAAGAAGAAGGAGGCGAAGAAGAGGAAGAAGAACCTGAGGACGAAGAGACCGAAAATATTGCCAGAGAGGAGGTTATCATTCCGGAAGAAGATGAAAATGACAGCGAAGAAGAACAACCAGAGGTACCCAATGGAGAAGAAGAAGAAGAAGAAGTGAATATAATTTCTCCAGGCGACCAGAAACAGCTATCTGAGCAGCGCAAAGAAACGGAGTGTCAAGACTGCGAGAGTAACCACCGGAGATTTCTAGCTCTGCTGGATGCCTATTACCAAGTTAGGAAGGATAGGGAGGCTATCATGTCTATAGCTGAAGATAGTCCCATGCCCTGAAGTTTTGAATATTGACAGCAGATATGATTGCAATGAGAAAATGATCTTGGAATTTGGGAAAATAAAATTCTTGACAAAATTTTATTTTGTCGTTCACGGGGGGCTATGAACCATTCTGTTCATTGGAGCAATTGTATTAATTTGAGGATTGGATATTGGAATCATACTAGGCCACCCACGAAGCCGATGTCTTACAGTATATGTCATAAAGGGGTCCAGAAGAAGCGTTCTTATGTGAAGTGAGCGCGAGCGTCATTATGAGAAATCTCCAGAACTCATTAAAAGAAGTTATGTCCCAAGCCAAGCCTCTTGATGAAGTTTGGGGACGCTTTCCAGTTCCCGGCTAAACTTATTCTAGGAGGGAAGAATGAAATAAATTAATATCTTTGGTTACAGAAGAGTTGCATTGGATTTGAGACAAGAATTGCAACCTGTATTATTTCCGCTTTATTTTGATAGGCATTAGGGCTGCATTAATTAATGCATTCGCTAATTTGAGCCCATGATATAATTAATGCGGGAAATTTTCCCGGGCACGCTAAGATGACACGCAGCCAAGCGGCTTGATGACGCTACCCGGAATTATAAATTAAGGCCGCCAGGGCATATCAGAGTCATTCTTGGACCGAGAGGCTGCGGGAACGAATCGTCATACTGCGTGTTGGTGCTGAGAACAACGCTTTGTCTTCAAGCTACACCGACTACCGGTACTGCTATTTCTGCAAAGATGTAAGTAATCAACTTGAATATTCAGAGGAATTGAAGATTTTACCTGTGAGATTATGCTATGGGGAGATGAGGTACTGCTTATAAGAGACTAATGAACCAGTAGCTTCATATTTCTGTGAGGTCAAGGGATTGCGGACGAAATGCTAGAATTATTATTGGCTCAGGTTAGGAATTCTAAAACTATATGTTGTCCATGTGATAGGGTGATAGAACAGTGACTGAGAGTAGTGAAGAAACTATTGTGTACCAGGTTAAAACTCTGAACGAGACTTGGTCAGTGTGACGTGTGAGACACGCTAACAGTGAAGACAGGCATCGAGTTTGGACAGTCTGTAATATATGAATTTATTTTCAGTTACCTCAGCATCAAGTCAGAACGAGTGTTTGACAGCATCATTGCAAAGAAGCCACAACCAGGAGCTGAAGCCAACACAACAACGGGCATCGATCCAGGAACGTTGGGAGCACCTGACCAGCACAACATCGAAGAGGACACCTTCCGACTACAGAGGGAGCTGTACGAAGACGCCACACCAGCAAGAATGTCTCTAAGTGGTCAACAGTCTCTGATGACAGCTCTGCAGTCTATCAGAATGTGGTAGATCCAGTGGTCCGCAGGGATGGCCGCTCCGCTATGTTCTCTAAATTAAGGTCAGAGCTTTCCAATTCTGTTTCAAGCATGTCATTTAAATTTAGATAGGAATATGGGGGCCGTCAGTCAGCAGATTTGTGGTAATAGGATAATTTCCCTTGTAATATAGAGCTAGGCCTCAAACTCGAACCTCGTACTTTAAGGTAGATGTTATTGGTAGAGTCCTTGTTAGCGAATTTATAGTTCATTTTGATTGCGTTATTTTAACGAACGTGTTTTTGTAAGGGTCTGATTGAACTCATTTGGTCATAGGAGGTTAGTCTACAGATAGGTACGTTTATTAGATCACATTCAGGCATTTGTTTCTGCAGACGTAGAAATGTATAGTTATGACCAAATCGTGACCAAGTCGTGACCAGGAATTCACCCAGATTCACTGATAGAGTGAGCGAGTCCAAATATTTAAGAGATTTGAGCCCATAAGAGGCTGAAGTAAAATGTGCAGTTGGTATGAGAGAGCCCAACCATTGAGAGTTTATTGAATATATTTTGGAAATGCCTAGTATGGCAATGTGACGATCGCTTAATGATTAGTGTTTTGTAGCACCAGGATTTAGCCCATGAGAGGCATTAGTAAGATGAGCGAGATTGCGGAAGGTATTGAGACGAGGGCAGATAGCCCAGGTATATTTAAATGAGGGCTTTAGCAGCTGACTACGTGAAGTGTTCTTCTGAAAGGCAAGACTTTAGCCTGTCTCCCCGTTGGAGCTCATAAATTAGGAGGCTGCCGCAAGTGGAGGGGTGAGAATGGAGGTCATTGAGCTTGACGTCACAGGCTGGTGTGTTGGTCGTCTGCAGTATTTCAAGTATGCTAGGAGGGGAAGAAACGACCTTCTTGTTTTGATAGCAGAGAGAGAGATTTGTTTTATGTCCTATTTGTTTTACGTAATATTTTAACACTGGCCCGTTTTATACTGACACCCTTGTATGTGTTGATTGGATTCTTTCATATTGTTTGCATAGGTATCTTGGACACCTTACCTGTCATAGGACTAGGGTTCGTGACCAAGTCAGGTCATTGTAAATTTTGTGGTGATTTTGTTGGCACCGGGGTTCGACGGCGCGAGGCATTGTAAATTGTTATGGGAATCATTGTTTTGTGATGAAGCAGATATCCATCTTTCAAAACTTCGTTACTTACACCATTGTAACATGCTTGTTGCAGCTCACGAGTTTTCGTGAAGGCAGTGAACTGATAGTCATCGGCTCAGCGTCATTTTCCCATCTCATATTGAAACGATCTTTTATTTGTAAATAATTCAATTTTATGTAATAAATCCCTATTTGTTAAACTTTGAATGCAGCGGTGTTTTCTGTTAGATATTTTATTTTAATTTTTAATTTAGTCGAATTCTTACCTGAGTAGGCACATGTCCTAGTGTTTTATCTTTATGTTGCCCCGTTATACCCATGTTATCCCTGAGAAGAGCGCTCTCCCGGCTGATTGAAGAGGACAGTGTTCAGGTAAGACTATGTGCACCAGCTCACGTCTGTGAGAGTTCGTTCACTACTGTACTCTGGGTTCGAGACCGGCCTTCGCCTGGACGGAACTTTATAGTGCAGTAGGGCACAATATGTACCTATAGTTTCATGAAGAGGGTGACTCCTTGCTTAGGTCGAGTCAGCCCATTATGTTACCCGGCACAAGCCGAGCCTTCCTAAAATAATAGTAATAAACTACATAATTTAGTTTTCAAATCCGAAGGAATTGAAATAATACACTTACATGGTAGGAACACAAACAAGAATTCCATATTCAAATTATAGCAACCAAAACACGCTGACCGTCACAATATTAAGAAATAATCTCATTTCTAGGACCAAATAATTTACAACTCAATCGTCCATCGAAGGCCTGCTTAGCTACACTGACTGCCGAAAGTTATAAACAGGACTGAAACTTCAGTATTTAGAGTTTAAATAACGGAGATGTCTTTGTCATCGCTACTTCGCTGACTGCTGGGTTCTGAGAACTGGCTAATTACTTCAAAAGCCTTGTTTATTGTTGTCAGTGGCAGCAAGGGGGTTACGTCTCAAAATTCACGAGTCTCAGAACTCACGAGCTATAATTAGTAACAAATAGTATCACAGCTCACGACTACAAACTGGTAGCTAAAGTAAACATTCTAATGAGTCTCAAAATTCACGAATGCGGACAGCAGGTGGTTACGATGACTACAGGAGGGATGAGGTGCGCGGTGACTCACGCTTCTCTTCAACCCATGTTTTTCCACTGACTCAGGGCAGTCACCCAGGTAGAAGATTGCCTATCAGGTGTTTATCTAGTGTTTTCTTAAACCATTTAAGAGCCCCGGGCCACTTTTTAGTCGCTTATTACGACAGGCAGGGGATACTGTGAATGTTATTCTGCCACCCCAGCCCACAGGGGGAAAATAATGGTTAGTGAATGAAAGAGGCCGAGGTGTATTGTTATTTTAGAAATATTTTGCTCTTGTCTTACAGCTAATAAATTTATAATACTGACGTGTGGCCTCCGGAGAGGTCTGGTGCACGTCTGTGAGGATGGGGCCCTCCCTAAGATGGAGTCTAATGCTGAAGACGGCACGAACGCCCAGTCCCCGAGCCATAGGAATTAACTAATCAAAGTTAAAATCTCCCACCAGACCAGAAACCAAACCCCGGGGCGCTCTGGATCCCTTGGACCAGAGGTCAGCAACCTAACCATATTAAAGTAGGTACAGGATATTGCCCGCTGCTAGTTAAAAGAAACTGTCAGTTGGTAGTACTGGGGCTTAGTTCCATAATGCGGCCAGAAAACGGCATTTACTTGAATAAGGAATTTTATTTAGCGATATTAGAGATCAAGACAGTTAGTTCGCTCATTTAGTTAAACATTTGGAGATTTATTTGGAAAAAATGAAATGGCGTATGGCTTTTAGTGCCGGGAGTGTCCGAGGACATGTTCGGCTCGCCAGCTACAGGTCTTTTGATTTGACACCCGTAGGCGACCTGCGCGTCGAGATGAAAATGAAATGATGATTGAAGACGACACATACACCCAGCCCCCGTGCCAGCGAAATTAACCAATTATGGTTAAAATTCCCGACCCTGCCGGGAATCAAACCTGGGACCCCTGTGACCAAAGGCCAGCACGCTAACCATTTAGCCATGGAGCCGGACATTTATTTGGAAAAAGGCGTATTTCTATTCGTGGAAAGCGTTCATCTATTCGCTTACTTCAATCAGTTATCTACCAGACACATTTGAACCAAAAAGAAAAATATTCATGACGCATCCGATTATTCTGCGCGATATAACAATGATATTTGAAACTCATTCGATTATATGATTTGACTATTCATTCGATTATTTAAATAATCGGATGGAAGTTGTTTGATTATTAAAAGTATTCTATTATTCCTTCACTAATAGGGTGGACTTTTATCCATTCAAAGAAGAACTGGTCCTGCTTGTGAGTTTTGAGACTCGTGAGTTATAAAACTCGGGAGTTTTGAGACGACACGCAGCAAGGGATGTTTATTATTGGAACAGGTTGGGAAACCCACATTCCTTCAGAAATAACTATCGTACTCCTATTGAAGAAAGAAGCTCTGCACTATGACGGCCTAAGTTTGGAATAATCCTCTGTAGTACAAATATTACTGTGCTGTAGTTTTTTTGTTTTTTTTTTCTATTTGCTTTACGTCGCACCGACACAGATAGGTCTTATGGCGACGATGGGATAGGAAAGGCCTAGGAAGTGGAAGGAAGCGGCCGTGGCCTTAATTAAGGTACAGCCCCGGCATTTGCCTGGTGTGAAAATGGGAAACCAGAGCTGCCGACAGTGGGGCTCGAACCCACTATCTCCCGATTACTCCATTTCGACCTGAATTCATGTTTGTTGAACTCTTGGTTAATAATCAAAAACTACTGATCGGAGTGGTATACAAGGCGCCGGACATACAACATATATCTGACCTAGAAGTGGCATTATCGAAGTTAACTCCGCTGTACGAAAACATAATCATTCTTGGTGACTTCAATACTAATCTCCTAGTTACAAGTAACGAATCAACATACTTACAAAACTTATTCCATGGCATGGATTACAATATACTGACACTAGACGCGACTAACCATGTTCACAGAATAAACCACACGTCTCACACACTGATTGACCTTATTATAACAAACAATCCGCAGAAAGTGGTAAAACATGGACAGCTTGCTGTACCAGGTATTTCGACCCACGATCTCATATACTTATGTTACTCTCTCAAGGCACCAAAGTACAAAACCAGGTACATAATGCGAAGAGATTTCAAGCATTTTAATACTGAGATAATACGAAATGAAGCATATCAATTGCCGTGGAATGACATTCTACTGACTAATGACATTGATGATAAGGTTGACAGACTGAACTCTTTAATATTAGGACTGTATGACAAACACGCTCCGAAGAAGCAAATTCGAGTTTCTCACCCTTCGTCTCCTTGGCTAACAAATGAAATTAAGTCGGTCATGGCAAATCGTGATGCTTGGTATGGGCGATTTAGGCGAACTGAAAGCACTAGTGATTTCGAAAATTACCGTATTCTCCGAAATCAAGTTAAGAAATTAATTCGTAACAGCAAGTATAAATATATTCAAGAGATAACAAACAGACGAAATTCAGCACTAATATGGAAACATTTGCATCAGATGGGTATAGGTCGCAGCCTGACCATGCAGACACCCAGTATACCACTTGATGATCTAAATTCTCATTTTACGAAAGCAGCATACACTAATAATGATATTACTGACAATAATGACTATGATGCTAACTATCCTAATAATGATAATAATAATAATAATAATAATCAACCAGTTGATGACCTAACTAATGATGATATTAACGCCATAAATGCTCATTCCCGAGTAAATCAAGTAAAATTCACTTTCAAAAAAGTTGGGGCGAACGATGTGAAGCGTGTAATTTACTCCCTCAAGTCTGATGCTCCCGGTAATGACGACATACCATTATCTTTCATAAAAAATATTATTGGTGCCATATTACCTATTCTGACGCATATATTTAATCATTGCCTTGTACAGGGAGTATTCCCAACTGTGTGGAAGCACGGTATCGTCATTCCTATTCCTAAGAAGAATTCTCCTAGTTTACCATCAGATTATCGCCCTATATCCATTCTCCCACCCCTTTCCAAAGTACTAGAACGCTTGGTACACGAACAAGTCCTCACTTACTTGACTAACTTCTCACTGCTTGACCCTTACCAATCTGGTTTCAAGAAAGGACACAGCACAACGACTGCCCTCCTGTAGCACTAAACAATACCATTATTCCATTTTGTGAAACAGTTATGAATCTTGGTGTGGCTATAAGCGAAACATTGAACTGGTCGCAACATGTGATGAAAGTGTGCCAAAAGGTATATCAAAGCCTGCATCCTCTGAAGCGGTTTAAAAATATATTTCCTCGGTCCTTGAAAATAAAGCTCATTCAATCACTCTTGTTTCCAATTCTCGAATACTGTGATACAGTTTTTATTGATATCAATAACGAGCAAAGCATGAGACTGCAACGTGCCCAAAATGCATGCATCAGGTATGCATTCGACATACAACCATATGCCCATGTATCCCCATTCTATACACAATTATCTTGGTTACGACTGAATGACAGACGTAGACTCCACGCAACTACTTTGGTGTATCAAGTGCTTTCTGAAAACACTCCTCCTTACCTATCCACCAGATTTCGCTACCTTAGTTCCCTGCACCTGTTCAATACCCGGTCAGGCTGTACGCTAGAAATTCCTGTGCATCGAACCGCAACCTACAATAGATCGTTCACTATCACCGCCACGAGCTGGTGGAATGAACTCCCCAATGACATCAGGGAAGCTAAATCTAAGACAAAATTTAAAATCCTTTGCCAGCGTCATCTTTTAAGCACTTCCAGTCTTTCTTGAGTGTGAATGGGATGCATGAATGAGAGTGAATATGGTTGTTTATTGCAATGTGTTCCTGTATATAATTTAGTTATACTTTACTCACCTTAGTTTAGTTAGTGATACTTAAGTTGCTTTAGTTATACTTTAGGTTGTAAAGATCTCATATGTTTAAATTTTATGTAAAATATACATTGTATATACATGAAGTGGTTAAGTGTAAGAAAGGGCCGGGAGCCCTAACTTCGCCACAATAAAGACGCTTTAATAATAATAATAATTACTGGATACTGGCCGCACTTAAGCGACTGCAGCTATCGAGCTCGGTTGCTGTAGTTTTATCAGTATGTAAAATCATTCTTCAGCTACTGAATTAAGAAACAGCCATAGGCCCCTCACAAGCCATGGACCCACCCGCCCAGTGGGGTCTGGGGGTCTGCAGAGTCCTTACCGCCGCCACTCGCTAATTATTATTATTGTTCTTATTATTACAAGTTAACGTCGCACTGACACAAGTAAGTCTTATGGGGACGATGGGAGAGGAAGGAGCTACGAGTGGGGAGGAAGCGGGCGTGGCCTTAATTAGAGTACAGCACCAGCATTTGCCTGGTGTGAAAATGGGAAACCACGGAAAACCATCCTCACGACTGCTGAGAGCGGGGTTCGAACCCACTGTCTTCCGAGTACTCGATACTGGCCGCACTTCAGCGACTGCAGCTATGGAGCTAATGCTGTTATTTCCTTGTGTACGTTCTAACAGTGCCGTGTTGACGAGTGATCACGCGATTCAAAAAAAAAAAAAAAAACGAGTAAATTGTTCATGAAGCGCTTTACATATTTCACGTTTTAGTTCGTAAATCACGGCAATGGCTGAGATTCTGGTACGAGTTACATTTTTTGGTTGTTGTTGTTGATGGCATGTATATGAGAGTCCCAGGGTGAGATTTATACCCTTTTACTCGTCTGTTTCTAAAAATACCCGATGAGTCGGAAAAATCTCTCTCTGCTTACTGCAATGGCGGGAAGAAAATCCATCTGGCTGAGAGGCAGTATTTTGCCTCCCGTCAGAGAAGAAACCACCTCATTGCTCAATTTTGTTGTGGAATTTTGAGGTCGGAATATTTGAGGCGCGGGGTTGGAGGGGAAAAACCCCTTCTTAACAAACGGCCCCGTTCAGGGGTATAATTTTCATTAGTGGAAAACTAGTTTAAATTTGGAAAAGGCTGAAGAAAGTTGCAGATTTCCTATTAAAACAGGTTGTAAGTGAGCCACGGTATTTGAAATGTGTGTTCGGTTTCTTGGTCCTTTCGATCGTTTTAAAGGGTCTGTTGAGTGGCTTAGGAGGATTCTAGACCTGGTCATCTTTACTATTTTGTTAATCTGATCTGTGATATGTTCTGAGTCTTAGGACTCCTTGTGCTCATGTACGTGATCAAGCAAGGCCTTCATTAGGCGAGCCGCGCATGTCCTAGAACACTCCGGCCAATAAAAGCCATACGCTAAATAAATGCCTTGGAAAACGTCATAGTAAGCACTAGGCATCTCTTACACCCTCTCTAATGTTATACGGGTGTCTGGTAGTCGATACTAGTTTTTATAAACATTGCAGTTCAAGTGATCTGAGAATTGTAGGCCTATGTGTTTTATTTTTCAGCGCACTCTCTTTGGAGAAAGAGCCTTAGAAAGAATCGAAAATTGAAACATTCTCGCTTTTATTGCTGGTGGATTACGTCGCATTAACACTTCCAAGGTTTCCGCAAACTCAAGGATGGGAAAGGGAAGATATCCGTCATGGCCTTAAAACAAGGTACATCCCCAGCATTTGCTTGGTATGAAAATGGGAAACACGGAAAACCATCTTCAGGGTTGCCAACGGTTGGATTCGAACGCACCATCTCTGACAGCTGCGCGAACCTCTCACCAGAAACATCCCAATTGCTTTGTTCACTGAATCTTACTCCTAACCATAACAATGACAATCCAAGTGTCTTAGCCGTTGTCTTTCGGTTTCCAAGACTCTGGGTTCGATCCTAACTGTAGTCCATTGTATCTAAACGTGTTTAAAAGCTGTATTTTACATTTCCTGTCTGTAAAAGATGAGTATATTCTGACACCACAATTGAAGGGACATTAAAGAAGTACGGTTATAATTACCTGTAAGCACTGGGTTATATTCCTGGATTGTTCAAGGATTTTGAAAATCGTTTGAGGTTTACAAGGGCGTTCAGCCAACCTCGAGAGACTGAGGAGCTGGCTGATACGAGAATCACCGAGTCCGGACACAAAAATCTACCATTATGGCTGAAGGCATCACGTGGCATTCCAGTATTCCGAAATCAGTCGTTCGGCAAGCCAAGGAGTTCGATATGTTAATATAATATATTTGGCATTGGTAGCTCACTGGTTGACTACATTGAGGATCATAAGCCCAAGTGAAACCCAAACGAAACCGATACATATTTTCTCTATGTAGTCGGTTCACATTGATTTCTTGCACAAAATATTAAGTGATTCATTATTCGAAATGGACTTTCAGCCTATTAGGTCTTGTTACGTACATTTAGTACGTGTTGAAGAGATGTTAAGTACAGAACAAAAATGGCCAACCAGACACCAGTGGGATCCAAACCCACACCTCCCGATTTCGCGTCGGTTCGGATCCCACTGGTGTCCGGTTGGCCATTTTTGTTCTGTACTTAACATCTCTTCAACACGTACTCAATGTACGTAACACAACCTAATAGGTTGAAAGTCCATTCCGATTACAATGCGGTCGTGAAAATTCAATATTCATTAAGTGATTCATTGTTTGAACAAAGATAAGAACTACTTCACAGTTCCCCTCCTTTCGTGGATTGATAATAAAGTTCTCCTCCAATGAGAGAAAGTCGAATTAAGAAAGTCTTTGGAGTCCCACGTTCAATTCCAGGCTGGGTGGGGAATTTTATCTTTCATTAGTTAATCCCTTTGGCTCGGGGACTGGGTACTTGTGCTGTCTCCAGCATTAGTAGTAATCATAAGTAGAGCCCCATTCCGACAGACAGCCAGATCGCTTATACGGCGTCAACTCAAAATAATATTTTCTTTCTATTTTCCAATTGACATTACGTCGCCCCGGCACAGATAGGTCTTAAGGCAAGGATGGGATAAGAAAGGGCTAAAAGTGGGAAGGAAGCTACTGTTTACTTAATTAAGGTAAAGGTCCAGCATTTGCCTGGTGTGAAAATGGGGGACCACGGTAAACCATCTTCAGGGTTGCTGACAGTGGGGTTCGAACCTACTATCTCACGAACGGAATCTGAAAGCTACGTGACTCAAACCGCGCAGGCAACTGCTTGGTAAACTGGAATGATCTGCACAAGGCACTCCGAAGTCAACACCCAATTATTATTATTATTATTATTATTATTATTATTATTATTATTATTATTATTATTATTATTATTATTATTATTATTATTATTATTAATGTGAAAATTAATTAAAAGCGTTCATATCCATAATAGCAACGCCCATCCAGAAATGTGCAGAAAAGAAATTATTACTTCAGGCACTATTTCCAGAAATTTACCGGAAAGTAGTCAGCAAGATTCCCAGAATATGAGTGAGCAGTTTGAAAAATAAAACTCGACACTGAAGAGGTTAACGACGCTCGTACTAATGTCACAGTTTCATTGAGGAACTCTTATAGTTTTCAAGTATGTGATGATATGGTACCAATTTCCTCAATAACGTTCCCCGATAACAAGGCATTTGTTGGGAAAGCTGAAGCATTACTTCTTAACATAACAATTAGTAGTTTATCTCCAAACGGCTTAAATGTAAACCCCATAAAATCAAATGTCGTAAACATAAAAATGGAAGGCTTCATAATAGATTCATGATCTGTTTGAATGGTATCAACTCTGAATATTTAAATACAGATGAAAGAAATTAATAACTTAGTATCGCGCACATGTACAGACGAAATTGTTTCAGATAAAAACAAACTAATAAATCATTATGAAAACGTAATATTTTAGCAGTCTAAATATGGGTCAGAAAATATTATATTTGGTCAATCATTATTTATTCTTTGCAAAGTACTGCACTGAATAAAATACCTGCTTCCTTTCTTGAACGTATCAGTAAACTACTTTTAACAAGGGTAAAACAAATAATTGGTTCACCCCGTGATCGTACAAATCACATGGTCATATCTTCTAGAAGTGTTCGTGGTTTAGGATTAATAAAAGCAGACTTGGAAAACTTATTTGGCACTAAAGGGGAATTACTGCTGAATTCTCGACACCACAAAGTACGGTCTTGTATTTCAACAGCTCTGGCGGCAAAGAAAAGTGTGAGGGTGTGAGGAGGGAGGTGCAATGTACGTCAGAGAATGGAAGCAATAGAAAAGGAGATATTATAGCGATTGACGGAAGGAACGGAAGAGGATTAATTCTAGACCCTACAATAAGGATGGAGAAGATCATTGAACAGGCTTCCGATGTCAGTGAAGGAAGGAGAACCACGCTCATGTATACCTCAATTAAGTGAGATATATAACCTACCTTTTAATACACGGGAGGAAATGATTTCTTTTTTTGGTGGGGAGGAGGAGGAGGGGGTGCTCAACTTACAAGCACGTTGTTAATAATACATTAGACCTTTCCGTATCGATTTCAGGACCTTACAGATCGACGTGGAGGTAAAAATTCCTGACCTGGACGGGAATCTAACCCGGGGCCTCCGGGTAAGAGGCAGGCACGCTACCCCTACTACCGCGAGGCTGGCGGTAAATAATTCAGTAACTCGCACCGGTGCCCTTTTATCAGCTTATATACGCTGTTCAGGTTACTTCCAACCACCTTGTATGTAGTGAGATTAACACATTTGCAGTTCGGTTCCATGGCTAAATGGTTAGCGTGCTGGCCTTTTGTCCCGAGGGTCCCGGGTTCGATTCCCGGCGGGGTCGGGGATTTTAACCTTCATTGGTTAATTCAATTGACTCGGGGGCTGGGTGTGTGTGTGCCGTCTTCAGCATTAGAATTCATCACAGGTAGGGTCCCATTCTCATAGACACGCAGGTCACCTGTACAGCGTTAACTCGAAAGACCTGCACTCGGCCTCTTCGGAGGTCACACGCCATTATTAAACACATTTGCATTAATATCTTGAAAGATTCCTTAAAAATTATACATAAACATTTATATAATCACTATTAATTGTTACCATTAATATATACTAACATACGTGATAATCAATGTAAGTAAAGCAAAGCAAAGCAAAGCAAAGTCACCTCTGTAGAGGCCATGAAGGCCCTTGGAGGAGTGGAAGGTAAAGGCTTCCACCATTGTTAACCTCGGCACGTGATTGGGTGGAGTGGTTAGCTCTACTCCCGGCCGCCTTTGCCCCCAGGAATTAACCTGGTACTCATTTTTGGTGTAGGCTGAGTGAACCTTAAATTTTACGACTTTCTGACGGGGATTCGAACCCACGTCCTTCCGAGCGAACTGAGCACGCCTTTACCGCCTCGGCCAGACAGGCCCTAATCAATGTAAGTACAGCCTATAACTTCTTGTGTTCAAGATAAGTAAGACATAGCGCAACTAATCATTTTTTTTATGTACTACCTGGGTATATTGTATTTGTGTTATATCCGGATTGACGGACACATGCCATTATTTTGAATACATTAAGAAACGTGGAATTAAATCAATTTTTTCTTACTATATAGACCTTACAGGGAATAGAAAAATATACTTTCTGAACATCAAAATAGTGCATGTAAGAGTTATTAGGTTTACTTTCTGTTTTATCATGATCGTCGTTAACGTATTTTCTTGAAACAGATTATTAAACAAATAAACACAGTTCAGAACAAACATCAAGACAGCTCCGAGAAATCTACAGGTCAATCAGGAAAAAGTAAATCGGGAAGAGAAATGCAAATGCATACACGAGTGAATAGGACATTAATATTTCAGAAAACGAGGCGTTCAAATCTAGAATAAACAACACGGAAATGGCCTTCTGCCTCACCAAAGATATCTAAAAAAATGGTCAATATCTTTCAAATGCAAGCTTAGATTTCACTGTATATAATTTTTCCTGAAGCTCTATATGCAGCAGAATGCCTCTTAATGAATATTAAAGGTATGGAGGAACACTAGAAGCCAAAGAAAGGAAGATCTTGGGCCCAGTAAAGGAAAATGGAGAATACACGAGAAGGTACAATCATAAACTGTATCCGCATATGGAGAAAATAATAGACAGTATTAGGAAAGGAAGGATTTCTTTCTGTGGTCACTTAACATGAAGGATACAAGAAAGATTCACTTGAATCTTTGCCTACTTTCCAAAGAAGAAAACTAAACGGGTCTGGTTCACCGAAGTGGAAAATAATGTACAAGAATTGGTGATCTTACGTGAAGATATCTTGCAACGTGACCATTTAAAGGAAATATTTCAAGGTCTACGTAGTTTTCGAACAAAACCTAAAATGAAGACAGGTAAGAGGTGGACCTAAGAATGGAAGAAAGCTCAGCGAAGAAGGATGCGGGAGTATTGTTATAGCACAAGACAGGAAATTGCGGGAATAGGGTGGTCCATAGCTGACCGAAACGAAATAATAATATAATAAATAACAATGCAAGTAACAGATACAGTTTGGAAAGGGCGATGCATATTCTATGGACACCTACACACATACTGCATAACAAAAAGTTGACAAAAAATATTCTAAACCTAGCGCTATGCTGAAAAGCTGAAACAATTGTTTACTGGAAATAAACGAAGGTCTGGAATAAATTGGTATCACCGAGGAAACCATTCAATCAAATTTAGAATAGGCCTACTAGTAAGCACAGGATGGACAGAAGGACGTAAGAAGGAGCTCAGTGAACGGATGGAGAGATATTGGGATGAAAAGAAGAAATATTGTACTAAATAAGTTCAAACATGATACATAAATATTAGGTGTATTTATTTTAATAATGTCGTGATATCAACATCCCAGACCTTCAGAGACGCCAGACAGGATCGATGTAATAAGAGGCCAGACCCAAGTTAATGGAAGTAATATTAGATTAGACAAGGGCCTTGAGGTCACCACTCGTTGCTCCTAAGTAGGAAACTCCTGGAGGGAGAGGCGTTCGGACAGGAGTGAGGAGGAAGGTGGTGTCTGGAAAATAAAGGGAAAGTCCAGAGGAAGCGTTTAATTGAGAGAACCTTTAAGTCTCGAAAATCTTACACCATCAGAATGGTAAGAGCACAATAATTGACCAAGTGAGGGCGGATAAGAAGTATGAAAATGAAGGAATGCCAGACCCTTCAACGGAAACCCATGGTAGCGCCCTTATACCCAAGTTGAGAACTCCAGGCGGAATATGCAGATAATGTACTATACAAACAATGACAAATTTTCAATCATTTTCAAGCTACTTATTGTCCGAACGCCTCGATATATTTTGAAAGGAAAACGTTTTTTGAACTTAATCGCACCACAATTTTCAAATGATCTTTTCCCCAGGACGAATCAAATGACACCTCATATGAGCTACACTAATCTTTAGCCGCGCGGCACGCTTATTTTAGAATCTGAAAACGTGGCACTATAGCAGCACTCCATGACGTCATGCCGAGGGCGCGTCTGCCGTAGTATGTACGAGGGCCATCAGTAATTAAGTTCCCCTATTTAAAAAAGAAAAGACAACAAAGTTGCATGAACAACTTTATTGGTGCCCGATAAGGCAATGTTGTAACTAGTTTTCGACATAATCACCACCAGAATTAAGACACTGTCATATCTTGGGATGTAGAAATCGTAGAAGTCTGCCGCTTAGGAATAGAATCACCATGTGGCATTCGTCTTCAGCTCTTCGACCGTGTGAAAATGCCGGCGGGAGGACAGGAATTTCTTGAGGTGCAAGAAAAGATGAAAATCACTCGGAGCAAGATCAGGACTGTATGGTGGATGATCAAACACCTCCCAGCCGAACTCCTGCAGAACAGTTGCTGAGTTCCGAGCATTGGCATGGATCAGCTCAACACCTGCACTGAACATTCCATGCCACTTGTTTTTAATGGTCCATGGCAATTTCCGTAGAAACTTTATCACAGAACCTAGCAGGCGGCTGGAGAAAGAATACGAGCCTCTGCTGCTACGCTACTGACACCAGGCGGGACTTGTCCTTCCGGTGTATGATTGCTACGTCATAGAACTGTGGCGCATGCTCATATTTCCAGGCTAAATACCTTTACTTTACAAGAAAAGGAACAGCTAAACTTAATTTCTGAGTGGCTCACGTATGCATGCCCATAGGAAGGTCTTCACGACGTACTGACTCTCCTCCACTGATTATATCATATGTCTTATTAACCGTCGTCATTTTTTCTTAGTTTTCCTTGTACTATCCGCAATCAATCTCTTCTTAAACAGTGACTCAACCAGTTTCTCCTAGTATTTCCTATCGTCTGTTGAGCTCTTCTTCTTTCGTCAACTCCATTTTCACTAAAATTGATCTTTTCCATCTTCCACCACACCCACATCACAAAGCTTTCCACTCTCAGTTCATTCTCCTGACTTAACGTATAAGTTTCAGCACCTTACAGAGCCATACTGCACGGATAGTAGATCTAGGTTTCTCCTCAAACCTCTCTCTGAATCCTGTCCTTTCTATTAAATGTTTTCTTGCATATTACAATTCTGTTATGCCCTCTCTTATCAACATTCATAGATATTTGAAGACGTTGACTTAGTCTATCTGATGCGGACATAAGTCCGTTCGCATGTAATACATGCAGGCGGAATATTCAACCTGGGAGACCACAACCAGCTCTACAGCAGTGGTAACACAGGTGTCCTTGCACTGGAAAGGCTGAAAGTTAAGCTGGCAACTTATCTGTCCACACCGTTAAGTGGCTATGCATACCTTCCAGGCGTTCTAAATGGTGATAGAACGGAATTTTGTTCCCACCAGATATTTTCTCGCGGCCAATCATAATATTTGTCTACCTTCCTTTTCCACCATTGTCATTCCTTTTGTTTTCCTACTATGAAATAGGAAGATTAGATTACTATCTTAAAAAAGGCTGGCTCATATAGCTGCAAGGTAAATGGAGCAGTATTTTGAATTAACACCGACAGTATCTGCTAATTGTTGCGACAGTCGTAACTTGGCATTCCCCTTGCGGTGGCTAGCGCGCCACTTCGCAGTCAGTGCTCGACTTGTAAGAGGATTACAGCACGACACTACCACTCTTGTTGCAATTTCTACCGCACATGCGCATAGATTGAGGAGTTGCTCTTAAAAATACATGCAGCCTCCCTAAGATCATAAGGACAGAGGTATATAGGGGAAGTGCGTGCAATTTGGCCCTGCACGTAATTTGGGCAGATAATATTTTTGTATTTGCAAGTTGCCTGAGGCAAGGTCATCAAGATAGCCAAGGGTAGCTTTCTTCCTGGACGTTGTTTTTCTGATGGACGTAAAGTTGAAACGGGAAGAGGAAACCAGTCTTAATACTCACATTCCTTGTAAGCTCATACAGTGACAAGGAAGTGCACCGTGGAGTACTTATTTCAGCCAAGAGGGTGTTTAGACTTTACATATTCTGATAAAATATCTAGGTAAGTTTTAACATACTTTCATTTATCAATTTTAATTACTTTGCGTATTATTTAGCTTTTGATTAAACCTTTGCATGGTGTGTAATATGGGCCGCCCGAGAGTGTCATTTGGACCGTTGTAACAATTATGATCATAATTACACCTCTTCGTAGTTTTACTGATGATTTTAAAGTAAGTTGTTTTATAATTTGTAGCCGGGCCTGTGGTGTAGTGGTAGCTGGTCTGCCTCTTACTCGGAGACCCCGGGTTTGATTCTCGACCAGGTGAGGTATTTTTACCTCGACGTGAGAGCTGCTACGAGGACCATTCAGCCTATAATATTACAATTGAGGAGCTATCTGACGGTGAAATGGCAGCCTAAGTCTAGAAAGCCAAGAATAATGGTCGAGATGACACATCATGCTGACCGCGCGGTAATCTGCAGGCCTTCAGGCTGAGCAGTGGTCGAAAAACTGTTCACTAAAGACGCAAGAAAATAAATCAAGAACAGTTTGCATTATAGGAGACTAGTATTATGATGATGACTGGATTCAGTGCAATAGTTGCAAACAATGGGTTCATAAAAACTGCGCCAAAATTCAGGATAAATTGTTTCATCATTGTCCTTCATGCCAGAAGTTGCGACTAGAATTGATAGTGTCATAACATATCGCTTAGTAATACATGAAATAAGTTGTAAGTTCCCAGTCCAAATTATACGATCTTCTGGTTCAAGTTACACGCTATCGGTCTAAATTACACGATAAAAATTAAAAAATGAAAATTACTTGTAAACAAACGCTAGAGATAATATTAACATTATTTATTTTCATCAAATCATTTGATACATTGTACTAATTATCGTGTATAAAGTTGGAGACATTTTCATTAAGTTGAACGTTTAAACTTAAGTGGTTCAAATTACACGGACTTCCTCTACTACTGTACTACTATATTCTTCAGCTGCTCCCGAGTATTTCTGGGGTTTCGGTCGGGGCTTCCAGGACGATGCACCAAGAGATGCCTTATGAAGACCACTAGGTTTCGAAACTCGGCCTTCCGGATGGACTGTCCTCTGCTGATCCCACCCTTAGTTAAAGAGATAATGAAGATGAAATGAATTACATTTAACGAAATTGCGTACGAAGATAGAAGAAATCGGCATTTGTTTGGAAGTGAGAAAGGCGTGTGATGCTTCTTGAGAGCCAGGTAACAGTAAAAGTAGGAAAATACAGATAAATAATTAGACTTTGTTACAAAAGGCAGCTCCCAGACGAAACTATCTTTACATCGGTCTGTTTTCAGACTAACTTTGCTTTACGGGAGCGAAAGCTGGGTGGACTCAGGATATCTCATTCATAAGTTAGAAGTAACAGACATGAAAGTAGCAAGAATGATTGCTGGTACAAACAGGTAGGAACAATGGCAGGAGGGTACTCGGAATGAGGAGATAAAGGCTAATTTAGGAATGAACTCGATGGATGAAGCTGTACTCATAAACCGCCTTCGGTGGTGGGGTCATGTGAGACGAATGGAGGAGGATAGGTTACCTAGGAGAATAATGGACTCTGTTATGGAGGGTAAGAGAAGTAGAGGTAGACCAAGACGACGATGGTTAGACTCGGTTTCTAACGATTTAAAGATAAGAGGTATAGAACTAAATGAGGCCACAACACTAGTTGCAAATCGAGGATTGCGGCGACGTTTAGTAAATTCTCAGAGGCTTGCAGACTGAACGCTGAAAGGTATAACAGTATGTATCTATGTTCAAAAGGATTAGATAAAATTAAAATCAACCTGAGGAAGTGTCCACCACACCATATTTCTTAGGCTATGTGCTAATTGCAAGTGTTACTACGTGGTGCTAAGTTGAGCTGAGCGAAGCTGCGATGCGCATGTGCCGTGTGAGTCCTATTACAGCGCAGTGCTGCGCTCTTCTGACTGGACAGAGTAAGTAAGGTACATTCGATAAGAAGAATGACGGGACGTGCGTTGCTATTTGAAAATAGTGTTGTCAACTTTTAACTTGCCGATGATGCAGGGAGTTCAACATGTTGTTGAGTATACTGTGATATTACACAATATTGTATGCGATTTAGAATGTTTAGGTGAAGGTACTTTGATTAATGCAGAACAATTTATGGTAGATGAATCGTTACGAATCTTTAAAATTAGAGTGAACAGTTCTGTAAACTGCTGTGAGAGATCACTTCTGTGTTTACTTCAACAGTTCCTGCGGATACATGAGGTAATGAAAGGTACTTTTCATAAATAATAAGCACTGTAGTAACGAAGCGATGATAATACATTTCAAAGATATTTCTTTGAAATTAACCTTCATCCGTTCGCGCGTAAGGCAGATTGGCCGCATTTTTGTATTAAGTCGCACATTTCTCGCCTGAGAGTTGAGAAAAGCCTGGGAGGGATAAGTATTCCTTAGTTAGCCATCTCGTCGCTAGCCGGAGTTCGATTTCAGCCAATCCACCCCTCCCTATCATCCCAGTACAGTCCGGAAACTGACGGTGACCGCCAACTGCCGTCTTGCGAGCAGAAGCGACAGTTCAGTTATTTTTCCATCCCTCAACAGAGGACGTAAGTAAATACTTAGCTATTTTTGTTATTACATTCCAAAAAACCCACGGCACTTAACGCCCTTGAAAGGGCCTTGGTCTGCCCAGCGACCGCTGCTCAGTCCAAAGGCCTGCAGATTACGAGGGGTCGTGTGGTCAGCACGACGCATCCACTCGGCCGTTATCCTGGGCTTTCGAGACCTTTGCCGCCATTTCACAGTCAGACAGCTCCTCAATTCTAATCATGTAGGCTGAGTGGACCTCGAACCAGCCGTCAGGTCGAGAGAAAAATCCCTGACCTGGCCGGGAATCCAACCCGGGGCCTGCGGGCGAGAGGCAGGCACGCTACCCCTTACACCACGGGGTCAGCTGGAATTATATTCGCCTTTCGATTAACTTGCGTGGAATAAAGTGTTTCCTGTTTATTTTATCGTTGAAATATGGCTTCATTTTTCTCTGCCAGAAAATACTAAGGATGAGTTACCGACCTAGTTACCAGCTCTTTTGTTCAGGGCTCAACTATACAGCAATTCCGAAGAAATTCTTCGAATTTTGGAGGAACTGGGGAAGGAACGAGAGAAAGTAACAGTTCTAGATTTGTGTTATCATTTTAAAGAAAGAAAGAAAGTAAAGAATGTAAATATATAGACTTAAACCTCTTTTTTCTTTTGTATGTTTCTCTATACAAGCCAATTTTTGGGTGAAATAGTAAATAAAAAGTAAACTTGAAGGACTGAAAATGTATTATCATTTTACTATCCAAAAGATAAGAAGAAATAAATTGATTTTGAAGAATTCTGCAATTACGTAATAAATATTTCTGTGAATTATTTAATAAAATATTTTTGGTCAAAATTGTGCTGATCAAGTTGCCGTCCACGCAAGGGGAAACGTGACGCCAGATCGCGCGATCGGGTGAAGGTTAACAGTAAATTACTTTTAAATTGCAGTGCGATTTTAGGCAATAAATATATTGAAAGCTATGTGTTTCCACTTAATTGTGGATTCTAAACATTTGGAAATTTCCTTCCAAGTCCTGTCTACCTAATCCCCATGTATTTTGTCCCACAAACATTCTTTCGCGTGAACGAGAGAAATAAACTCCTCTTCATTAGCTTCCATCGTACGCAAATTTAAGCAAAGTAGCGTCAAGATCAATATGTCTTGCTAAGCTCGCTGTGCTGTTCGATGCTTAGCGGCGCGATGGTGCAACTCGTCAGTCAATTACGACAGCCATGTATAAAATAATGTGTTTGTTTCCTTGAGCGATACAGCGCTGTTTAGCACCGCGTAGCAGCGTTTCCAATTAAAACAAGAAGACCTAACGCCATGGCACTAGAGCCCTGAAGGGACTTGGCCTACAAAGCGACCGCTGCTCAGCCTGAAGGCATGCAGGTTACGAGGTGTTCTGTCGTCAACACGACGGATCATCTCGGCCGTTATTCTTGGTTTTCTAGACCGGGGCCGCTATCTCACCGTCAATAGCTCCTCAATTCTACTTTGCTATTTGCTTTACGTCGCACCGACACAGGTAGGTCTTATGGCGACGATGAGATAGGAAAGGGCTAGGAGTAAGAAAGAAGCAGCCGTGGCCTTAATTAAGGCACAGCCCCAGCATTTGCTTGGTGTGAAAATGGGAAACCACGGAAAAGCATCTTCAGGGCTGTCGAATGTAGGATTCGAACCCACTATCTCCCGGATGCAAGCTCACAGCTGTACGCTTCTAACCGCACAGCCAACTCACCCGGTGCTCCTCAATTCTAATCACGCAGGCTGAGTGGACCACGAACCTGCCCCCAAATCCAGGAAGAACTCCCTTACCTGGCCGGGAATTGAACCCAAGGCCTCCGGGTAAAAGGCAGCCACCCTACCCCAATTAGGAAATAGCTTTAGAAAAACATAATCTAAAGAATAATCACAGTATTAGCTTCATTTGGCCAAGAGGTACAATTTCACACTTTCTTTCGTTGATTGGAGGCAAGGATATAAACTGAAAAAGCGACTACAGGACAAAATAATGATCACTATCACAAAACACTCTGCTTCTATCCTCACAAGTCACCTTTTTGGTTCTTTGGCTGAATGGTCGGCGTAGTCGCTTTTGGTTCAAACGCCCCGAGTTCGATTCTCGGCCGGGTCTGATAAATTAACCTAAAATAGTTATTTCCCGTGGCCCGGGGACTGGGTTTATTGACTATCCCCTACATTGATGCAACTCACACATCACACTGTCCTCCACTACAAAAACACGCAATTACCATACAGGGTAGATGCCCCCCCCCCTTTCAAGCCTTGTCGGAGGGTCTGCCTTACAAAGACTGCACCTGACTGGGAATAATCACACGAAAAAACTTTGTGACACAAAATTTGAAACAATTTCTTGTGATAAATAAATACATAAATAAATCATATAAATAAAATTGTAGGAAATCTGCCATCAGTAATTTGATTTCTTCAGCCTTATTTTGATATATTTATCCGTTTTAGGTCAACTCAAGAGCGTATCAGTAGATTTTAGCTTTCGTATTTTTTTTTTTGTTTGTTTGCCTGTTTGTTCCACCATCAAGGGTAAATGGTTGATTGGATTTCGACCAAACTTCATATTTAGAGTCTACTCATCCAGGAGCAGATCTCGATATGTCTAACATTTAAAAATCACTGAATAGACTGGGGTTATTGGAACACCATAGCATATGATATTTCTGTTCGTTTATGCAATATATGTTTTTATTCTACGACGGGTAATAAAAGAGATCGAAAAATTTCACGATTGAAAAAGCCTAAAGACTTAAGAGCTTAAGTGAAATAGATGCTTACGAAAAATTAGATGTTTAGTTCGTTCCATGGGACACTTGGTACATGTCACTTCAAGGTGGGTTAACGGGAAGAACTGAAGAGCCAGTTTACTTACTTCGACAGAGCTGAAAATAAGCGAGGTAACAGCAACGATGGGCTTAATGAGTCTTCAGTGATAGCGCCATGCCAGTGGTCAGAGAAACAACAATATGTAACTGAAAAGCAGGGAGAATTTCGCACAACTTCGAACCGGGAAGTGTACCGCACTATAAATTCTGAAATGGTCCTCGTTGTGTTTCAAAGTTGTTCAGCTTTATGGTACATCATGTTAATGCCGGGTGCTTTCGGAGAAAAATATCAGTTAAACATGCCGTATTAAACATGTGAATAGAGGCATGTAACATCACGTACATTCCTGAAGGAAGTGTGTAATTTATTGCAAATTTCCGTGCGAAGAACGGGTTCAGATGCTAGTAAATCAATCAATCAATCAATCAATCAATCAATCAATCAATCAATCAATCAATCAATCAATCAATCAATCAATCAATCAATCAATCAATCAATCAATCAATCAATCAATCAATCAATCAATCAATCAATCAATCAATCAATCAATTAATTAATCAATCAATCAATCAATCAATCAATCAATCAATCAATCAAACAATCAAACACGGAACTAAATTATCCTGTATTATTCTTTTACTCATTCTTATCCTGCCTTACACCGGGTAGTGGGGCTTACTGAAGAACTCCCAAACGTCCACTCACGGTAAGATAGTGTAAAACCACCTATGGCTCAGTTTCACATACCTGTCTTAGAAGTAAGTCAAAAACAAAGTTGATTCTCTCTCTCTCTCTCTCTCTCTCTAGTCATCAGCTGTGTGGCTACTTGGCAGCAGCTCTCTGTTCTTCACGTTTCTCTGCTTTCCTTCTCAGTTCGTAGTAGCAATCACATCTCATGTCATCTAATATTTGCGTCATGAACTATAATCTTGGTCGTCCTCTATAAGTTTTTCCCTCTATGGAACCATCTATTGTTTTATTCAATAACCCATCACGTATAAGTATATGGCCTATTAGGTAGTCCAGCCGCCTTTTTATTTGTGTCATAAATCATCTTCTCCCTTCTGCTCCTCTAAACACCTCTTCATTCGTGACCTCTTACCTGCAACTAATTCTCAGTAATCTCCTATTGCACCAAGCTTCAAATGCAAGTAGACTCTTTGTAATGTTGAAGACATTTCTTATCAGACAAAGTAGGGATCCCCATACTACGAAAAACGTAAAATTAAGCAATTTCCTCAATTGTGTCGTAAGTTGAAAGGCTAAAGGGCCCTAGAAAATTTCAAATTGTGAGTCTTGGGTTGCTCCATCAATTGCATCAAATTATTTTCATGTTTATTTCACTATAGAACTTACTACTAAGAGTTACAATTCTTGTTTTATTTTCCACCTAATTCAGTATATAAAAATGTGTATTGTCTCTAGAAGGACATTTTAATACAATACAAACATTAACAGGGACATGTTTCGCTCGTTATATCGAGCATCTTCAGCCTCTTTAAACGATTATCTCAAGGTTGAGTCTTTACATTGAACCGTCTTATAATTAATTTGTTCGTTATAATTGTTTTACTCAATCCTGAGTGAGAAGGTTTGGTTGAAATGCGTCCACCAGATCTCCACTTTTAGGAATATACTAACGGATAGACATACAGACATCAAAAGGTAAAGTTCTATCTCATGTTTCCTCGGTGTTCAGTTACATTAGGTAGGGTTAAATTTCAAGCCGAGAGAATGATTATGCATCCTATAATTTTCTCCTGTTATGGATCCTTCAAATAACTTTCGGTGTGCGAGCTGAGGGTGTCCGTCACTGGCTGCACAGAATGAACCCCGTACAAAGTAGTATTTTTCTCAGTCATTTGAAGAGTAAGCGAAATTATGTTGTTGTTTTTCCAACCCTTGTTCCGTTTCCCTACGGGGGCGGGCATGAGGTGAAATGAATCTGTCGTGGCGAGTTTTATGACCGGATGCCCTTCCTGACGTCAACCTCATCAGAGTTAATGAGATGATATGAATGACGTGATATATGATAGTAGGGAGAGGGTGAAACCCGGTGCCGGCACACAGCCTAGCACCAAGGGTTCTGCTCAAGGCTTAACGTCTCCATCCGACGGGCGAATCACCATCAACAGCGGCATATGCCCTCACTCCATATGAGCACTGCGGAGAGGTTGAATTTAATCCAGGCTTTTTTTTTTTTTTTGCTACGGGCTTTACGTCGCACCGACACAGAACGGTCTTATGGCGACAAAATCCAGGCTTTTGGCTCGCAATCTAGTGATTCGAAATTGTATACCACTACCTCCCCTACCCTGCCGGCCAACATTCTGATGGTGAAATTTTTTCGACCAACGGGACTCGAACCGGCTATCCTCGGTGTCATACCGTTTAGACTTCAGCGCCTTAACGATCATGGCCACCAGCGGGCCAGTAAGCAAAAGTATGTACATAACAAAAATTATTTGAAATGAAGGGGCGTTGACGTATAGTCCACAGATTTTACATATAATCAATAGTGCAAGAGAAAATTTTAAAAATACAACCTCTTCTGGTCCTCCTATAAACTCCCAGTCTATTCAGTTATTTACAAATAATATGTATGTCAAAACCTGCTCCTGGGTAATTCGACTCTAAATATGAAGTTCGGTAGAGATATAGTCAATAGTGTAAGGAAAACAGGAAGAATACTGTTGGTCTTCCTATAAAGTCTATTCAGTGATTCTTAAACGATATGCATATTGTAACCTGCTCCTGGATGAGTAGACTCTAAGCATGAAGTTTGGCCTAGATATAATCAATAGGCCTAGTGTAAGAGAAAATTAAAAAAAATACCTCTTCTGGTCTTCCTATAAACCTCCAGTCTGTTAGGTGGTTTGTAAAACGTATGCATATTAAAACATGCTCCTGAATGAGGAGACTCTAAACATGAAATTTAGTCTACCTATAATAAATAGGGTAAGAGAAGACTGAAAAAACCCGCTTCTAGTCTTCCTATAAACCCCCCAATCTATTCAGTGATTTTTAAATGATGTGCATATCGAAACCTGCTCCTGGATGAGTAGACTCTAAATGTAAAGTTTTGTTGAGATATGTTCAGCCGTTTACCCGCGATGATGGTGCAAACAAACAGACAAACAGACACGAAAGCTAAAATTTACTTATATGATCTGAGGTTGACCTAAAATGGATAAATATATCAAAAGTTGGCGAAATAAATTACATTAAAGACTGCGGACCCACTTGAATTTTATTTACAAGATAAAGAATATATTATCATATTTTATTATATTTTATTTACCTAAATTCCCTACGATGTTTTCAACATTGAGTTGCTTACCTGATGGGCTAGAACTATGGATTTTTCTCTTTTTTCTAATGTCCAATTAATTCATTAATTTTGAATCCAGGAGCTAGTTTCAGTGTTCGGATTCGAACAGAAGTATTTGTATACAACTGGTAACATTAGCTTAGAAATGTGGTCACATACAACCACATAGCACAACAGTCAGCAAGGACTCATATCCAATGAGAATGAAAAGTTGTGGCGCAATCACAGAACCAAACAAATACCATTGTCTTCCCTTTGGACGGTAAATCGATCTCCTTTTATCTTCGTTGGGTCCTGCCCCCTTCCAATAGCAAACTTCCACCCTCTCTTTGCAGCAAGTTGAAGTAGCATCCCTCGTGCCCTCATCGCTTACAGATGGTCACCGTTATTATTTGGGACTTACGTTAAACTTTGTCTAGCACAGCTGCCTGGCTTTAAGTTTACTTCTCAAACTTTATGTGTCTAATTCTTTAGCAGAGTGCAGACGCAGAGAGAGATTAGCGGAGGCTCTTCGCAAGCACCAGGTTAATTCAACTGAACGTACGATGCACGAACATAGATTTTTATGAACCTTTCCTTTTCTACCCTAACGAGTTCTGAAACTTCGTATGATGATGTTTTGTGCCGTCGAAGAGAGCTATCAGTAGACTCTGGATCTATAATCAGTAATAGGTTAAAATGAAAACTTATTTGGTTATTAGGAAGTATCAGCTAGCCCGCCCCACCGTTATGTAGCGAGAGTAACATAAATTCTAGGGGTTCTGATGGACGAACCCCTAATTATTGTTATTATTATCAAGCGTATGGAATTTACGTAATGGACAAGTATATACAATATTATACAAAAGAAAAAAACCTGCAAAGAATACATGGTACTAAGTAGGGAACAATAACACATGGATATATAAATTATTTATCCACTGCACTAGGGATACTGAGACATCAGCAAAGTCTTTCCGGTCTTCACCATAAGCACGCAAAGGGCATTCGTCCATTATATGATGCATGGTCTGGACCAATGCACCACAATCACACGCTGGAGAGTCCCTGAAGCCCCACTGGTGAAGGGAGAATGCAGATCTTCCACAATTAGTGTTTAGTGATGACCACTTTCTTTTTGGCAAACTGAAACCAGCTGGGGCGTGGTTTGGATTAAAGAGGCTTGGCCACTCTGGAGCTGTACCAAACCATTGCGCTCTCCATTCCTCTTTTAAATTGAAACCAGCATCCATTAGATTCTCAGCTGTTTTCATTGGTGGCTTACGGGATTTCAGCATTTGTCTCCAGAGATCTGCAACATCCCTAATGATTATGCAAATCTCTTTCCATAATCGTCGTGCAGGTTAGAGTAAGTTTGCATTCTAACTTATTAGTGCCTAAAAATCCGGATCCCAGCTAATCAGATATTTCACGAAAGAAAGAAAAAGCTGAATAGCTCAAAGTCCTAAAATACCCAATTTTCTCAGAATTGTAAGGAACGCACATTTACGGAGAACACAAAACTGCAAATGGCTCGCTCTGTTATATTCCACATTATCAACTATACATCTGAGACCTGGGCAATCAAACAGGCATGTAGGCTTACCAAGGAAGAACTAGGCATCCAGACTAGACTTCCGAGAGAAATAGCCAGGTTTGCCTGCGATACTTCGGACACATCGCCTGAAGACCAGGCAGCTTGGAGACGCTTTTGGTGGAAGGAACGTTTTTTGGCAACAGATGTGAAGAAGACATCAAACCAAATGTGTGGGCCAGCTGTCGTTCGTGGTGGAGAAGACAGGTAGTGACAGATCGTCAGACTTCGCGAAAGCAAGTCTTGAAAGAAACGAGACGAGCTGCTGGATTAAGTGGTGTGTTACGAGCTGTCAGTGGGGAGATGGCGTAGAATGACATTAGCAGACGAATAAAATTGAGTGGTGTTTTTAAAGTAGGAGAGATCACAATATGAGGATAAAGTTCGAATTCAAGTGGACAAATTGAGAGAAATATTAGTTTAGAGGAAGAGGAGTTAGAGACTGGAATAATTTACCAAGGGAAGTGTTCGATAAATTTCCAGATTATTTGAGAAGAACAATTTAAACAACTGATAGGAATCTACCACCTTGGGGTACTAATTGAAAATCAGTGGTGATTGAACATCAAAAAAGACAGGAAAGACGTGAGAAGCAAAGACTGAGGAGGAGGGCTTGTTGATAAACCTCTACTCTTCTAATCGAAACCGACTTTGAACCTATTGGGTCGTGTTACTTACATTTAGACCATGTTGAAGAGATGTTAAGTACAGAACAAAAATGGCCAACCGGACACCAGTGGGATCCGAACCCAGCTCAATTGGTAGAGCAACCAACGCGAAATCGGGAGGTTGTGGGTTCGGATCCCATTGGTGTCCGTTTGGCCATTTTTATTCTGTACTTAACATCTCTTCAACACGTACTAAATGCATGTAACACGACCTAATAGGTTGAAAGTCGGTTTCGATTACAATGTGGTCGTGAAAATTTAATATTCACTGTATTTTTCTATTAAAGATAAAGAATGAAAAACCCATGGCACAACAGTCCCGAATGGCATAGCCTACGAAATGGCCGCTGCCCAAACCGACACCGTTATTCTTGGACTTCTAGGACGGGACCAATCTCACCCCCAGGTAGCTCCTCATTCGTAATGACATAGGCTGAGTTGACCCAAGGCCGCACTAGATAGACAGGCCACAAGGCTCGGACCGTGACGTCACGCTAGTGGCTGGCGTTCAGCATGGCAGTGTAGGGCCCGCTCTCACTTTCACCATGATATTGTTCATTTATTCAACCTTAAGGATAAAATTGAACACTCCTTCAATTGTGGCTTTACTTAGGCTTGTATACTACAGGAGTTTTATGCGGGGAGAAAACTGGAAGGGCAGTACATGTACATTTCTTTACGTAAAATTATGATGACATCTGTCACTTGTAACTCAACACGGTATCTTTAAAAGATTAGAACGCATAATACGTATACAAAAATTTTAATGTTACTAGGAAAATGCATGATGGCAATTCACAACAAAAGTCTGAAACCTTTCTTAGAAATTAAGCTGCAACTTAAAACTTACCTAAGAATTCCTAAGGTCTCAGTTTATACATTTTTATTTTCCTGAGGATTTCTTATTCTCAGCGATGAGTTTATCTACGGTAACTTTTCTATTGTTATTCAATAATATATTACAAAAGATGTATATACATCTGTCAACGAAATGTTTAAAACTATTTATTTAATCACAGCATGTTTAAACATTTTCGTTTTCCAGAACATTGTTGACAAGCGAAGTCAGAATTTTTCTCTGAGAATCCTCATGTAAAAACATTAGTATACAGGTTTACATTTTGTAGCTCTAAAAGAGTCTGGTACAACACCTTTTGGTACAGGGCAGGAGCAAGCCAAGGCCGCACTAGATAGACTCAGACATTTTTTTGTCTGACTCAGAGTTGTCAAAGTCAGGATAAGTTGTCAGCTTGATTAAGCCAGTTATTTATTAAGATTTTAAATAAATGACCAGTATCAAACAATTTTGTGTGTGTGTGTGTGTGTGTGTGTGTTTCGTCAAATGGATTTTGAAAAGTGGTTTGTAAATTGCTTTTGCACAGCTTTTCAAACATTTTCCTGCTATTATTAGAAATTATGCATTCTACCTTATAAGCTATAGGACTATCTATTAATACTTTAAAGACTTGCAAAGTTAGTTCTTCTAAGAAATGTCATATTAGGTTCTTACATGGAAACAAATCAACAACGTCTTTATTTTTTTCAAGACTGGATGACAACATAAAAGTTTGTGCAGTTGTAGCTAATGTAGTGTTATTTTCTCCGCTTTTACTACTAAAAGCAACTCCCTCTACCTTTCCTCCTAGCGGGCGATCTGGCCGTGCGGTTAGGGGCGTGCGGCTGTGAACCTGCATCGGGAGATAGTGGGTTCGAATCCCACTGTCGGCAGCCCTGAAGAAGGTTTTCCGTAGTTTCCCCATTTTCACACCAGGCAAATGCTGGGGCTGTACCTTAATTAAGGCCACGGCCGCTTTCCTCCAGCTGTTATGCCTCTCCTATCCCATCGTCGCCATAAGACCTATCTGTGTCGCTACGACGTAAAGCCACTGGCAAAAACAAAAATAAAACCTTTCCTCCTTTATAGTTCAGCTCACGTTTTATGTAGACTCCATTCAACAAGTTACAAAATATTTCATGCTCCTTTAAGAATTTTAGTTTCTTTTTTCAAGTAATTCCAATGTGAATCATCAATACCCGAATTTCCCGTGCCTAGTTTTGCAGTAAAAGACTGTGAATAACCAAGTGGGGCATTGTAAGAAATGTTGACTGTCTTATCTTCTTTTACGCCCCAGGAAATGCAAAAAATATTGAAGTGAACCATGTTATTAGAATACAGGAGTAAGATACTTTCTTTGCAAAGGCTATATTTAACTGTTCCTTAAAAAAATATAATTTATCAGTAATGATACACTCATTAACTTCACTTTCAATTTCATCGATTATTTTGTGTACAGATTCTATTTTGTCGTGGACAGTCACTTTTGAGTTACGAGCAGGTCTAAACAGGAAGTTATAAATACTTTTCTAATTTGACCATTTTAATATCTTGCCCCCATCACCTAATGCACGTATATCAGGGTTATAACTCATGAAAATATCATGTTTAATGGATTTAAAATCAAGAGCCTCGGTTAATGTTAAGGAAGTACCAATTTTCGGAATATTTTCCTCAGTCACATACATTTTGAAAATACAGACTTTGGCTGTTAAAGTTGACGGAAACTTTGTCCAAATCTAATTTGCGTTTAATACTGAAATTACCCTGAACGTCGTTGAAGTCCTTGATCCTGTCATATTCTTCCTCAGCTTTCTTTCTTTCCTTCCTCTTCCCGTTTTTCAATTTCTTCTTGTCTTTGAATAGGATTTTTGCTCGTTGTTGGAAGATTTTTTATACAGATAGGCAGGCACATTTTAAAACTTAGGAATAGCATCGTTTGAGAGTTTTAAATGGTTAGGTTTTACAGTTAAAAGAGACTCATCAGGTCTTTTAACGGAATCGTCCCTAATTACGAAACTTCGTCGAAGTGTATTATGAACACAACTGAGCTTGCTGAAGGGATGAATTCGGTTCGATGGATAGCTATGATCCACTTTTGTTTCCGAAACACGCCAGTAGGAAATTTAAACACTGAAATATTAGGCTGTTTTGAACTGTAGTTTATTCTACAACCAGGTATACAACACGACGTGGCCATAATTCACAATGTTCACACACGTTTAAATCATTCAACACCATCGATAGCCTCACTGCTGCGAAGTTCAGATCAGCTTATAAGTCACTGGCGAGAAGTGAAGCGGCTGGCGACTAGTGTGACGTAGCGCCCGAAGTGGAGGGGGAGCCTTATGGCCTGTATATCTAGTTGGCCTTGGTTGACCTCGAACCAGCACTCATATCCACGTAAGCATTTTCTAGCGTACCCGGGAACCGAACCCGAAACCTCCGTGTAAGACGTAGGCGCGTTGTACCTAGACCGATCCGCTGTTTCATGTCATATGACTGCTATATTTCCTTCAGAAATGTCTCGGTTCATATTTAACTCCTTCCTTGGCAATTATTTCTTCTTGCCCCAAATTCTCGTGGTTTTCAAAAAGTACTATTAAAGTCCTATTTTTGTTCATAAACCTCTATCCTGGACATACATGAGGTATTCGCGTGTTGTCAAGAAAAATTAATACGCCCTCCAAGAAGTAAACAACTCACTTATAACCTATCAAATGTTACACTATAAGTATAAATAAGGCATTTTTGGAAACTCCAGGAGTATTTCCCATGAAATGAAAGAAAAACAGAGATTTGAATGAAATTGCATATATCTCCAAGAATCTCTGTTTTTAAAAATGCCCTTCGATCGTGACTGCATTGTTACATGTCTACGTCTAGCTTGTACGGATTGTCTTCTTATGACATAAAGAAAAGACACATTTCCCACACTTCTCCTGTTTTCCACTGACGTAGGTTATGTGGCACTTTCAACGATGTAGTTACATTTGTCCTTTACCGATATCCATTTGGGATGGAGGAGTGTAACCCATCCCCCCACTCCATTTAAAGAGCCTTAAATATTTGGCAGAGTCAGGTATCGAAACCTAGCCTAGTCAGTTGATTCTTTAAAGACGTGGTGGTAGCAGGAACTGATCTATCTAAGTTCTTTACAAAATTAAAAAAGAAATTGTCAAGAGATAAATTAGTTAACATTACAGCAGTATTTAAGTCAGAATATCCTCACGCTAAATTAACAACGGAGAGACAAAAGGGGAGGAAGGAGTGAAAAAGAAGAGAAGAGAACCGGTTTAATTAAAGCGTAGGGAGAAGAACGATACAAAGTATTTTTAGCTTAATGAATGTGAGGCAGAAAAATAAGATGGTTGATAATAAGAATGTCTAACTATAATTAAGAAACGTAAATTATTTAAAAGAAAGGGTAGAATAATATAATGCTAAGTTGTTGAAGATTAAAATTATTGTGGATAGAGAGGTGTTCAATCTAATCATATTAGGACAAAGCGTCAGATTAAAGAACATGCCATAGCTAATATTTTAGATGTTAACCCTACATTGCATGAATTTATTTACACCCACAACTCTGACGTAAAAATATTATTTGAGGGAGATTGTACAGTATATGTAACATTACATTGACAACATATTTTTGATGAATTTGATCATACTGGTGAGCAACAAGGGAAAAATTCAGGAATGTGCAAAAACGCTACATCATGCGTTGAAGGCTACTTATGTACAAATGTTACCCAGTACAGTATATGAGCAGAATTATTGTTTATTACTTATAATAACATAGAAAACTAATAAAACTATTTTTAAATAATTAAAAGAGATTTATTACATTGAAGGAATTAGAAAATAATAGCTTACTCAAATGGATAGGTCATGTCCGCAGTTCGACTGATGTGATAGCCTTTGAAACAATCTGCATTCTTTTTTCAAACAGAGTGCTGCTCGGTCATGGCCATCTATCAACGGCAACTTATTTCAGATGACCACCAGCCATAACATATAGATTGCATGGTTGCTAGGTAACACTGCTTGGCCATCCATCCATACTTCACATCACAGCCTGCAGAGTTACTAGCGTTACACTTTTGTCAAGCTAACTTCCGTAACGCATATTTTCAGATGATCCCCAGATATATGACATTTATGTCAAAAGTAATTACGAATATATTTGATAAAGGTAATCAAATCCATGTTGATTAAACGCAATATAAATTACAATACAGTACATATTATTATTATTAATTATTTGGACTTAATTCTTGCAGCATTAATGAAATAATCATTAAATAGAACACTATCAATAAGTACTTCAAGTCATTGTTGCCCATAACCTTCAAACATGCATCTGAAATAAATGCCTTAGCTGCATGATGTAGCAAAAACGCTACACTCATATTCCCTCTTAGATATACCTGCTCCCTTAACAAAGCTGCACGTTGTTCTTCCTGGGTCTTCTTGACCTGGTAGTCATAGAGTGGAGAGTCTGATTCTACCCAGCACTTCGCAATCGAAAAGTATGTGTTGAGCTGATTCCTCTGCGTCCATGCATTTCCTCCATATGTTATCTCTTATTACTCCAATTCTATGTAGGTGTTTTTTTCAGATGGCAGTGTCCTGTCTACAGTCCTACTACCCATCTTATATTTTCTCTGCTGAGTTTCAACAGTTCTTTAGTATGCTTCTTGTTTGGTCCTTTTATCAGTTCCTTTGCAAGCCTTCATCCTGGAGTATTTTTCCAGTTTTCCATTTTTTTCTTTTGTACCCATTTTCCTATGTAGTGTCGGGCTCGTCCATAGAAAATTCCAGACACAGGTTCTGGGCTTACAAAATATGTTTCTTCCCCTTTTTCTGGCCAGTTTATCTGCCTTTACATTTCCTTCTATACCTGCATGCCCTGGTCCACATATTATTTTGACATTATTCTACTTTGAGAGCTTCAGGAGAACCGAGTGGCAATATCGGACAATTCTGGATATTATCCGGACTGCCTCTAGTGCCTTAATGGCCGCTTGGCTGTCGGTAAAAATGAAAATGTTCTTATTGGCCGTAGCCTTAATTAAGGTACAGCCCCAGAATTTGTCTCATGTAAAAAGTGGAAATCACGGGCTGCCGACAGTGGGGATAGAACCCATTATCTCCCGAATACTGGATTCTGGCCGTACTTAAGTGACTCCAGCTATCGAGCTCGGTTTTCTTTCTTCGGTTTAGGATATCTTCCCGATTTACTCCAGATTACTGAACCTCCCTTAATCATTTGTCTGAAACTTTAGGTCTAATGGCGAGTGTTATTGGCAAAGTGTGGATAACTATCTGCGTATTAAGTACCTGAAACGCATCTGTGAGCGATCAAGTGGCTGCACGGTTTGGTTCACGTAGATGACAGCTTGGATTCGGAATATAGCAGGTTCGAACCCCACTGTCTGTAGCCCTGAAGATGGTTTTTGTGGTTTCCCATTTTCACATCAAGAAAATACTGCGGATGTATCTTAATTAAGGCGAAGGCTATTATTTTCCCAATCCTTGCACCTTCATCTACTTAGGTCGGCGAAATCGTTCGGTTAGTGTGACCTTAAAACGGTAACAAAATGACGTATTGTATGCCATAAACCTTACGGCAGTGCCTCAAACATAGCATACGTTATTTAAATCTTACTCCTTTACCAAACCGCAAGGCACAAGAGCCCCGAAGGGCCATGGTCTACCAAGCGACGGCTGCTCATCCCGAAGACCTGAAGATTATGAGATGTCGTGTGGTCAGCACGACGCACGACGAATCCTCTCGGCCGTTATTCTTGGCTTTCTAGACCGGGGCCGCCATCTCACTGTCAGATAGCTCCTCAAGTGTAATCACGTAGGCTGAGTGGACTTCGAACCATCCCTCAGATCCGGGTAAAAATCCATGACCTGGCCGGGAATCGATTCCGGGGCCTCCGGGTAAGAGGCAGGCACGATACCCCTACACCAGGTCACTTTACTCTTTTACATGCCGAATAAGTAGAACAATATTATTATGTAATCGTAACGTACGGAAAATTGGCCATCTGCAACTCTATTTCCAGGAACTAAGAAACGTAATCACTAGACTCGCCGTATACAAAATTTTTGCAAAAACATAAAATATCATGAACGAAACAAAGAATGTATATGTTCTCTGTGTGAGAAGCCATGCGACAAAAACCACATAACACTGTGTAGTAAAAGGGAAAAGAGCAGTGTTGACTGTAGCAAAGACTAAACCGCCTCGAGGATCAGTAAATCACAGTATGTTGTGCGACAATATTTCATGCTAACTTTGTAACCTAATGTTGTATCCCATTATATGGCCATCTGGCTGCAATAAATTCTTATTATTAACTCTATTTCCAGCCATAGTCTGGACTGGTAAGGTCTCCTTACCTTCCTTATTTTTATTTATTTATTTATTTATTGTCTTGTTTTATATGGCGGGACTCAGGCTATGAAGCCTGTTATTCTGTCCGACCATACATACACCTACATGAAGAGTTAAATATACACTAAATTATCCACAGTTTAATATCTTAAGGTAGCAATTAAATGTTTTAATTAATCTAATACTTAGCTATGATCTAATCCTACTATGTTATAAGAAATTATTATTATTTATTAACCAGGTTTGACAGAGTTTCTTAAAGCGGAGGTGGTTTGACACGCTCCTAATTTCAGCAGGTAGGGAATTCCAAATTCGGCTGGCGGCGACTATAAATGATCTACTGTAGCCAGTTGAGCGGTGAATGGGAATGCTTAGTACTGCGGTGGACGATGATCTGGTAGGAATACTAGAAGGTGATGCTAGGTAATGGAATTGTGTGGCAAGGTATTCAGGTGTGTTAAGGTTCAGTATACGATGTAACAGGGAAAGAGTGTGTAAATTTCGTCGCTCTCTTAAGCGTAGCCATGAAAGCCTACCAAATGCGGGAGAAATATGGCTCAATCAATCAATCAATCAATCAATCAATCAATCAATCAATCAATACTGATCTGCATTTAGGGCAGTCGCCCAGGTGGCAGATTCCCTATCTGTTGCTTTCCTAGCCTTTTCCGAAATGATTTCAAAGAAATTGGAAATTTATTGAACATCTCCCTTGGTAAGTTATTCCAATCCCTAACTCCCCTTCCTATAGGCCTAAATGAATATTTGCCCCAGTTTGTCCTCTTGAATTCCAACTTTATCTTCATATTGTGATCTTTCCTACTTTTATAGACGCCATTCAAACCTATTCGTCTACTAATGTGCCTTTTGGAGCTTGATGGAAAGTGAGGTACGGTACACATAACATAGTACTCTGGAGTAAAGACACAACTCACCTGCTACAACAGTAGGGGATGTCATCAAGAAGTGGATACACGCCGCCCCTGTTCCATGACCCAGCAAAGTAACGTTACTGGGGTCTCCTCCGAAGTGGACGATATTTTGTTGCACCCAATGGAGTGCTGCTATCTGGTCCATGAGGCCGTAGTTGGCGACCCTGGCCTTAATCCGTGGCGCCAGGTTAGCATTTAGGAACCCTGAAACATGACAATATGAATGATTGCAATGAAACTTTCGTACACTATTTTAACAATTAACAGTGAATTATGGGGTGATTATTGTTTTAAAATTAAGACTACTTAAATGTGACAACCACTGTTAATCTTAAAAATTTACTGCCAAAATTCGAAGCAAAGTTGAAATCGTCTATTCATATAAAAAGCTAACGTGTATGTTTAAAAAAAACTCAAGCTCTTAAACCAGAGGGAGTTAAAAGGTGGGGTTTTGCACTACAATCTTCCAAATCGTCTCAGTAGTACACGAAACATCTTTCATTTCTTGAACAATCTGATGGGGGTCAAAGGAAGACCTAGTATGCAACTCATAGACAATATTAAAGGCAACCACACCTATTGCCACTTGGAGCTTTCGGTCGAAGAAGGGAAACGCTTGGTTATACATGCATGTTACATACCAACCTTAGGGTTGAGGAGCAAAATTATATTATTTAAAATTAAGCAACCTGTTCCTCAAATACTAGTCAGAAGAAAAAAGAAAGTGAGCACGACCTTTCAGATTACAATATAAGGAAATGAAAGGGAATGCCCACTCAGGGCGTGAAAAGGAAAGACTCCTAAGGTTTCGCATACCTAACATCATGGGGTTGGAAGAGAATGAAACGTATGGTTGGATGAAAGTGTGAAGCCTCGCACAAGTAACTATATAGAATCACTGCCAGACTCAGCTAGGGTATGTTCACTCTCAGTCATTTCTCCTGTAAGAACCAACAATGTTTAGTTGAAGAAGAAACGACATCGCACTAGAATGACTGTTGAATCTTCAGTCTGCTGTAGTTTATTCGGTTCAATAGAAACCACCAAAAGCGATAGGCTGCTTTTACGGCCTGCTGTGATAGCTTACTTTACAGCAGGACCTTGCTCTATTCTCTGGAGAATTAACCTCGATCTCATGAATGAGTATGGAATAATATTGCTTTCATGTGTGGATTACTTGCTTCAATAGAACTGTATGTTTCTTAGTTCTGCATTGTTCTTCAATTGTTAATTCTAAAACAATACGTTCATTACGTATTTTCTTGAATATTTTCATTACAGCCAAGTAGAGACTTCGACTTAGTCGTATGTTGAAGTTCCTGGAAAGTCTGCTCTGAATATTTCATCCCAGTTTTTATCATTAAAGTAAATTATGACTAAGTAACGAAGATTTGGCAGTGACCGTAAAGGGAATCTCGAGGAAAATCACTGGAGGAATCAGGGATTAATTAGGAAACTCCATGTTTCTCTCGGGGTTAATTTTCTGTAGCTTGCTCCAGGGTTGTTACTCCTAGGAATTTAGGCTATGCGTTTACGCCCCTAATAGTGTGACACATAATACTGTTTGCACTACGGCACAGGATTAACGATTTCGCATTTAGAAAAAGATGTACAAATTTAACGAGTCGATATAAGTAACTCGCAATAAGTTCAAAACGTTCAAAAATTGCAGAAAAACAGATTAATTCAATACAGATAGATTTTATCTTTATTTATGGTATGATGAATGTATATACATGCTTGAATAGTTTCAGGATAAGTGCGCGTAGTCAAAAGTCTGTACACTAGGTCTAGTTTTTTGACCCAATCAATATGCGGAGAGTGTCCATTAGCTTTCGTTTGAAAGCTTGAATTGGGAAGTCAGCGACAATTTGGTGGACTGACTGAGAAGGTGCCCCACAATCACAATTTGCAGAGCTAGTCCAAATCAATTTGCACAGTAGATAACCACATCTGCCTTGTCCAGTTCTTATCCGACTGATGATTCTCCACTGTTGCCTCGGAAGATCAAATCCTTGTACGCGTTTAGAAGAGTTCTCAACTAGATGTTTGTTGACGAATGAAGAGTGATCCCACTGGGCTTTCCATAAACTGTTAACATTAAAAGAGCTTCTTTCAAGATCTGTTGCTGTACGCCAGGGTGGTTTCCTTGATTTCAGGCGTTGATGTTGATCTTGATGGATGGGTATTTGGGGGTTCTGCTGAATGTTTTTCCAAACCTTTAGGAGAGCTTCTGATCGTCTTAGGGCTGGAGGTGGAATGTAGCTAAGAACAGGAGGGCATAGCGTTTTCGTGCTCCGAATGAACATTGCCTGATTGAGTTGTAAATCAATCCTCTTAGTCTGAAAACTATTGATCCAGAAGGGGCAGCAGTACTCAGAAACAGAGTATGAAAAGACTAATGCTGATAATGTATATGCATAAAACGCAAATATGTGTGTTTCACAAAACTCAAGCTCTTAAAACAGAGGGAGTTAGAAGGTGCGGTTTGTACCAAAATCTTCCAAATCGTCTCAATAGTACATGAAAAATTTTACATTTCTTTAAAAGTCAACGGAAATATACTATTAATAATAATAATAATCCATCGTGCAGTCGCCAGGATTAAATGCATAGATTCACTGTCACTAGGCAATGCACACAAGAGAGGTGATACAAGTCAAGGAGAAATGTTAACTCCATGGGGTAGGAGGACATTTTTGGTCCCCGACATGAAGACCCATATTCAGTAGTAATATGCGGAACTGTTTCTCTGTGTACGGGTGCAATGCCGAGCCAAATATATGGCAAGCAGATATTTAAAACTGTTAGATGATTTTCTTCCAGGTCAAGACATGCCTTCATTAATTATTTTATTGCTTTTTATCAACATTTATCCGACATTCATTTGATTCACTTAAAATTTTCACGCATTGCTGTGTCACAGAGCCGCAAGAAATGAAGCTGTAAACGTCATCAACAAGCATTCTTTTACAAGAATTACCCGGTGTTCTACAAATTTACAAATCTCTCGATACGACATGTCATAGAAATGAGGCTGTCAACTACGTGACAGAGCTTTAGAACAACTTGGAGTCACCTAGAGTACCCTCGAACATCTTGGAGCTGAAGATTGTGGCACCGATTATCCTTGTCAGGAATGTGATGCCGAATATTATTGATGTAGTATTCCTTCCTGAGACTGAAATCACCACTTCGGTTATACAATTTCAATTTCGACGTCTGCAGTTCCCCGTTTCGCTATGTGCATCAACAAGGCAAAAGGACAATCGCCTAACGTTGTAGGACTCACACTTCGGAGAAGGTGCTTCTTCCATGCTAAACTGTACGTGGGTTGTTCAAGAGTTTAAAAGACGAACACACTATGCACTTCAGCTCCAAATGGAAGGACACTTAATACAGTTTACCCGGAAGCTCTATAAGAAAAAGTTAGTTCGGTTTTTTGTACAATATGGTCTTTCATAATGTTTTCATATTATTTGTACCATCCACGAACACGGTATCTTAAGCAGCGAAAGTATAAATATAATTAAAAATAATTTAATCCATGCAATTTATGTAAAAAGGATGTGTGTTAATAAATAAGGGCCTATGCTCTTTTTATTTTAAATAAATACTATAAAAATAAAACATCTAACGGTTGGATTAATAAACGTGGGCGAAGTTGCGGCTACTGCTTGTTGTCTTCATTGGCGTTGTTGAGGCCATCACGCCTTCCCTTACAGTAAACCAATTATCTTCATAAATAAAATCGTAACGACCGTGTGTCTGTACATTGACTATTTTGGCGAAATTTTCATTCAGTTATCCGTTTCAGGTGTAACAATGACCATCTGCATATATTCAGGCTTTGGTGTCCGTTTGCCTGTTTGATTGTTTGTTTGTTTGTTTGTTTGTTTGTTTACATGCATCTTATAACTTGAAATATACTGGGTATATTTCTACCAAATTCATAATTAGAATCTACCTGCCTTAGGTAAGTTTTAGGGCCAATATTGTTTCTAAATTCCTAAACTGACTGGATTTTTTATATGAAACCGTGATTCTACACTCTCACAAGGTATACTCAACCAAACTTAATGGAATTCTACCTGGTGTCATGTCATTTCAAGGTGTGTTACAGGGTTTAAGTAAAGAACCTCTTTCCTCTTTTCGATATAACAGATACTAAGAGGCTTTCGTCAACGATTGGTTTCACGGGTGTTCAGGGACAGCGCCACTCCCGGTTTCCGATGAACAACAACATGTAACCGAGAAGTGTGGAGAATTACGCAAAACTTCAGACCAGGAACTGTACCATTCAATAACTCTTTGATCATCCTCATTCTGTATCCACTTCACGTTTGACTACTGCCACTTGATTTTGTAGAAGAATATCAGTTTAACAAGCCGTATTCAACGTTTGAATATAGCGATGTAACTTCGCATAAATTCATGAAGGAATAATGAAATCTATTACTAATTCCCGAGCGAAGAACGGGTACATATGCTAGTTATATATTAAAAGGATTATTAATGCTACCATAATTATTACTAAATAAAGCACAGTTAAACGCAATCAAAATATTTTATAACAGAAGTAAAACTCCACCACAGTGAGACATATATACTTACAACAACAATAATAATAATAATAATAATAATAACAATAATAACAATAATAATAATAATAATAATAATAATAATAATAATAATAATAATAATAATTGTACCGGTTGGTACACCTATACGCCGCACATTAGAAATTTCCGCCTTAATGTACTCCTCCACAGTTGAAACTCTGAACTTTAAAACTGAATTAATTCAACCGTTTATCAGAAGATGTCCCTGAGTTAATTTCGAATTGTTTTTGTTTACTAATTATCAAGAAGTGTGGACATTCTCTCACAGATGTCTCTACCAAAAACTATGATCATGCACCCTGGTGCGAAGTGATGGAACTTTTCTTGAAGATATTTTATACTCATAAGTTTTCCTATAACTAAATTTCGTTCTTTCATTTGTGGGTTGGCAATATAAATCTTTTCTTTCCGCCAGTATTGAAGTTAACCAATCAATAATTTCTGTCATTAATTTTCAGCCAATTGTGTCTTTCTTCCCCAATTTTTGATGTGTAAATTTTAGTTAGCCAATAAACGCCTGTGGGTGTGTCTTAATTATTCATGAAAGGTCTCGAATCTTCCCCGAGAGTATAAAAACTGCTGATTTTCCTGGCTCCCGACCACTTCAACATCTAGCTTACTGTATGGAAGTATAGCAGGGGGCGGGTAGCGCATCTTCCTTCGGGCAGCAGCTCTTCAACAAAGGTAATGGCCTTTTAACATCTTTATTTCTTAGTAGCTCAGCAGTTTAGCCCTCGGGGAAGGTCCGAAACCTTTTCAATGTAAACGTACTTCTCTAAAAATGTAACATAGTGCCGGCTTATGTAATAATTTCTTATTACCTTACTGTAAATCGGGAATAGAGAGTGCTTTACCCTCTCGAGCTCCCCTTCATTTTGAGTTGAGGTGACTACGTTTTCATAACTGATTTTCTACTCTTAATGTATTAAAATTTTCTTATACGAGTCACCTCCCTAGTTTGGGAATAGCCCCTGTATCATCGGCCTAGTGCCCCTTAGGTTTTATAAGGTTTCATGTAGGAGTGCAAGCAACGCCTCCATTCATCTTGGTATTTTGGGCCATTGAATTAACCTATTACTTTCCTTTTAAGGCCCTGTAGGCTGGGTACGAGATACCCCTGTTTAATTCTTGTAAGTTGTGCCTCGATGGCAAGTCATTGTAAAGCATAGTATTGCCTTTAATAGGCTTGAAAGATTGAGAGCGGGTCAGCTCTTTATGGTGTTTTGAAAGGTTCCTCACCGGGCGAGTTGGCCGTGCGCGTAGAGGCGCGCGGCTGTGAGCTTGCATCCGGGAGATAGTAGGTTCGAATCCCACTATCGGCAGCCCTGAAAATGGTTTTCCGTGGTTTCCCATTTTCACACCAGGCAAATGCTGGGGCTGTACCTTAATTAAGGCCACGGCCGCTTCCTTCCCACTCCTAGCCCTTTCCTGCCCCATCGTCGCCATAAGACCTATCTGTGTCGGTGCGACGTAAAGCAACTAGCAAAGAAAGAAAAAAAAAAGGTTCCTCTAGGAGGCTTGACATTACTAGGTGGGAGCAAGTGCTCCAGGTAATTAGGGGATTTCTGCCTTTTGGTAATTTGTGGTTGTGAGCTGAGAGCTCAGGAATTATAAACTTGGGGCTCGAAGCCCAGATCATGTAATGATCCCCTAAAACTTGTGATTTCGTTGTACCTGATTTTGGCTTGTTGTTGACTTGTTATTTGTTGAATTTTGAAAGTCTCCATGGAAATTTTTAAGTTCTGAAAATATAACCTTTATGAAAATTTTAATTCATCTTTCGGACTTGTAGTTAGACCCATTCCAGCCCGCACCTTCTTTCACCTCTGCCTTCCACGGATAACTCCGTAACAATAATAACAATAACAATAATAATAATAATAATAATAATAATAACAGCTAGTGATAATAATGTATTAGCACGCTTAATGATATACCAAAACGCCGAGCTCGATAGCTGAAGTCGCTTAAGTGCGGCCAGTATCCAGTATTCGGGAGACAGTGGGTTCGCACCCCACCGTCGGCAGCCCTGAAGATGGTTTTCCATGGTTTCCCATTTTCACACCAGGCAAATGCTGGGGCTGTACCTTAGTTAAGGCCACGGCCGCTTCATTCCAACTCCAAGCCCTTTCCTGTCCCATCGTCGCAATAAGACCTATCTGTGTCGCTGCGACGTAAAGCAACTTGCAAAAAAAAATATACAAAACTGTACATTTCACTCGTATCCTGCCGTACCTCTTAACGCTCTTTTAAATGACCCTGTGCTTGGTAAACGTCAAACGCAGATAATTAGTTGTTGTATGTGGCACTTCGGTGGTGAGGAATGACGAGCAGGTTTCATTTTAGAGCCCTTTTATCTCTGATATGAACATTTGAGAAGTAATTTACGCGAAGAAAAGTAAAGTGGGCAAGATATGTTAAGAACTATGCGGAGAAGAGACGAAGTATGATGAATACGACTCTAGTTCTAGGAAATATGATGACTGATGACACACGATCATATTTTCTTAGATTGCATATATACCTCACACTTGCATTTTGAGCGCGTTGTAGCCTTAGGAATAATTGTGGCCTCACAACATTGAAAGCACCACCATAATAGTCAAATGTGGCATTTCAAGAAGTTCTATTAATTTCTGTTTATGTTTTACCGGAAATACATGTTTATATTTATATATTTAGAGATGAGGAAACGTTTTGGCATTATATATAAGATATATCCATTTCAAATCGTCCATGATAATGCAGAGATTCTTCACTAGTGATGCAAAAGGAACATTCTGTGGCAACGGACCTTTACTTATATTTGTCATTTGATGTCGATGGCCAAGAAGGGTTAATAGCGACTTTCTAGGGTTCATGTTCAGGCCATGCGCAGCAGACCAGTCACTAACAGTCTGTAAGTCAATGTTTAATATGGGTATATTTTCCTAAATGTCACGAGCTGTGGAGCCTGTATAGAATTGAAGGTCGTCAGCGTACATATGGCATTTGAAATGTCTTAAATTGGATGATATGACATTCACAAATAGTGAAAAAAGAGGAGACCCATGTACAGAGCCTTGAGGGACTCCACTGTTCACGAGGAAACAATTCCATTATTACCTTTCACAATATTGTTGACGTCCGAAAAGATAGGAATGCATCCAAGCAATCGTACTTTTACTTTGAGAAAAATGTGAAATCTTCATTTCTACAAGTAATACGTGAATGTCTGTGCTGTCGAAAGCTTTGCTGTAATATGTATTACTGTAATGTATTTTCAAGTGTTAGTTGATATAATATTACATTCAATTACCACGATATGTCATGTGTATTATTTCATTACGTCGAGACTTTGGAAGCACATCAGTGGGGATATTAATGAACAACATAATACATTGTGGGACAAGCCCGCGGGTAACTGTTAGTAGTATGATAGTGTACATAGCAATATATGCTATATAAAATAATCCCTCTGTCAAAATGAAACATCTCTAGAGTTCATTTTCCTAGCAATTCTGGATAAATACACATGTCACAAAATCCGCATACTGCAATATACATTGTTAGGATTCAGAACGCACTAATAGAGCAATTTAACATTCGTTTATTTCTACACTGATGACATAAATTAATGACATTCATTTCCCAGAACGTGTCAACGGAACGTCTCTGCGCAAGTTCGTATTCGTGGTGGCAGTTGATGGGATTCGTCCATTTATTCCTTCATAGAACAGACAGCACCTCATATACACGCCCGGTCGTTTTTATATGTACGCATAGAAACATACATACATGTAGATGCGAGGTACAATATATATGATGACAAAAATAATTGCAGTCTAAGTCCTTGGAAAGGATTTTTTATTATATATTATACGTGGTGACCATGATCGTTAAGGGGTTAAGGGATATGGTGTGACACCGTGGTTAACCGGTTCGAGTCCCGATGATGGAAAAAATCCAAAGTTGCAGCAAGCAACTCAATGTTGGAAACATCCTAGAGAAATGAGCTACGAATTTTATGTAAATTAAATATAATAAACTATGAGAATATATTCTTTATTTATTCCTAAAAACTACAATCCTTTTCTTAATCACCTTTTTGCGGTCGATTAGATTACGAGTTTGCCTTTTTCTACCTTTACGAGCGCTAATGTGAGTCAATGCATTGTTTCACTTAAGCACCACTACGAGCGCTAATGTGAGTCAATACTTTGTTTCGCTTAAGCACCACTACGAGCGCTAATGTGAGTCAATGCATTGTTTCGCTTAAGCACCACACTGAGCGCTAATGTGAGTCAATACATTGTTTCGCTTAAGCACCACTCTGAGCGCTAATGTGAGTCAATACATTGTTTCGCTTAAGCACCACACTGAGCGCTAATGTGAGTCAATACATTGTTTCACTTAAGCACCACACTGAGCGCTAATGTGAGTCAATGCATTGTTTCACTTAAGCACCACTCTGAGCGCTAATGTGAGTCAATGCATTGTTTCGCTTAAGCACCACTCTGAGCGCTAATGTGAGTCAATACATTGTTTCACTTAAGCACCACTCTGAGCGCTAATGTGAGTCAATGCATTGTTTCACTTAAGCACCACTCTGAGCGCTAATGTGAGTCAATGCATTGTTTCGCTTAAGCACCACTCTGAGCGCTAATGTGAGTCAATGCATTGTTTCACTTAAGCACCACTCTGAGCGCTAATGTGAGTCAATGCATTGTTTCACTTAAGCACCACTACGAGCGCTAATGTGAGTCAATGCATTGTTTCACTTAAGCACCACTACGAGCGCTAATGTGAGTCAATGCATTGTTTCACTTAAGCTCTTATAACTACATTCCGTGTGAACATTTTTCAACAAATCAAAAAACACGTGAGAGTATTGAACCAAGGAACACATTACAGAAATAATTACGTAAATAAGTTAATTTTGATATGATTTTAATAAAAAAGAAAGCGAGTAAAGAAACAATAGATTTTAATCTGATAGATCTACCCAAGACTCACAATTTAAAACCTCTCCAGGCCTTTTAGCCCTTCAAATTTGAGCACAATTGAGGAAATTGCTTACGTTTATCGTATTAAGGGGACCCCTACTTTGTCTGCTAAGAAATGTCTTGAACATTAAAACTTGCCGTAAGAAAGTAGGACGGGTGGTAAGCAATTTCCAGGTTGCTTTCCGAAAGTCTGGATTCAGTTAGAAATCTCTCCATATGGTCCGTACGGAGTGAGGGCATATGCTGCTGTTTAGGTATAAAAATTCGTTGCTTCCAATGCAGGTGTTGAGTATTGAGGAGACCTCTTGGCGTTATTCGTTCCCTACCTCAATATCATAATCATCAGACATCCTGACGTATAGGCCACCCATGGACGTCAAATAAGAAAACTTCCACCAAGCGAGCCGAAAATATCTCCACTCCTGGAAATAAAATCCATACGATATATAAATAAATAAATAAATAAATAAATAAATAAATAAATAAATAAATAAATAAATAAATAAATAAATAAATAAATAAATAAATAAATAAATAAATAAATAAAATATTCCATTACAACGGTCATAGACCTACCATTATGAATGCACTAGTCCTCGAAAAAAAAATCGCAGTTAAGCAACACTGGGCCTGGTAAGTACTTGGAGAGGTGTTTGGGAAAGCGACGTGCAGTTGGCTTAGTTCCCCTTTTGCTATCCCTGTTGCGTAGAGGAAGCACATCTGCCTCTTACCCCGAGGCACCAAGTTAAATTCCCGGCCAGGTCAAAGAATTTTACCACGACCTGAAGTCTTGTTCAAACACTCCGCAAACGAGATTACAGTTGAGGAGCTGTCTGACAGTGAGATAGTAATCATGTCTTGTAAGGCAAGAATAACGGTAGAGATGATTCGTTACGCTGATCTATATATATAAAAGCAAGTCGGGCTGGAGCGATGTATATATAAATATTTAAAAATGAAAAAAGACGTGAATTAATGAGGCACTTCCAGAAATCTCAGAAATTTGAAACTTGGTACGGAGGAAACTGATGACCCCAGGATCCCTAGAAAAATCGGAAATTCTCAAAATTCCCTGAAGGGGGCACGCTGGGGGGGCTCAAATTTTGGGCTCAGCATAAGAACACAGTCGTATAGTATATCCAAAACGATAACCTATAGGTTTCGTGGGCTTAAAAATTTTCCAGAATTTCCTCATTTTTATCCCCTATCCCCCCAAATCAAAATGGCGGCACAACCTGCCAGACGAAGTAGACAATTAAAATTTGGTGAAATTATAGCTTTTGGTCCCTAACCGACGGGAAAATTCCAAGATGTTCAAATTTTTCACTTTTTACCCCCCTAAGATATCGAAATATATAGGCAATTTTAATGACTGTGCAAACATTCCTTTTGAGCTATTTTTTGGCTAAACGGTAAGTCGTATCACAAAACGGATGGCACAATGTCCCTTCAATTCGGAGTGATCTACAACTTTGGTCCTGTGACATTTTGTCGTATCTCTCTCCCTTATACGTTAAATTTGGCCGTATTTCTGGATTGTTCGTAAATTTGGTGATTTTTACAAGTATATTTCATTGTTTGACACACTTATAAGAATGATAGGATCATCACGTTGTGTGCGCACATTGGCACGATTATGGGACATGTGTGTACCAAATTTCATGATTCTAGCTTATACATAAGTGGGCAAAAAGTAATGTAAAATGTTAAAAATGCACCCAAATTTCACCCTATTCAAAATTTGATCTCAATTTACCCCCTTAATATGGGAGATACGAGGAAATGGTTTAGAAATAACCATGTAGAGCGATAAATGAGGCGTCTGATGGCGCAAACCGTTTCTTAATATCATAAACCGTTTAGGAGATATGAATCTCGAAGTGGAAGTCTGCACTTTTCAACGTGCTCATGCTTATCTGTCATCTATCTATATATATAAAAGCAAGTCGGGCTGGAGCGATGTATATATAAATATTTAAAAATGAAAAAAGACGTGAATTAATGAGGCACTTCCAGAAATCTCAGAAATTTGAAACTTGGTACGGAGGAAACTGATGACCCCAGGATCCCTAGAAAAATCGGAAATTCTCAAAATTCCCTGAAGGGGGCACGCTGGGGGGGCTCAAATTTTGGGCTCAGCATAAGAACACAGTCGTATAGTATATCCAAAACGTTAACCTATGGGTTTCGTGGGCTTAAAAATTTTCGAGAATTTCCTCATTTTTATCCCCTATCCCCCAAATCAAAATGGCGGCACAACCTGCCAGACGAAGTAGACAATTGAAATTTGGTGAAATTATAGCTTTTGGTCCCTAACCGACGGGAAAATTCCAAGATGTTCAAATTTTTCACTTTTTACCCCCCTAAGATATCGAAATATATAGGCAATTTTAATGACTGTGCAGACATTCCTTTTGAGCTATTTTTTGGCTAAACGGTAAGTCGTATCACAAAACGGATGGCACAATGTCCCTTCAATTCGGAGTGATCTACAACTTTGGTCCTGTGACATTTTGTCGTATCTCTCTCCCTTATACGTTAAATTTGGCCGTATTTCTGGATTGTTCGTAAATTTGGTGATTTTTACAAGAATATTTCATTGTTTGACACACTTATAAGAATGATAGGATCATCACGTTGTGTGCGCACATTGGCACGATTATGGGACATGTGTGTACCAAATTTCATGATTCTAGCTTATACATAAGTGGGCAAAAAGTAATGTAAAATGTTAAAAATGCACCCAAATTTCACCCTATTCAAAATTTGATCTCAATTTACCCCCTTAATATGGGAGATACGAGGAAATGGTTTAGAAACAAACATGTAGAGCGATAAATGAGGCGTCTGATGGCGCAAACCGTTTCTTAATATCATAAACCGTTTAGGAGATATGAATCTCGAAGTGGAAGCCTGCACTTTTCAACGTGCTCATGCTTATCTGTCATCTATATATATAAAAGCAAGTCGGGCTGGAGCGATGTATATATAAATATTTAAAAATGAAAAAAGACGTGAATTAATGAGGCACTTCCAGAAATCTCAGAAATTTGAAACTTGGTACGGAGGAAACTGATGACCCCAGGATCCCTAGAAAAATCGGAAATTCTCAAAATTCCCTGAAGGGGGCACGCTGGGGGGGCTCAAATTTTGGGCTCAGCATAAGAACACAGTCGTATAGTATATCCAAAACGATAACCTATAGGTTTCGTGGGCTTAAAAATTTTCGAGAATTTCCTCATTTTTATCCCCTATCCCCCCAAATCAAAATGGCGGCACAACCTGCCAGACGAAGTAGACAATTGAAATTTGGTGAAATTATAGCTTTTGGTCCCTAACCGACGGGAAAATTCCAAGATGTTCAAATTTTTCACTTTTTACCCCCCTAAGATATCGAAATATATAGGCAATTTTAATGACTGTGCAGACATTCCTTTTGAGCTATTTTTTGGCTAAACGGTAAGTCGTATCACAAAACGGATGGCACAATGTCCCTTCAATTCGGAGTGATCTACAACTTTGGTCCTGTGACATTTTGTCGTATCTCTCTCCCTTATACGTTAAATTTGGCCGTATTTCTGGATTGTTCGTAAATTTGGTGATTTTTACAAGAATATTTCATTGTTTGACACACTTATAAGAATGATAGGATCATCACGTTGTGTGCGCACATTGGCACGATTATGGGACATGTGTGTACCAAATTTCATGATTCTAGCTTATACATAAGTGGGCAAAAAGTAATGTAAAATGTTAAAAATGCACCCAAATTTCACCCTATTCAAAATTTGATCTCAATTTACCCCCTTAATATGGGAGATACGAGGAAATGGTTTAGAAACAAACATGTAGAGCGATAAATGAGGCGTCTGATGGCGCAAACCGTTTCTTAATATCATAAACCGTTTAGGAGATATGAATCTCGAAGTGGAAGCCTGCACTTTTCAACGTGCTCATGCTTATCTGTCATCTATATATATAAAAGCAAGTCGGGCTGGAGCGATGTATATATAAATATTTAAAAATGAAAAAAGACGTGAATTAATGAGGCACTTCCAGAAATCTCAGAAATTTGAAACTTGGTACGGAGGAAACTGATGACCCCAGGATCCCTAGAAAAATCGGAAATTCTCAAAATTCCCTGAAGGGGGCACGCTGGGGGGGCTCAAATTTTGGGCTCAGCATAAGAACACAGTCGTATAGTATATCCAAAACGATAACCTATAGGTTTCGTGGGCTTAAAAATTTTCCAGAATTTCCTCATTTTTATCCCCTATCCCCCCAAATCAAAATGGCGGCACAACCTGCCAGACGAAGTAGACAATTGAAATTTGGTGAAATTATAGCTTTTGGTCCCTAACCGACGGGAAAATTCCAAGATGTTCAAATTTTTCACTTTTTACCCCCCTAAGATATCGAAATATATAGGCAATTTTAATGACTGTGCAGACATTCCTTTTGAGCTATTTTTTGGCTAAACGGTAAGTCGTATCACAAAACGGATGGCACAATGTCCCTTCAATTCGGAGTGATCTACAACTTTGGTCCTGTGACATTTTGTCGTATCTCTCTCCCTTATACGTTAAATTTGGCCGTATTTCTGGATTGTTCGTAAATTTGGTGATTTTTACAAGTATATTTCATTGTTTGACACACTTATAAGAATGAGAGGATCATCACGTTGTGTGCGCACATTGGCACGATTATGGGACATGTGTGTACCAAATTTCATGATTCTAGCTTATACATAAGTGGGCAAAAAGTAATGTAAAATGTTAAAAATGCACCCAAATTGCACCCTATTCAAAATTTGATCTCAATTCACCCCCTTAATATGGGAGATGCTAGGAAATGGTTTAGAAACAAACATGTAGAGCGATAAATGAGGCGTCTGATGGCGCAAACCGTTTCTTAATATCATAAACCGTTTAGGAGATATGAATCTCGAAGTGGAAGTCTGCACTTTTCAACGTGCTCATGCTTATCTGTCATCTATATATATAAAAGCAAGTCGGGCTGGAGCGATGTATATATAAATATTTAAAAATGAAAAAAGACGTGAATTAATGAGGCACTTCCAGAAATCTCAGAAATTTGAAACTTGGTACGGAGGAAACTGATGACCCCAGGATCCCTAGAAAAATCGGAAATTCTCAAAATTCCCTGAAGGGGGCACGCTGGGGGGGCTCAAATTTTGGGCTCAGCATAAGAACACAGTCGTATAGTATATCCAAAACGATAACCTATGGGTTTCGTGGGCTTAAAAATTTTCGAGAATTTCCTCATTTTTATCCCCTATCCCCCAAATCAAAATGGCGGCACAACCTGCCAGACGAAGTAGACAATTGAAATTTGGTGAAATTATAGCTTTTGGTCCCTAACCGACGGGAAAATTCCAAGATGTTCAAATTTTTCACTTTTTACCCCCCTAAGATATCGAAATATATAGGCAATTTTAATGACTGTGCAGACATTCCTTTTGAGCTATTTTTTGGCTAAACGGTAAGTCGTATCACAAAACGGATGGCACAATGTCCCTTCAATTCGGAGTGATCTACAACTTTGGTCCTGTGACATTTTGTCGTATCTCTCTCCCTTATACGTTAAATTTGGCCGTATTTCTGGAATGTTCGTAAATTTGGTGATTTTTACAAGAATATTTCATTGTTTGACACACTTATAAGAATGATAGGATCATCACGTTGTGTGCGCACATTGGCACGATTATGGGACATGTGTGTACCAAATTTTATGATTCTAGCTTATACATAAGTGGGCAAAAAGTAATGTAAAATGTTAAAAATGTACCCAAATTTCACCCTATTCAAAATTTGATCTCAATTCACCCCCTTAATATGGGAGATGCGAGGAAATGGTGTAGAAACAAACATGTAGAGCGATAAATGAGGCGTCTGATGGCGCAAACCGTTTCTTAATATCATAAACCGTTTAGGAGATATGAATCTCGAAGTGGAAGTCTGCACTTTTCAACGTGCTCATGCTTATCTGTCATCTATATATATAAAAGCAAGTCGGGCTGGAGCGATGTATATATAAATATTTAAAAATGAAAAAAGACGTGAATTAATGAGGCACTTCCAGAAATCTCAGAAATTTGAAACTTGGTACGGAGGAAACTGATGACCCCAGGATCCCTAGAAAAATCGGAAATTCTCAAAATTCCCTGAAGGGGGCACGCTGGGGGGGCTCAAATTTTGGGCTCAGCATAAGAACACAGTCGTATAGTATATCCAAAACGATAACCTATAGGTTTCGTGGGCTTAAAAATTTTCGAGAATTTCCTCATTTTTATCCCCTATCCCCCCAAATCAAAATGGCGGCACAACCTGCCAGACGAAGTAGACAATTGAAATTTGGTGAAATTATAGCTTTTGGTCCCTAACCGACGGGAAAATTCCAAGATGTTCAAATTTTTCACTTTTTACCCCCCTAAGATATCGAAATATATAGGCAATTTTAATGACTGTGCAGACATTCCTTTTGAGCTATTTTTTGGCTAAACGGTAAGTCGTATCACAAAACGGATGGCACAATGTCTCTTCAATTCGGAGTGATCTACAACTTTGGTCCTGTGACATTTTGTCGTATCTCTCTCCCTTATACGTTAAATTTGGCCGTATTTCTGGATTGTTCGTAAATTTGGTGATTTTTACAAGTATATTTCATTGTTTGACACACTTATAAGAATGAGAGGATCATCACGTTGTGTGCGCACATTGGCACGATTATGGGACATGTGTGTACCAAATTTCATGATTCTAGCTTATACATAAGTGGGCAAAAAGTAATGTAAAATGTTAAAAATGCACCCAAATTTCACCCTATTCAAAATTTGATCTCAATTTACCCCCTTAATATGGGAGATACGAGGAAATGGTTTAGAAACAAACATGTAGAGCGATAAATGAGGCGTCTGATGGCGCAAACCGTTTCTTAATATCATAAACCGTTTAGGAGATATGAATCTCGAAGTGGAAGTCTGCACTTTTCAACGTGCTCATGCTTATCCGTCATCTATATAAATTAAATCGTAACGACCGTGTGTCTGTACATTGATTATTTTGGCGAAATTTCCGTCCAGTTATCCGTTTCACCTGTAATTATGACCATCTGCATCATTTTTAGCTTTGGTGTCCGTTTGTCTGTTTGTTTGTCTGTTTGTCTGTTTGTCTGTCCTTCTATAACTTGAAAACTACTGGATATATTTCCACCAAACTTCATATTTAGAATCCACCTGTCCTTGGGTAGGTTTTAGCGCAAAAAATAAAAGTGTAACGACCGTGTGTCTGTACATTGATTTTGGCGAAATTTCCGTACAATTATCCGTTTCAGGTGTAATAATGACCATCTGCATCATTTTTATCTTTGGTGTCTGTTTGTCTGTTTGTCTGTCCTATAACTTGAAAACTACTGGATATGTTTCCACCAAACTTCATATTTAGAATCCACCTCTCCTTGGGTAGGTTTTAGCTCAAATATCGTTTCTAAATCCCTGAACTGAGTGGGGATTTTTACGAAACCAAAAACCGTGATTTTGCACTCCCTCAAAGTATACACAACCGAACTTAATGGAAATCAACCTGCCTTAATGAAAATGAATTTCTAAACCTTTTTTTCTCATGTGCATCATTTCGATAACAGGATTTAGTAAGGGATATATCATTAACGGACCGTTTTTCGGTACAAATCCCAGCGGGTGCGTGTAAAGCGTTCTTCTTACAACTTGAAAACTAACAAGATATTTGAACCAAATTTTATATATAGCATCCATCTGTCCAGGGGTAGGTTTCCTTGGTGTCTGTTAGTTAGTTAGTTAGTTAGTTTGTTTGTTTCTTTGTTTGTTGGTCTGTTTGTCTTTCTCTAACTTGAAAACTACTGGATATATTTCCACCAAACTTCATATTTAGAATCCACCTGTCCTTTAGGGAGGTTTTAGGGCAAATATTGTTTCTAAATCCCTGAACTAATTGGGGGTTTATACGAAACCGAAACCGTGATTTTGCACTCCCTCTAAATACACACAACCAAACTTTATGGAAATCTACCTGCCTTAATGGAAATTAATTTCTAAACCTTTTCTTCTCGTGTGCATAATTTCAATCACTTACAGGAAAGATAGTATGATCAAACTCTACACGAACATTGGCCCACCCAGTACCCATATGTGAGCCAAATACTATGTCACATAATTATCCGAAAAGTAATGGAAATGTAAGATATTCTTACACAAATTTCAACCTATTCAACGTTTTTGATTCAATCTGACCCATGAATAGATTAGATGCGAGAAAATATCATAGGACCAGCCATTTAGATCGCTAAATACTGCGCCTTACGGTACAATCCTTTGTCGATATGACGTACCGTTTAGCAGCAGTTAATCTGTAAATGAAGGTCTGCAATATTGTAAACATTCATATACTTTCGTATGTCCATCTGTATATATATTCATTGATGTCGATTTGTAGAGATCGAGAAAGGATGTGTCTGCTATTGTAATCAGTACTCCCTACACCGACTTTGACTGCTGGCAGTAGGAATGGGGTCCTTCTCCAACTCCTGTGTAACTGGCATTAGTAAGGAGGGCCTACCATTTTAATGAATAATTCACTTTTCGATTTGTCTTGCAGAAGGCAAGGGATCATGCAGTTTTGTTCGAAAGTCCCCTACTCTATTGTGTTTGGCTCTAGGCCAGGGTGCCCGCCATTATAAACAAATGTTCCAATCTAAAATTTGACTAGCATTAGGCATTGTGGCCTGCTATTTTCATGGAAACTCACTAATTCTGTGTGACTGGCAGTAAGCTGGCTAGCAGCAGTAAAAAGGGACTGTCATTATAATGATAACTGCACAACTCAATTTTGACTGGTCGTAGGGAAGTTGCCTGGTATTATAATAAAAACTCCTCAACTGTAACCTGTCTGAAAGTAGGAAATGGGTCTGCCATTGTAACTAAAACTCCCCAAATCGATTGTGACCGCGCAGTAGGCATTGGGGCCTGCAATTATAATGTAAACTTGCCAACTCGATTGTGAATGGCAGTAGGCAAGTGAGCCTGGCGTTATCATCACAACTCCGCAACCCTCACTTTACATTGGAAACAACGTATGTGGACCTCCCCATGCTATTTCTCGGATAAGGCTAAGAGACATGCAATTTTAAAACTATCTCATTTGCTGCACGCACAGTATTTACGTCGATATCCGTATACAATGTAGAATACCGTAGCGAAGCACGGGTACATTTGCTAGTCACGCATAACGTCATAATCTGCAGGCTTTCGAACTGAGCAGTGGTATCTCACTACGACAGAGACCTCTCGGGGCCCGTAACCTCCCAGCATATTTAGCAGCCCCTGTAACGACCAGCTTTTAACTTTTAAAAATACAGGAGCCTCAAGCGGCAGCGGGCCTGCCTCTCACTGCTGGTTTAAATCCCAATCACTCCATGCGAGCTTTGTGTTCGACAAACAGAAGGTGGGGCAGGTTTTTCTCCGAGTACTCCGGTTTTCATTGTCATCTTTCATTCCAGCAACACTCTCCAGTATCATTTCATTTCATCTGCCAGTCATTAATCGTCGCCGCAGAGAATTGCCACAGGCTTCATCACCCGGCACAATTCCTATCCTGGCCGCAAATGGGGGCTTCATTCATGCCATTCCTGACCCGGTCGAACGACTGGAAACAGCCTGTGGATTTTCATTTTGCCCTAGATTTTCATGACGTCTCCCAGCGGAAGTGAAATGAAAGTGGTTTTAAAACAGTTAGTTCATTGCAATGATGATAACTATTATACAGTAACAGACGAATTGCTTCCTAATGGTCAACTGCTACGTCAATAAATACATTGATGAGCAGTTGAATTACAGCCTGGATAGTAGTGTGGGGCATCATCCTTCGATCTGATGACGTTGGCGATGGGTTGAAACATGGACTCCACATGGCACTACAAGCAGTGGGAAGCCGTAGTGCTCCATAACCAATGCACAGCCTCCCATAATGCATTGTGATCATTCGAAGCAGTGCACAGGGCACGCACATCTCTCTCGAGAGCAGTCCGGATGACCTTGATAGGATTCTAGTCTGGTGACCTTGAAGGCCAAGTCCTCAGTGTTCATCGAACCAATCAGCCACAATCCGGGAGCAATACGTCGGAGTATTGTCTTGTTGGAGGGATAGGTCCCTCGCAGGATGATGGAGGATTAAAAAAAATGGGTGGACGTCGTCTGACGCAAAATTGCTGTACCGTCCGCCGACGAGGGACATTGGAGGAGTCCCATTTCATCTCATACGAACGGTCCCGACATTATCACATTTGCCTAGCGTTACATGGAGCCATTTAATCAAAACGCAGCTATCTCTTACCCGATTGCCCTTCAGAGCAAGTAAGTAAATAAGTAAATTGAAATAAATAAAAATCGAATTAACTGTTTTTATCTTTCAGGCGTCCAGCTCTATGGCTGGACTTTTTTTCAGCGAGTCTCGCGTTCGATTACTGACTGGAGATTTTAACCTTCATTGCTTAATTCAGATAGCTCGAGGGCTTTGCGTGTGCGTGTTGTCGTCTTCATCATTTGTAAAGCCCAGCAGGCAAATAAGTACTTAAAATTTAGGAAATAGGCTGTAAAGTAATTAAAATAGGCATGTATAATGACAAAAATTGCCACTAAAATATTATAAATGCTCTAATGTAAGCTACAGGACACACATCTGCATCATATTTTAGTATTGAATATTACATCGCCCTGTGGGTGGGAATGATAGAATAACGTCAACGGTATCCTATGTCTGCCGTAAGAGGAGGAGGCTAAAGGGGGGACCAGAGCCTCTCAACTTGGGAGTGTGTGTTGGCGACCACGTTTCCCTTAGCTGACTCTGGCGTTTCTTCCACTTACTTGTGTCAAGTTAATCGCTCTTACATTTCCTGTCTGCCCACCCTTGGTTGACTCTTGTTCTTTTGCGACCCCGATGGTGTTAGATTCGCGAGGCCTCGGGAGTCTTTCATGTCCACTCTCTTCGTGGTCCTTTTCTTTCTTTTGCCGATAAAGTCATTTATCAAAATATCGGAGCTCTTACATTTTCCTTCTGATTAGTGTTAGTAGAGGATGGTTAGGAAGTTTTTCTTCCTCTTAAAACAATAATCACCACCAGTACTTAATTTTACTCAGCAAGGACGGGATCTGGCAACCCTCTCGACCATTTGGCTTGTGGAACTGTTAGCAGAGATTTGTGTAATATGAAAATGTCGTTTGTGAATATTTTTATATATTAAGTTAAAATAAGTTTTTTTTTGTTATTAATACAGTGCATTGGAACGATATATTTTTTCTTTCCGTTCATAAATAATTGCATAAAATATACAGAACAACGTAAAAAAAGGCAAAAGGCATTAAACTATCAAATGGGATACGGAAGCTAAAATAGGCAAAAACAGGCAAAATAATAACTGGTCCTACGGTACCCAAACGAACGGGAACATGTTTGTCTCATTGCGACACTCCGATATATCCACCCAGATAAAAAAGGCATTTTGCCTAACTCCGGGGATCTAATCATAAGGATTCATCATAGGTAGGGCCCCATCTTCACAGACGCGCAGGTCGCTTATATGGCGTCATCTCGAAAGACCTGTACCAGGCCTCTCTGGAGGCCACGCGCCATTATTATTATTATTATTATTATCTATCATGTTATTGGTATTATTTACTAGAAACTGCCTCATCAGGTCACATAGTGACTCGAATGCCTAATCAATGGAGCCTGGATGTATAGACAATCTAGTCGAGTAGGCAGTGTCGTCCGGTTCGTTCTGCCGTAACATAATTCTGTGGGTTCTTATAAGCCTGGCCCCTAATGTTTATGCAAATCTCATAACATAACCGTTGTGCAGGCTAGTGCATACATGTTATTCGCTTCAGTAACTAGTAATTACACAGCACATAGCATATGTTGCAATATACTTTGGTAATTTAATATAACTTGTAAGTTTTTCAGTGTGTCGAACATGGATGCAATACTTTGTAGACAATAAAATACCTGTAAAAATTGAATAAATGTAAGTGCAGTTTGTGCAATTCAAAAGAAAAATGAACAAATAATATAAGTAGAGTTATAAGTATAGTCCGAAAGTTTAGGCAGGAATAGGTTAGAATGCAAACTTACTGAAGCGGAATAACAAGTATACACTATACTGCACAACAGTTGTGCTATGAGATTTGCATAAACATTAGGAGTACGGCCAATCATTACCCCTAGAATTTATGTTACTCTCGCTACACTACGGAAGAGAGGGCTGCATTGCACTTCCGACTAACTAAATAAGCTTGCATTCTAATCTATCACTGCCTATAAATCCGAATTCTACTTATACGTGATATTTTATAGAGTTCTAAGTGTTATATCCGTGCTCGACAGACTAAAGCTCATACGTTTCATTAATTGAGTTGAAAGTGAACATGAATTCTTCGTCATTTCCGGCTCCTTGACACAATGGTTAGCGTAATCGGCTTCCGTTCAGAGGGTCCCTAGTTCGATTCCAGGTCGGGTCGGAGATGTTAACCTTAAATTACTCATGTAACTGGCTCGATGGCAGAGTGTTTGTAATATTCCTAAACTTCATGCAACACACACATCACACAAAACACTATCCTCTAGTTTTTCATATGGCAGATGCCACCCAACCCGTCGGAGGGTCTGCCTTACATGGGCCGCACTAGGTTAGCAACAACCATACTAAATTAAATTAAAATATTATTTGCTAACGGCCATACCATGCTGAATACACCAGTTTCTGCGTCTGATTACAGCAGTTAAGCTACATTGGGCGTGGTCAGTACTGGGATGGGTGACCGCTTGGGAATACCACGTCCCGTTGGCTCTATTCCATTTAAATCCCGCCTGGTGACCATGAACGTTAAGGCGCTTCGAGTCCCGTTGGTCGAAACAATTTTCACCATCAGAATATTGGTCGGCAGGGTAGGGGAGTTGGTGGTATAGGATTCCTAATCACTAGATTGCGTGCCCAAGAGCCTAGATTAAATTCCAAACATCTCGGCAGTGCTCATATCGAGTGACGGCATATGACGCTGTTGATCATGATACGTCCGTCGGATGGGGAGCTTACGCTTTGAGCAGACCCCTTGCTGCTATCCGAAAGAAGTAGGCTATGTGACGGCACCAGGTTTCACCCTGCCCCTTCTTAATTTCATATATCATGTCATTCATTTCATCTCATTAATTTATCTGTTGAGTTTGACGTCAGGAAGGGCATCCGTTCATAAAAACCGGCGACAACACATTCATCTCACCTCACCTCATACCTGACCCCGCAGAGAAACTGGACAAGGGTTGTACAAACAACAAATTAAAATCTTAATCTAAATCATCATCATGCTCTTCTTTGAATCCATTGTTCTCCCTCCTGGTATCTTCATTTCATTTCATATTAGGAAACATAATGAATATTCTGCACCAAGTCACGAAGAAATTATTTCTCCATCCTTCCTTTCGCCTGATTTTCCCTTCCAGCATATTGGTTAGAAAGGTATTATGTCGTTATGTCGCAATATGTTGCCACTGGATTTAACTAATTTTCCCCTGTATCGTTAGCATCAGTTCTCTCCTCCATCATTCTTAACAAAAGAAAAATTGATATTTATTTTCAAAATTTCGAACACCATTACACCTTGCACCATAATTATCCTTAGCCTACTACAATGGTACCTTTATGTCGGATGAAAAAGTTTTTGTAGCAGTGTTACACACATAATGTGCCACAAATTACATTCACAAGTGAGTAATATGAAAATTAGAAATTCACATATGTTTGACCGTGCATAACTCTTTTCCTAAATATCGTAGGTCAATCGTGGTAGGACCTTCATGTCGGCCACAGAGTTAGTTTTCTAATTTGTCTAAATTGATATTTAGACGGAGAAATATTGGATTTTTTAAAATTTGTGTTGCACATTTTCAATATTCACAGCTAAAATGCACTAATATTTGCTAAAGTCACTCACATTTTTTAGCCTGTCTATTTACAAACAAACGAAGACTAATTATTTTTAAATAGGCCAACGCATTTACTCCATTAGGGCTCTCCAAAGTTTACTAAGTGCGCATAAATTAACTGAATGCTCATAACACGAAACTCCCGAAGAAAGAGGTTACACTATCGCGCTAAAATTTATCATTGCTACATTAACCTGAATATGTCATTTATATTTTACAAGAAACAGCCTTTGAAAATCAGGAGTGAGATACTCTCTCACAAATAGTAATCCTAAATCGGCCTTGTATCAATTTCAAAATAAACAAAACTAACATAACCATTATATTCGAACTATAATAATAGTACATATTATATCATATTCGCTTTCGGACAGTTGAAACCACCTTCAGGAACTTTTACACATTACTTCCTTGCAACCCTAAAATCTTTGCATTCTTTTCTCTGGCCTGTCTTGTTTCCTTTGTCCATTCACCTTCTGTTCGTCATGAAATCCTCTGATGCTGTCGATCACTGGTCTACACTTTGTTGGCTTTAGAATGTCATCCCGATTTCATTCAGACTGCTCAATATTCCTTCTTACTTTCCCGAAGTATTCGTCGGAAACTTTAGGTCTTCTACCAAATGTTTTAAAAATCTGTTTTGTCAGCCTCTTCTCGTCCATTCTAAACGTTTACCCATAAAATTTGAGTCTTCCTCTTCTCATAGACCTAATCTTTCACTTTCTTGGTACAGTTTTCCCCTTCTTTGTAACCTATGCTGGTCATCGACGATTTTTGACCCATTATACTGCGGAGGATATTTCTCTCAAATTCCTCGGCTGTTCTTAGTTCCGACATTCCCTTCATTGGAAGACATTCACTAGCATACAAGCATTCTGTTTTAATCTGATCAAGATGAAGTGAGATCCATCTAATAATAATAATAATAATAATAATAATAATAATAATAATAATAATAATAAGCACGAGACATCAGAGAAGAAGTGGTAACGTTCTTTACAGCACTATGGCATTCATCTTCCTTCATATACGAGATTCTGTGGTCAGTGTGGTAGAATCCAGACCACTTCAGAACGACAGCAAAGAAATGTGCGCGTATGAGTGTGGGCAGAACAGGCTGACCGAATCAAAGCAGTGGCAGGAGAAACGTCACCCATGTCAAAGGAAAATGCTATCTACATTTTCATCCACACTGTAGATGTAGATTAAAGATTGGTCAGTTTTGAGGGACATGTCCAGAGTAACGGCTCAAAGGAAAGTCGAGAAATATAGGACAGACACAAATGTGCGACTGAAAGTCTGTATGTAACGAGACTTCAAAGTGAAATTTCAGGAAGGATACATATTTTTCAGACTTTTCTTATGGTGTTATGTTGTCAGTTAGGTTATGTAATAAAATATTGATAACAATATACACCATGAATTGGGGAAGCGACTGGGTACTTCAGAAGTCTCCGTAGTTGGTAGAGAACAATAAATAAGTAAGGAATAGTCTTACGTACATCATATTATAATGTGTATTTTTAAACTTAACTGACAACTTTATGTAAGAGAAGGGAGAGGGTCCGAATTAACAACTATTTAAGAAAAGATTAACACCAAGTAAAGAAAGATCAATAACATTATCAAATGTAGTAACAACAACATCAAGCGTTCTCAATGAGGAATTCGAGCCATTTTTACAACATTGAAAAAAGGGGATAAAACCCAGAAATACAGCGTTCCAAGTTTAAAATGCAAGATCGCCTTACAAAGAAGATAAATGGAATGACACAGAGATCCGAAATAATTTAACAAGAGACAGAACCCTAACTGAAGCAAGACGGGGGCCAGTGCATGACAGGAGGAATTCTTAAGGCCGGAACTTTATTAGAAATGTTTGTAGAAAATATGAGGGCTAGTTCACAGATGATAAAATTAATAGCCATAGATAAATGACCTTAAAATTTCCATGTGTACTGGTACTGGAAAAGTTCAGATATAACAAACAAGATTTAGACAATGAACACCGCGCACTCGCAAACAGTTCATGGCCGGAGAGATTGATGAACATAGCCAACGTAATGCTTCAAAATAGAACCTGAATTGCTGTGGGAACTAAGTCCCGTAAAAATAGCGAAATGCCACTTTGCTCACCCAAGTCGGGCGATAAACGAGAGCGTAAAACACGCGACCAGCTCAGTTTCCTCCACCACACCGGAGTCGAAAGCAGACTGAATTCCAGGTGGAGCGGATGGTTCCTTTGCTAGGGACTGGATCAGTAAAGACGAGAAGGTGACGTCAAATTGACGTCAGAATCACGTGGTAAACAGCGGAGATGAAGAGCAGATTGTTCAGGTGTATAAAGGCATATACTCGTATATATGTATAAATAGATTAAAAAACAATTTAATTGCGATTTGAACACGGGGCGAAAAAGTGTGGAGTCGTGGCGATAGCCCCTGCACCACTACGTCGGTTGAACATTTCGCCCGCTAAGAGGTACATAGAGCACGTGAGAAACTTCGATCATGTGTTCGCTTATTTCGTCGCCTCTTTCACTGAGCAAATTTCCTGGGAAATTGTGTTTTGTACACTTGGTGGGTTCCCCTAGTTAGTCGATGTGTCTGTGTAGTTCCATCGCAGGGCCTGTTACTCTGATGAGTGTGTCGTCAAATATTACATGATTTTTATTGTATCATCAGCCGAACTTCTGTTTAATCGTAATATACTGTATGTGTAATTACAGTGGTTTTACTTTGGGGGAAATTTTATTATATGTTATTGCAAAAGGACTTCAAAAGAAAACTATCATTTCCGCAGTTAAGTTGCTAGACTGTGAAATTTGCTCAGAGAGCATCAAAACACTTACCATTTTCATGCTGTTAGGTATTTTTAATTTTGGTGTAACCCTTCCCCCTGTATAACCCTCACACCTGGGTACATTTTTCTGTGTATATATTTGTGTGGCCTCATCCCCACTGCTAACTGCCAATCACCACTACTGCCAGAAAGTCAGTGAAGTCACCAGGGTAGTTCATAGGGCACTCTTCAACAATGTGTTCTTTACTGTCTGCCTTAGGTAGTAGCAGTTACATTCTTCCGAAGGGAATTTTTCCATTTAAAGTGTAGGTCACGACATCTGACATGATTAGACAGCATCCCATTATGTGTTGACCATATCTTGCGAAGGAGATTTGATTTATGAGGCTTTTTTCTGGCACAGAGAAAAACTATGGAGCTGTTGCGCCATTCTTTTTTCCAGGGCTGTTTAAGATTCTCAGTGGTGGACTTCTGCAGCAGAGCCTGTTGATGTTATGCCACCGATGTCCTCGTGAATTGGTAGCTGTTGATTCCTTGAATTTCCCTGAATCTCGATGTCGTGATTTTTATTGAGACTCTGCATATAAGGACCATTACATAGATTTGAATGGTGTGTATCAACGTTTGAATTGGGTGGAGTTTGAACCTTACCATCGGCAGGCAACCCTGTAGATGGATTTCCATGCTTTCGTATTCTTCCAACAGACAAATTCTGGGACTGAACCTTAATTAAGTCCATGACCGCTTCCTTCCCAGTCCTGTCAGCTTCCTCATCCTCATCAACTCTAGCTAGAGTGAGGATCACGCAAGAAAGTGGGTGATTGAGAACAATCTGAGCAGAGTGAGATAGTAAATCGTTGCGATGTTTTCAAACTGCTTTCGTGAACTCTCTCTCTCCCATATATATTCCCCCTGTGGATGGGGGCGGTATAATAACACCGACGGTATGCCCTGCCTGTCGTAAGAGGCGACTAAAACGGACCTCAGGGGCACTTAACTTGGGATCGTGGATTGATGACTATGGGGTCCTGACCTGAGTCCTCGCATTACCTTCACATACTTATGTCAGGCTGTTCACTTTCATGTATCTTGCCTGTAGAGCCCAGGTTAGGTTAGAACACGAACTTACTGAAGCGAGTAACAAGTATAGTCTACCTTCACAACGACTATGCTATGGGGTTTGCATACGTATTAGAGTACGGCCCATCAGAACCCCTAAAATTTATGTTATTCTTGTTACATTATGGAAAATCGGGTGGCCGGCACTTCCTACTAACCAAATTAGTTTGCAATATAACCGGTTAATGCATACAAATCCGGGCTATACTTATGTGACTTCTCTTTGTCAATTCTTGCTCATTTACAATCTCGACGCTATTAGGTTCCGAAGCTTTTTTTTCTCTCTGATTAGTGTTATATAGAGGATGGTTGCCTAGTTGTACATCCTCTTAAAACAATAATCACCACGACCACCTTTCCCCTTCCTAGTTGAATGCACTTTGCTTTTAGTAAAGATAATGAACAGTACATCAAGGAGTACATTATCTTTATATTCAGTCTATTTGTTCCAATCAACGGAACGAGTTGACCATGCGGTTAGCGTCGCGCAGCTGTGAGCTTTCATTCCGTAGATAGCGTGTTTCAGCCTCACTGTCGGCTACTCTGAAGATGGATTTCCGTGTTTTCCCAATATCACACCAGACATATATGTCTAAATCTTCCAATGATGCTCCACTTTGTGAATGTATTAATATGCGCCAGTCAAACACTTAAGGGCATTGATAAAGATGTTGTTTGTTGTGTAAGGGGGCCTAACACCTAAGCCATCGGCCCCTAATGGTAAGAGGTGAACGAAACGAAAATTACATCTTCAAAATGTATCCACTGACCAGAATCTAGAACGAATGCTGAAGAAAAAACGATCGTGAAACCAAAACAATCAGTGGATCCAATTCACAATGCTTTAATGACTGGCATAATACTCATTATATGAAGGGGTCCAAAATCCCCTCATAGTGGTACTAATCACAGATAACGTTGAATAATAGTGTTTCTCTCATGGCGGTACTATCGCAGGAAATGTAGACCCCATGGTATGTCCCACACAATGGCACCACTCACGGGAAATACAAACCTATGATGTTTCGCACATAAGGGTACTATTCACAAGTAACGCAGACCCATGGTGTTCCTCACATAGTGGGACAAATGAGAGTACCCGGTATTCTCGCGGTGTTCCTCCTATAGAGGAACTAATCACAGGCCACGTATACTCATGGTGTTGCTTACATAGTGGTACTAATCATAGGCAATGTAGACCCACAGTGTATCACACATTATGACAACGCCCAGAGGCAACATAAACCCATAGTGTTCCTCACATAGTGGAACTAATGACATGTAACGTAGGTCTATGGTGTCTTTCATAAAGTGGTGCTACTCATAGGTAACGTAGACCCATTCCCAACACAGTGGAATACATACGAACACCATTATCACAAACAATGACCAGACCCGTACTGTTTCTCGGATAATGGTACTGCTCCTACGTAACGTAGACCAAAGACTTTCCTAGCAAGGTGGTATTAGTTACAAGTAAGGTCCACCCATGGTGTTCCGCACTTATATATTTTTTAATTAATAAAACTCCCCCCATGAGGAGGCTGCCACAAGGACATAGAATGTCGACTACACAGTATTTTGTCTTCTAAGTTACTGTTGAGTTTGCTAGTGTGCCAGATAGAAATAACCACCACAAGGCTCAGGAGTGAATTTGCAATGAATTTGGAATATGGCATGATGTATGGTTCTTGGAATGTTATATAGGTGATTGCGGAGTATGGTTACTGAACCTCGTATTGCGGCGATAGCGATGTCGTGAAGTCGTGTCGAGTTGAGACCGAGAGAATCCCATACCTCTACAAGAATTTAGGGATTGTGCCTCGAGCTCCGATCATGAGGCCATGGACGGAAATATTGTCTAAGTGATTTTTATCTTTATAGTAGTTTGCGGTTGGCTGGTAAATGGACGTATTTTCGGCGTCTACCTCTGTACTAATCATTCTCGGTGTTTGCCGCACGTGAATGGAATCGTTTACCGGACGACGTCAGAGGAACACCTTTTTGCTATTTGCTTTACGTCGCACCGACACAGATAGGTCTTACGGAGACGATGGGATAGGAAAAGCCTAGGAAATGGACGGGAGCGGCCGTCGTCTTAATTAAGGTACAGCCCCGGCATTTGCCTGGTGTGAAAATGGCAAACCACGGAAAACCATCTTCAGGGCTGCCGACAGTGGGGCTCGAACCCACTATCTCCCGATTACTGGATACTGGCCACACTTCAGCGACTGCAGCTATCGAGCTCGGTCAGAGGAATACCAACTAGAGTGTCATTTAAAAGAGTGGTAAGAGGTACAGCAGGATGCGAGTGACCTGTGCATTTCTGGCCTTTCAGTGATCGTGCTACTACAATACCATTACTAGCTATTACCATTATTATTATTATTATTATTATTATTATTATTATTATTATTATTATTATTATTATCATTGCTGTTGTATGTATGTCTCACTGTGGTGGAATTTTATTTTAGTTATATTTTGATTGTGTTTAAATTGTGTCTTCTAATATTAATTACGGTAGTATTACTTGTGACTTTAATGTATAGCCTACTAATTGGTTTAGTGCAAGGGAAGGCCCAATGGCCTTAACTACACCAATAAAGACATTTATCTGTCTATCTATCTACTAATCACAAGTATTCTCAAGGTTCTAACGTCATCATTCCTTGGTCGCCCCATTTAGTTGCCTCTTACGTCAGGCAGGGGATATCGTGGGTGTATTCTACATCAGCATCCCGCACCCACAATATTTCAGGGGCATTGAATTAGGCAGGTTATTAACTAGCAAGAACGGAAAGAAAAAAGTCGGATGATGCAGAAGGAGAAGGCCTACAAAATGGTATTTCCCGATACAAGAATATAAAGCCTCTCACAATGGAGGCGGGCCGACTCCTTTTAAACTGGTGTCCACCTACACAATAGAGCTCTTGTGACGTCACATAAGAGGTTAACGATGTAATGCAGTCAAGAGGCCAAAATGAAACTAGCGCTCTACGACGGAGAGCCGGACAAGTAGCAAAAGAGAGCAAAAAGAAAGGAGCCAAGTATTGGAAAAGGCTAGCTTATTAGACCGTCATAGGAGACTGTTCCATAGCTTGACGTTTTATTAAAACTTAGGTCATTTCCTCTGTAATAACCTCTCTTTCATGATTCTTGCACTGAGGCAGTTTGCTGACTGAACATCTACATTAAATTAACTTATAAAATCCGCGCTCATCCAATTGTTTACTCATAGTTTATGTTCATTGTGGAATGAGCTCCATTCCTTGATTGTCAGATTCTAGATCCTGGGTTCAAACACGGACGGTAATCCATGTCATACTTTGATGGTATGTTATAGATTAGATTTGTTTCTTCTTCATGATCCGTGTCCTCCCAAACCGTCGCCCATCTGTTTCTTATCCATAGCTGTTCTAACCAATGAAACCATTGGTTTAAATATTTGAAGAGATCCCCGGAATAAGGATATAAGCAAAAAATCGTTAACCCGTTTTTTCCCAGAATTTTTTTCGAAGGTTTGCCTTGATTTTCACAAACGTTACTCAATAGGGGGTGTGGAACTGTAAGAAAAAAATGGATTTTGAATTAACATCATTCTCAGGGTTATTTTTAGCCTGGCAGGATTTCCTGCCACTGGGATTAATCATTATCTGTTTCAACTTGTCACTTTTGTTTGAACTTATTGTCAAATTACTACGTAATAATGCTCATCAGGTTAAACATTTACAACAATGTGACAAAATATATCAACAATGATGACTGAGTCCACATTCTTACATAATTTAAAAAAATGTTTGAAACAAACTTGCTAGGAAAACTTGCAATGTGTTATTTCTTTACAGAGGTCTCACATGGTAGTGCTCGTGACATTCAGGATCAAGACGTGTCTTACACACTTGTACGTTGTTCTACCTTTGCACTGCTTGCATCTCGAATTAGGTTGCTCACTTTTTATTATCCAATGATTTCTTTCATCAAACCGTGATGCATTATAGGCGGTGCCACTGATTTGAAATCTTGGACCGGAGCACTTCCGTTCACTTCCATACAGCAGGAGCAGTTGCTGACTAATATCTTGCCGGAACTTTAGCAATGTTATATTATTACCAAGACTTCGGAAAAGGCGCCAAGCGTTCACAACAGCTGCGTTCATCCCCCAAACAAACAATGGGCACCACCATTTTTTGGACCTGATATGAATCCTGTATATAGCCACATATTTGTCATGTGAATAAACTCCTCCCATGTATTTATTATAGACTGCTATTAGTTTAGGTTGAGGCACTGGGATATAATTCTTCAGTTTGGCAGACCATCTTTCAGCAGATGTAAGTGGACTGGATTTTACAGCATTACTAGTAACTGTTACAATTCTATTGTCAAACCACCTTACTAACATTATTGTATCATCAGGAACTGTTTGGTCCATAGCTCCCCTTCCTTCCTTTTCTATTGATTTCTTGTCAGTGAGGGGTGCATCTCCAATCCTGTTTTCCCTGATAGTCCCCGTAGCAGCTATTCCTTTTTGTGATAAATCTTCCAGAAGAGGAATGGAGGTGAAAAGATTGTCAAAAACAATATGTGAACAAGCTTCAATGTTACATTTTTTGGCAAGTGTTGTAACAATATCATATCCTTGGCCTGATCCTGAAGGTCGAATACGAGTGCTGCTTCCGCAATATGGATGTAGGCGATTTAGGTGACATATTGTGTGCATAGTCCGCTTTCTTTGACTGGGTCGATGGGTATTACTGCCGAGGTTGATGGTGAGCATAAGCGTTGGAATTACTAAATACTGCCTGATCTTCGTCCGTTTCTACAAGTAGTTCAGCAGAACTTTTGAGTATACACCTAGGTAAATGATGCAACTGAAAATCCACTTCATAATCACTTTTGTCGGAGTCAGCATCTGTCTCTGCGTCTGCATTTTGAACTGGCGCGAGTACAGAAATTCCAGTCACATTGACATCATCCAGGGCATCACATTCTAACAGGTCACATATTTCATTGACGCACAGCCTAAAATAAAAATAACACGCATTTTTAGAACTATAAGTCTTATGGCTAATAATGGCAGGAAATCCTGACAGAGGATTTAAATGGTTCATTGGTGCCCTGTCAATAATTATGAGAAAAATTCCAGTAGCAACACAGCCTTCCTGACTGTCTTGAGAACTTAAATACATAATACTACTCAAGTCCAAGGTGAAGTAAAGGAAAACTTACGATGTATGTCTGTTGCTGTACGCCATTTCATTCCACTCGATCTTTTGCTCTAACTAATACACCTGTGGTGATTAATAGCACAAAATGATGGTATGGATCTTTATAACTGGCTTATCTATGAAGGTCAGGGAATATTCTAACACAGTGAATAAACAAATTAACTTAATGCACTGCCATCTAGATAGAGAAAACTACACCGGTAGGAATTCCTGCCAGTAGGATGAAATGGGTTTAATTTTTCAGGAGAGAGGGAACACACTACTCGAACCAATTGCGTATAGAAATGTACAAATAAGTTCCTCATTTAAAAACAATATTTAATTGCTCTTCTTCTGCTGTTCGATTTTGGACACTATGGACCACAGAGTTACAACTACGGTATCCTAGATCATCTTTACCTCCCCTGGCTTTTACCTTCCGCGTACCTGCCAACCTTTCCGATTTTTGCAGAAGCTTTCCATTGTTTAACTCGTCTTCCGATTTTACTCTTCCTGTGTTTGACCAATATAACCTCCCGTACGCTAAATACTCTTCCCCTATGATTCTTATATGCTTGTGTAATTTACGCAACCTCATTTTCAAGCGTATTTATTTGATGCCTTATTTAGCGAGTGTATCTTCCGTCCCCTTCGTGCATCGTGTTTTCGGCTCACTACAGCACCTTGTTTGCTTTACAGCTGGGGATTTTGGGCTGCAATCGCCCTACAAGCAAGCGAGACTAGCGCGCTAGCGATTCAGTTAATCGGGATGAAAGAATGACTTTGTTATTGTGTGGTTCACGCGCTGTTAACATCTTTTCTGTGCGTAGTTTCGTTGCAGCCTACGTGATTGTTCTTACTATTCTGTGCTTTTCCCCCTGTCGAAGTCATATGAAAATATTAAATGATACATATTGATCTGTTTTATATGTGGTAGATTCGCGTATTTCAGTGCATCTGTGTTCATTCTTACTTCAAAATTGTGATAAGTTGAACGTATTTCAGGGAGTTGTGTCCGTGACAGATTCCTGTATTTTCACGTTATGGCCCAAAAGCATAAGAAACATTATCTCCAGGTGCTCAGAGATATGTATAAAATTAAATATCCGTTCATTTTACAGTCTAATAAAGGAAACTATTCTGCATTTAATATTATTATTCGTATGTATGTGTCATAAATGAGAATGATTAGACACATTTTCTTGTAACCATTCTTACGTTTTCTTAGTTCAAGAATTTAAATTTAATGATGATTTTGCATTGTAATTGTAGATATGTACGTCTTTTATCATATCCTTTTTCAACTAGAACGTGGCTCGATATTATAGCCTATGTGATGAAATCCTAGAATTAAAAAATGGTCCTGTTTCTGATTTCTAAAGTTTCTGAGGAATTCTTCTTCCAATATAGCTTTATTCGTTGGCTTATTTGCTTCCTTATTTCTTTAAAAAAATCAATTTTGAAAGGTTTATTTTTTTCCTTCTTCTCGGAAGCCTCTGAGGTCTGAAACTAATTGTGCAACGTGTTTCCACCTGGGAACAATTTTTCCCCTTCAAAATATGTATCAACTTTTCGAGTCGGCCTTTCTTGATTCATACGTAGGAGATATCCATAAAATTGTATTTGTCTCTTCTTCATCGACTCCATAATTCCCTTAGTCTCTTTATATAACTCTTTGTTAGGTCTTAATCTTCGTTGTCCACCAATATATATAGGTCCTAGAATCTTCCTTAGGAACTTCCTTTCTTTCTTCTCCAGTTGTTCCAGCAATCCTCTGCTTGTTTTGTTCTCAGACGTAATGTACACATCTTTCGTCAACTGGTGCGTTAATTCCATCTGTCTGATCCTTGCCTTGATTTCCTCCTGTTCTAAGCCATTAGACTGGATCATTTCACCAAGATATTTGAAGCTCATGATTTTTTCTACCTTTCCTCCTGTTATGTTCATGATTTCTGGAGATGATTTGATTTTTGCCATAGATTTTGTTTTTTTCAAAAGCGATCTGCAAGACCGTATTCATAGCATTTTCACAAATATATTTGTAACTTGAAGGTTTTAAAAATAATGTATAAATTAGAATCGATACAGTGGAAAATAATCTGTAATTATATCTTACATTTGTATATAACAAAAGAGAAATCCTAAAATGAAGCACTACCAGACAGTCATCAGTGTTTTTCAGAACGTCTGATATTCAACAGGAAGGGACTCGTGGACAAGCTCGAAATCCAGGAGAGAAAAATATTGAGGAAGATATTAGGACCAGTGAAGGAAGGGACGAATACAAAAGGCGACACAAACAAGAGCTCTACAAGTACTGTGAAGAAATCACGGACGTGGCCAGGAAGACACGTCTAGCATTTTAAGGCACATCTACAGGATGCATCATCCCAGATTGATCAACCAGCTTCTCGTTTAGTGGCCAAAGAGAAATACCTTATCACCATGGTTTGTGAAAGTAAGCAAAAATCTGCAGAAACTGGGAGGAACAAAAAGAGACCTAAAAGACCGGACATCTTTTGGGGGGGGGGGGATGTTTAAACAAAAGTGGTTCCGAGGCAAAGCACCAAAAAGGAAGACAGGGATTCTCTGGACAAAGGAGAGGAAATAACAACACAGCCAGAGGATGCGCAATCACTGGGCAAACATCAAAACCCACCTCAAACACAATAGTTGAATAGCGTGGTGCTTAGTCGGCCTATACGAACCAAGATTAAGAAGAAGAAGAAGATAAATCCTGTAGGCTGCATGCACTTTGGACAGAAATGATAGCAAATAATTTGGTTGTAATAATAACCTAACAACAGTAACAATACAAGTGTCAAGAACACATTTCAAAATATAGATGTGACTAGCTGATGTACCCGTGCTTCGCTACGGGATTCTCAGAAAGACTGTCTTTGTGGTTTTCCTGACGACAATTAACTTAGGAACGTAGGGATTAAAAGCAATATTGTCATATAAACTACTCGCTCAAATAAAAAAAACGCACATTTTCTCAGTACTACGATGCCGATCTAACAGTCCAAATTTCCAGTGCTGGTATGACCAGGCCGCAGACAGCCATGAACACTCCTCTGCCATTGTTCCGTTAAATATACACACTGCTCATTCCAATCAGTGCCTCAGTGTAGGGATTGAATAGCTCGAATGCTATGATGAACCAGTGTGTTACGTACCAGTAGTATCAGAAAATTTATGAACCAGAGGAATGGCATGCTTATGAAGAAAGTTATCTAACTCCCCAGCTACTTCCAGGCAGGCTGTTATACTCGGTACGACCGGGCGAGTTGGCCGTGTGGTTAGGGGCGCGCAGCTGTGAGTTTGCATCCGGGAGGTAGTGGGTTCGAAAAACACTGTCCACAGCACTGAAGATGGTTTTCCGTGGTCTCCCATTTTCACACCAGGCAAATGCTGGGGCTATACCGTAATTAACGCCATGGCCGCTCCCTTTCCATTCCTAGCCCTTTCCTATCCCATCGTCGCCATAATACCTATCTGTGTCAGTGCGACGTAAAGGAAATTAAAAACAACTCGGTATACAGCAGTAATCCCATCTATCGGAGATGAGTTGCAATAGGGACAGAAAGCACATCCCAACAAACAATGGTCAGTGTAATGTTATTGTTGATCAATGTCATGAGCTTTCTGTATTGGAGGCCTTCCTTTCGACTCTGTGATATTAGAGCATCTTACGAAATTATTTATAGCGTAGACTGTAGTTCTTTATTCCCCGACTTCACATAACGATTTTCATTAAATTCTGTTAACCCATTTTCTCGTGACTTGGCGCTGATATGGACTTAGCAAGAAAAATCCAAATTCATGAATATCTCTGTTATCATAGCCGGTACGGTAGAAATGTATAAGACATAAATGATCGGAAATTTAACACTATATAATTTAAGTAATTATCTTCTAAAAGAATTGAATTAACTGGACAATATTTAGTTCACAAAATATTAACGGTACACGCTGTCTACCCTGTCTCCCTTGATGCTTGGCCCCTGGTTACAAGTCTTATGGAATTATCTTACCATTACAACATTCATTATGACTGAATGAACGAGTCAATGACTGCATGAATTAGTGAATTTATGATTTCATGATTGAATTGTGGTCGTGCGTGAATGAATGAATGAATGAATGAATGAATATCACTCTTCTCACCTGGTCACGGAGAGCCTTTAGCTGGGGGAAGGAACATTCATTGATGAATGAGTCATTGTTGAGTGAATGAGAAGATGACTTGATGAACTAAATTGAACATCCCATTATGAATTAATGAAATTCTGACAGCCAAATGAATGAAGTACTGGATGAATGACGGTGCGTGAATGAATGGATTGGATTCCCAGTCCTCTCTACAAGTTACGGACAGCCAACAATTGGGCAGTTCTTGGTTGCATGAATGATGAATTGATTTGAACATTCCATTATGGATGAAGAATATTACACAAGCGATAATAAGGTAAAGTTAAACATAACTACAGAACAATAATAACAACAACAACAAGAGTATAACAAGCAATTCAATGGAAGGAAAATATTACAAGAAATACTACCAATAATAGTAGTAGTAATTCTTGTATTTATTTCATTGAATTGTCTGTTGTACTATTGTTATTGTTGTTGTTGTGGGGTTACGTTTTAACTTTATAATCACTTGTAATGCTAAGCTAGTAGTAAGTTCATTGTAAGCCGTAGTGTTAAGCACTGGCATTAGTGCTGTAGCTGTATAAGATCTGACCCATCAACGACTTGAAAAAAAAAAAAAAAACAGCGAGTACTGGACAAATTCCTCTCTAAAGAACCAGAGAAACAAGGAAAAGCCACTTGGACCTTGTTTCAATGACGGTGAAATCCTGACATTCACCTCCCCGAGGTAGAGAGGAGGCAACGACTGCATATAAAAATAATAGTTTATATGCAGACGGCTAACGAATGAAGGGACCGATTATCTCCCGGTATAAGGGGATCCCCGTCCGCCTCTGTGGTGTAGTGGTTAGCGTGATTAGCTGCCACCCCTGGAGGCCCGGGTTCGATTCCCGGCTCTGCCACGAAATTTGAAAAGTGGTACGAGGACTGGAACGGGGTCCACTCAGCCTCGGGAGGTCAACTGAGTAGAGGGGTGTTCGATTCCCACCTCGGCCATCTAGGAAGTGGTTTTCCGTGGTTTCCCACTTCTCCTCCAGGCAAATGCCGGGATGGTACCTAACTTAAGGCCACGGCCGCTTCCTTCCCTCTTCCTTGTCTATCCCTTCCAATCTTCCCATACCCCACCAAGGCCCCTGTTCAGCACAGCAGATGAGGCCGCCTGGGCGAGGTACTGATCATACTCCCCAGTTGTATCCCCCGACCCAGAGTCTGAAGCTCCAGGACACTGCCCCTGAGGCGGTAGAGATGGGATCCCTCGCTGAGTCCGAGGGAAAAACCGAACCTGGAGGGTAAACAGATTACGAACGAACGATAAGGAGATCCCCTATAGCAAGTGCCAACAGTCTCTCTGAGAGTGGATGAGCGGGTGTGGGTAAGAGCACTCTATTGTCCTCCCAAAGGCGGAGGAACCAGTTTGGTCAACAGCATTAGGATGCAGAAGGCACGGGAAACCACTGCATTAAAGATCCTGAGAGATATTCCAATAAATCCACATGGCATGGCTGCAACGTCAAGATCGGAGCTGGCCGTGTGGATCGTCTGCCTCCGTTTGAAGACAACGGCTTAAAAAGAAGAAGAACTGGACAAATTACTGAACTACGTTTATTTATGACGTTAGGTACACTAGAGCTTTGTTAGCCTCGTTGTGTAGCCTATCCGTAGGCTCCGGTTTCGATTCCTGGGCAATGCAACATTTAAGGTTGGAAAGGCGCTCAGGGAGCCTTGCGAGGAAAATTGAGAATTTGCCTGATGTGAGAGTCACCGGAGCCGGTTACGGAAGACGAGCAATGAGGCTGGCAGACTTCTCACACAGGGTGGGCAGTATTCATCCTGGCTGTCCAAATCTTTTATAGGTTGTATGCTCCACAGGTGTTTTGTTTATTGGTCTTTATTATTATTATTATTATTATTATTATTATTATTATTATTATTATTATTATTATTATTATAAATGCATTTATTTTATTCGTTAGAGTTCATGTATGAACCACATTTACACAATGCACCAGATCTACATTTCAAAATTGTTCCCTTTTTTTCTTTACTCCTTCCAGACATTCTCATGACCTCTCCTTTGTCGCTTTTCAACCGCTTTAAACACTTCTATTACCTCTTCGTATGTTCTCGAAACTCCTTTCTGTATATTTCCAATTACCATACAGTTTTTTTTTTTTTTTTTTTTTTTTTTTTTTTTTTTTTTGCTATTTGCTTTACGTCGCAGCGACACAGATAGATCTATTGGCGACGATGGGATCGGAAGGGCCTAGGAATGGGAAGTAAGCGGCCGTGGCCTTAATTAAGGTACAGCCCCAGCATTTGCCTGGTGTGAAAATGGGAAACCACGGAAAACTATCTTCAGGGCTGCCAACAGTGAGGTTCGAACCCACTATCTCCCGATTACTGGATAGTGGCCGCACTTAAGCGACTGCAGCTATCGAGCTCGGTTCTATAGAGTATTGCTCGTCTTTTCGTACAGTAGATTCTCTGACTTGTGCGAGGTGAATAGGAAGCACCAATAAAACTCCGACCAAGGCTAAGCGGAATGTCACGTACTCCTTACGTGCTTCCGGTTTTGCATCAATATGGCTAATTCCTGAGAGAAATCCAACTCAATGCTGGAAACATCCTAGGCATATGAGCTACGAATTTTAGGCAAATAAAATATGAGAATAATTTCTTAATTTATTCCTAAAAATTTCATTAGTTTATCAGTTTGCCACTTTCTACCACTACGAGCGCTAATGAGAGTCAATGCAGAGTTTCACTTATGCTCTTATAACTACATTTGGTATAGACATTTTTCAAAAATAGAAGGAAGAGTAAGAGGGTACTGAAACGAAGAACACATTACAGAAATAATTTTATAAATAAGTCAGTTTGGCTACGATTTAAAAAAAAGGAAAACAAGTGGTAAAGAAACAAGTGATTTTAGACCAGAAGTGATTTCCTAAATTTGTTTTTCAGTTTGATAGAGCTATCCACGACACAAAATTTGAAACCTTTCCGGGCCATTTATCCCTTCAACTTCCGGCACAATTGAGGAAATTCCTTAAGTTTACGTTTTTCTTTGTATGTTTTCAACATTAAAATCTTCAAAAATATTTCATTCACCTTTACCTAAGGCACAGATAGAGGTAGTTGCGTGTCCAAATAATTCCTGTGAAAAAATCTACACAAAAAAAGTGGATTATTTAAGGAGAAAATTTTACCTTTCATGTGCGCTTATTCATACTTAATTTTATCACAATGATTATAATCGTAGAATATTGTTACATTGTAGACATCATAATAAGTTTTGGGCTTATGCTGAGTCAAGGAAACAAGGTTAAATTCCTTACGTTTCGCAGAGAACTTTCCTCTGCGTTTTCAGGAAAATAATCTTGTCTGTTCTACAGGAAGACTTCTCTAAGAATGTTGGTTTGAATGTAAGAAAATTTTACCGTTGATCTATAGTAAGTGGTACCATCGTTCGTCACCAGATGACTCAGAAAGTGCGCTAGCACACTGATCAAAGTTCTCTACGAAACGTAATGAATTTCAGATAGTTTCCTTGGCACGGAAAAATCCCAAAATATCATTATTATATTTATAATTTCAAGCCATGAAAGCACCAAACTAAACATTGTTACATTATTCACATTCTTACTAAATCATTGCATTGCCACTTCAAATTACCTATTTATCAGTATTAACCCTCTAGCACTCGCGTGGCGCACTATGTACTCCATTACGTATTTTAATATATCTTACGAGGTTAATTGATCAATTAATTCTTGAAATATTTTACACAATATGAACTCTATTCTACCTTGCTATATTACATTAGAATATAATATTCAGTCATGGAAATTCACTAAGCTTCTACTTAAACTTTATGTTTACCTCCTGAGCTAACATTAACAACTGTATTTTTTAAGGCAAAATCTGACGTCAGTGCACTCTATTTTTATGTGTCAACTAGCAGAAGTATAATTATTACGGCATATTGAAGGGCGTAAATTTAAATCTGGCATCAGCTCAGTTTAGTTTTGTCTCGTTTATTCTGCATCACATGCATTTTCACTCTTTCTGAATTATGTTCACTATAAATTATTTGCTCATTTTCACTTTCAGAATTGTCATTTTAATTTTCACAGTCATCCACTATGCCAAAATGTGGATCATAATTCTGTAACCAGCACAGATGTCCACCTGACATTTAACTTCCAGTCCTAAATTAATAAAGATTATACGAGACTTTCCTTGGAAGTTAACAAACCGTGCACAAGAGACTAATGGAAGGTAATTCTAGCGGAAAATAAAATAATTTATAAATAAAAAATATACTGCTAATACTGAGTGCGCCAGTGTGACACTGAACTTTAAAATGCCCTTTAATTCGCTTCCGTTGGAGAAAAATTTATTTCACTACTCACACAGACAGCTACAACTCTACTGAAGGAATAACTAACAACACAGGTCAATAGGTTGCTGGCACAGCAATGTACATCAGTGCTCGAGGATTAATGTAAATTAATTAATTAGTTGGAATTTAATCAAATAACTCAGTCAAAGCATGTCCTCTTTAGGATGGTTATATCTCAAGCAAGCTATTGTGCACGATAGCTAGCTGCGCTGAAATATTATCCACAGGCTGGATGACACTAGGAAATTAAACGGTCAGTTGTTAAGATAATACTACCTTCCCTCTTCGTGAATTCTCTTTTAACAGTAGTGATTGAAACAATTGGTACTGACTAGCACATCCTAATTTCACTGCAGTATTTCAAGGGCCTAGTGTTCAGTGATCAATAGATCGCAGAATTTTAGCTAGCAATAATTTTGAATGCAAACTAATTTGGTTAGTAGGAACACGGCCGACTTGATGAGTCGCTCTAGCTAGGTCCAGAGCGCAGCGAGGGATCCAGTCGGCCGTGGTATAACCTAAGCCTACAAGATACTAGAAGGCCTGGACAGAAAGACAATTTTTTGCATTAAAAGCGGGGTGATAGTTTTATCTTTTCCACCGCTAGGTTCGCGTTTATGTTCTGTTGTTTGGCGCGAATTCTATGATAACGTGTGTTAGTGCAACATGTTTTATGAGAAGAAATAACATATTAAAATTCATTTTATAAGATAAGGCCTTATCTAACATGAAATATGAAGAGTTTTGTCGTTTTTTAATTGATTTGGTTTCACGATTTGCAATATATGGATGGTTGCTGAGATGCATTTAACATTTGTTTAGTTATGTGTTTCCAAATTACCGTCAAGGTGGTGGTGGTGATTATTGTTTTAAAAGGAAGTACAACAAGGCAACCATCCTCTATATAACACTAATCAGAGTGAGAAACTGGAAGGGACCAAACACTTCGAAAAATGAAAATATCGGCTAAAGGAAGACAAGGGCCACGAAGGGCGTGAAAATGAAAGACTCCCTAGCCCTCGGAAACATAATAGCGTTGGGGTCGGAAAAGAACTAGAGTTGACCAAGGAAGTTCGGATAGGATGGATGAAAATAAGGAGCCTGGCACAAGTAAGTGGAAGAAATGCCAAGACTAAGCTAAGGGCCCCGTGGTCGCCAACCCACGCTCCAAAGTTCAGATCCCATGGGGACAATTACCGTCAAGTTTCTCTTTCCATTCTGTAGGTTTAGATGGTTTATTGTTGCATGCCTAACTGCACATCTGACACAGCGAACAAATATACACAAATATAAATAATATAAAGATTCGAGTTTACGGGAGAAATGGAGGCTTGCTATTTCTCGACAGGGCAGCAGAAAAGGATCTCTTTGGGCTCCTAATGATAACTCCAGAATATGTAGCTTGCACTTTGTCGAATCAGATTACAGTGTAAGTACTGTGAGGGAAATTTTGCTCCCCGACGAAGTGCCGACGCAAATTCGTCTTCTTATTAAAAACGTATTAATATTTACCATGCGGGCGTTAGGATATCTCGGAAAGTGTAATCTTGTCCGAAAGCTGAAATTCCTTACCGCTCCAAAGTTTAAAGAGACTTTTCAGTGCCGCGACTGTGATCAAGCACACATCACAGACGTTATACTTACAAAACTTTTCAGGCCTGTTCTTGATAATAACGCAAAGAAAGTGACTAATGACTGTGATTTTTAAACAAATTCAAGAGCAAGCCTCTGAGCAGAAAAGTGTTGAAATTATAGAAATAGGGAAAAATCGGGTGAGTGCCTCTATTTAGGCCTATTTTCCTATTCTTTATTCTTGTGTGATGAACAAGTATAAAATGGAAGAAATCTATGAAGTGTAGTGTGTGCTAAGTTCTTTTGTATATTTATAACTGATTCACACCCGGAATAATGACAATACAAGTGTATTATTATATGTTATTTTATGAATCTATATATATAAAATAAGAGTTTTGTCTGTACATTGTTCAGAATTTGAAAATAATGGTATTTCTGTATCAGTCATGTCCATAGTAACAAGAAAATGCCCTTTTTACATTTCCGTAATTTCTGTCTGTCTGTCTGTCTGTCTATCTGTCTGTCTGTCTGTCTGTCTGTCTGTATGTACACGCATCACGAGAAAACGGTTGAAGAGAACTTAATGAAAATCGGTATGTGAAGTCGGGGGATGAGCCTCTACCATCTAGGCTATAAATCATTTTGCTCACGCTGAGTGAAACGGTAGTTTATGGGAAGGCCTAAAATTGAATTCTCAACTATTTATGTTATTAGTGGTCTAATGAAAATCGGTATGTGAAGTCGGGGGATGAGCCTCTACCATCTAGGCTATAAATCATTTTACTCACGCTGAGTGAATGGTAGTTTAGGGTAAGGCCTAAAATTGAATTCTCAACTATATATGTTACTAGTGGTCGAATTTTAAAGAAAATGGGTATGCAAAGTTGGGGAATAAGTTGCTACAATCTAGGCTGTTAATAATTGTATTCATGCTGAGAGAAATGGTAGTTTAGGGGAAGGCCTAAAATTTAATTCTCAAATATTGTTGTTATTGGTAGTCCTATCTTGATGAAAATCGGTATGCAAAGTCAGGAAATAAGTCGCTATAATCAAGGCTGTAAATTATTTTATTCACGCTGAGTGAAATGGTAGTTTAGGGGAAGGCCTAAAATGTAATTCTGAAATATTTCTTATTAGAGGTGTAATCGATGAATGCTACATAACTAAGGTTATATAGTATCAAATTTCCTATTATTCATGTCTTATACATTGTTAGCGTACTGGCTATGATCACAAAGATATTCATGAATTTGGATTTTTGTTACCAAGTCCATATCAGCGCCGAGTCACGAGAAAATGGGTAAACAGCATTTAATGAAAATCGGTATGTAAAGTCGGAGAATAAGAAACTACATTTATGGTTTACAAATCAAAGAGTAGAAAGAAAACTAAATGTGAAGGCCAACAATATAGTAAGCTCATAACATTGATCAACAATAACATTACATTGACCATTGTTTGTCGTGATGTGCTTTGTGTCTTCTGTTGCCCCTCATCCCTGGTAGATAGGATTACTGTTGCGTACAGAGTATTTTTATTTGATTTACGTTACACCGACATAGATAGGTTTTATGGCGACGATGGGATAGGAAAGGGCTACGAGTGCCTTAGGCCTTAATTAAGGTACAGGCCCAGCATTTGACTGGTGTGAAAGTGGGAAACTACGGAATACCATCTTCAGCGCTGCCGACAATGGGGTTCGAATCCACTATCTCTCGGATGCAAGCTCACAGCTGCGCACCGCTAACCACACGGTCAACCCGCCCAGTCGTACAGAGTGTAACAGCCTGTCTGAATATTGATGGGAAGTAGCTGGGGAGTTAGATAACTTTCTTCTTTAGCATGCCATTCCCCTGGTTTATAAATTTTCTGATACTACTGGTACGTAACACACTGGATCATCATAGTATTCGGGCTATTCAATCCCTACTCTGAGGCACGGATTGGAATGAACAGTGTGCATATTTAGCGGAATAATGGCAGATGAGTGTTCATGGCAATCTGCGCCCTGGTCATCCCAGCTCTGGAACTTTGGACTATTAGATTGGCACCACAATCTAACCGCAGCTCTGTTCATTAAAAGTGATAAAACTTGCGGCTTTCCATTTGATCGAGTATTTTATATGATAGCATTGCTTTTAATCGCTACATTCATACTTACGTTTTTGTAATGACCTATGTTGATTTCAAGTTAGGAAAACCACAAAGTCAGTCTTTGTGAGAATCCCGTAGCGAAGCACGGGTACATCAGCTAGTCTTTAATATAAGGATATAGACATAACATGATAACAGAACATAAACGCGATCCAAGCGGCCATTGCCTGAACTACTTTGTTCGCCCAGAAATGTGTCAGCTTGTCCTGGCCTTCTATTATAGCGTCCGGTATAACATAAGATCAACGGACAAAAAATTGTCACCCTAGTGCGCATGCACAGATGGATCGTTAAGCCTGTCCCGATGGCGCAGCGGAGGAGTCCTGTGCTCTACCGCTCGCGCACTGCCTGTAGCGATCAGTGAAACACTGATGTTTCAAGCGGACAGTGTATGTCAACATGGGTAGACATAATGATGTTATAGAGTGGAAAAAAAGGGAAATCATGTTTGGCCGCTGGATTTGTTGGTGTTTCGCGGTAGACAGTTCATCGTATCTACCTAGGTACAAGCAGTGGTGTGCTACACGTGGCCTCGAGACACGACGTCAGAATTGTGATCGGGAAAAGATCCTGGCTAAGAAGGACCGAAGACGCGTTTCACGGCTTCTGAATCAAAATCGCTTCCAAACCCGACAGGAATTGCTGCAGTCAGTGAATGAAGGTCCATCCCAAATTGTTAGCGATAGAAAGTTGTGACGGGAATTGCAAGCAATAAACATTAATGTATTCGGTCAACTCGCAAGAGGTCATTGCTCACAGAGCCACATAAAAGTGCGCGTCTTCAATGAGCTAGAAATCATTGAAAGTGGACAGTAGCTGATTGGCGGAACGTAATGTGGTCTGAAGAATCACATTTTTGCCTCTATTCCAATGACGCACGTCGTCGAGCTCACCGAAGGCCAATGAAGCATTTCATCCTGGATGTGTGTCAGTGATATTTTGGGGGTGTATTTCGTATCATGCACTGGGTCCGCTCACTGAGGTGACGATAACATGAACCAGCGTATTTATATAAACATTCTGTGTGATCGAGTGTTGCCTTTCAGTCAAAACCTACATGATGAGTATGCTGTTGGTACTCCGAAATTTCAAGATGACAACAGCAATGTTAATCGGGCTAGAGGCATACGTGACTGGGTTTATGAACACTCCCTCACCCTGTTACTACTTGATTGGGCTGAAAATTCACCCATTGAAAAATCTGTGGGGCATGTTGGAACAGCGGATGAAAAGCCGGCATTGGCATCTCCACAATTTGGTGGAACTGCACGATCAAATCGTGAGCGAGTGGCTTGATGATGGTGATGTTTGTTGTTTAAAGGGGCTAAGAGCTAGGTCATCGGTCTCTAATGGTACAAGGTAAAAGGAAATGAAAATGAAAACTTCAAAATGAATCTCTCCACTCACTAACATGTAAAAGGAATGATGATGAAAAAACGATAGTGAAACCAAACGATCAGTGCATCCAATTCACGATGTCTAAATTACTAGGATGATGTTTATTATCTAGAGGGGTCTAAGATAGAGGTCACCGGCCCCTCATAGTTGTAAAAATCACTGGTAAATTAGAGCCATGGTGTTCCTGCTACAGCAGTATTAATCACAGGTAATGAAAACCCATGGCATGTCAAACAAAATGGCATCACTCACAGGTAACACAAACCTATGGTATTTTGTATATAAGGGCACTAATCACAAGCAACGCAGGCCCATGGTGTTTCTCACTTAGTGGAATTAATCACAGGCACGTATATTCGTGGTGTTGCTCACATAGTGATACTAATCATAGGAACTGTATACAATCGGTGTGTAGCACATTAGGGTAACGCTCACAGGTAAAAATTCGCATGGTTTTCTTCACATTGTGTTACTAATCACAGGCAACGTAGACTCATGAAGTTTCTCAGAAAGTTGTACTACTCATAGGTAGCGCAGACCTATTCTGAACACACGGGAACCGACACATACCAGCGCACCGTTACGGCACATGAACGTTAGTCCGCGCACCCGAATGACACCATCCCTCCCCCCCATCCCGCCTCGATGGAATACACACGACAGCACTAAGCACAGCCAACATCCAGACCTCACATAAGGGTACTGCTCCTAGGTAACTAATCACAAGTAGTCTCATGTTTCTAAAATCATCATCGCTTGGTCGTCGCTTTTAGTCTCTTATTTTTCGTCCGCGGTCTCCCACCCACAGGAGGTTGTGTGTTTGGTCCGCGTGGGGTATTTTATTTAGCTCAAGTCCGCCGGCATGGCGGATAGGCCTCCCCCTGTCCGCCACCTGATACGCGCTACGTGTATCACCTCTCCCCTGCCACGCGAGTGGTTTAATCTGGATGTGACGCACCTGCACAGCTTTTTGAAATCATTTCCTTACCTAATCTAGGTGGTTATCAAGTCCAGAGGCAGAGTTCCACGGTATAAAATTCTCCTTGCAATGATTTCTCCAGGGGTGTCTAATTTTTTATCCTATGAGATTACATCTAGTGGGTTGTGGATAGACTGTATCGATAATGCCTATTTAAATCGCACAACACAACCATAGTGCAGGTTAGTGTATATTTGTTACTCGCTTCAGTAAGATTGCATTCGTATCTGTTACTGACCAAGATACGGGACTCTAGAGATTTAAAAAATCGCGTTCATTTCTAGTAGGTGTAAGTTCTGCCTCCAGAGCTCTGTGAATATTACGACTGTCTTTATTTGACCGTGCAAGCGAAACAAATGTACTCGTATAATAAAATGATTTATTAATATAAATTTTATGAACGTGTGTGTTCAGCATATTTTCACCATTCTTTATGTCTTCCCCTTTTACAAAGTAAAGAACACCAATTTTAATATTCACTTATTGCTCTCGAAATGGCTGTGTGGAGATATCTTTCATTTAGTATAACTTTTGAACGCTCGTAAAGGATCGTCACCATGTCTAGTAAGCCTTTTTGCATGATAAAAGGAAAGAGCTCCCGGGTATTCCCCGACTAATTTATGATCACGTTTCGGAAGCTTCCAGCTCCCCTTGATTCTATAGAACTACTACCTGGTTTCTCCTCCCTGCTGCCTTCCCCCACATTCATGCAGTACTATAGAAACAATCGCTATTCGCCTCTACCAACATTAGAATTTTGCACTGCTCTCCTGCAGGCTTAACAAGTCCTCTCAATGTCATTTTATCATACAGATATAATATGAAATAATCTGTCTCTATTCTTTCCTTCTTTTACCTCTATTCTGCAGGGCATATCCTTCCGGATTCAAGGTGGAGAAAATGGGGAATGAAGGAAAGAAAAAAGAATATAAAAGAAGAGGGAATTACTTCAGGAGAGTATATAATAAAGAGAAGTGAAAAATTCACGTTTTCATTGTGCGCAGAGATTGGTTGTAATGCATGTATTTCAACAATGGAGCACTCTTATTCCCTTTCTATGTGAAAAAGTGATACTAAGAGTTAAAGCTAAACGAGTAGAAAATCCCTCCAAGTTCCTCTTCCAGAGAATAGATGTGAAAACATCGGATTTAATATTTAGTATGAAAGAGTTAATTGAAGTAAAGATAATGTTCAGAGAAGTACACTACTATCGAAAATTAAAGCCACAAGCGGCAGTTCTTCCCGCCTGTATCATTCTTAACACATAATACAATCAGGTGATACTGAGATGTACTTATTTATTTATTTTGCGTATGACTACTTCACTAGAAATTCATATTTACAATTATCTCAAATTACAAACATATATGCATTAGCCAATCCGATTATATTTCCACTGTTCATTTATGGATGTGAGAGTTGGATACTGAAACAGGCGGACAAGAGGATGATCGACGATTTTGAGCTCTGGTGTTGGCGAAGCAACTTACGAATACCATGGACTGCAAAAATCACCAATAAGGCAGTTTTAGAGCGCATCAAGCCCCATATGTCATTGGTTGGTATGATTACGAAGTGAAGCTGAAACTAGCATACTTTGTGATCAGATGCATTGGAACAAGAGATCATCTAGCAGTAGAAGAAGACCAGGTCACCAGAGGACTCGTTGCTTAGACACTATTACAACAGACACCACCCTCACAGTGGAACAAATAAAGGAGGCAGTGTGGAACAGGAGAACTTGGAGAGCGCTAATTCACAGAATCGCCGATGGTCGGATTCGGCTGAACGGATGACATCATCATCATCATTCAGGCTACGAATATACTATGGTCACCTGACGAGATGTCGCGTGAATGTGCGTTAAGGGGTGCAAGCGGGTAAGCATGGTTACTGCGCATGTCTCAAGGCTTGACAATAAGCATCTGTTCCGTCTGGGATGACTCTTTAGAATTGTGGTGCTGTTGTGATGTGGCAGAGCCGGGAATCGAACCCGGACCTCCGGGGATGGCAGCTAATCACGCTAACCCTACACCACAGAGGCGGACTTAAATAATTTACTTACTTATATCGAGCCAAAACCAGAGTTACATATAAGGATGTACATAAAATGCCCATTGAAAATAAATAAAAATACATTTTGCACCAAAGGTTCATATTTTTAAAAAAATGGCATTTGTTCGTGGCGTCGACTCATGTGAATCTTTTGCTCCTACTGGCGCCATATTGTATGAACCTGCGTGTAATTGGAATGGCGGTAGTGTGTAATGTTGTGTGTGAGGAAAGGAAGATTAAGGACGTCACAAACACCCAGTCCCCAGGCTAGGGATATTAATCATTAAAATTTAAAAAAACCCTGACCCGGCTGGGAATCGAACCCGGGGCCGCCGGGTAACAGGCGGACGCGTTGCCTCCTACACCGCGGGGCCGGACTAACGGGTCATGTAGTGGCGAACCAGAAATTAGCAACGTCGAGTCCATTCCTTATCGCCACAGGTAGCACTTTCCCAGTGCATGGGGCAGGAAGGAGATGACAAACTATAGATGGGCAATGAGTATGAACTTAAAACAACGGTTTATACTGACCAAGGGGCTGCTTCCAAAGCACAGTCCTGAATCGATTATACTTTTTGTCTAAAGGGGCCTTAAATACAGGCGGTGTACCTCGCATGATTGTACTAATTACAGGTAATCTCATAGTTCAAAATTCTGCATCCCTTGGTCGCCCCTTTTAGTCACCTCTTACGACAGGCAGGGGAATAAGCAAATTAATGTAGAGGACGTACTAGCCCAAGCTGAAAGACACCCAGTACAGTGATGGAAAATGCCAAAATAAATGCATAATCAGAACTAGCAAATGTAGATTCCCGCGTTTTGACGGTATCTTTAAAAATGAATATAAATATAATTTCTAGTGACCTTACCAGTGTCCTAGTTTAATAGAGGTCTAAAGTTCATCGGCCTGTTGTTTATCGGATGTGGCAGGTGTTTCTAGAGTACAAGAACCTGTTTCTAAGACCAGTATAAGGACAACAAAAAGAGGACCGTTATTTGGCCACAAGGGCGAGATCTCGTAACAGTAGGACTACACGACAGCTAGAAGCTGACCTTACAGCCGCTACTGAAAGAATTTCATTGAGGAAAATGGTGTACAGAAGGCTTAGGCAGAGAGGCTTTTACTGTCGGCGACCGTGTATCCCTGACGCGTGCAAACAAAAGAAGACGTCTACGGTCGTGTCAACAATATGTCACATTGGACGGCCGCACAGTGCGAATGAGTTCCACTTCGGACTTCAGAATGATTTATGACGAATTTTCAACTGGCAAGGATCTGGAACACGGTTTCAACCCTTATACACTGTGGAAAGGGAACAGTATGAAGTTGTATCAAAAATGGTTTTGGGAGGTATTTTGATTAGCACTCAAAGGGCACTTCACTAAGATGTACGGTTAAACGGGGAAGGTTTAACTGCCATCAGGCGTGGTGACGGTTCTTGGAACCTCGCGTTCGTTTGTATTGAGGTTCTGTGGACCCAGATTTCGTACTGATGAATGATAATGTGTGCCCTCATAGATCGCAGCTAGTTGATGTCCTCCTGCAAACTGAAGACATGACTAAGCCTGATTGCTTCGAAATTTCAACCGCGTTTCGTTAATTTCCCCAGCTCGGGGGCTAGGTGTCATTGAATCAATACGCATCTTAATTTATATAAAACACACAAGCCACCACAGACACATGCAAAATAGAATACATCCCTCGTTATAGGTTTGACGTCAGGATAGGCAGTCGATCGAAAATCAGGGATAATAGTGCAAAGCCTATTCAAGTGGGAAAAGGTCGAAAAAAAAGAAACTTATGGTGTCAGCCACCGGGGACTAACAACCGTAAAGCATGAAACGGGGCTTCCTCATAACAACTGAGAACTTTAAACATCTACAGGCCAGCTCTGCATTTGACGTTAGGCGAGAATCACCTTCAGAATTCCGACGTTGCCCGAGCGCCAAGCATTCAGAGTCATGTAAAGCTGTTACTGTGATGCAGGAGTGGTATTTAGTCTGCTATAAGACTAATCTAAACTGGTAGGTTTACAGCAGTGAAACTACGAGGGCCGTAAATGAAGTATAGGTAAAGTAGTACAGACACTTCAGGAGATCCTGCATGCGTAAACAGGAGCGGTGAGAAGGCGCTTTTGCCGATGTAGAGTGTGCATTTGACGGGGATTCGGTTGGGAGTGTTGTTTCAGTGTGGCGTTGAAGTGAAGAGTGCCGATTTCACTGATATAAAGGATGTTTTCAAAAGGTGAACAGCGTTGGTGGATTAAAATCGAAGTTGCTCGTGCCAAAAACGCATCAGAATGTTATCGAATACTACGTTAAACCTGTGGTGAGAATTCATTATCGTACTTGTATAGAAAGGTTGTACGATGGGTCAAGGTGTTTCATGCGGGTCAGAATGAAGCTGCAGATTTGCGCCGCACATGTCGGCCGTCCATTCCTCAAGATTAGATTAGGAGTGTGAGTGGTTTCGTTTCCGTAGACTATTCTATGGACTGTCCGGCAATTATCGATGTGGCACATACTGAATAAGTGTATTGATATGAGGATAATTGCGTCCCGTTGGGTTTCACATCAACTCAACTCACCGAAATACAGAAACTGTAACGGTATATACTGGATAGCATCCACCTGGGCATATTACTACATTAAATTACATTACATTGCCTTTATTGCCAACCATCGTACATACACCATCGGTATAAAGAAAGACATTGCCCCACTACTTAACTCCACTAAGTCTATAACTAATTCTCTACTAATCTACTATATACTGTAGCATCTTACACATGGGTGGATAGCCAACTCCACATGCAAGACACTACAACTAACTAAACTAACGATTTAAATACATTAAATCCATGCTACTCTATTATATAACTGACTTGTCGTGGCATCCCCCATGATGAGGAACAATCCATCACTCCCAATGGACGCCACAATCAGCCCTGTATCTTCACATACACCTAACGCTGTCAATGCTATTCCTAATCAGACCGTATGTAACGTGTAGAGCTGGTTTCCGCTCACATGTGGCCCGTCACAACTCTCTTCTCTAACCAAGACGGAAACCATACTCGGCTCATTTCGCTTCACCTCCACTCTCTACCCGTGCAGACGTACTTATTTACCAATTCCTTGGGGTAGGTCTGGACTATCTCTCCCTCTAACAACTTACGTCATACACTTCACCATCTCGCATGAAGCATCTTGCCCTGGGCGGATAGCCAATCCCCTGAGCAAGACACTGGCTCTACATCTAACTAAACTAAGTGCACAGCCAGTCTCCTGATTTTTCCTACACACAGTCCATCCTTCAAATATTATAATCTGTTACTCTCATCACTATATTTTGCATAGACTTCCATTACACACATAAAACAGTTCATCATTCAAATCTCTAATCTGTTCGTTCTTTCTTTTCGTAGTCCTTCCCACACTGTCTCTCTCTTCATTTTTACATTATTGATCCCGGCATATACCGCATCGAAGAAGACGCATTTCTGCTGTGTATCTAGCAATTGATGAGACGTGGGGACGAGCCTCCAAGCCTGAATTAAAACGTCAATCGAATAAACGGCGTCACCCCTGTTTGCCACGTCCACAGTAATTTCTACACAAACACAGTCGGATGAAGCTTATGCTGATAGTTGCATACGATTAGGAGAATGTTATTCTTACGCATGGTATGCCTGAGGGACAAACCGTCAACAGTAACTAATATAGCCGATTTCTGGAACATTATATGCGTGCGGCATGGGGCGCAAACATACACGTTTATTGCAAGACGATCGCCCTACCTGTTCTATGACAGCGCACGCTGTCGTGTCGTAAACAATGTCAAGCTCTTATTGCAACTGTGGCATGGGGAGGTCTTGGAACACCCTCCGTTCTTACCACATATAAGTCCTTGTCATTTCGACCTGTTTCCGAAGTTGAAGGAACCCCTCCGACGCAACCGATTCCCTGATGTAGCATCTGTACTCCGCACAGTAGAACACTGCATCGCTGTTATCAATACAGAATACCTTGCAAATGGTCTCAAAAGGCTATCCGATATTTAGCAATGGTAATAGACTTCGAAGGTGATTACACTGAAGGAACGTAGTGCAGTTGTACTTAACAGTTCATTAAATATTGCGTCCTGTCAACATTGCCAATCTTTTATTTACCGCCTTCGTTATTTTTCATGCGTTTCGTCCTATATTCTTTCTCTGATGAATCACAGGAAATACTTGATCCCAGGTACTTAAAATTATTTCAACGTTCGAGTTTTCCACACTTCGTACCGGACATATTATTAAATATCATTACTTCAGTTCATTATTACTATTACTACCTGCTTTACAATGTCATTACTGGCACAATAACTCATGCCATTTGATTCACAATTACGCTGTCAGATTACTGGCCACGACAGGAAGCACCCTGACGCATTACGATGCGCGAGAGGCTGCTGTGCGTTGTCCCATTGTTACTTCCTCTATCGAACGCCCTAATAATATTTGACACGCTCAGCTGAATCTCGAGGAGTATGAGCTGTTGTGACGGGTGTGCCGTCGCCTTTTGACTCACAATGCGCGAGTTCCCATCTGTAGATCAACTGTATCGGTATTGGTTCCGCCTGTCATACTCGATATATGGCTCAACTGGTCCACAAATTATTGTAGCTATGATACCTCTCTTCAACAGCAGTATCTTCTCTTTAACTTAGTACCCATATTAATGACATTTCTGAAGAGCAAGAAACATACTTCCCAAGTGCATATAAATTTTGAATTTTACTCATTTATGGAGTACCACAAGGGTGTGACTTTGAGCCAGTGTTATTCTTAATTTATTTTGCAGTTTTCACATTATTCACTTTTACATTACATTTTGAAAATACGTCAATCACGGGATAGAATCAACAAACTTAGGTTCAGGAGGCCACCACTCGATCATCAAACCTACTCGCCTAAGTGTATGTTATTCTAAAAATCGAAATAATACATGTTCAATTTGGTGGATAATTCATCGTCACTTGGTGGTACGATTATAATTCTGTTGTTTTGATCGTCATATATGTCCGGCTATTTCGCTGAATGGTCAGTACATTTTTCTTCGTTTCAGTGGTCCTGGGCTCGATTCCAAGATGGACCGGGATATTTTTACAGCATTTAATTAACTCCTCAAACTTGAGGACAGGGCTTGTGTGATCATTTCAAATTATCATATTACTAACCAGTAATGAAACAGGCAATAGCGAATAGCCCTCCACATAGGGAAGGAATCCCTCTTCATTTACTTCTTTGAAGTCGTATCCCCCTTTGTCCTGGCCTTCGTTCCTTTTCATTTGTAGTTGGCTCTCCTAGTTTGAATTCGCCAATTCTTCCAGTACTGGGTTATTGTTGGATTTAATTGGGCCTTTTCGAAGGTCTTTATTTACTACAGGTCTTCTTTGGCTTGGGTTCTAATCTCCGTTACTGTCGGAATCATTTGGTTTCTCATGGCTTGACTGTACTCTCTTAGCAAGTTCATCAGCAATGAACTAGGCTTTAAAACTCCCATAAATGCCGCGTTTAGGTCCATCTCAGCAGTTTCACTTCAGCAGCATACAACTCATTCACATGTGGTCCGCAACTTAATGATGTTGTTTGAGTCATCAATTCGTACACAGGTTTGATTTAGCTCTCCATGTCACCCTATTCTGTTCTAATCCTTTCTTTTCTTCGTAACTACTATAACCTACATCTGCTCTAACCTGTTTTTCATATTCATACCTTGGTCTACCCTTACCGTTCTTACCGCCTTAATAAATCCTAGGTGTCTTAAAATACGTCCTATCGATTTAGCCAAATCGATACCGTCTCAACAATTTGTTTCAGTATCTCTTCGTATGTGATTCGATCTATCCATCTCATCTTCAGCATTATTCTCCAACACCACATTTCGAAATATACAATTCTATTTCTATATGTGCTAATTATCGTCCAAGTTTAATTTCTATGAAAAGATACGCTGCAGACAAAAGTCTTCAAAAGCATCTTTCTAACTCCCTTATCAAGGTTCGAAGTGAGAAATTTTCTTTTCTTAAGAAAGGTCTTCCTTGCATTTTTGTCCTCCTTAACTCCACCATCGTTAGTTATTTTATTTTCCAATCCTTTAGGACTTCATTTCCTAATCTAATATTCACCCAGTTCCTTCGACTGCACTCCATTAATTTTTGTTTTGGAGATTAAAACTTTTTAAAAGTAAAAAATGCTCTTTGTTCGGGGCGTCGACTTATAGAGATCTCTCGCCCCTACTTGCACCATATGATATGAACCTGCGTGTAATTGGAATTGCGGAAGTGTAGTGTGTTGAATGTGAGGAAAGGAACGTCAAGGACGACACAAACACCGAGTCCCCAGAACAAGGATAGTGATAATTTACAGTTAATAATTCCTGACCCGGCCGGGAATCGAACTTGGAGCCGCCGGGTGACGGGTGACGCGTTGTTCCCTGGACTTACTTATTTTCATCTTGTACTCCATCACTATGACTGTGTCCATACCATTCAGCAATTTCACGAGATCTTCTGCAGTCTCAGATACAATAACAATATCATCGGAAAATCTCAGGGTTTTGATACCCTCTCCTTCAACGATTGTGATTCCCTTTCCAAATTCCTCTTTGATTACCTTTACGCCTTTCTATATACATTGAAAATCAGAGGTACAAACTGCAGCCTTTCCTAACTCGTTCCTGGACTGCTGCTTCTCTTTCAAAGCCCTTATCACCTCAGACTGATTTCTGTACAGATTGTAGATATTTCGTACTTGGCATCTGATCCGATCAACTCAAACAGTTTCGTCCAATCAACTTTATTGAATGCCTTTCCCTGATGTACGTGGGCTTATCCTTCTTAATTCGCTCCTCTAACATCAGATGTAAAGTGAATATTGCTTCACGTGTTCCTACGTTTATTCTGAAACCAATATGGCTGATTTCATTGTTTCCTTATACGCTCTACCTTTTGTTCCTTCAGGGATTCCATCGCATAGTACTTTCAGATATGTTTCTTCATTTCATGCACTGGGAGTTTATACGATACGTGAACTCGAATTCAATGGTTCTGTCTTTCTAGATGACCCCTCAGAGATATATACATACTTCAACTTCTCTGAGAGGGGTTTCGTGTACATATATGTTACGTTGGTGAGGAGCGTTGCTTAAGTTGTGAATTTCAGACATCCTTCTTCTAAAGGCACTCTCCATGGAACCAACATAACTGTAGATGCTCCTGAAGTTCACTTATGAGGACAATGTCGTCTGCATAAATTATGTTCCACGGAGGTGAGCGCACAAGGTGAATAGAAGGGGACTGAGTGCCGAGCCGTGTGGTACTCCCAACTCAATCGTGAATCGCGATGCCTTGTGGACTTTGCACTTCCGTTGGGACATTTTGATACTTGTCAGTGACAGTGTTCGTATATAGTATTGTGGTACTTGTTTTGTCCTCAAGGCTTGCCAAATAACTTACCTTGGACTTGATCGAAAGTTTTCTCAAGGTCAATGATTACTAGGTGAATATTCTTTCTATTCTCTCTAGTATTTTAAACCAATATTCTGATCGAAATACGGGCGTTGATGGTAGATTACCCGACGTCAAATCAACACTGATTCTCTGTTATTCTTCAGCGTTGAAGAAGTCGTTCTCCATATTTTGAATTTGTACGATATCAGTTTCAGGGCTGTGTAATTTACACATTCTTTGTTTTAATAAAATGAAATCAAGTAGACTCTTTTCCATCCGTGAGGTATACTGCCTCTCATGAACTATTTGACGATATTACTTGGGGACATCGTTCCTATTCTACCCATTTTCTTCAATAGTTCGGCCAGGATGTCACCGGCAGTGTTGCCAACTTATATTTTCAAGATCCTCCAAAATTCCGCCAAGAAATACGATCTCAAATAATGGGCAATAATAATAATAATAATAATAATAATAATAATAATAATAATAATAATAATAATAATAATAATAATAATAATAGTAATAATAATAATGTGGGGGAAATTCTCGGCCCCCCGAAAAACAGAAGATGGATATAGACTGAGGTCACGCAAAGTGACAGAAGAGCTTTCCAACATTGCAGCAGACATCCGCAAAGGACGTCTGAAATTTCATGGGCATGTCCGCAGACTGCCGGCAAGTAGACTGACACACACGATTCTCACCTACGAGTACATAGAACATCTAACAAATATTCCATGGGTACTGGAAGTGAAGAAGGATCTGGAAAAAGCCCAGATGAACTCAAATGACACCGAGGACAGAAACCTCTATAGGAAAAAATTAATGGATGGAAAGTGCAACAGAGAACGAAGTGAAAAATAAGACTGGAGCAAAGTGGACAGAAGAACGAAAAAGGATCCACGGAGAAAAGATGAGAGCTGTTTGGCAACTCAGGAAACAGAATCGTTAGAGCTTTGAGTGATCCATTGGGTCCATACGCACATAATAATAATAATAATAATAATAATAATAATAATAATAATAATAATAATAATAATAATAATAATAATAATAATAATGATAATGATAATAATAATAATAATGTCTGTACTCACCAGATCTGTGAGTTCCAGTGGGATTAACCCCCTGCCTGCGAGCCGGCGAGCTAAAACTTGTAGGCGTTTTACTGCCGGGTGCAAACTAGGTGAATCTCCTACCTCAAGGGCCACACACAAAACAGGCCAGTTCATTAAAATGTCTTCCTTCATAGCATAAATATAAATGCTACTCTCTCACAGTTTCATTATCTGTCGTAATTCGTCAACTAAGAGATAAGCAACCTTTCCCCACTCATTACAAATTTATGATACCACGATCTCATAACATCAAATCCAAATGACATGTTTTCCTTATGTGACTGCTAGTTCCTGACAAGAAATACGAAATAGCTCAGAGACAGACTGGAATACATTAAAAAAAAGTAAAATGGATAAAACGCTAAATTCCGCTATAATAAATCTAGAATTCTGCCAAAAAATCCGCTGTCCGCTAAATGGTATATTTCACCGTCGACGGTCTTCTAATTCTGCCAAATTTAGCGGAATATCCGCAAAGTTGGCAACACTGGTCACCGGGATCTACACCAGCACCACATTTCAAATATATCGATGCATTTTTACCCAATGCCTTTACCGTGCAGATCTCACAAAAATCTTCTTCATCCTAGCGTGGTCCCGCTGATGCAGGGTCCGCTTTATGGCCATTGAACGCCATTTTGTTCGGTTTTGTGCGTCGGCAGGTTGTAGGCCGACCATTTTATGTCACCATTTATTGTGTCTTGCCAACGCTGCTTCGGTCGTCCTCTGGGGCGTAGATCTTCAACATAAAATTGGAGGACGGACTTGGCAACAGTACCAGGTGCGCTGAACGCATACCATCTGAGATGTTTGCGTCTCATTTTATCCACAATTGGAGAGACAACGATTTGCTCTCAGTTCCATGGCATGTAGTTGGTGTTTTGAAATTTTGTCAGATGGTCGACATTCGGTCCTTAGAGCGCAACTGACCATACTGATGTATGATATATCTTTGATTTGAGACAAAATGGATTTTTTTTTAAATCGCAAAGTATACCGGTGACCTCCTTCCACCACAACCAGGTCGCATTTACTCTGGCTCTTATTTCAGCACTCTGCAGGTGAGACCCAAGGTTCCTGAAGCATTGTGTGTTGAGTAGATTTTCTCCAGCGACTTGAATGGTTCCGACGTTTGGATTTGACTCCAGATATCCCATCTTTTTCACGTTCAGACGGAGTCCATACTTGGAGAGGTGATTATTCCAGTCTTCAATTTGACATTTGAAGTTTTTCTAGGGTTATATCTGCTACCATTACGTCATTTGCCTACAGAAGGGTCTAAGGAACGTTCCGTTGCAGGTCAGGAGTGATGGTGTCCATGGACTCCGATTTTTAAAAGGAAGTTTTCCGAGGTGCAGGAAGCACAGCGGACTCTACTGCTGGTGTTCGTGTCTAACATCTTGATCACGTTCACAATTGGCTCTGGCACACCATGGTCGCGGAGCTCGTATCATGTGGAACACGATCGAAGGCCATTTCGAAGTCATATGAGAAAATATGAATATGCTCGTATTTCTACAATCGAACCTTCCTACATGTTATGTTTTAAAGCTTTTCATGAGACTTCCTGGTGACCCTGATCGTTAAAGCATGAAGTCTTTGTGCATTTATACCGTGGTTAGGTGGTTCGAATTCCGTTGATGGAAATAACGCTGACTATGAGAGAAAAATAATCAATCAGGAATGAACTAGGCATGAGAAGAACTCTTTCTTTACTGTGCTACGTGTAAATATTACAGTTCCTCAGACACATCACAAGACGACAGGAAGACAACATAGAGAAGGCTATAGTTCAGGAAACAGGAGGTAGGTGTGATTGTTCTTGTAAGAGGAAGTACAATTAGGTAACCATCCTCTCAGAACAAATTAAGTAGAAACAAAAATAACATTAAAACTATGTATTGAGTGGAGTAATTTGAAAAAAGATATTTTAAAAAATGAAACACAAAATACTAAGAGAGTTTTGTAATACGCAAAAACGGTTGGCTGGACACCCCTGTTATGGTGAGGGGTGAAAACCGGTCTAGAAGACGGCAAGGCACAACCTTCACACCAGTTGTTACCAAACAGTGGGACTGAAAGCAAGTTAAGATATCAGTGTGGTCTAAAGATGAATATCGTGCAATTAACCGCTACAGTTTTGCTCGTGAATTGACTGTTGACCATTGCCTGGAGGAAATTACTCCTGTGCTGGGGAAAGACTGTTCACATCGGACAACAATGTTCCGCTGGTTCAAAGAGTCCCAGAGGAGAGATTTTGGGGTTGACAACGATCCTCGTTCTGGGCAACCGTCTGAATCAGTGACTGAGGAAAACATTGAAGCTGTGAGGAAAATGTTGCAGCAAGAGAGGCGGTTGACATATCGGCAGGTAGAAGAGACCCTCCACATCCCTGCACCAGCTATTTATTCAATTCTACACGACCATCTCCATGTTAGTAGGTTTTGTTCCCTTTTGGTGCCCCACTCACTTTCAGAGGAACAAAGGGCACATCGAGTGAAATGGGGCTGAACAGTGCTAAAACAGTTTGAAAATGGGATTTTGCGTAACGTCAATAGCATCGTTACAGGTGACGAAACTTGTACTTATTCTTACGATGTCCCAACAAATTCCCAGAAGAAGATGATGCTATTTGAAGAAGAGGGTACTCCTGTTACTGTGCGAAAGACAAGGTCAGTGAAGAAAGGGATGATTGCAGTATTCTTCACTAAACGGGGCATCCTTACTCGGGTTATGCTAGAAACACAAAGGACAGTTACTGCGAAGTGGTACAGTGAGACTTGTCTGCCTCAGATCATCCAGGCTCTCACGCAGCTCCATCCAAGGTCACGCCTCAACACTTGGCTCTTGCATCACGACAATGCTCCAGCACATCGTGCTAATATAACAATGCATTTTCTTACCAGATCAGGGTTGAATGTGCTTGATCACCCTCCATACAGTCCTGATCGTGCCCCATGTGACTTCGCACTCTTCCCAGAAGTGAAGGTGAACCTGAAAGGGCGGCGTTTTGTATCCGAAGAGGAGCTTCTGGCAGCATGGGATCAAGAGTGTGAAAATGTAACCGAAGAAAAGTGGCAGATTTGGTTCAGTGACTGGTTTCCACGTATGGAGAAGTGTATTGAGTGTCGTGGAAATTATTTTGAAAATGTCTGAAGCCTTCACTCATATTGTAAAACTTTCCTAGTGCCTTTGTAAAATGCCAAGGGAAAGAATAGCAAGGAGGTGGGTTGATCACGTGAAGGAGGTCACGCGGACGGCTTTAAGGAAGATTATGGGAGAGCCAGATTAGATCCAGATTAAATTTGAGAGATCAAAATATTGGCTGGGAGGTAAGGGGAGTTGGTGGCATATCATTTCTAATCGCTTCATTGCGTATTAACAGTCGGGATTTAGTTCCAAAACTTCTCCGCCGTATTCATATACAGTGAGGACATTTGAGGCCGTTGATGGTGATTCTTCCGTCAGATGGCGACGGTAATCCTTGAGAAGACACCTTGGTGTTATCAAACAGGAGTAGACTATGTGACGACGCGGGATTTCACCACCTCCATACCTCAATATCATTATGATCCTCATCTCACACGCCTACATGTGCAGGTCATCCGTGGCCGTCAAATAGAAAGGACTGCACTAGGCCATCCCGAAGGCCACACATCATGACATGAGACGTCAGAGGAGAAACTGGGGCAAATGTTCGTTTATGGAAAAAAGGAGTTCGAGTTGGAAAACAAATGTCCAAGATCTTTGCAATTATTTATCAAAAGACCAGGTAGACAACAGACAGGGAATCTGGCATCTGAGCGACTGCCCTTAATGCAGATATGTGATGACTGATCGATGACTGAATGCTTTTCGTGGAATTCTCATTCGATGCTGGTATTCTCGCCAAAGCGTGTTTATCAAATTCTGATCAGGTTAAATAGATGAAACTATGTACATTCCTCTTGCATTCCATTACGAATTTAACTGTAAGTGGATACCCTTCTATCGTATTATGCTCTTTATCTTTCACAGGGACATCAGTAAAAGCTAACTCACAAACACCAATTCCACTGTCTTCGTTAAAAATGTTATACCCCATTATAATTAAATAAACTAGCCATTTTCTACTTTAACTGCCTGATCACTTCCAAGGAGTCTTCGAACATTCAGCCCTGAATTGAAATGCATCAGTCGGGTTAAACTGAGGCCAGGACGACTATTTCTACTTTAATTGACTATTTGATTTCTCAGCTTTGAACTAAGAGCGGAGATATGTAAATCCAGCTTATCCATAGATTCCTCAAAGTATTTATGGTAGTTAAACAGAGAAATGCAGGTTTATTTCACAGAACTACATCGACATTAAATATAATTGTTTATAAACTTAAACGCTTGATAGGAAATAGGCAATTGATCCTCAGACCCGACCATGTAAAGAAGAGAATGAAGGGAACAGAATGAAGTAAAACACGGAATGTGAGAAACGAAGAAAGACAAAATATTGCTCAGTACTTTGGGATAATTTATATACCTCGTTCCGATTTATAATACGCGAAAACATTGGAGTAATCTGCATTCTCTTTCTTATTTATTACGAATCTCCAGTTCCACAGTTGCCTGTTTCAAAGATTAGATTCTTACTGTTTTTATCAAAGTCCAATAGATGAGCAGGTGAATATTGTTTTAAGAGGGAGTACAGCTGGGGAACCATACTCTCTTAACAGTACTCGGAGAGAAAATTGAAGGGGTCCAATCCAAACGTATCGTCAAATTAAAGGGAAAGACACGAAGTACGTGAAAATAAAAATTCACTAGAATTCGCGAACCAAATAGCGGAGGGGTGAGAGGAGACCAAGGGTGACTACGAAGGGTGGGAAAGGGGAAATGAAAGTGAGGAGCCTGGTACAAGTAAGTGGACACCACCCCACGCTCCTAAGTAGAGATCACCCCAGGGATCCGATTTTGGTCCTTTCTCACGACAGATAAGAGATACCGTACGCGTATTCCATCGCCCCCACCTGTTATTACAGAGTGACCGGGTGAGGTGGTTGTGCAGTCAGCTGTTCCCTTGCGTTTGCGAGATGGTGGGTTCGAACTCTCCTGTCGGCAGGCTTGAAGATGCTTTTCTGTGGTTTCCAATTTTCTGCCGCCATAATACTTCTCTGAGTCGGAGCGACATTAAATGAATTGGAAACCACTATTACAGAGTACCATCGACATTAACTCCAGCGATTTATGGACTTACCTGCTTAATGGCCCCTATCAAAATAATAATAGTAACAATAATAATACTAGTAGGCTGGTATCAGTTATCTCAGGTAGAGATATTCATTTAATGAAATTAAGGCAGCCTGTGTTTCAATTTGCTCTATCAGATAGTACAGAAGCAAGAACTGTGCCAGGTGATGACTTTCCGTTCGTTATTTCATTTTCTCTGATAATAATATTAGTAATAATAACAATAATACCGGTTAGAAAAAACAGACAGATCATCTGATTGGCGAGTACCAAGCGGGTTTCAGGAAAGGTCGATCATGTGCAGAACAAATATGGAACTTGAAGACGATATTAAGGATTCGCCGAAGTGCCAGCACGATCGTCACCTTTGTGGATTTTAAGAAGGCGTATGACTCCGTGGACAGACAGACAGTATTTGATACCCTAGAAGAACTCAGAGTGGACAAGAAGACCAGAGAACTTATCCAGCAGACCCTCACAAGTACGACCTCTAAAGTGAAATTCCTTGGAGAAATCTCTGAGCCTTCTGAAATATGTACGGGCGTTCGTCAAGGTGACAGCATCTCCCCTATTCTGTTTAACTTAGTTCTAGACAAAGTTATTAGAGAGTGGGAAAAGGATATCAAGGGTGTGAACATCGGAAATTTGGGAAGCAAGGTCAATGTGAAATGTTTAGCATTTGCTGATGATCTCGCAATCATTACTAAGACCAAGGATGAAACAAGGTATGCCATACAGAGACTACACAATATAGCATCAAAGGCAGGCCTCCAGATATCCTACGAGAAAACCAAGTACATGGAAAATCTACGTCAAAATAGCAAAAGAACTCCGCTAGAGATGGAAAACGGCACAATTTCACAGGTGCCCTCCTTCAAATACCTTGGAGAAATTATACTACCATCAGGATTAGACAGTAGTGCCAATGTAGAAAGAAACACCAAACTACATAAGGCATACAGACTGACGTGGAATTACTACAACAAAAGAGTCATATCGCGTAATGCAAAATTATGACACTACAAGGCAGTTGTATTGCCCGAAGCTTTATATACCTCAGAAACCATATGCTTAGGTGGTCACTCTAAAATTACAGAAATTGAAAAGCAGGAGCGGAAAATTCTCAGGAAAATTTATGGTCCTACGAGAGAAAATGGAATGTGGATTAAGAGGAAAACAGCGGACCTCTACTCCTTCACCGACAGGTTTACTGGTGCTGTACGGAAAAGGCGCCTTAATTTCTATGGCCATATCTACAGAATGAACAGCGACAGACTAACTAAAAGATTATTCAAAGTAATCAACTCAAAGAAGGTCAAAATAAAATGGCTAGAAGAAACTAAGGCGGACCTCCAAGAAATAAATATTACAGACGACATCATGGAAAATCGTGGAGCTTTTAGAACCAAAGTAGCCAATCATAAATTTAGGGAGAAACCAAAAAAGAAAACTGGTAGGAAGTGGTCGACAGAACGCAAGATGCAACACAGTGCATTCATGAAGAGATTTTGGGAGGATAAGAAGGCACAAACCATCAAACCAACTAACAAGTTCAAACGCGCTCTATGAATGGGCATAACGAAGGAAGAAGAAGAATAACAATAATAATAATGGCGTGTGGTCTGTGGAGATGCCTGGTGCAGATCTTTCGAATTGACTCCCTATAAGCGTCTGCGCGTCTGTGAGACAACACATCCACCCAGCCCCCGATGCAACGGAATTAACCAATTTAGGTTAAAATCCCCGACCCCGCTGGGAATCGACCCGGAACGCCCTGGACCCAAGGCCAGCAAGCTAACTATTTAGCCATAGAGTCAGCCGTTTTCTCTGATGTTTACTAGAGACAATTTACACACTGAGGGTTATGAAGAAGGAGCAGCAATCCAGAAAGGAGTGAGGCAAAGTCCCAGTTTGTCCCCTCCCTTGTTCAGTGTTTATATAAAGCAGGAAATAAAGAAAATCATACAAGATTTTGAAAAGAGAATCAAAATCCAAGGACAGGAAATCAAAATTCTGAGATTTGGCAATGATATTTTATTTTACCTGAATGTGCAGAAAATCTGTAGAAGGCGAAAGTAAATAAATAACAAAAAAATGGACTGCAGTCGAATGAAGTCAGGTGATGTACATGAAGTCTTAAAGGAAGTAGATGAATATTGCTACCCGGGTAGTAGTATAACTAACGGTGGCAGAAGCAAGGACGACATAAAATTCAGGCTACCATAAGCAATAAAGAGGCCTTCCTTATGCAAAAGAAATTTACTCACTTCGAACATTGATATTTGAATTAGAAAGATGTTTTCGAAGACTTTCATCTGGAGCGTGACATTGTATGGAAGTGAGATATGGACGATAACTGGCTCAGAAAGAAAGAGAAGAGAACCTTTTGAAATATGGTGTTATCGAAGAATGCTGAAATTGGTGGGAACAATTTTGTGAAATTTGACCAGAATAAGAAAGAAACTGGTATGAGACATCTTAAGACACTCAGAACTTGTGCAGTTGATTTTTGAGCAAAGTGTAGGAGGTAAGAACATACGAGCAAACCAAGGTGTGAATATAACAAGCGTCTTTTTTTTACAATTGGCTTTACGTCGCACCGACACATACAGGTATTATGGTGACGATGAGACAGGAAAGGGCTAGCAGTGGGAAGGAAGCCGCCTTCAGGGCTGCCGACAGAGAGGTTCGAGCCAACTAACGCACGGATGCAAGCTCACAGCTGCGCGCATCTAACCGCACGCCCAAGTGGTCCGGTGATATAATAAACAGACAAGATTAGATATATGATGTAGTAGTTACGTTAACACAGTATTAGGTGGCACGGAGAGCTGCGTCAAATCGTTCTTTGGGTCATCAGAACCAAGCAGCAGCGACATAATATGACATGCTGCGTCGTATAGACTTTTTTTCCTTTTTCAGAAATCAGACTACTTCCAGTGAATTTGAACCAGCATACTTGGAATCCGGAAGACGAAGCTCTACCACTGAACCTAGTGGGAGGACAGGCCCAGTGATTTAATAGAGGTAAGGTAAAATACGAGCGGCGTTCAATATACAGGGTGTTACTAAATTCCGATTACTACTTAGAGGGCTTGCAGTGGGGACCAAGATGGTTACATTTATCACAGGAACTTGTGTCGGGAAAAGTACCGTCTTCCCACTACCCGCAAAAAACCAGCACAACATACGTTTACAGCTTCCGCATTTCCGACGCTCTGTACGACTCCTACTGCTTGTCGTCTGGGTCCAAGTACATGTGGGTCTCGATGTGACGATTACCGACGTCAACACAGACACGGTACCTACGTATCATGTTCTCGTACGCACGCTCACCAACCCCTGGTCCTCCAACATCCACCGCAGCCAGTAGGTCTTCCGTGGATTCCACAGGGGTCTCGTAAATCAAGTTTCTATGTGACCCCACTGTCAGTAGTCTAGCGGTGTCAAGTCCGGTGAACGTGCGGGCCACTACGAACTATCCAATGTTGCTTACTGCTGTACTGTAGTACGAACGAAGATCACAAGCACAACAGCAGGCACAACACGTCTCCGTGTGGATCACACACTCAACTGAATGGCATGGAATGTCAACGAACCTGTAGGGGAATGATACATCACGTGATCGTTCAATGACGTACGTACTCTAGTCAGTGACGCGAACAATGCAGAAGATTTGAACATATGCTCTGGTGTTTTTTTTACGGGTAGCGGGAGAACGGTACGTTTCCGGACACAAGTTCCTATGCTAAACTTACCCGTCTTGGTCCCCACTGCAAGCCCTCGAAGTCTATAATAAGACTACAGAAACAGCCTGTGTAGTGAAACACATTTTATTTCTCGGTCAATTTCGGTTTAAAAATTGGAATTTTGTTTGGGACATCTTTGAATATTCCCGCTTCCTCTCGTAGAGTTTCATTTATTTCCGACAGGTGGCAGCGCTATAACTATCCTTCCGAATGGCGTCCGTAACGGAAGTGCGTACCTAACAGGGAACAGTTACTGAGTTTCTTTTGGCGGAAAACCAGAGCATCACAGATATCCATAGGCGTTTGCAGAATGCCTACGGAGAAAAGCACGGTGAGTCGTTGGATGAGGCGTGTTTCATTATAACTCTGAAAGGACTCTAAAAGGGTTATTCAGTACGATGTCCTCCCTCGTGGTGGAACGTTCAACTCTGAGTTGTATTGTGCTACTCTAAGAAAATTTGAAGAAACCACTTCAGCGTGTTGGTAGCCACAACAATTCAAACGATCTTCTTCACGACAACGCAAGACCTCACAGAAGTATATGCACCAGACAGAAGCTCACAAACTCCAGTGGACCCTACTGCCCGGATCTCGCTCCTTCTGACTTCCGTCTGTTTGGTCCAATGAAGGATGCACTCAACGTGAAGTAGTGAACTTATCGATGCAGCACGACATTGGCTCCGATATCGACCAGTCGAGTTGTACCATGCAGGTATACAGGCCCTCATATTATGGTAGCGTAAGGCCGTAGTATTGTAGGAAATTATGTTCAAAAACAGCGTATTGTAGCAAAAGAATTGGGGAATAGCATGGTGTATTTGAATCCTCAACAAAACCAACTTACTTTAAGAAAGGAATGTGTTGCATTGTACATTGATCTTCCTTCATATGAAGATATTGTAAAGAGAAAAATATGCGCTATACCGGAATAAACTCTTCTTCTTCTTCTTCTTCTTCTTCTTCTTCTTGCGTTACGGCCTCTGTAGGACCACGGACAGCTCCTTCATGGATTGCATTTTCTTCTTCTCCTCCCAGAACCTCTTCATCCTTTCTCTTCTTCTCTCCCGCTCTTCTTCCGAGATATTCACTATCCTCTTCTCTTGTCTACTCCACTGGTGACTCTCAATCCTCTTCCTGTATCCATCCCTATCATTGATCTCTGGCATATTAGTCGGTATGTACTTGCTTCTCCAATTTTCCTTTTCTTCCACCTTGATCCCCAATTCCGACCAATCTTTCCGGAGTTCAACTACCCACTTGGTTCCTGTCTTTCCTCGTGTCCTCGCTGTTGTTTCCCGTACTCTTTTCGTCATTCTATCCATATTCATCCTGATTACATGTCCCGCAAACCTTGCTCTTTTCAGTCTGATTTCTTCTGAGATTGTCCTCATGATCCGGTATAGTTCTTCCCTGGGTCTCCTCATCCATCTATCACCTCCTCTCTTAGGGCCTAGTATTTTCCTCAATATTTTTCTCTCCTCTTTCTCTAGTTGTTCCGCACCATTTCTTCCTAGTGCTATTGTCTCAGCAGCATATAATACAGCATTTCTCACCGTTGCCTTGTAATGTCTAATTTTTGCGTCTGTAGATATATTCTTTTTATTGTATATATCTCTGGTCATACAGAAGGCTGATCGCATCTTCTTTATCCTCTATGTTATTCCCGCATTGCTCCTATTCCTTCCCGTTATAAATTCTCCTAGGTACTTGAATTTGTCCAGGCACCCATCGCCCAGTGGGAAACCACTGCAGTCAGCCACCCGAGTACCGGCGGGAAAACCGAAGCGTGAGGTTTGGAGGAAATGCCAGCCTGAGCTGAACATCAAGCTCTTATTTCATCTTCTGGGGCTAACAACCTCAGTCGTATAACTGGACAGTCCCGAGCTGTCCCAACAACATTCCTTTTAGTTCATGGAATGGATCGCACTGTAGAATTGAGATTACCTCAGGGGGACAATCCCCCGTCAACCAAAGATGACGCAAGGAGGCTTTCGGAATAAACTCATCAATGAAATAACGACTCAGGAAATTAAGTAAATAAAAATAAATATAATACACACCTCGGCGTATCAACAACATAAGCAGTGGTACTGCATGTGGGGAAGAAGGATGTTTCTATGTGGGAGATTACACGCGGAGGCAGACGAGTAGCTGAGATACATGGTACTACGTTACGACATGGTGTTTTTCAAAGGCACGAAAGGGGAAACGATGTGAGCAGGCGGTCCTCTTTAAAAGCAAGGAAGGCAGAGAAGCTGGCAGGCAGACGACTTACCACCACGTACCACTCAGTGTAATGAGTAGAACGTATTGGCATCTACCTGCAGTAGCTTTCATTAGGGCAGAGTGCACTGTCGTCAAGTCACAGTCCTCTGCATCTATTATCGCACCAGTCTTTGAAGTGTGGTGCCTCATGAAAGTATTATGGTACAGTCAAGGGCTCATTAACGTGGTACTTTACAAACTTCATAACTAAGATGGTAATATGAGAATACTGGTGGACCTTCATTTGAACCTTGAGGCTCACTATCTTCTAACTCAAGTTCTGCATGCACTCAAGGTAGATAAATGTATGAAGAAAAAAGTAATTTTCTAGGCCACTTTCTACAATCGTATATCGGAAATATACCTTTCTCATTCTAGTAATTGAGGAGTTGGATGCAATAATAGCGTAGCGCATGGCGCCGATTTAGTGAGCTCCTGACCTGTGGCGGCATCCTAGCGAACTAAAACCTGGACTGGGTTATAGTAAAGGGACTGGGAAGTTCGGAACCGGTGTTATTATTACTGCATTTAACTCCTCCATTACAGTTGAACGATGGATTTCATACTGTCATATACGGCTCCAGTGTTTCTCAAATTTCACGATTTTCGCACTACGTGACTCGAATGCTTGAGTCCCAGACTTAACGAGTAATTATTTTTAAAGTTCCAAGTGTAATTTACAAGAAAAATAAACACATTTTCCCATATATTTAATGAATAAATAAGAATGATAAATGTAGAGGTATAACGTTAATCAAATTGTGACTTTTCTCAATGCTGTAAAGAAAGGGCGTAAGTAAAAGAATTCAAGTACGTAAGTCGTATGGAAATTCCGTCATCTGTCTCCAACCTTTACATTACTTAGCACAACGTGCCACTTTGAATGACGGACAGATTAAGGATTGTACATCTTCTTTTTCTGCTTCTTATGACGCCGTCTCCCTCCGAAGGTTGCCGATCCAATTGATTATGATTACACGCGAAACGGCAGCAGAGAAGATTTCTATCGACGTATGTCCATACCACCGCCGCAAGTCTTTCAGCCAGGAATTTCTCCGTCTTCCCACAGATCTTTTCCCATCAATCTTCCCCTGAATGATCAGCCGGAGAAGTTCATATCGTTCATCTCTCATGATGTGCCCGAGGTAGCTGAGCTTACGCTGCTTGATGGTTACGAGAAGCTCTTTCTTCTTGTTCAAGATGTTGAGGACTTCTTCATTTGCCTTCTTTTCTACCCAAGATATTCAGAGTATTTTTCTGTATAAGTACATTTCAAAATATTCAATCCGCTTCTCCAATAAAGTGCTGAGCGTCCACCCTTCGAAACCATACAGAAGGACAGGAAAGACATAACAACGTAACATTCGAACTATGAGCTGGATGTTGAGTTCTCGGCTGGTGAATAAGGTCCTCATGGTATTGAACATATTCTTTGCTTGTCCAATCCTGGATAAGATTTCACATTTTGAATAAAAATGCTGGTTCACTAGAGTTCCAAGATATTTGATGGAAGATACTCGTTGGACGATGTAGTTGTTGACGTAAAGGGAGGCCTCTTTTGGTGTTTTTGAGAATACAATAAGCTTGGTCTTGTTAATACTGAAGGATAAACCGTAGGTTTCACTGGTTCTCATGATGTTGTTTATAATGATTTGAAGATCACTAGGGTTGGTGGCTAACACAATCAGCAAATCGGATGTTATTAATGACATAGCCATTGATCTTGATACCTAGATTAACAACTTCCATAGCCTCTCTGAACACAGCTTCAGAGTAGATGTTGAAAAGGAGTGGGGGAAAGACACATCCCTGGCGGACACCTCTTCGTATAGCTATGTCCTCAATAGTAGTTCCTTCTATTTTGATCTCTGCCGTTTGATTCCAATACAAACGGGTATTTATACGAAGATCAGCAACATCTAAGTCAGTAGATTTTAAAATCTGAAGCGTGCACATCTACATTCATATCTAGGCATCTCTGGGTCAAAACATTCGAGGGAAAAAGAGCCTCGCGAGTATCCAGTCCATTCCTAAAGCCAAACTGAGTATGTCCAACTTGGCGTTCGCATTTGAGATAGGTTCGAGTGTGGATGATGCGCAGAAATACCTTTAGCACAAGATCATATGATAATCATCACATGGTGACAAAAGTAGACTTTTATAATCTTAATTTTGTAGTTACTAAGTAAAGAGTCAAAATAATTTGAGCTCTAGATTCACTCTAGATGAACTCATAATCTATCGTCTTGCTTATATTCGGGGATTTAATAACTTTCAGCCTTTTGTATCATGAAGTATACACGTAACGTGAGCTGTGTCGTCCGGCTCACAAAGAAAAGGAAGCGACTGACAGACAGCGCTTATGTTCGGAAGATGAGACTTCACACTTTTATTCTGAGTATGTAGGAATTAATTTTATGCCCTTGTTGCTTCAATGAAGATCCACGCTCCTGTTCTTAGTTGAGAAAAACACGACCTTGTTAGAAAAATGATAACATCTATTATTCCTTCGTCTCATCAAGTTCTGAGTGTCTCAATATGAGAGTTTCAAATGCTTCTCATTACACTGTATTTCATTCGTTCCTTTATGTTCCAAATAATATCCTTGACATTTAATTTATTCAGAGAAGTTTTATCCGAGTTTTATTTTCTCTTCCATATATCCTCGTCACTTAATTTTACAAGCGTTGCAATATTTGAGAAATACTCTGCTGTTTACAGCAATGAGATATCTAATAGAATCAAAATTATATGAATGAGGGATGAAATGCCAGGATATAAGCGCACGGAAGAGGAAATACAATTTGATCAAGTGCTGTATAGAAAAACGACCTAAGAGTCAATTTCTGATCACCAGAACCTGGATTCTTAGAGAATGCAAACTAATTTGGTTAGCAGGAACTTTCGCCCGGACCGCTCTTCAATAATGTAGCAAGAGTAACGTAAAATCTAGGGATTCTGATAGACATGTCCCAAATATTTATGCAAATCTCATAGCATAACTTTGCTTCACGCTTGATTATATTTGTTACTCCCAAGTTTGTATTCCAAACTATTGCTTTCTAATAACCCGCGTTCTATTAAACACTGGAGCCTGAAATTTAGGCAGTAAACTTAATAGTTTAGAACACAAACTTACTGACATCATCAATGAAGAAACTCTGCCTCAACAACTCGTAGGTTAGTCCTGATTTTGATATTAAACCACCACTCCTAATACTGTTTTCATAAAACGCGCTTTTCCTAGCTTGGTTAAGTCACTGACTGTCAGTTTGTCCCACATTAAATCAATTCCACATGTTGCTATAAGAAAAAAAACACATCATTTTTTTGCTAGTGGGTTTATGTCGCACCGACACAGATAAGTCTTATGGCGACGATGGGATAGGAAAAGCCAAGGAGTTGGAAGGAAGCGGCCGCGGCCTTAATTAAGGTACAGTCCCAGCATTTTCCTGGTTTGAAAATGGGAAACGAGGAAAAATTCGAACCCACTATCTCCCGGATGAAAAGCTCACAGCCGCGCGCCACTAATGGCCAAGTCGACCGGTAATAACACATCTAAATGGGGACATTGCGGTTTCTGTTGTTAGTCTTTGAAGGTAATTAAAATTGTAGGCTGCTTTTATCGCTGCAGCTCTCTGTCTTGGCTATGAATATTAGAAGATCTGAGGGTTGTTTGGAGGGTGCGTCCCAGGTATTTGAATTTCGAGACAGTTTCTAATGGTTTGTAAGTTAGTGTTAGCATGTGCCTCTCGCCGATCATTTACCTCCATTCCTAAAAATAATTTGTTTCGTTTTCTCGTGATCGATTGAAAGTTATTTTCTACCAACGATCGCACCCTCAAATCTTACACGGAAAGAGGAACGGAATAATGACATCTGCAGGGACTTTTCTTCAACTGACGCAATGATGAGCGAAGAGTAGAATAAATCAAACTATGAAGTAAGACATTTAATGAGACGTTTTGCGGTGCGAGGTTTCCACCACAAAGTTTGTATTGTCGAAAGGTTTCATAAACCAAGTGAGGACTGCGAGTGCGAAATATATGAAGAACACTGTGATCGATACCATGTCCGACAGTTTAAGAAGAGATCAGTAGCATTAAATAAGTTCCGTATAAACTGAAACATACTATAAACCTTCTAATGGCCATTCGGCTCCAATAAAAATAATAATAATTCAATACAAACGAGTTACAAGTACAACGACAATGCTATGAATTTTGTATATACTAAACATTAGGGGCATATTATCTCAGAACCCCTAGAATTTATGTTACTCTCGTTACATTATGGAAGAGCAGACCGAACGACATTTCCGATGAAATTAGTTAGCATTCTAAGATCCGCGGTCCTGCAAACCCCCCCCCCCCCGCCTCACGATTTTTGGTTTAAAATTATACGCTATTTATTTTCATTCGTTTGGGCTCGACACTTAATTTCAGAAAATCAAAGTGGCTCACCGATTAGCAGACTGGTCTTTAGACGACACGATTCGGTGTTTGCTTTCATGGCATTTCATGAGACCTTAGCCAAATATGATTAACTCAGGGACTGAGTATTTCTTTTGTTCCCAACATTTCTCCAACGTATACACTCTTCCATTCAGCTAAGGAGTAGGACGATAATAAACATTGTATGGTCTCAGCTGCCGTAGTGCAGACCTTATGAAGTACCATCTACGCGTCCTACACGACATACGATTTCTCTGGTTTCTAGCAACGAAAGCTTAATTCTGCGGGGACAGAAACTATGGTTCAGTTAATTTCTTTCTTTCAGTTAACACTGAGTGCACCACCAGTGCTAAGAAAAAAGGGACTCTCTCAGCTCATATCGAACCCGCTAACTGGGGTGATGAGTTGGACGCTCCACTCAGTCATCAGGATCTTCGATGAATTTGTTGGGAATGTTTGCCATGAAAGGAAACTGTATGTCAGAATAGCCCTAGGTCGATATCCCTCACATTCCTCCATTCACTTCACCTCACTTTACCACGCTCATCCTCCATCCACAACGCGCCTATATCTCCTGGCCAGAGAGTAGGCAATACCTACAGAGTGGCCGACCCTCCCTTTCAGATGATAATGATGATTGTTATTTGAAGGTGCGTAACAGCTAGGTCATAGGCCCGTAATGGTACGAGGCGCAACGAAATGAAACGATATTCAACACTTCAAACTGTATATATTGTATAAGATATAAAACGAATGATAACGACAAAATAACCGTGAATTCAAAACAATCTGTGGATCCAATACACAATGCCTTGTTTTCTGAGATGATATTTGTTATAAAAAGGGTTCCAAATTCCAGGTCATCGTCCATTCATAAAAGTGCACTCATCTTCATAAAAACCAGAACAACTTGAAGGAATAAAAATAGGAAGTTCATATTCAGAGGACACGTTCTCAGGAAATGATTAGCATGTCGGCCCTCAGGTTCAAGCTCCACTTCGATATCTAGCTGCAGAACCACCGAACGGTAAAATGTGCGTGCGGCTCTCGTTGTCACTATCAGCCGAAGGTAATGGATTAGTGTGACTTGAGCAGACGTACAGGATGACTCGCAGAGAACCGTACCATCAAATTAGTGATTTTGAAAGAGGGCGCATTATTGGAATGAGACAACGTGATGTATCTATCCGGAAAATTGGTGCTCGTGTGGACGAAGTGTGTCGGCAGTGCAACGGGTGTGGTTCACAGAAGGCCGTAGAGTACGACGAGATGGGTCTGGTCGTACCAGCCAGACCTTCCCGCAAACATTTCGACAGCTCATCCGAATGGCATTCCAGGACAGATCTGCGTCCTCCTCGGCTCTAGCGCAACAGTAGAAGAGTGTAACCCGTCGTACTCTATCAGGAGTGACAGTCCGTCGCCGTTTATAACGGTCTGGGTTACCGGCGCGTCGTCCACTTCTCCGCCTACCTTTGACTAATGTGCATAAAAAGGCTAGACTGCAATGGGAGAGGCACCACATTGACTGCATTTGCACAAGACATACAGCGCCAACTCAAGGCCTTATGCTGTGGGGTGCTATTGAGTACAACGACAAACCACAGTAGGTGCGTGTCCAGGGCACTGTGACCAGCTTGACCTACGTGAATGATATCCTGATAGCCGTAGCCATACCCTTTCTGCATGACACCCAGACGCCACATTTCAGCAGGATAATGCACGACCACGTGTTGCTGCACGAACACATGCCTTCTTGTTGTCATAGGATGTCTGACTGTTGCCGTGGCCAGCCCAATCACCGGACATGTGGCCAATAGAAAATGTGTGGGATATGGTAAAATTACTAATACTAATTACAAGTAGTCTCATGGTTCTAATTTCATCATCCCTTGCTCTCCCCTCTTAGTCGCCTCTTATGACAGGCATGGAATACCATGGGTGTATTCTTCGTCAGCATTCCTCGCACACAGGGTGTCCCCTCCCTTTCAGGGAGAAGAATGGTAACTTTTAGATAATGATAATTCTCAAAACCAATCTAGTAAGAAATTTAAAACATTTTGAAGTTTCGAAAGACTCCACAGAATTCTTCTGGTGTCAGCGAAGTTGTTGATTGATTATTTCCTTTTGGCTTTACGTCACACCGACACAGATAGGTCTTATGGCGACGACGGGAGAGGAAAGGGCTAGGACTGGGAAGGAAGCGGCCGTGGCCTTAATTAAGGTACAGCCCCACCATTTGCTTGGTGTGAAAATTGGAAACCAGGGAAAACCATCTTCAGGGCTGCCGACAGTGGGGTTCGAACACACTGTCTCCCGAATACTGGAGACTGGCGGCACTTAAGCAACTGCAGCTAGTTGATTGCTTATTCGGGATAGGATCTTCTCCCGGTTATCAAGGCATAGTAGTCTGTGTTCGGGACCTGCCACGAATTTACAATGAGGAATGTATGTGGTAGAACCATATAAGTATACTGTTGTTTATTTTATATACGTGTAATTGTACTCACCCAGTATTCCAAGCCTGTAGTTTAAGGTGACAACCACGAGACCCGCGTAACTCGCCAGGACACTCCCGTCGTAAGGATTGCCGGAGTTCCACTCGTAAGATTCCCCGTGGATATAAACAAGCACAGGGAACCTCTGCATCGCCTCCGGAGGACCCTCTGTAACAGAACAAGTCAAATCAATTATTAAGGATGCCGATAAGATGCAATGGCATACATACAATTAAAAAATCGACATTCAAGCAACTCCATGTTGAAAACATAAAATATGAGCTAGGAATTGTAGATAAATATAATAATGATAATATAGTCTATTAGTTATTCTTTTCTAAAAATTAAAATCCTTTTCTTAATATTCGTTATCCGGTCGATTAGAGTAGCAGTTTGCCTTTTTCTACGAGGCTGATGTGAGTCAAAGCAGAGTTTCACTTAAGCACCACTACGAGCGCTAATGTGAGTCAAAGCAGAGTTTCACTTAAGCACCACTACGAGCGCTAATGTGAGTCAAAGCAGAGTTTCACTTAAGCACCACTACGAGCGCTAATGTGAGTCATTGCGTTGTTTCACTTAAGCACCACTACGAGCGCTAATATGAGTCAAAGCAGAGTTTCACTTAAGCACCACTACGAGCGCTACTGTGAGTCAATGCGTTGTTTCACTTAAGCACCACTACGAGCGCTAATGTGAGTCAATGCGTTGTTTTACTTATGCACCACTACGAGCGCTAATGTGAGTCAAAGCAGAGTTTCACTTAAGCACCACTACGAGCGCTAATGTGAGTCATTGCGTTGTTTCACTTAAGCACCACTATGAGCGCTAATGTGAGTCAAAGAAGAGTTTCACTTAAGCCCCACTACGAGCGCTACTGTGAGTCAATGCGTTGTTTCACTTAAGCACCACTATGAGCGCTAATGTGTGTCAAAGCAGAGTTTCACTTAAGCCCATACAACTACATTCGGTGTGGACATTTTTCAAAAATCAGAAAAGGCTTGCGGGTATTGAACCAAGGAGCACATTGCAGAAAGAACTATGATTTGGCTTGGATTTAAATAAAAATGGAAACGATTACAGAAATAAGCGATTTTAGGCTGTATTTCCGGAAATGCATTTAGGTCGAAAGTGGTTCTGGAAATTTGTTTGTTTTTTTAGTTTGATAGAGCTATCCATGATTTACAATTTGAAATATTTCCAGACCTTTATCCTTTCAACTTTCGGCACAATTGAGAAAATTGTTTAATTTTACGTTTTTCAGCATTAAAATCATTACAGCATAATTACGATAGGTTTCGCGTTTATAAGAGCACACTGATGGAGAACCTGTGTATTACATTGATGACATTAGGGCATTTCCTTATGTAAATCAAATATTACAGTATCACAACACAGCGTCATCACCGGTGTGTTGGACCTACACCAACTTCCTTACTTCCTGAACATATCTTCGCGGAGCAGATGCACTAATATGGAAGAGGAATAACATGTTAGCCAATCCATATTTGCCAATTCACGAAGACACCCAATTTCTTCTGAGGAATAGAGTTCGTTACACCAAGAAGATTAATTGATTTAATTTCAGTAGTCAAATGGGTGAAGGAATGAACTTCAAAAACTAAGCCTCAAAACTAGGCATTCCCGAAAATCAGCTGTTCATTGAATCACGGATGTGTTTTTCGGCTTAGAAGACGAAAGAACGTACATGTAACAGTCAATACTCTTTATTATTATTTACAATTGGCTTTAGGTCGCACTGGCACAGTTAGGTCTTACGGCAACGATGGCATAGGAAAGGCCTAGGAATAGGAAGGAAGCGGGTAAGCCCTTAAATAAGGTACAGTCCCAGCATTTGCCTGGTTTGAAAATGGGAAACCACGGAGAACCATCTTCAGGGCTGCCGACAGTGCGGTTAGAACCCACTACATCCCGGATGCAAGCTCACAGCTGCGTGCCAATAACCGCACGGCCAGCTCGCTCGGTCAATACTCTTTAACGGAGGCTCTACGCGTACAATACCTGATCGGAAGTGACGAAAAGAAAGCGCTATCAACAGCCATAAAGCGCATACGTGTACTTTGTCGTTGTCATAGTTACCTTGGCCGCCTCATGGCTAAGTGTTAAGCGTGCTGGCCTTTGGTCGCCGGGATACTGGGTTCGATTCCCGGCAAGTTCGGGAATTTTAATAATAATTGGTTACATCCCTGGCACGGTTAGTGGGTGTATGTGCCGTCTTCCTCATCATTTCATCCTCTTCACGACGCTCAGGTCGCCTACGGGCGTCAAATCTAACACGACCTGCACCGGGCCTCTCTGGATGCCATACGGCATTTCATTTCATAGTTGCGATAAACCATTTTTCGGTATAGCTTCAAAGTGTGAAAATACAGGATGTAACAATAACGTAGACCAAGCTTAAAGGACACATGCCAAACACGTAGAAAAAGAAAATATGTTACATAAACATGGGTCCGGAAACGCTTTATTTCCACGTTAGAACTCACTCTCCACACTTCTACATAGCCTATTAATCATGAGTAGAGCCCGGATTTTTATGCATTAATAGGTTAGAATACAAACTTACTGAAGCGAGTAGCAAGTATAGTCTACCTTCACAACGACTATGCTATGGGGTTTGCATAAACATTGGGGGTACAGCCCATCAGAACCCCTAAAATTTATGTTACTCTTGCTACATTATGGAAGAGCGGGTGGTCAACACTTCCTCATAACCAAATTAGTTTGCAATCTAACCTGTTACGGCATAAAAATCCGGGATTTAATCATGAGCAACACACAGGAACAGAACATACCAGTATAACACATGAAATATAAAAAAATCCGCCGTTAGCCTTATTAATCTTGTACATTGTTGTGAAGTATGCCAAACCATGTCAATTTTCACTCACAAAATCTGCACCGTTTTATTTCTTTAGGTCTTTTCTTGTGTTTTCTGATAGGTCTATACGAGATAAATCACGCCTTTTCACGACATCTACACGTCAAACTAAACCGCGTGGTGGTAAGTGACTTCCGACTGCAAAAATTGTACCTCAATTCTACTGTCATCTGGTGATGGTGTCGTGCACATCAAGTCAGCCACCGTCTTGTGCTTTCATAATAAAATGTAAACCATCCTTTATATGCAACTTTCTGAACTATGTATCGCTGTGCCAGTGCATAAGTCTGCAAAAATATGCAAAATCATGTTATTGACAAATAGGGTTTTGAAGTTTTCTAAAGATTCTGAACAACTAAAACGCACAACCGTGGCAATTGCGAATATTGTGGTCTTGCACTGTTGGGGAATGAATCATCCCTCATTTTCCAGTGTCGAACCGGCGCACCTTCAGATGACGCCGTTGTGCACTGAATATTATTTAAAAAATACTACAAGGTAAAACAAATTTCTGTTCTTAGCTGCAGAAAATTGAAATAGAGGAGCATACAAAAATGTAATCATTAAAATAAAAATAGTTCACACCTCTGCAGCGGAAATAATGATTATACACAAGTAGTCAATTATATACTGCAGCAAATATATTTAATGTAAAACAGCTCTATACACTTGAAATATACACAAATATATAACTGAGAACATTAACAATGAATATTCAATACGCAGTAATATGTACCTTGTACTTCATTACAAAATTTAGTGTCCTTTCAGGTTCTGTACAAACTACTTCACTGAGCCAGAAAATGATTTGAAGCGTCTAAAATCATTTTCCATGAATAAAAACAATTATTGAAGAAGTAACTGAATGAAAATATCACGTCATCATATTCTGTTTACATTCGACACTCCACCATATACTGCTGATCAGACCTATCATACACTCATATCCATATTCGTAATTCAAGCACCATTATTAAATCCTTTTTTCATTATAATTAATATTATACTATAAATTACCACACACAAGATTTCATTTTACGAAATTCATAATTAACATCATCCAGAACCAGGAGAGCTAAAAGTAAACAAGCGGGTAATCAAACGGACAAATGTTTAAATATCTTGGTGAATGGTTAGAACTAATCAGTTCTGAAAAAGAAGCTTTCTCGTCGCGCAAGAAAAAAATGGAAATAGCTTATCAACTGACCAGAGGCTTTGTATGCATCCGAATTGCTTGGTATGAACGAGAAAAGTCTGATAGAAAAATTGAAAATTAAGGAAAGAAGTGAAGAAAAATTCTTGGGTCAATTTAAGAGGAAGATGAATATAGACGTCGGCATAACCATGGGCAGGATATTCATGTCCAGAATATCTCTGATGTCGTGCGGAGAAGGAGAATTGCATTTTATCACTTATGAAGATATACAAGAATGCAACCTACTCAGGAAGAAATTGAATTATGGCCAGAGTTGTCAAGAAAGTCCAAAGTTGAAAACTTCAAGGACGTGGACACAGGAACGAAACTACCAACACCGGCAACGAATGAACGAGCACGGTGCCGAGATAAAAGCCCAGAGAAGACAGTTATAATAACGTGGTCCTTAGTAGACCGACACGAAGAAATAATAATAATAATGTATTTAATATGTGACTGAGATAGTCAGGAGATTATTTTTTTAAGTATTAATGTTAATAATAATAATGTTATTTGTTTTACGTCCCACTAACTACTCTTTAAGGTCTTCGGAGACGCCGAGGTGCCGGAATTTAGTCCCGCAGGAGTTCTTTTACGTGCCAGTAAATCTACCGACACGGGGCTGTCGTATTTGAGCACCTTCAAATACCACCGGACTGAGCCAGGATCGAACCTGCCAAGTTGGGGTTAGAAGGCCAGCGCCTTAACCGTCTGAGCCACTCAGCCCGGCAGTATTAATGTTATTAGAAGAGTTATGTATATTAGAAATAGAGTCCGATACACATGTAAACAACGTAATGAATGATTAAATACCAATATTATTACATACTTCAAGGACATAATATTATAATTATAGCAATTTTCAAACGTTTACATTTAATTTCGATTTTTCGCTCCAGACCCCAGTTTAAAACTGAAAGGGTTGGATTCAATTATCAATATTATTTTATTTTTTGCATTTATCAGCCAATATTGCACATGCGAAGTAGATTTTGTCAAATGCATCAATAACGCTCTCTTTTCCCAACCTTGAACTCGTGAGAAGGTGAAAATCAATTTCAAAATTATCCCTATAATTATTATGTACAGTGAAGTCTAAGTTAAAGTGGCATGCCAATTTATCGACAAAAATGGAATAAATTCAGGAATGTATCATATCGATCAAAATACAAAGAGCTCGCCACATTAGCTAAAATAATCTTCTAACGAGAAGGAATAAAAAGCCATGAAAGATTTGTTCTTTTTTAACAGTTACAGAGTTTCAAAACTTTCAGTTACACCGACTCATAGGGCATTTCAATTATTGTTTAAAACTTTGGTGCAGCAGAACTTGAGACTTTCTTGGAAGTTTAAACTCTTTGTAGTGGTGGGAACTGTCACTGACAATGAACCGACAGAACCACGCAGACTTTCTAATAGCATTCTCTTTCTCTTTCCCAGAAGGAAATGAAGAGTGAGAGGAATGATCCCCTTCCCTGCATACATATGCATAAAATTATAACAAGCTCCATGAAGTATTGTAACAGGTAAGAAGGGCAATAACAATTCAGAGTCTGAATTTTTAGGCGTTGATATGTGAGAATGCAAATTTACTTAAGCGAGTAACAAATATACTCTACCTGTACAACGGTTATGCTATGGGATTTGCATAGATATTAGGAGCACGGCCTTTAAAACTCCTAGACTGTATGTTACCCTTGCTACATTATGGAAGAACGGGTTGCACAATAATTTCTACTAACCAAATTAATCGGCATTATAACCGATTACCTTCTAAAAATCTGATGTCTAACAATAATATTCCACTCTTTGAAAGTCTAGAAGGTAACATCTGATCGATTTAATATCGACTTATAGAGAAGATTCGAGAATTAAGCACTCCGATGTTGCTGTATTTTATTCATTAAAAAATGCATCGATTGTGACAAATGAAGTAATCATTGCAGAGTGTTGATTGAGGAGGGAGTTAGTAAGCATCTTGTATACCTAGTGTAAATAGTGTATGGTTCACTAAATGGAATGTTTTGCTATTTGCTTTACGTCGCACCGACACAGATATGTCTTATGGCGACGATGGGACGGGAAAGGCCTAGGAAGTGGAAGGAAGTGGCCGTGGCCTTAATTAAGGTACAGCCCCGGCATTTGCCTGGTGTGAAAATAGGAAACCACGGAAAACCATCTTCAGGGCTGGCGACAGTGGGGCTCGAACCCACGATCTCCCGATTACTGGATACTGGCCGCACTTAAGCGACTGCAGCTATCGAGCTCGGTATAGAAACCCTTAATCATCGAAAAGCCTGTATTATTTCGCCAAGAATGATCAATGTCTATGTCGACTTTGTAATAAGACGAGCATTGGAGACATTTGAAGGACCACTTTGAATCGAGGTGAGAAGTACATTTGAAGGACTGTTTCGAATCGAGGTGAGAAGTTAACTTATCTCTGATATGCTGACGATACAACTGACTGGCCAGGTATGTTGCTGAAATCTGGGACATGCTCCAGCTGATCAAGTCTGAAAGTGGTAATTTTGGGCTGGAAATAATATTGGAAAAACAAAGCTAATTCTTGACGGTAGGGATAATAAACTCAAATTACAACATTTGCCACGACAAATTGAAATTATTGATTCATCCATCTTCATCATTAGCTTTCAGCCAGAGTAACTGTGAGGAAGTGATAAAGCGGCTTATAGCAATACGCAGAAGTGCAGTGATCATTCTCGTGTTATGGAAACGCTGGTGTTCAGCATTTTTCTGTAAAGTGTTGAATCATGGATCGTAGAAGCATCAGTTGAAGAGATTCCTTCGAATTGTCTCGCTAACGGCGATTGCTAAAATTCCTTGAGCAGCCAGAAGAACTAAGATATCCATGCTGATTAACTTAACTACATTATATGCTGTGTTTATGACAACAACATTTACAAGCAATCTAAAGGTATAGCAATTGGTTTTTCGGCTTCAGGTATTTTAGCGGAGGACTTTTTGAAGTCTATGAAAGACATACACGTTTCTTCTCACTCTGTATTCTGTGGCGGATTCAGTTGAAAGTGTATTATTATTATTATTATTATTATTATTATTATTATTATTATTATTATTATTGATGATGATGCTTGTTGTTTTAAGGGGCCTAACATCGAAGGTCATCGGCCCATTATTATTATTATTATTATTATTATTATTATTATTATTTCTATTATTCATGTCGTTTCGGTCAACTAAGGATCACGTCATTTCAACTGTCTCCTTTAACATATGTCCAGTACTCGCGCATTCGTTGCCAGTATTCTCCCTTTCCTGCTTCGGTCCACGCCTTCCCTGTTTTCAGCTTCGGATTTTCTTGGAAACTCTTGCGGTCTTGAAGTTTCATCGTAAGTGGGTTGCGCTCCAGGATATCATACTGTATGATACCCAATTCTTGTAGTTCCTTTTTCTACCTCACTGAATCAGACCCCCTTTGTCTTCTTATCTTGGAATTAGGAGAAGATCCGTTTGGTTGACCTTGCAGGGCCCATTCTTGTCATGTGATCATAGAAAGCAATACTTCTCTTCCACATCGTATCGGTTATCTTTTCCATGTGGAAATAGAGCTCGTGGTTATGTTGCCTTCTACATTCACCTTCGTTTTTATAGCGCCGAAAATTTTACTCAAAATCTGTATTTTTTTGATCTCAAGTTTCTTCATAAGGCCTTTCTTGTTCATTGCCGGGCACTCCGCTGCATAAAGGGCCTCCGGACGAATGACTGTGCGGTAGTGTCTGAACGTTGCGTGCAAGGATATTGATATTTTGTTTTATACATCCTTTGTTAAATAGTATGTCATTTCCATTGTATTTATTCTAGTAGTATTTATTGGCCAAGTTGAGTTGCTCAAACGGTTGGGGCCCTGGCCTTCTGACCTCAACTTGGTAGGTTCGATTCTGGCTCACTCAGGTGGTACTTGAAGGTGCTCAAATACGCCATTCTCGTGTCGGTAGAATTACTGGCATGTAAAAGAACTCCTAGGGAACTAAATTATGGAATCTCGGCGTCTCCGCCCCCTGTGGGTAGGGGTGGTAGAATAACACCCACGGTATCCCATGCCTGTCGTAAGAGACGACTAAAACGGGCCTCAGAGTCTCTGAACTTTGGAGCATGGGTTGGCGACCACGGGGCCCTTAGCTGAGTCCTCGCATTGCTTCCACTTACATGTGCCGGGCTCCTCACTTTCATCTATCCTATCTGACCTCCCTTGGTCAACTCTTGTTCTTTTCCGACCCCGACTGTATTACGTATGGAGGCCTAGGGAGTCTTTCATTGTCTTGCCCTTCGTGGCCCTTGTCTTCCTATGGCCGATACCTTCATTTTTCGAAGTGTCGGAACCCTTCCAGTTTTTCTCTCTGATTAGTGTTATATAGAGGATGATTGCCTAGTTGTACTTCCTCTTGAAAAGTAATCACCACCACCACCATCTCGGCGTCTCCTAAAACCATAAAAGTAGTCAGTGTGACGTAAAACAAATATCATTAGTAATATTATTATTATGATCACATTATTACAGGCTTTGTAAAGAGAATTTTGGTACTATTTGTTGTACCAAAGACAGCAAAACAAGTTGTAGAGTCTTGAATCGTCTTGCAGAAAATATATACAATAATATCTGCAAGCCATTTCACTATATCTGTCGTCTTCGTTTGCCTAAAAGCCTTCCGTCTTTGGGAAAGTCCGGGAGGTACGTAATAATGAGAGCGGAAGTAAGAATATACTTCTGGATATTTCTTTGTATTCAACCGTATATTGAAATACGTCACAAACATTCACTGAACAGTAATTGATAAGAAATGACTGAAAGAAAGCCAAGATATCAAAGATACACAATTCCTCTCTACGGTTATTAACTTTGATCTAGCCCCAGTGGGTAATAAATGAAATGTCAGTCTGATCATTCCCTTTTCTTCATTGAAAATGTAAGGCTTAAATTCTGCCGAACACAATACGTGAGTAGGCATTACGGGGAGAGGAGACAGAACATCATATTATTATTAACCACAGAGTGACGTGTTTAGCCATTCCAAATAAGCTTATATTCGTGAGGTGGCGGTTTTGAACCCCAACGTCTATGTCTCTGCTAATGGTTTACAAATTTCACAACAGGCTTACTGTCGTTGCGCCTCGAATGTGTGACAAGTTTTCAGGGGAGGAATGCTGACCCGTAGCACACGTATCATTTAGAACGAATATTCGTTGATATAGTTCATGCAGTACTGAACGTTTATATATGACAGAAACTTTCTGGTCAGATTTCTAACCTGGAATATTATCACTACACTCCGGATTTTTAGGAAGTAATAGGTTGGAATATGAGCCTCCGTGGCTCAGACGGCAGCGCGTCGGCCTCTAACCGCTGGATGCCGTAGTTCAAATCCCGGTCACTCCATGTGAGATTTGTGTTGGACAAAGCGGAGGCGGGACAGGTTTTTCTCCGGGTACTCCGGTTTTCCCTGTCATCTTTCATTCCAGCAACACTCTCCATTCTCATTTCATAGCATCTATCGGTCATTAATAAAATCACTTTGGGAGTGGCGACCCTATCGTACTAATAGCCTATATACGATTCATTCATTTCATTCCTGACCCGGTCAATGACTGGAAAACAGGTTGTAGGTTTTCATTTTTCAATAGGTTGGAATGCAAATTAATTTTGTTATTAGGAAGTGTCGTCTACCCGTTCTTCCGTTATGTAGCAAGAGTAACATACATTCTAGGTGTTCTGATGGGCCGTACCCCTAAAGTTTATGCAAGACTCATTACATAACTGTTTGTAGGGTAGACTGTACTTGTTATCCACATCGAAAAGTTTGCATTCTAGCCTATTACTGACTCTAATTTTCACATAGCAATTTTCTAGGCGCAAGGACAAGTTCACATATAGGCAGGAAATGCTGAAATATGATATCAAATCCAACAAAATCAGACCACTTATCTGCTTTAAGGGCTATGACCCAAGTGACAGATTCTCTGTCAGTTGTTTACCTAGCCGTTTTAATATTGAAAACATTTCTTAGCAGACAAAGTAGGGGTCCCCATACAACGAAAAACGTACAATTAAGCAATTTCCTCAACTGAACCGAACGTTGGAGGGATAAAGGGCCCGGGAGGGTTTTACATGGTGAACCTTGGATTGCTCTATCAAACTAAAAAAATCCACATTTTCAAAATCAACCTCGACCTAAATGCAGTTCCGGAAAAGCAGCCTAAAATCACTTGTTTCTTTACTCGTTTTTAAAAATTCAAATACCAGCCAAATTAACTTATTTACATGATACTTTCTGTGATGTGTTCCTTAGTTCAGTACCCTCAGGCATTTTTTATTTTTGAAAGAGGTCTAAGTTACACCTAATTTATTTATAAGGGCTTAAGTGAAACTCTGTACTGACTGACACTACTGCTCGTAGTGGTAGGAAAAGGCAAACTGCTAATCTAATCGACCGGAAAACGATGAATAAGAAAAGGATTGTAATTTTTTGGAACAAATAAATAATATATTCTCATACTTTATTATATTTTACTTATCTAGAATATCCCTAGGATGTTTTCAAAATTGAGTTGCTTGCCTGAAGTACTAGAACTGTGGACTTTTGTATAATTAGGAACTCTTCATTAACTTAAATTCCGTACAAAGGCTGATTCACATATCCTCGCGATATGACGGCACTAATCGTGACGTTCCGACATCGGACAAAACAAAATACCGTCGCCTTCTAAACGAAGAGGTGGGTTCAAACCATCCCATAACGGCCGCCACGTCCAGTGCTTCTCTGTGCTCCATGTTTTTAAGGACGTTTCTTTCCCTTCGTGCCTCACTCCTTCTCTTTTTATTCTGGTACTCTCGTTATATGTGTATGTTTGGCGGAGTTTCGCTGGAAATTCAGCTCAGTAACATAACAGTACTTTAACATCGAACAACATTAATGTTTTCCGACATAATATAGGCTTTTGGGCTTATGCCGTGTCAAGAAAATAACGTGAAATTCTTTACGTTTCGCAGACAAATATCCTCTGTGTCATCAGAAGACAATCTCGACTGTCCACAAGAAAGGCTTCTAACACAATGAGGGCATAAATGGCAATCTGAACCGTAGATGGCAGAGATCATACTCTTCTACCGTGACAGGCAGCTTACAGAAAACAGTGGAAGATGGGCCAAAAATGTTACCCGTGTGCCTCGACTGCGTTTAAATGGATGTAAAATCAAATATTCAAATAATTGCAATGTTAAAACTATCGAAACTAAATACGTGAAATTCAGTTAGTTTCGTGTTTGTATGTTCGTTCATTTTTACAAGTTCTATTTATTAATCTGCATTGAGCTACGCACTATGGTATCTGATTCCAATTTAGGGTAAACTATGATTTATTTATAATTAGTGAAGGATATTTATTTGTTAAGAGGGAAGCCACACTTTGGAGTGACGACTCAGTTACATGTAACTTAAAAGATTTTCAGTCTGTGTAACACACAAATTAAATATAAATATGACGCTGTTGATGGTGATTCGTATCCGAATATTGCGTGTAGCTTTCTCAAGAGTACGCAGATCTATAGACGTCCATGTAAAACTCCGAACTACAACTCTACTCAATATGGTTTGTAAGGAGATACTAAAATACCTGTTTTGATTCCATTCCAATGCCGTATAAAACCTGGAAGGTGTAACTTTTATTAATAAGATACATTAACCCGCGACCACTCGCGCTATGAGGTTCAATATAACATGTTTACAAATTTTGTTACAATTCATTTGTCCTTAGCTTTGAATTGATGTCCATTTGAAAAAGCTTCATTCCCTCCTTTGAGCACACCGTGATGTATTTGTGTAGTAGCTGTGATATTTTGAAGGTGAGGAAAGAGTGGGGGGAAAGAGCGCATCACGCGTTAAGTTAGTTGCTATCTCACAGCGCGAGTGGTCGTGTGTGTGTGATTGTTGTAACCGGCAATATGAGTGTACATCAAGGAGAGAAAATTATTAGTTGATTGTTAGAAGAAAATTACATTTATCACGTGAGTTTTCCTGAGAATAATTATTTGTTTCTTGTGTGAATATGCTAAAAATAACATTAATAACATAGGATAAAGTAACCTATCTTTTAGACCGTAAGCCAATATACTGCACACGGCATTTATATTCCAAATTATATTTGTGATTTAATAAGTAAGCTGATACGTTTATAGGTTAATTTTATCAGCTGGTGCTATTTCATTTGAAATAAATGTAATGTTTAAATTTAACTGTATATCGTATACAATAAGAAAAATTAAAACATGTTAAGATTATCAGTATGCAATAAAAATATTAAAATGAAATAAAAGGGAAAAGAAACATACGAAATTGATGATTTTATAATAGAAATACAGATGTTAGGTTCCACCTAACAACGCGAGTGATCGCGGGTTAATAGTCCATTTAGAATTTCCAGTTACTTAGTAGATAGTAATTTCGACTGTCGATGACAGGCTTATGTACCAGTTTCTATTTAACTCCCCCCATCCCACCAAAAAAAAAAAAAATCAAAATGGGTACGCAAAATTCCATGTACGCTAGAAAATGGAAAGTTTGAAAAATTATAGCTCTTGGCCTGCAAGCGGCAGAGAAATGCCAAAACGTTACAGTGCTTAACTTTTTATCTCCGGAAAAAATCGAAATGTGGACGCAATTTTCGTGACGGTGCAGACCATCGTTCCGAGGTATTTTGTGGCTACACGGTAAGTCGTATTGCGAAACAGACGACACATCCGGCACCCATCATGAAGAGATCAACTAATTTGGTCATATGACTCTTAGTCGCATTTCTTTCCCTTCTACCTTAGATAGAGCTGCAATTTTAAATTTTACTTCAATTTTGTACATTTTTTATTGTTAATTTTACTGTTTGGCACACTTATAAGACTGATAGAGTCATGAAATTCGGCAGACTCATTGACACGTCCGTGGGTCAAATGTGAGCCATTAGGTGAGGAAGATAAGTTCTCATCTTGTGAAAAACGTACGGAATTTGCCCCAGATCGAAACCTTTACCTCTATCCATGCTATAAATAGCAAAAATACGAGAAAACGTTATAGGACCAAACATCTGTCCGGCCCTCGGGACGTAGGGGGCAAAGCGTCCGCCTGCCATTCGGCGGCCTCGGGTTCGATTCCCGACTGGGTCAGGGGTTTTTAATTGTAAATGATTAATATCCCTGGTCTGGAAAGTGGGTGTTTGAGTCGTCCTTAACGTTCCTTTCCTCACATTAAACACTCTACACTTCCGCAACTCCACTTACCTGTAGGTTCCTATCATATGGTGCAACTAGTGGCAAAAGATCTACCGAGGTCAACGCCACGAACAAATAACAATTTAAAAAAGAAGATAAAGGGCCATCTGCAGGTGAAATACATTTCGCGGTATTGCCGCAGCAATTATCCGAATGACCACTTGTAATGAAGGGGAACGGGGGTTTGCGTTCGGAGTCCCCAATGAGAAAAGCGAGTATATGTGCCTTTAAGTAGGAACCTGCAAAATCGTTCTGGCTTTCTATGTAAGTATCAGATTATAACAGTTAGAGGGTTAAGGTCTTTCTTAGAGGGATAGTATTTCTTTTATCCTCCATTACATTCAAACAACACACAACGCCATAACAGCTATACACATCAGACACCATAAAATAAGGAATTGGGATATTCTATTCACTGAATATGTACTCGGGACTAATGATAAATTCCCGAGTTCTAACTTAAACAGTAATTTCACTAACTTCTACCAAAGCTAGTACGATAAACAGTTAGAGCAAATTCCTACCTCCTTAACATCTCCTAGTTTATCTACATGTTTCCTTCCTCTATGTCTTCTATAATTCGTATCCTCTATTCGTCTTTGCTGTACACAAATCCTAGCGATCCCTTCCCTCCTTGACTTCTAGAACTGCGAGAAGGGATTTTAATGTATGCTAATTGCTAACACACGGAAGTCAAGCGCAGTAAATTACCGCTGGAGCGCAGCACGCATACAATGGACTACAGGTAGTTTGAGCAAGGAAGGTCTAAAGTTTCTTTCCAGGTGGGAAGGAGAGGGATGGGGAGGTGACAGCAACTTGGACTTATGAAGAAAATAATCTTCGTTTTCCCTTTCTCTCGTTCACCCCTCGCTGCTCCTTCGGGAGCAAACAATTATCCGCACTTCTCCAAGATCCGTCGTCAAGGCAACGACCTCGTAAAGTGTGTGACGTCATTATCATAAACAGTGGCGTTATTTACCTCTGGCACTTGTTGGTGCTCGCGTGGAGAGGAGAGATGTTTAGAATTCACTTCTCCACATAAATAACTGTTATTTAAGGGTTTTCGTGTACTAAACAACGTACATTTGAGAAAATCTATATACATATATAAAATAAGAGTTTTGTCTGTGCATTTACTGAAAATTAAAAAGTAATGGCATTGCGGTTTGGGGCGCGCGGCTGTGAACTTGCATCCGGGAGATAGTGGGTTCCAATCCCACTGTCAGCAGCCCTGAAGATGGTATTCCGTGGTTTCCCATTTTCACACAAGGCAAATGCTGGAACTGTACCTCAATTAAGGCCACGGCCACTTCCTTCCAACCCCTAGGTCTTTCCTATCCCATCGTCGCCATAAGACCTATCTGTGTCGGTGCGTCGTGAAGCAACTAGCAAAAAAAAAATGTATGTACGCGCATCACAAATAAATGGCTATGAATTAAATGAAAATCGGTATGCAAAGACGGTGAATGAGGCTACAATCTAGGCTATAAATCATTTTATTTACAATGAGTGAAATGGTAGTTTTGGGGGAGACTTAAAATTCAGTTCTCATACATCTATGTTATTAGTGATCCTATCGACAATAACTAAAGTTATATAGAATTACATTTCCGAACAGTTATGTCTTATACAATTGTATCCTACTGGCTATCATAAAGCATATTCAGTAATTTCTAGTTTTGTCATTATGTACATAGGCTATAAATTCGTTTATTCACGCTGGATGAAATGGTAATATAGGTGAAGGTGCCTAAAATTGAATTTTTCAATACCCATGTTATTCGTAATACACAATTTAACAAAATCTTATTCACAACGTGTACACAACTTCATTTAGAATTCTGTATACAATGCAGAAGCACAGGTACATCAGTTAGTATTAAACATAACTGCAACGATTTGAGGTTCCTGAAATTCTCCCCTTATGCACACTATTATTGATCGTTTTGTAGGTTTAGAAAAAATGATTTTGTTTGTTGCGATTATTTGCAACGGATTTCCAAAAGGGTTCTTCCCATGTACCGTACTTAAAAAAAAGCAAAATATCCACAAAAATATAGCAAAACCGGACTCCTCATGAAAGCACTGTGCGTACTCTAGAGGAGGGACCACCATGAGATTAACAAGTGCATTCGAGGAGAACGATATACAATTTAACTTTTAAAGTAGAGAATTGTTGGAATTTTCTTACCGGTAACTCTTTCAGTTGTCAATTACATGTACCCAGTTGTGTTCATCCTCAAGCATATCTACGTATAAAGGATTATGAACATTTTAAAGTGAATTATGCAAGGGCATGAAATATAAGATCAAGTATCAGTTTGATTCTTTCTTCATTCATTGACCAAGAAAGTAAATAATAGAAGTTAAACTTCAGGCGTCCCCCCCCCCCCCCCCGCCATTTGCGGAAAAACATTACATTTCAATAATATTTTAGCTGGCTGAATCTACGAATTATGGGAATTTAAAAAAAAGCAATTTGTACAAGCACTGTTGTGTTATAAGCTAATTCTTTCATTTAATTTCCTTTTTTTTAATTTTTTAAGACGCGCCGGCATAGATTGGTTTTATGGCGACGATGGGAAGGAAAGGGTTAGCAGTCCGAAAGAATCGGCCGTGGCCTTAATTACTGTACAGCACCAGCTTTTATTGTATAAGTTATTACGAAAATTATTAGCGGAAATACCACAAAATGTCGTTCGTCGCGACTAATCGATTTGTGTAGCGCAACAGCAAGTGATGTAGACTTTGCATGTGCTGTGAGGAAAGGTTGGCAGAGGTATATTATTTTGCCTACGTCATGGACATTGAGGAATGATTCACCCACTTGCCACGTGCATTCCTCAGTCTGGCGTTCTCTTTAGTGTCTGTTAGTTTCTTAGTGCGTAGTCAAATACTGCGCTTTATGCTTAATTGTGATATATAAGTAATATTGTTCCTTTGTTGAACGTTTTATTGTATAGTATTGAATCATAATCTCAAACAAGTGTTATTGCTGCGCTTAAGTAGTTAAACTGTCAACCTTTATACCTCTCTATAGACATTCGCTCAGAGAGCATAAAAACTTACCACGTTGTAGTATTTATTGTCAGTTTTGATGCTTATAACCCCCTCCACCGCTATATTCTACAAACCCGGTACTTTTTGTTGTCTGAACAGTTTTTTGAACCCCTCCCTTCCCCCACCACTACTTGTAATTTCCAATCACCGCTACTGTGCTTTGTCAAATGCTAACGGACTTTTGGGTCACTGTGTTTGTACTATCCGCATTAAACTTCTGTATGTTTATACAATGTTAGCAAATGTAGGAGTTACTAAAGCAATATATTGTATGGAATAGGACTCGGATATTTTAATTAATAAATAAATAAATAAATAAATAAATAAATAAATAAATAAATAAATAAATAAATAAATAAATAAATAAATAAATAAATAAATAAATAAATAAATAAATAAATAAATAAATAAATAAATAAATAAATAAATAAATAAATAAATAAATAAATAAATAAATAAATAAATAAATAAATAAATAAATAAATAAATAAATAAATAAATAAATAAATAAATAAATAAATAAATAAATAAATAAATAAATAAATAAATAAATAAATAAATAAATAAATAAATAAATAAATAAATAAATAAATAAATAAATAAATAAATAAATAAATAAATAAATAAATAAATAAATAAATAAATAAATAAATAAATAAATAAATAAATAAATAAATAAATAAATAAATAAATAAATAAATAAATAAATAAATAAATAAATAAATAAATAAATAAATAAATAAATAAATAAATAAATAAATAAATAAATAAATAAATAAATAAATAAATAAATAAATAAATAAATAAATAAATAAATAAATAAATAAATAAATAAATAAATAAATAAATAAATAAATAAATAAATAAATAAATAAATAAATAAATAAATAAATAAATAAATAAATAAATAAATAAATAAATAAATAAATAAATAAATAAATAAATAAATAAATAAATAAATAAATAAATAAATAAATAAATAAATAAATAAATAAATAAATAAATAAATAAATAAATAAATAAATAAATAAATAAATAAATAAATAAATAAATAAATAAATAAATAAATAAATAAATAAATAAATAAATAAATAAATAAATAAATAAATAAATAAATAAATAAATAAATAAATAAATAAATAAATAAATAAATAAATAAATAAATAAATAAATAAATAAATGCTTTTGGTCAAAGCAAATAGTTGAAAACCTTCTCACTGCAGTGAGTTCAATGGTAAAATCCTTCTTACATAGCTCAACAGGTGGAAAACAAACGCGGAGGAGAATATTGGTAATGGAAAGATAAAGGCTAAGTTATAAATGAACACGTTGAGAATGAAACTGCGCGTAAAAATCGGTTTATACGGTCGAATGGTGTGTGGCAAACGAAACTGGGTAGTTCGGCTTGATACTTAATATGAGGACGATTCAATGAATACGTCCTTTCATTTCGTGAATTCAGGAAACTTTTATAATAATCTATAACACAGAGTGACCCAGATGACGGCTAACACTTGACGAGACAATACACGGAGTGTAGGAGGTAGAGAGGTAATAACTGACACTCATGATTGCCATGACATGGGGTTTCTTGACACCAAAACAAAGTACACAGAATGGCCAACTGATGGCGCTTCATACGATCAATAACATAACAATTGGTGTTTAAAAAATACGGTGTTCTCCATAACACATTCTCAACATGTCGGTCGTCATTCATGTAGTCAAGGGACAATGTTGTATACAGCATATCCGTAGTTATGGTGAGAAATTGTCGTTGGATGTTGTATTTTAGCATCCCTAAGGAGGTCGGATGATCGCGGCAGATTTGCGACTTCAGGTAACCCCACAACCAATAATCACAGGGATTGAGACCGTGGGACTGGGGAGACCAAGCATGGCATGCCGCGATTGCAGACGCATCTGATGTCCTCTCTCGTGCAGCATCACTGACGGGTTGCTGTCCAGCGCCATCTGTTTGATTTTATGTGCACTCGGTGTTGGTATCCAATAAAACCCCATGTCATGTCAAGCCTGTGTGGCCATTCGTACCTGGCGTGTTGCTGTCCAGCGCCATCTGTTGGTAATTTTGTGTACTTTATTTTGGTGTCAGCAAACCCCTATGTCATGCCAATCATGTATGTCGATTATTACCTCCCTACCTCCAACATTTCGTGAAGTATTGCCCCCTCAAATGTTAAGGGACAGTTGGGTCATCCTGTACATTCTATGGCTAAACAAAATCAACTGAAATTAGAAACATGCTCGAACATTAAGGTATGCAAGGTGACGATTGCAATACGTATCAGTACAGCATGTGTCCAAAATGTGCATCCTCATGTTCACTGTTGATGATGGTCCTCGAAAACGTTGAGAAACATAGCCTGACACAAAGACACCAAAATTGCCCTTTTTAACATGAATATGCTTTTGGTCTATCTAGAATGACCGTCATCCACTTGCCAACACCATTGTAACCAAGGCAACCAGTCTTAGCCTATGTATACTAGATGAGTGGCGGCATCTTCTCACTGTGCACCTTCTTCCTGTAACTAAGAGCTTGAGATATCGTATCAAGTGAACCCCAATCTACTGCTCAGTCCAGCGTTACAATCCTCGAACTGGCCGGAAAACAAATCTAGAGCCTTAGAATATATGACATGCACACTACCTCTACACCATCAGGCTAGGTAATAATGAAAATGAAATGTCGTATGGCTTTTAGTGCCGGGATATCCCAGGACCGGTTCTGCTCGCCAGGTGCAGGTCTTTCTATTTGATGCCCGTAGGCGACCTGCGCGTCGTGATGAGGATGAAATGATGATGAAAACAACACATACACCTAGCCCCCGTGCCTTTGGAATTAACCAATTAAGATTAAAATCCCCGACCCGGCCGGGAATCGAACCCGGGACCCTCTGAACCGAAGACCAGTACGCTGACCGTTCAGCCAACGAGTCACGTTTGTCCTAATCTTCACGTGTATTTATTTCTCTATAACACAAATTTCTAAAATTTCGATGCAATCATTTCCACCCTTGAAGCAAAATTATTCTGTAACTCGAATTTTGTGCAACATTAACTGTGCAGTACGGCATTTGTGGTTTGTGAGGAGCAGTTAACAAGCAAAAAAAAAAAAAAGTTTACAGTGATGCTGCGAGCTAATATGACGGGAACCGAAAAACTAAAACTTCTAATGATCGGAAAATCGGCGAAGCCTCGCTGTTTCTCGGGTGTGAATTAATTACCGGTCACGTACGAAAGCAAGCCCCGAAGTCGTGGATGAGAAGTCCATTTAGGAATCTCGGTCGCGCGGTATTGACGAGAAGTTTCAACGTTAAGCGAGCAAAGGTTAATAGTAACAAACCGAAGAGACTATCAGATTTTTTCCAAAGGTACTGTATGCTTTTTGTTTCACTACTGTGTGTACTGTATCCTGTCCTCTAAAACGTTGTTATAATAAGGGTTATAATTAAAGTGATGCCGTAAAGTAGAGTTACTGTTAAAAGCAATGTTTTCAGTATATGTCCCTAGATACAGATTATTATATTATGTCCAATATATGCTCAAAAACGGTATTTTCTATATCTCAAAATTTCGATAACTCGAAATAAAATTTACCACCCGATGTGATTCCACATATCTAGGTTCCACTGTAATAATAATAATAATAATTATAATAATAATCATAATAATAATAATTGTTACCGTGGTTTGGTGGATTAGCAGAGGTGAAAGAAGGTGACGGGGTGAATGGGTCTAACTACCCAATGAAAGTTAATTTAAAACTTTAACTAAGGCTATATTTTGAGTTTTAAACAATCCATAGTCACAAAATTTAACAACTTTTAACTAGTTGAGATAACAATGGCATAGTGAATAAAAAACCAAGCTTAGGAAAATTCAAGATTTCAACTTTTAACACACCTTGGCTACAAGTCCCTAGCTTTGCAACTTTTGAGCTTCCAGATCAAAATTTACAGAGGAGCATAAATTTACAGAGGAGCAGAAATCCTCTAATACCAGGAGCACCAGCTCCGTAATTAACAATGTCAAGCCTCCTAGAGGCCCTTTTACAACGCATAAAAGAGCTGACCCGCTTCCAATTTTTCAAGCCTATTAAAGGCAATACTAGACTTTACAATAAATTGCCATCAAGGCACAACTTAGAAAATGAAACGGGGGTATCTTGTACCCAACCTACTGGGCCTTAGCAGAAAAGAACAGGTTAAGTAAATGGCCCGAAATACAAAAGGAATGGAGGCGTGAATTTGCACTCCTACATGTAACTTCTTATAACCTACAAGGCACTAGGCCGGTGGAACAGGGGCTATTCCCAAACTATGGAGGTGACCCGTATAAGAAAGAAATTTAAAACATTACGGAAGATAAAAATTCAGTTACCAAAACGTAGTCACCTCAAACCACAGTGAAGTGGAGCTCCAGAGGGTAAATCACTCTCTATCCCCGAATTACAGTTACAAATTTAATTAAGTTTTTACATAAGCCGGCAGAAAATTACACATTTAGGAAATTAGGTTACATTGTAAAGGTTTCGGATCTTTCCCGCGGGTTAAACTGCTGAGCTAGCAAGAAATAACGATTTTAAACGGCCATTACCTTACTGAAGAGCTGCTGCCTGATGAAAGAGGCGCTTCCCGCCTCCTGCTTTACGTCCACACAGTTAGTTAGATGTTGATCGAGTGGTCAGGAGACGTGAAAATCAGCAGTTTTTATACCCTCGGGGAAAGTTCGAGACCTTTCATGAACGAAACAGCCACACCCACTTAATTTTATTGGGTCGCTTAAAGTTACACACCAAATCGAAGAAGAAACCAGTGATTGGTAGGAAATTAATTACAGAAATTCTTGATTGGTCAAAATCAAAAACAGGCGGAAAGACAGGATAAATATTTCCAACCCAAAAATGAATGAACGAAATTTAGCAAAGAACAAACTTAGGCATACAAAATTTCTTCAAGAAAGTTCCTTAACTTCGCACCAGGGTGCATGATCATAGTTTTTAGCAGACATATCTATGAGAGAATGTCCACAGTGCTTGCAGAACGGAAAACAAAACAAGTAGAAATGTACACAGTTCAGGAAACTTCACTATATAAAAAAAATTACTGTAGTGACATCTTCTGAGAAAATTTATGAGTTGGTCCATTTTTTTTTGTTCAGTGTTTCTCCTGTAGAGGAGGATTTATTGGCGCAAGACTTAAAAGTGTGGCGTAGGTGTGTACCGCCCGGTACAATAATAATAAATACGGGCAGATAAAAGGGGTTCCAAACTTCAAACACCTTGGTGAAATTGCAGACCCAACAGGATTAGAAAAGGACTGGAATTTGGCCAGCAGAAACTCAAGAGAGCGTACTGAAGAACATGCGACATTTACAACAAAAATGCATGTTCACACACACAACGATCAGGCACTATAATACTATGATAAAACCCGAAGTTTTATACGAGAGAGAAACGCTGAAATCCCGTAGAGCAACAGAGAAACTGTCCAACCAAGTATTAGAAAACGAAGATTGAAATTTTACGGACACGTACAAAGACTCCTAACAACAAGGTTTACATACAATATCATGACATATAGCAGAAAATTGATGTCAGAAAGGACCTGAAGAAAGCCCAGAGAGATGTATCAGAAATATTAGACAGAAATCTGTTCAGTATAAAAGTAAATATATGGGTAGAAAAGCCAGAGAATGAAGTTTCAAGGAGACAAGGAGCCAAGTATACTGAAGAAAGCCCACGGAAAAAAAAAATGAAAGGCTTATGGAAGACCAGAATCGCGAATCCGCCACGAAAATAGTGATGAAATATCTTTTGAACTCACCGTGTTTTTCTTCCTTTGTTTAGAAGGTGGCTCTGTTTCTTTCTCACAACAGCTATAAGCTGTGACACGGCCGATTGGATCCCTCGCAGTGCTCCATCAATTAGTTCTAAAATTCGCCCAACAGATGGCAGAACATGTCAGAGATCGAATCTTCACTCGAGAGTGAACCGAGAAACTAAAAAGAAAAATTAAAATTCTCGTGGACCATCTATGGACAGGCGGAGCAGTGCTGGTCCGGCCGCGTCAGCCAGTCTATAGGCGTAAGACCCATCGAGTTTTAAGGTGGAATTAACTCACGTTATCCATACATTTCACAGTATCATTATAGATATTTTACACTCCGAAAAGTTTGCGATAACCGAGTTACATAGTCAATGGTTTGTCACTAAAGACGTCGTAATTTAATCCTCAGCTAACGTATGCGGAATTTTCGAAATTAAATGGCATAAAAACCCGATAATTGGAGCTAAATGTGCATCAGGCCGCCACGAATTGCACGAAAACAAGAAAAGATCAAAACATTCAGTGGGGATAGATTTATAATTAGAACAAAAACGTTAAACAATATATCATTTTTTATATTTACTAAATTTCAAAGAAACACGAATTTTAGTCTTAGAGAAATTGTCCAGATTCTTCATTTTTAAAACAAAATTTCATTATGAACAATAACGTCATGACATTTTCTAAGACAGGGTTTCCCCAAACATTTTTGTACAAGTTATAAGAGGAAAAATTATGAAATAGTAAAACGTAGGTTAAGTGATTTAATTATGAGACACTTGGAATATCCAGTATCCACACTCAGACCATACTTTTCGCCTCAGGTTGAGAATATTTCGTGGAACAGAAAGCCTTCTTTGAAAGTGAACAAAACTGCCCTCCCTTGAGGATGACCAATTGGACGAAGTATCTTGGCAGAGAGAAAGTGAAAAATAAACTGAAATGTGATATATGTGCAGAATCAGATGGAGATGTATCACAACTGTTTGTCTTTGATCAACTTTTGGGTCCATAACATCCCCTATGCCCGAGAATTTCTAAAAAGGAAATAATGCATGTAATGCCTTTCATGACAACATACCTGTGTGAGTGTGCATTTTCTGCTCTCACAAAAATGAAAACGAAATACAAAAACAGAACAAGTGTAGAGGATGATCTTTGGTTCGAAGATCCGCAAGTCTGTTTTTTCCGCGCTGTTGTAATTGTTGGCCAAGTGTTCCATTGTTTTAAAATATCTGAGCATTTATAAAGTATGTTCATGTAAATGAAGTTAAATGAAACTTCCAAAGAAAGTAAATATTATTTGAATACAAGTAAACAAGGTATCATTGCAAAATTCTGTTTCTTTTTACTGAATGCAGTATTATATTCTGTGACTAAGGGATCCTTGAACATGCATGCGGTATGCTGAGGGGGTCTTAGAGCTTTTTGTAGACATCTGTGGAGCTGCTCATCTGTGATGTAAAGAAACATGGTGGAACAGCAAGCAGCGATGTTATTTCGAATCAAAGAATCTTCCAGTTATAAACACAGAGGAAAACCTCTGATAATAAAGATGATGATTTTAATGAATTTTAAGCGTGAGAGTGATACAGAGAGTGCTGAAAATGTTGTCAGTGAGAGAGAAACAGAACCTCCTTCTAAACGAAGGAAGAAAAGCACGGTGAGTTCAAAAGTTATTTCATCACTATTTTCGTGGCGGACGGATGACATTCCTCCAGCAGACTTTCAAGTAACTGTGAGGGACTCTGGGAGACAAGTAGTGTTCAATGACAACGCCAAAATCATTGATTTTTTAAAAACTATTCTGCCAGTGGAGTTGGTGAAGGTGGTTTTTGATGAAACAAATCGGTATCACAAGCAACTGAAGGAAAGCAATGAGCTGTCACCACATTCCAGGTTTAGAAAGTATTTTATAATATCAACTTATAATCTTGTAAGGAGTTACATGTATTAGATGCCTACAGATTGTAGGAAATAATTTTATTTTAGGCTCTTCACTTTGTATAAAGACGACGTACTCCGTGGGCACAAAAAGTGTAATTTCGTTTTCTCTCAAAATGACATTGAACATAAGTGTAGGATTTTCTATTTTCATTTAGATTTATAAAGAATCAACATTTATGAACATTTTATGCTATTCACCGCAGTGATAAGTTAAAAATTAAGGCTTCTACAATCTTTCAAATATAGGAATGAAGTCAACTGGTAACTCAGAACTTAAAAGAATTATTAAATATTAATCTGCTATGTTATTTAAAGTTTAAATATTCAAAAGCTGTCAGAGAAAAATCTGGTGAAATCTCTCGTCAGCTTTCAGCATTACAGCACCAAGTTATCTGTATCATGGAGTTGTGTGTATGTGCAGGCAGCTCTGACATCACATCACGTCGGATGATAAAGTCGAATGTTAGTACCGATAAAGCCATCATGAATAGATTACAGGCACAGTGGATCATAACACCGCTAAAGCTGCACTTCAGCTGGGAGTGAATCCTTTTATATTCCATACACTCTGAGTGTATAAACAAAATTATCAATATAGGTTATGACGTATCATAGACTTCTTTTATCTATTTTAGATTTTATTACCATTTACAATATTTAGTAACATTGCAGTAACAAGCAATTTGACTCCACAGAATAGTTTCTAGGTTATGTTGAAGAGTAGCACTAGAAATTCGCTTAACGAAAATTAGTTTCACCTCACACCGAGTACACTATAATAAGCGATGGTGAGTAATTTTCGAATTCTTATTTTGTCTTTTATTGTGATGTCCAACATTTTTATGTACCAGGGCATGTCTGCATGTATCTGAAATGTTGCTCTTTAGGTTGGCTCTTTGGCGTTGTGTGCTCATCAGCCGCTAGATGGCACCGTTGTCTACGTCTATGTTAGGTCTCAGCGTTTTCAGAACATTACAGTTTGCGCTGTTTCGACGTAACATTTTAACATTTTAATTATATTTTCACATTTTATTGTGCAGTTTCTCTCAAAATATCTATGTAAATCTGGGTTTTCTTCACTAGCTTACGTGAAATAAATAATCGAGATGTTGAAAGTGATCTGAGGTGTGCACTACCAAAGTTGGAATCAAACATATAAAAGCTTGTGAAAAACAGTGCCAACCCCTCGTTAATAATTTATTATGTTCTTACAAAATTAAATTAAGTTACGTAGTTTTAGATGCTAATTGCAGTGAGTGTAGAATCCTTCAAAATGTATTTACTGTCAATAGTTTTATTCCCTTATTGTATTATATTTTTGTGTTATTCATAACATTATTTGCAAAGTGATTGCGTTATAATTATTACTTAAATATACGATATATTATGTATTAACCAATCATAATCTTTTTTACAAATGGCTTAACGTCGCACCGACACAGATATGTCTTAAGCGACGATGGGTTAGGAAAGGCTTAGGAGTGGGAAGGAAGCGGCCGTGGCCGTAACTAACGCACAGACCCAGCATTTGCCTGAGTGAAAATGGAAACAACGGAAAACCTTCAAAGCTGCCGGCAATTGGGCTCGAATCCACTATCTCCCGTATGCAAGCTCACAGCTGCGCGCCCCTAACCACACGGCCAACTCCTCCGGCAATTAATAATAATAATCCTAATAATAATAGTAATAATAATAACAATGATAATATCATTATAAAACACTTTATGAGATGTTAACCCTAACACAAAAGTAGAACTTTTGTAAATCAATAATCCATAATAGGGTCGTGTAATAATTTACGAATACAAAGAGGGCGCAGGCACACACAAATTTTGAGAACGACAGGTTTACAAGCACATTTTCAATAAATATAAAGTCTAGTTAGAAGGCAATATCTGACCTTTCACTTGTATACCTCTACTTCCTCACTTAGTTCCTTCTTGCTGGCGTAATCTTTTGCAAAAGGAACGGAGAGAAAATAAATATGTGACGATTGTCGGCACTTTCCATTATCTGGATTCAAATCACCGATTTCTTTGGATAAAAATGTTCGGATAGAGAGCAAAAGGTCGTCGAAAAATCGGCTCACTCTATTTTTATGGTCATAATAAACAATGTCATACAGTGATGACTCGCTCAACACGATTTTGTGTGGGCTGATGAAACTACAAAGAAAGCAAATGACGTTACGGGAAGTATCTCTTCAGATAAATTGAAGAAAATGAGCAATCTTACTAAGTGAACGTTTGTTGTGCGTGGGAGGGAAGAAAAAGACAAATTGAGAACCATGTTGTTTCCATAGTGAGGAGAATTTATCAAGAGGGATGCAAGGTCTGTGTGGGATACCAAAATGTCTTCTACAGTGGGAGGGTGAATGTCCACGGTCCATTTCCTTTTGACATATCTTCTCCCTACGTCCAACCCCCACGCCCTAAGTCAAGATGTCCATATTACAACTTCGGAGACAAACCCTCCTCGCCGTCTTTTGTGGTCTGTTTTGACAGGTGACAGATGTCCGGTGCTAAGATTCACTTTAGGAGCTCGAAGACAAGTTCTCCCTCAGCTTGTGCATCTAGAAATAAAGTAGAAAAACTTCCCAAGAGATATCACCCTTATTACAGTGCTCCATATGAGGTTAATATTACGGAAAAGAACGCTAGGGGGTTAACCATTCCCAATACACCAAGGTCAGAGAGGGAGAGAACGTAAACATAAATTCTTCTGAAGGGGTGTACAAAGAGAGTGATCTAGTATTTTGGAGCAAGGGCAGTGAGTGGTTATCCATATATGTGACCCATTGAGCGAAAAGGCAGCTAAAATCAGAGTTTTAATGCTGAGATTTCTGTTGTACCAAAATTGGCATAAGCTACTGAGCATTCTTAAAAATTCACATTTCTAGCCCTTCAGGCAAGCAACTCCATGTTTAAAACATTCTAGGCACACGAGCTACCGATTTTAGGTAAATGAAATATAATAAAATATGAGAATATATTCCTTATTTATTCCTAAAAATTACGATCCTTTCCTTAATCATCGTTATCCGGTCGGTTTTGTTAGCAGTTTGTCTCTTTTTCTACCATTACAAGCACTAATGTGATTCACTGCATTGTTTCCCTTAAGCACCACTACGAGCACTAATGTGATTCACTGCATTGTTTCCCTTAAGCACCACTACGAGCGCTAATGTGATTCACTGCATTGTTTCCCTTAAGCACCACTACGAGCGCTAATGTGATCCACTAGATTGTTTCCCTTAAGCACCACTACGAGCGCTAATGTGATTCACTAGATTGTTTCCCTTAAGCACCACTACGAGCGCTAATGTGAGTCAATACACTGTTTCACTTAAAGGCACCACTACGAGCTCCAATGCGAATCAATGCATTATTTCCCTTAAGCACCACTACAAGCGCTAATGTGATTCAATGCATTATTTCCCTTAAGCACCACTACGAGCGCTAATGTGATCCACTAGATTGTTTCCCTTAAGCACCACTACGAGCGCTAATGTGATTCACTAGATTGTTTCCCTTAAGCACCACTACGAGCGCTAATGTGATTCACTAGATTGTTTCCCTTAAGCAACTCCATGTTTAAAACATTCTAGGCACACGAGCTACCGATTTTAGGTAAATGAAATATAATAAAATATGAGAATATATTCCTTATTTATTCCTAAAAATTACGATCCTTTTCTTAATCATCGTTATCCGGTCGGTTTTGTTAGCAGTTTGTCTCTTTTTCTACCATTACAAGCACTAATGTGATTCACTGCATTGTTTCCCTTAAGCACCACTACGAGCACTAATGTTATTCACTGCATTGTTTCCCTTAAGCACCACTACGAGCGCTAATGTGATTCATTGCATTGTTTCCCTTAAGCACCACTACGAGCGCTAATGTGATTCACTGCATTGTTTCCCTTAAGCACCACTACGAGCACCAATGTGATTCGATGCATTGTTTCACTTAAAGGCACCACTACGAGCGCTAATGTGATTCAATGCATTATTTCCCTTAAGCACCACTACAAGCGCTAATGTGATTCAATGCATTATTTCCCTTAAGCACCACTACGAGCGCTAATGTGATCCACTAGATTGTTTCCCTTAAGCACCACTACGAGCGCTAATGTGATTCACTAGATTGTTTCCCTTAAGCACCACTACGAGCGCTAATGTGAGTCAATACACTGTTTCACTTAAAGGCACCACTACGAGCTCCAATGCGAATCAATGCATTGATAGGCTATCACTCGCTGACGAGTATGATTGTCTTCCTCAGATGCTACCAGTGAATCTATGAGCTCTTAGGTGACTGTGGAGGCCAATCATTGGGCCACAAATTGTTCCACAGTGGTGGCAAACATTGTCAGCGTTGAGACTGAGTTGCTGAGGGTTATTCATCCTGAGGAACGCCCGCTCTCTTCTCAGTTTCAAATCTCCGGCGCTGTTGTTCGAAGACGACGCCATACCGGGCGGTTGGCTGCGCTTGTGTCCCAGTTAGTGGTGTTGATGTGGCATTTCTTCATGTCTGACATAAGCACGTCCCTGATTCTTTTTTGTTGTCCACCCTGGTGAAGACGGCTACTCTTCAGTTGAGGCTTTGGGAGGCGACAATCAGGCATACGAACGACATGACCTGTCCACATGATCATAGCACTTAAGCCCTCTCTTCTAATTTTCGTTTCCTTTCCTCATTCCATGAAATTAGTACACGTTCTTGTTCCTTACTTGAAATTCCACTAAGTCGAGCGAATTCCTACAATCATTCCTTTTTAGTTACCGCATCGAGACTCTGGAATACACTCCCAATGGACTTTCGGCACTTTACTTCCCGTCATAAGTTCAAATATGCCTGCAGAAAGTTTTTCCTGGTAATATATAACTGAGTTGTGTGAGTCATTGTGTGTATGTGGTAAGAATGGGTTTTCTTCATTTATTATTATTATTATTATTATTATTATTATTATTATTATTATTATTATTATTACATTGATTGGTGTACTGATATGTAGGCCTAACTTACCGGTAGTCTTAGAATTATCTGTCTGTAGTATTATTTCTTTTTAGAATTTCTATGTCATACTTTTATGTTTACTTTTTTAAATTTTGTTTATAGTGGTTAAGTGTAAGAGAGAGCCGTGAGCCCTAACTTCGCCACAAATGTAAGTCAGAAATAAATAAATAAATAAATAAATAAATAAATAAATAAATAAATAAATAAATAAATAAATAAATAAATAAATAAATAAATAAATAAATAAATAGTATAGATGGACGGCCAGACAATGTTACCCCGCAACTGTGCTGGCTATGTCTTATGGCTGGGAGTCATATGAAATCAGCAGCCGTTGATGGACGGCCATGACCGGGAGACATATTTATGATCATTTGATTTTTCCCACAGAAAAATTGATACCATTTTGCTAAACACCCTTGACGAGTTAGAACAATTGTTTTTCACTGAAGCTCATATGGGTAACAATTATAAATTATAATATAAAATCCCATAATTTATAACATGCTAAGTGATGTCATGGTTTCAACCAATATACTATGTGCTTCCGCACAGAGTACAGAAAGATTGCTTCTTACTGAACAGTACTTGAGCGATTTAGCACCTTTCATGACTTTCGAATTAAGGGATTAAGTATGAAAAATCGTAATTTCCTGTGCTGTACGTTTAAAGCACGAATGTGAGAAGAGAATTCTGCAAACAATTTCCTGGTGCGTGGATGCCAACGCATCACAAAATTAAGAAAATTATGAATAAATTCAAAACTATGGGTTCAATGCTCAACGAAAAGGAGTTAAATAACATACTGTCCTAACTGAAGTTAATTTCAGGATATTTGTGGAAGACTTGAGTAATCCCCGTAAAAAATATTTTAAGGAAAATGAAGTGCTTGGAGGCATGAATTTGCAACACAACCTCCAGCACGATTATGAACTGCAGGGCTACGTGAGATTCGTTGTACAATTTGTGATATACACATGGTAAGTTCCGGAAGACCTCGTACAGCCAAACGTCCTGCTTCTTCGGCTGTGGAAGAAGTTTGTAACGTCAGTTCAGAACTCTGTTGCACAACGTGCCCGTGAGACATGATTTAGCAGTGTGGGTGTTCGATGCATTATGAAAGCCACTACGTGGAAAGTGTACGTACGTAATTATTGTACACATTAATGAGGACGGTCCTGATTGTCGAATGGAGGTTTGAAGAATCTTCATGGACGCTGGATAGGACGACGTTTTGTATTAGAGTTCCCAACAAGTGCAACATATTTAACACCTCTGGGCTTTTATCCCTGCTGGACTTTGAAGATTCAACCAATTAAACGCCTGTATTTCGGACTCTGGTCCAGGTAACAATTTTCCTATACATTGTTTAACTAGACCTTACTTAAACGTTTTGAATTCCTTGGACATTTATCGAACATTTTCCTTGATAAATTTTTCCAGTCCCTTACTCCTCCACCTCTTGAATTCTAACTTTGCCGTGTTTGGCAAATAACCACCTACACTGGGGACCCCTCGTCAAGAAATTACACCAGTATCTTGTGCAGAAATACCAGTGGACACATCGATCAACATTGTTCGAGCAGTCATTCGCCGTTGTTACATGTCTGGCCGCCAATGACAACTATTTTGAGAGCTAACATTTACTGAACAGCTGTAGGAAGCTTGTATCAAATCTATGTTATACGAATTAAGGTCATTAAGTTCGTGGACTGACCCTTTGGTGTCGCTGTGGTGCAGTACAGAAGAGAGTTTGCACAACAGGATGTTGTCGTGACAGCTCCTCTCTAGTTCCAGCAAGAGGCAGCTGGAACCAGAACTACAGCCTCTGCTGTGACGGGTAGTAGAATGTCAGCGGCGGAACTTGGGAACGTGGTAATATGATCGAGGTGATAATTTCAAGTTCTGCCCAAAATTTGGTAAATCCACTAGCGAAACGTTTGAGATGATACGTCAAAATCCTCCGAATCACCAAGTCGTGAAAAAGACGCAAAAAAAAAAAACAGGTCAAAAGACTATGTGATTTTTGTACTGTTAGCTAAGTCCATGAACATATTGACTGAAATACGTACATAGGTGTACACTGTGTTGCCTACACTGTAAGCGCCAGACCAAGAAGTTACTGAATGTAGTACATGAGTGTACGACGTGTTGCCTACACTGTAAGCGCCAGTCCAAGGAGTTACTGCATGTAGTACATGAGCGTATGCTACATTGCCTACACTGTAGGCGCCATTTCAACAAGTTATTGAATGCAGTAGATGAGTGTACGCCGCATTGCATACACTATAGGCCCCATTCCAAGAAGTTATTGAATGTAGCACATGAGTGTACGCCGCGTTACCTATACTGGTAGCGCCACTCCAAGGGGTTATTGAATGTAGAACATGAATGTATGCTGCGTTGCCTACACTTTAGGGGACAGTCCAAGAAGTTATTGAATGTACAGTAGTACATGAATGTACGCCACGCTGCCTACACTGTAGGCGCCAGTCCAAGACGTTATTGAATGTACAATAGTACACGAGTATACGCCACGTTGCCTACACTGTAGGCGAGAGTCCAAGGAGTTATTCAATGTACAGTAGTACATGAGTGTACGCTACATTGCCTACACTGTAGGAGCCAGTCCAAGAAGTTATTGAATATAGTACACGAGTGTATGCCGCGTTGCCTACACTGTAGGCGACAGTCCAAGAAGTTGTTGAATGTACAGTAGTACATGAGTGTACGCCACGTTGCCTACACTGTAGGCGACAGTCCAAGAGGTTATTGAATGTACAGTAGTACCATGAGTGTACGCCACGTTCCCTACACTGTAGGCGACAGTCCAAGAGGTTATTGAATGCACAGTAGTACCATGAGTGTACGCCACGTTGCCTACACTGTAGTCGCCAGTACAAGAAGTTATTGAATGTAGTATATGAGTGTATGCCGTGTTGCCTACACTGTAGGCGACAGTCCAAGACGTTATTGAAAGTACTGTAGTACATGAGTGTACGCCACATTCCCTACACTGTAGGCGCCACTACAAGAACTTATTGAATGCAGTACATGAGTGTACGCCACGTTGCCTACACTGTAGGCGCAAGTCCAAGACGTTATTGAATGTACAGTAGTACATGAGTGTACGCCACGTTGCCTACATTGTAGGCGCCCGTCCAACAAGTTATTGAATGTACAGTAGTACATGAGTGTACGCCACGTTGCCGACACTGTAGGCGACAGTCCAAGAGGTTATTGAATGCACAGTAGTACCATGAGTGTACGCCACGTTGCCTACACTGTAGGGGCCAGTACAAGGAGTTATTGAATGTAGTACATGAGTGTACACGATCTTGCCTACACTGTAGGCGCCAGTCCAAGAAGTTATTGGATGTAGTACATAAGTGTACGTCGCGTTGCCTACACTCTAGGCGCCAGTCCAATACGTCATTGCATGTAGTAGATGAGTGTATGCCTCGGTGACTACACTGTAAGCGCCAGTCCAAGAAGTTATTCAATGTTCAGTAGTACGTGAGTGTACGCCACGTTGCCTAGACTGTAGGAGCCAGTCCAAGGAGTTGTTGAATGTAGTACACGAGTGTATGCCGCGTTGCCTACACTGTAGGCGACAGTCAAAGAAGTTACTGAATGTGTAGTACATGAGTGTACGCCACGTTGCCTACACTGTAGGCGCCAGTACAAGAAGTTATTGAATGCCGTACATGAGTGTAAGCCACGTTGTCTAAACTGTAGGCGACATTCCAAGGAGTTATTGAATGTACAGTAGTACATGAATGTACGCCACGTTGCCTACACTGTAGGAGCCAGTCTAGGGAGTTATTGAGTATAGTACACGAGTGTATGCCGCGTTGGCTACACTGTAGGCGACAGTCCAGGAAGTTGTTGAATGTACAGTAGTACATGAGTGTACGCCACGTTGCCTACACTGTAGGCGACAGTCCAAGAGGTTATTGAATGTACAGGAGTACCATGAGTGTACGCCACGTTCCCTACACTGTAAGCGCAGGTACAAGAAGTTATTGATTGCTGTAGTTAATTAAGTTCAGTACTAACACACAGTAAAGAATTTGTGTTATTTAAAATGTGTATACTTTTTTACGGACCCTGTATATATACGCTCGTTCCTCTTCAATGTTTTCTCCGAGACCTGAGAAAGCAAACAAGAGAATAGAGATTAATTCGCCGTATATATCTCCATTGTCTGACAGCATTACTTGCTCCCAGGATATAAAAAGTGCTGGCTGGTTAGTATCGCTGATATTTCTTACCGATGTGCTTCCTCTCGTATATAGACAAGTGAGAAATGAGTAGCGAACCTAATGCGATGGTAGACCATAACATGAGGAAAGACAAAACAACCTCTCCAATGTTTAAGCTTTTAAAGTTGAGAAGTATGTACTGTTTTTTCCTTCTCCTTTTTAAGCTCTCTGTTTACTATGGGGATCAAAATGAGATTTTTAAGTAATGTGTTTTTCAGTAGATAATGGAGACTTCGACATCAGAAACATCACGCTCTGTTTCTCGTCGTATTACTCAATATTAGAGAGTGGAGTGGATTTGTAGCCTCAAATTCCTTCCAAACAAGTTCTCGGAGCCGTTTTAATCTGGACTTCTGTATGAACGGTGGCTTCAATGATGATAAGTTAATTCCCAGACGGTTACAAGGAGCGTTTCTGTAGCACCTGAAAGACAAGGTGAGTCAAAAATAAACACTGCACTATGTGGATCAGAATTAACCCATTCGACTCATTTGACGTGACGTTCAGTTGAGCATTGGCCAGGCCATAAACTCAAATGACGAAACATACAGGCGCCATGCCGAGTCATAAGTAAGAGCTTATATTTTGATCACCCCTGCAAGGGTTTCCCTTTTGCGAACTATGAATAGAACAGGAATGCGGCTTACTTACAGCTCTCCTTATAAGAACTTATTGTCTAATTGTAGCCTCTGAAAGCACAAACTTTTCATCAGGTGTCAGTCATCCTCCTTTTCTCTTTCCTTTTTAGAATTTCCTTAACGTCGGTCCGACACAGATAGGTCTTGTGGCGACGTTGTGATAAGAAAGGTCTAGGAGTGGGTAGGAAGCGACCGTGGTCTTAATTAAGGTACTGTCCCAGCATTTTCCTGGTGTGAAAATGGGATACAACGGATAACATCTTCAGGGCTGCCGACAGTGGGATTCGAACCCCCTATCTCCCGGATACAAGCTCACATCTGCGCGCCTCTAACTGCACGGCCAGCTCGCCCGGTAGTCATCCTCCTAGCCATGGCTCCGGGGCTAGTATAAGCAAGTGACAGCAATGCTATTGCTGTGTTAATTGAAAGTGTTTTCGATTCGGAGGACAGTGATGATAGAGATCTAAAGTGAAAATGATATTTCATCTGGTACAGGTGACAGTGAAATCGTACCTGGAGCCCCGTTTGCTAATCCAAACCAGTGACTGGATGTGGGTTAATAATAGAGGTAACCGACCAATTATCCATCACTATACAGCATTTCAAGGGGTAACATAAGTGAGAGATAAATATTTGAATAATTCTGTATCGGATTTGTCTGTATTCTTGGAGATTGTGCGAAAAACAAATACTTACGTTATTGAAGAATTCTTGGACCCACATCGAAAAAGACGGTGAAAAACGGCTCGACATTAATGGGGATAAAGTTAAGGCTGCACTCTGATGTCCCGGGTTCGTAAGTTTCGCATCCAATCATGTTGGAGCAAAGACAGATGTACTAAGATCCCAATTCTTCGAGAGACAATGAGTAGTGTGAATTGCCTCCAAATATACTGGAATGTTTCGAAATTTACAACATAAAATCTTCGTTCTATCATCACTGTTGTTGAGTGGAATATTATTTTGAATGCTTCGCTGAAAACTGTGCTTGAAAATTATGGCTGCTGTTCCATTTACGGCATTTATTTCAGAGCGATGCACAGTAGTTCTAACAGGGTGGCCTACTCGATTTAAATCTGATTTCTAAGTGAGCGCCCGTGACCATTATAGCTGAAGCGATTGAGTTAAGGGTCAACGTCCGGATCCAAACCCGGCAGAGGTAGTCGCACTTTTCAAGGGTGGGAGAAATCAATTTCACACTACATATCGCGCCATGAGATCTGAGAGATCTCTCGTGACATATTTAGTGTTTGATCCAAACAGGTAATTAAATTTTTCCAATACGTCATCCAACAGAAAAAAAGAATGAAAAATAGAATGGGTAAGATTTTTATAACGCCTGTACTCCAGTGTTTGTAACGCAATCTGAAGATAATGTTTTCGTAAACCCGTGTATTCCTAAGCAGCTACATTTAAAACCCTCTCCTCCAGTCTTGCTGGCTGGCAGTTAATTTATTCGTCCTGAGCAAGAACAAGAATGTCTGACACAAAAAGCATCGTCTACTGCATTCATTTCTCACCCAGAAGACTACCTGGGAAAGTTAGCTAATTTTGTCCAGTGATGGCGCTTGTCAGTTTTTTGTTTTACACAACCCCTGCACATGTCTCGTGAAACAAGAGATTTCCAAGAGTCGGCCGAGAGGAATGAACTTGCCCTGCTCCACTCCTCGCAATGAAAGAGAAAAATTCCTCCGACCAAGCACAGAGTATCCATCATGGTCACTCTTATACAAAAAGGACATATTTCTACGGTAAAGTAGAATGTGGAAATTTAGTTATTCAAATTTGTCTTTTCCGCAATGAAGACACTTCTCCTTTAACCTCAGAACCAAGTCGCGATGTATCGGAAGTATGTGTTCGGCTGTACCTACAGTAGTTACGAATCTATGTGTATTGTAATGATATATAATAAACAAGCGGAAATTTTCAATCAGTTTTATTTATTCTTTTCAATTCTCACTTGCATATTTTGACGTCAATATGTCTTATGGATGGGTTTTTTGAAATAGAATTTGTGCTGTCATTAACGTCAGATTAGTGGTTACCGTAGGCTTTGCTCGCCAGAGATGCTGCGGCTCTGGATTTGTTTAAATGGTGTGTGTTTAAATAAAAAATGTAGCGAGCAAATGGCCGTGCGGTTAGGGTCGCGCAGCTGTGAGCTTGCATTCGGGAGATAGTGGGTTCAAATACGACAGTCGGCAGCCCTGAAGATGGTTTTCCCTTGTTTTCTCATTTTCGCACAAGGAAAATGCTGGAGCTGTACCTTAATTAAGGCCACGGCTGCTTCCTTCCCACTCATAGTAATCTCCTATCCCATCGTCGCCATAAGATCTGTGCGTATCTCTGCTAAAGAACGTGAGGTAAAAATGCAGTATGACATTAGATTACTACAAACTTGGCTTTCAAACAATAGACTATCCATTAATCTTAGCAAGACGAACTACATGATTTTTCACAAGCCCGCATGTGCAACTCCTCTTGATATTACATTAACATTCTTCGATCATCCTTTACCAAGAGTACAATTTACTAAATTTCTAGGTTTAAAGATAGATGAAATGCTTGACTGGAACGAGCAAGTTAAAAATATATGCCAAAAAATAACTCCAGAAATTGGAGTGCTTCACAGACTAAGATAAAAATTCAACCATAAGTTTTTAAAATCTATTTATCAGGCTCTCATTGAAGGTCACCTGACTTATATGATTCATGTTTGGGGATGTTGCAATAAGGAATCTTTGAGAAAGTTGCCATTTTACAATAAAGAGCACTAAAAATACTTTTTAAATTACCACCCTTAACACCTACAGATTATTTGTTTAAGAAATGCAGACTTCTACCACTCCACATTTTACATGAAAGAGCTTCAGCTATAATGGTTTATAAAATTAAGCATAAATTGGTTCATACAAACACTATCTGTATTATAAATTCTGACATACACTCATATAACACTCGAGGAGCAAAGAGAGTCCATGCCGCATTTGTAAAAACTAGTAAGTATGGTTGTAACTTAGAAATAAGCTATTATTGTATTGTCAATATTTTGTAACTCTGCCAATATTTAATCTTGTATTACGCCATAAGAGCCACGGCTCAGGTGCCCTTTCTTGAGTAAATAAAAAAAAATAAGAAAAATAAACAAACAGAAAATGTGACGTCACATAGTAGTCGCTACCGTAGGCCCTGGTCGCCAAAGATGTTACGGCTCTGGATTTGTGTAAATACACTGTGTTGAAGTAGAAAGTGTACCTTCAGTGACGTCACATTAGTGGTTACCGTAGGCGTTAGTCGCCAAAGATGTTACGGCTCTGGATTTGTGTAAATACACTGTGTTGAAGTAGAAAGTGTACCTTCAGTGACGTCACATTAGTGGTTACCGTAGGCGTTAGTCGCCAAAGATGTTACGGCTCTGGATTTGTGTAAATACAGTGTGTTGAAGTAGAAAGTGTACCTTCAGTGACGTCTTGGAAATATGTGGCAATGCAACTGAGGAGCTCACTACTACCTTCGGGTGAAACGGCTTTAATTTCAGGATGAAAAGACCTAAGAGCTTGAATGTATTCAACAAATAACCATGAATCAGTATAAACAACATCTTGAAGTTGAAAGTCCCAAGTAAATGTTTGAAATATTTATGTGATATCCACGCGTCACATTATCATTTTGAAAATTAAACAAAAAATAATACCCTAAATTAAACATTCGGGACAAACACCAGTCAAAATGGAATATTGTGGGACCTTGGAACAACTCTATCGAAACTGGAAATAATTCGGGACGGACGGTAGTCTGTTTTTAAATATATATAAGTATTATTCCGACAATGGGACGGGAAAGGACTAAGAGTGAGAAGCGGGATTAACGAAGGTGGAAATGGGAAACCACGGAAAACCTTCTTCAGGGCTGCCGGCAGTCGGGTTCGGAACCACTATCTCCCGAATGCAACTTGATGGCCACGTGCCCCATACCACACAGCCATTAGCTCGGTAAATAGTAGTTTTATCTCAGTTAAAATGCCCCCTATACGTATAACAATATGACTGCCGATGTGATTGGAAAAGAGGCATTCGCGATTAAAAGAATTGAGAAGTCCTCTTCAATAACCTCTTGAATCCGGAGACATACAGGGAGGTCGGACACATCGCGAACCGGGAGAATTCAAAGTGGCATTGCTTGCCGGTGTTGCTAAATCTTCGCGAGGCTTAAGACGGCTTGAGAGCACCAGTGGAAGAAAAAACTTCGCCAGGGAAGGGATTTCAATACGGCCTCCGAGCTGACAGGATCGTGTCGTAACAAGTAGACCTACGCTATCTGGACACCAGCTGAAACCTACGGTGTGTTTGAAGCCGATTTCTCGACATGGCCCTCAAGACGGTATTAAGCCACATCGCGTAGATTTGGCAACACCGGCACGCAATGTCCATTTGAATTCAACGGCGGAATGAACTGATTGGCTAACTTCAGCGTCTGATCAAATTACAATGGCGCGAGATATCGAATGATATTTTTCAAATTATTTATCAGTGTGACCAGCCCTCTAACGCTTAAATACACGGATCGCGTTTTTTCAGACCACACTGTATAGAGATGTTGATGGTTAAGCTGACTGGCCGTGCGGTCAGGGGCTCGCGGCTGTGAGCTTGCATCCGGGAGATAGTGGGTTCGAATCCCACTATCCGCAGCCCTGAAGATGGTTTTCCGTGGTTTCCCCTTTTCACACCAGGCAAATGCTGGGGCTGTACCTTAATTAAGGCCACGGCTACTTCCTTCCAGCTCTTAGGCCTTTCTTATACCATCGCCGCCATAAGACGTATCTGTGTCGGTGCCACGTACAGCCACTAGCAAAAAAGAAGTTACTATAATAAGGGTTATAATTAAAGTGATGCCACAAAGTAGAGTTTGTTGGTATGTTTTTAAATACTGTTAAAAAGAATGTATTCAGTATAAGCCCGTAGATAAATATGATTCAGTTATGTTATATACATGCTCAAAAAAAGTGGCCTCTATATCTCGAGATTTTGATAACGGGAAAAACAATTACCTCCCGAGGTTATTCGATATGCCGAGGTTCCGCTGTACTTACATAACCAAGAGTCGTCCCTGTGTATTACGGAAGTACGAACTTGCATTCCTATTGGACATGTGGCGTCACCATCGTCCATCGTAATTGTACCGGGTGGTACACCTCCATGTCGCTAATTCAAACTTTGCGCCAGTTGAAACTCCCCTACTGGGGTAAGCCTGAACTTTATCTAGTGTGTTAATTTTCAAGTTTCTCAGAAGATGTCACTACTTGGAAATTTTGAAGTTTCTGAACTGGGTCGTTTTCGATGTATTTTTGTTTTGCCTGTAGTAAGAAGTGTGGACATTCTCTTCCAGATGGCACTACTGAAGAACTACAATTGTGCACCCTAGTGCGAAGTGAAAGAACTATGTTTTTGGAGAAATTTTGAATTCATAAGTTTGTTCTTTGTTAAATTTCTTTCAGTCATTGTTTAAGTTGGCAATATTAACCCTTTCTTTCCCCTTGTTTTGAATTTACCAATCCCGAATTCCTCGAAATAATTTTCCACCAATAATGTGTTTCTTCTTCATCTTGTGTAGGGGTTTTCTTGGTTAGCCAATAAAATTCTTGTGGGAGGGTGTTCTCATTCTTGAAACGCCTCGAACTTTCCGCGAGAGTATATAAACTGCTGATTTTCGGGTCTCCGCGCCACTTCAGTAACATCTTTCAGTGTGTAAAGTACGTAGCAGGGGGCGGGAAGCGTCTCTTTCTTCGGGCAGCAGTTCAGCCACCAGGTAATGGCCGTTTAATAACTTCTTTTCTTGTCAGCTCAGCAGTTTAACTCTCGGGGCAGGTCCGAAGCCTTTCCACCATGTAACTTTTCCCTAAAATGTAAAGACACTTAGTATCAATTCTATCTTTTAAACTACATATTGGGATAGAGAGTGCTTAACCCTCTCGAGCTCCCAGTCATATTGCATTGAGGTGAACTAATTTTCACAACCGTTTCTTCCTTAACGTAATGCAAATTGCTTCCTTCTAAAAGTCACCTCTTTAGTATGGGATTAGCCCTTGCAGTAACGGCCTAGTGCCAAGTAGGTTTTATATAAAGTATATTAGGTGTGCAAGAACGCCTCCGCTCATGTTGGTATTTTAGAGGCCATGTAATATTTCTGTTTCTTCTCTGAATAGGCCTCAGTAGGTTGGGTATTTTTACCCCTATGTATGTGTCCTTGGGGGACAGCTTGAAGGTGGAATTTGGTGTGGCCTTTGATAGGCTTGAACTTAAGAGCGGGTCGCTCTTTCTTAAAATATGTTTCTGCGTGCCTCGAGGAGGCGTTACTGTGTAATTGGGAGCAAGAGCTCCTGGGCATGATTGGGGTCTTCTGCCCCTTTGTTGAATCTTGTATAGCGTAAGGTTGGGCTTATTGCTCAAGAATTATGTGTCTGGCTCTCTGAGCCCAAATCCTGTAACTCTGTAATTGTACATTCTCGATTGGTTGCTTCGCTACTCTGTACCTGCCATTCTTGTTATTTCTTAATCTTGGAAAGAAAATATAACCTTGCTAAATTTTATCTTAACTTTAATTTCGTATTTTGAGACCTGTTCACCCCCGCACCTTCTTTCACCTCTGCAAATCCACGATACTCCGTAACAGTAATAACCAGATCGCATTACCAACCGCGTAGAATAAAAGCACAAACAATGCTGAATACAGGATACATTCGTATCAGTTTGGAACATATCTGTGTTTTAAAAAAGTAGCGAAAACAGTTTAGCTTAGCTTTCCACCACTGAACCCTGTAAAATGTATTACAACCGCTCTTTGTCAATCTGAAGTATAAATATTGTATGTTGCTCACATTTAATACTTTATTAGGCTTATTTCTTTTGTTTTTATTACAATTTGCTTCACGCCACTGATAGCTATATGGAGACGATCGGCCAGGGAAGTTCTATTAATGGGAGGGAAGAGGCCGTGGTTTTAATTAAGCTACAGCCTCAGCATTTACTGGTTTGAAAATGGGAAACCACGGAAAACCATCTTCAAGACTGCCGACAATGGGGTTCGAACCCAGTATCTGCCGAATTCAAGCTCCAAAGCTGCGCTCCCCTAACCGCACGGCCAACTTACTCGTTAGACTTAATCTTACCTATTATGAAGATGTAACTCACTCTTCTCCTCACAAACCCTGTGTATATCGCAACAAACTTTATAGGTTCAAATGTTCCAGATAAAACGTGCACAATACATTACACACATTCCATTTTTGAACGACTGCCGTACGGTATTTTGATGCAGCTGCTGTGGAAACTTGTGAATTTTGTACGTTTGGGACTGAGGGCATGGTCGGAACGCAACTAATACAGAACTAATAAAAGTACAAAAGGTAGGTACAGTATTCGTCAAAAGTTTAGGACCACATTAAAAAAATAATGAAGTTCCATATAGAACCTTAAATTGTGCTACTAGACCTCTGTGTTCTTTTTTCTGAGCTCTGCCATGTAATATGATATACGTCGCCTGATTTCAGTGATTTACGCCAAGTGTTGTATAAGTTCTACATTTTTAACTGTTGGAAGGTCACATCAGAAAGTTAACATATTTGCTATACAGTATACTCTAATATGCCGGCCCGTGGTGTAGGAGTAGCATGCCTGTCCCTTACCCGGAGGCCCGGAGGCCCGGAGTTCGATTCCCGGCCAGGTAAGGGATTTTTACCTGGACCTGAGGGCTCGTTCGATGTCCACTCAGCCTACGTGCTTAGAATTGAGGAGCTATTGACGGTGAGATAGCGGTCCTGGTCTAGAAAGCCAAGAATAACGGCCGAGAGGATTCCTCGTGCTAACCTCACGGCACCTTGTAATCTGCAGGCCATCGCGCTGAGCAGCGGGCGCTTGGTAGGCCAAGGCCGCTTCAAGGGCTGTAGTGCCATGGAGTTCATATAGTCTAATAGTGCTACAGTGCCCTATGTCTTCTTGTATGGGCTAGAGCAATTTTGTTACGTTTATTGACCTGTCTCAGTCTTATCATTGGCTTTGACAATGTGAAAGTGACTGAGGTATGATCGATGCTAGTAATGCCATTCCTTCTGCAGCCAGTCCTCGCTATGAATGGTGTGAAAATGTCAGTCATAGGGTCGGTTGATGCATGCATTTCAGTGGGCTTGGCAAACTGATATGTAATAGCACCATCTGGCTCGGTGAGGAAAACAACGGGAAACTACCTCACTCCTCATTTCCCTAGTACGTCTCTTCAGTGATGCCTCGGCCATCTATGGCAGCTGATGGCAGAGCCATTGAGGATAAAACCAGCCTTAGGGCTGAGAACTGAACATAAATACATATACTCTAATTGGTTTCAAGTATCACCACCATTTTAGTATAAATATAAAAATTCCGAGAAAATACCGCACCAATTTTTGTACGTTTACCTTTTTCAAACCAGCGTTAAAATGCCCTGTTTTTCTGTATTCTTGTCATAGATCTCGGTGTGAGCTTTCGGCATCAGAAATGTGTCCTTGGATGCCATCCGAGGAGTGCAAATGAAACTATCAGGGTAGATAAGTTTGACGCCGATAGCTCGCCCTGAGGCCTTGGGCCATACACGACAAAGGCAAAGAATAATCAACCATTTTGGCCATGGTTCGAAAAAATATAACAAAAAAAATGCCAAATGGCTGTGTATTTAGGTTTCGATACTACTATAAGACTATGCATGGATCGTTACTTTTCAATATCATCACCGCTGTAGAATCTTTAGGAATTAAATTATTAGCCATTGTTTCTTATTTCGGAGGCTGCAGAACACTGTGGAAGGAACTCGAAGTACCAACACACATTTTAATAATCTTGCAGACTCTGAAAGGAAGATATTGTTTTTTGGTGGACATGCCTCACTATACATCAACCTTTAAAGAACCACTTCCTGGATGAAGCGGTCGTATTGGAAGATGGTACGGAGATAAATGTTGGAATATTGATTGAGGTGTTGGTGAAATGAAACTGTGGTATAAAATTGATTCCTTGCGGATTTGGTAAACTTTTCCCACACTTTCGTTCCGAATTAGGTAATAGGTTCTCACACTGTTGTAACAAATGTGGTAGAAGGTTTATTGTAAAAGCTAATTTCATTTAACGTTTTTCTTAATGTACAGTAAAAGGAACCGGAAGACCAAAAGTATATTATAATGTACGTTTATAAACAGTTATTAGAATGAAGGCTTTGGTATCAAAATTCGTCCCGTGGGACCTAACTCCGTGCGGTTAGTGACGTGCAGCTGTGAGCTTGCAAACAAGAGATAGCGGAACCTCACTGTCTGCAGCCCTGAAGATTGATTTCCGTGGTTTCCCATTTTCACGTCAGGCAAATGCTGGGTCTATAATTAAGGCCTCGGTCTCTTTCTTCCCATTTCTAGCCCTCTTCTCTCCCATCGTCGCAAGATCTGTCTGTGTCGGTGCCATGTAATGCTATTGTGTTTTAGCACCGCTAACTTGTTTGATGGTTTTCGGAGACGTCGAGGTGCCGGAATCTTGTCCCGCAGGCGTTCTTTTACGTGCCCGTAAATCTACCGACACGGGGCTGACGTATTTGAGCCCCTTCAAGTAACACCGGAGTGAACCAGAATGGAACCTATCAAGTTGGGGTCAGAAGGCCAGCGCCTCAAACGTCTGAGCCACTGAGCCCGGCGAACCAATCAGACAAGCTCTTGGTAAACGAAACGGAGCTCAATCAGAGACGCTTATTTTCAATAAACGAAATAAAAAGAAACTTTCTCTTTGTGTAAAGCTAATAATCATTAATATGTATTTCTTCTTTGGTGACCAAGGCCTACGGTAACGACTAATGTGAAGTTACTGACGGTACACTTTCTATTTATACAAATCCACAGCCGCAGCATCTTTGGCAACGAGGACCTATGGTAACTACTAATGTGACATCACTTCCTTCACGTTACAAAACCCCCTGTGGGTAGGCGATGAAGACGAAGTATACACCCACGGTATACCCTGCCTGTCATGTTGTTGTTGTTAGTCGTTTAGTCGCTTTCGACTCTGCGTGACCCCATAGACCAAAGTGCGCCATTTCTTCCTGTCGTATACTATTTTCCGAAGTCTTTCTAAATTGAGAGCCGTGGCTTCCTTGATGTCATCAATCCACCTCATCCGTTGTTGCCCTCTTCTCCTGTTACCATCAGTCTTCCCCAGCATTAAGGTCTTTTCCAGTGAATCATGTTTTCTCATGAAATGACCAAAGTACTTTAGTTTTTGCCTGAGTATTTGACCTTCCAGTGAACAGCCTGGGTTGATTTCCTGTAATATGGACTTATTAGATCTCTTCGCAGTCCACGAAACTCTAAGGAGTTTTCTCCAACACCATAGTTCAAATGCATCTATTCTTCGGCGCTCAGCCTTTCTTTTTTTTTTTTTTGCTTTACGTCGCACCGACACAGATAGGTCTTGTGGCGACGATGGGATGGGAAAGCTCAGCCTTTCTTACTGTCCAGGTTTCGCTTCCGTACATTGCTACTGGGAAGACCATAGCCTTCACTATACGAATCTTCGTTCTTAAAGTTACGTCTCTACTCTTGAAAACGTTATCAAGGTTGGCCATTGCCTTCCTCCCAAGGAGCAAGGGTCTCTTAATTTCATGGCTGCAATCGCCATCAGCAGTTATTTTGGAGCCCAAGTAGATGAAACTAGGAACAACCTCCATTGTTTCACCATTTATATGCCAGGAGGTGATAGGTTTAGTTGCCATGATCTTTGTTTTCTTGACATTCAACCTTAGTCCAGCTTTTGCACTTTCTTCTTTCACCTTCATTAGTAGATACTTAAGTTGTTCTTCACTTTCTGCCAACAGGGTGGTGTCATCAGCATATCTAAGGTTATTTATATGTATCCCACCAATTTTAGCTCCAGTTTCTGTTTCATCTAATTTGGCATTCCTCATCACATACTCTGCATATAAGTTGAATAAGTAAGGTGACAATATGCAGCCTTGACGTACACCTTTCTCAATCTTGACCCATTCAGTTGTTCCATATAGGGTTCTCACCGTAGCTTCCTGATCAGAGTAGAGATTTCTCATAAGGCAAATAAGATGATCTGGTACTCCCATAGTCTTGAGTACTTGCCACAATTTATTGTGGTCGTCACAGTCAAAGGCTTGAGCATAGTCAATAAAGCATAAGTATAGGTCTTTCTGGAATTCTCTTGCTTTCTCCATAATCCAGCGAATATTAGCAATTTGATCTCTGGTTCCTCTGCCTTTGCGGAAACCGGCTTGTTCTTCAGGTAGTTCTCGTTCTACATACTGCCGAAGCCTATTTTGCAGGATCATGAGCATAACCTTACTAGCATGCGATATAAGTGCGATTGTTCGGTAGTTTGAACATTCTTTAGCGCTGCCCTTCTTTGGAATTGGGATGAACACTGAGTTTTTCCAATCTTTTGGCCACTGCTGGGTTTTCCATATTTGCTGACATATTGAATGTAGCACTTTCACAGCATCCTCTCCTAGGATTTTGAACAGTTCTGCTGGGATTCCATCGTAACCACTTGCCTTATTGTTTGCAGTACTTTCTAGGGCCCACTTGACCTCACTTTCTAAGATATCTGGTCTGGCTCTGACAACAGAGTAACTTCATCATCAGGAGTATTCCCATCTTTCCTATACAAATTGTCTACATATTCCCTCCACCTTTCTTTAATCTCCTCTGCTTCAGTAAGATCTTTTCCATTTTTATCTTTTATCATTCCAATCTTAGCCTGGAATTTCCCTCTGATGTCTCCAATTCTTATGTAAAGATCTCTTGTCATAAGAGGCGACTAAAAGGGATGATGCAATTAGAACCATGAAACTACTTCTGATTAGTTTATTACGTGTGGAACACCACGGGTCGACGTTATTTGCGATTAGTACCACCATGTGAGGAATTCTATGTATCTACGTTACCTGTGTGAGAACCACTACGGGTCTGGGCGTTGCGTGTGGTTAGAACCATCGTGGTGCGTGGGGGGGGGGGGTGAGGCACTCGACTGCGTGGACTATTGTCCATGCGAGAAAAGGTGCCGTACGCTGCGATGGCTTGTGTTGGTTCCCCTAAGATCAGAAGGGTCCTGCGTTACCTATGAATAGTACCACCATATGAAAAAACACCACGCGTTTACGTTGCCTCTGATTGGTACCACTATTTGAGGAACACCACGTGTTTGTCTGTTGCCCATGATTGGCACTACAATGTGAGGAACACCATGGGTCTGCTTTGCCTGAGAGTAGGGCAATTATATGAGGAACACCATGTGTCTGTGTTGCCCGTGTGTGGTACCATAATGTGTGATACGCCGTGGGTTTGCATGGCGTATGATTAGTACCACTATGTTAGCGGAACAAAAAGTACACATGACCTGTGATTGGTTCCACTATGTGTGGAACAACAAGGGTGTGTTTTGCCTGTGAGTGATGACATTGTGTGAGACATAGCATGGGTCTGCATTACCAATGTTAATACCATCATGCGAGAAACACCATGACTGTAGGTTATCTGTGACTAGTACCACTAAAGGAGGAACACCCTTGTTCTGCTTTAACAGTGATTAGTGGGCTTTACGTCGCACCGACACAGATAGGTCTTACGGCGACGATGGGATAGGAAAGGCCTAGGAGTTGGAAGGAAGCGGCCGTGGCCTTAATTAAGGTACAGCCCCAGCATTTGCCTGGTGTGAAAATGGGAAACCACGGAGAACCATCTTCAGGGCTGCCGATAGTGGGATTCGAACCTACTATCTCCCGCACAGCCGCGCGCCTCTACGCGCACGGCCAACTCGCCCGGTGACCTGGATTTTGGAGCCCTCTTTGTAACGAGCATCTTCTCAGAAACGAAGGCATTCTGAATTGGATCCACTGATTGTTTGGATTTCATCATGATTCGTTTCATTCTTTTGTCAGTGGATACATTTTGAAGTTTTAATTATCATCGTTGCAACTCGTACCATTAGAGGCCGATGGCCTAGCTGTTGGGCCCTTTAAACAACAAACATAATCATCATACTATTACATTACACAAATTTTCGGATGATCCCTGGCCATAAGGCATATTTACGTCAAAATGTACGGAAAGTAAGTACTGAAAAATAGTAAGTAATATTCTACATATATTTTTGAATGCAGAAGGAAATAATATAATAATATGAAGGGAGCCTCCGTGGTTCAGGCGGCAGCGCGCCAGCCACTCACCGCTGGGTTCCGTGGTTCAAATCCTGGTCACTCCATGTGAGTATTTATGCTGGATAATGCGGAGGCGGGCAAGGTGTTTCTCCGGGTACTCTGGTTTCCCCTATCGTATTTCATTCCAGCAACACTCTCCAATATCATTTCATTTCATCTGTCATTCATTAATCATTGCCCCAGAGGAGTGCGACAGGCTTCGGCAGTCGGCACAATTCCTATCCTATTCCATTCTTGAACCGGTCGAATGACTGGAAACAGGCTGTGGTTTTTCATAATAATATGAAATATAATTTATTTAAAATTGTTTTGTGTATTGTTTACTGCTGGCGAGATTTGTTAGCAAGTGATAAAAAGCCTGCGACAGGATTCATAAAGCTTAGGACGAACACTGCGGGGGTTATCTCCTACTTCTGAACCGTATCACGCCTTATTTGCCATACATTCTACTGAGCCACAACAGTAAGTCTCATAACTCCTGTTACTCTAACCTTATTGAAAACAGGCACAGAAGATGGGTGGCTTAAAGTGGATAACACCTCCTCCTTCCAACTTCAGTTCTTTGCTTTCAAGTGCCGCGTAATCGATATATGTATACACTTGGCTTTCCAACATTTTGTTATATAGAGAAGATTTCTCGAGTCTGTTTCTGTTGACTTGTACAGCTCCCATGAAGCTTGGAAACCAACTCTACATCCCCATTCCATTCACTTTCTTTCGTCGCTAACAACAACGACCGACCGAGAAAGATGATACAAATAAGTGAACAGAAAAGTAGGGGAGAGAGGGGTACACCTTATGGTCGTGATCCAGAGAAAATATGCTCTGTGAGAAACTGCACAGATCTCATCTCTCTCTGTGTGTTCTTTTGTGCAACGTTTTTCTTCGTATCAATATCATCCCGTTGGAGATCTCTTTAAAAGACAAACAAAGGATGTCTTTAGGATTCGATATTTGTCCACAACATCTTTCATAAGCAGTATAAACATAGCAAGAATGAGTTCGCAATGTTGAGGCACAAGGGACGAAACTTTATTTATTTCTTACTTCCTACAAGTGCTACAAGCGTTCAGTTAGAACGGAATAACGGAATAAACACATGTTCAAAACGTAGAAGGAACAGATATTATATTAAAATTTCCTCCCATACTGAATCATGATCATGATCCTCATAGGGTTCGGTTGATATTAAAATTGAATGGAGGTTTGAAAGGTAATTTAATTTACCGGGAGAGATGGCCGTGCGGTTAGGGGTGTGTAGCTGTGGGCTGACGGCAGCCCTAGAGGTGGTTTTCTGTGGTTTCCCATTCACACCAGGTAAATGCTGAGGCTGTATATTAATTAAGGCCACAGCCACTTCCTCCCCACTCCTAGGCCTTTGCTATCATATCGTCGCCATCAATGCTATCTGTGTCAGTGCGACGTAAAGCAAATTATTTTTAAAATATTTTTGAATCTTCCTTATTCGCATTTGGTTCTGCAATGAATTAGACTTTTTGTGATCTTCCTATGCTCTTTAACTTATGTAAGAAAGAAGAGCTGTAATATTGTATTAAATTTGTGATTCGATTCATTCCCAAGCCTGTTCTGGTTACGATGGATTTTTCAGTCACGCACCTGTGACGTTGCATTTGGGAGATGGTAGGTTCGGACTCCACTGTCGGCAGCTCCTAAAACGGTTTCCCGGCCTTTCTCATTTGTATTACGGGCACTTGCAGTGGGTGTTATTTAATTAAGGGCTTGGTCGCTTAGTTACCAGTCCTATCCCATTTCTGGAATAAAAGCCGTCAGTGTCACTGCAGCATAAAAGAAACAGCGGAATAGTGGGGGCACGATTATATCTTTCTTTGTTCATCTGTAGCAGGCTTAGAATCAGTAATGACTACTACTGCTACTAAAATATTTTCATTCCTCCACCGGGCGAGTGAGCTTGTATCCGGGAGATAGTGGGTTCAACCTCCACTGTCGGCAGCCCTGAAGATGGTGTTCCGTGTTTTCCCCTTTTCCCTCCAGCCAACTGCTGGGGCTGTACCGTAATTAAGGCCCCGGCCACTTCCTCCCCATTCCTAGGCGCTTGTTATCCCATCGTTGCAATAAGGCCTATCCGTGTCGGTGCGACGTAAAGCAACTAGCAAACAAAACAAAAATCACTCCTCCCCTGAAGGGGAAGGCGGGTCTCTTAGACGGCGACGCCGTCTCTCGAGCCGGAAGATTTGTTACGGTGGAGGTGAGGGGGTCGGCGGCCATTGCCTGTACTAGGAACTGTCCCGGCATTCGCTTTAGTGCAGGAGAATGGAAAACTACGGAAAAACATTCTCAGGTCAGCCGACGGTTGGGGACAGCCGTGAAATCCAGCCCTGTCCCGTCTCCCGAGTGCAGAAGCGTAGAGCCACGGTAGAGCCATGGCTACCCCTCCTCTGCCGAGATCCACTCTGCATGCACTGACTTCAGCAATAATGTCAATCTTGCCCTTACAACACTGAAGAGATCCATCAGCATACTGAGACACTACTTACATTCATCACAAATCACAAACCTATTTTAACAATGATATATTTTTATTCTGGGGTTCTCTCTGGAATTAGTGTCATCAATTTCCCGACACAACTGTATCCATGGCAACCACTATACCTCTGTGTACACTCGGTCAGTAGAGGCACCTTCCCACTGTGCGCTTTATTCCTGTAACTAAGAGCTTGCGAAAATCTCGTATCAAGTGAAACTGTTCTACTGCTCAATCCATATTTAAAAAAACTTGAACTGGCCGGAGAAAGAACCCAGGACCTTGGATTAAGGGACAGACACACATCCCCTATACCACAGGGCAGGCTATTAATAATAAAAATAATGTCCGGCTCCATGGCTAAATGGTTAGGGTGCTGGCCTTTGGTCACAGGGTTCCCGGGTTCGATTCCCGACAGGGTCGGGAATTTTAACCATCACTGGTTAATTTCGCTGGCACGAGGGCTGGGTGTATGTCTTGTCTTCATCACCACTTCATCCTCATCACGACGCGCAGGTCGCGTACGGGAGTTAAATTAAAAGACCTGCACCTGGCGAGCCCAACATGTCCTCAGACACTCCCGGCATTAAAAGTCATACGATATTTCATTTTTTCAATAAAAACAATAAAAATGTTACTATTACATTTGCCCGCCTCTTTCGTGTTGTTGTCAGTGTGATCCCAGGAGGTTCGGGTTCGATTTCCGGCTCTGCCACGAAATTCGAAAAGTGATACGAGGGCTGGAACGGGGTCCACTCAGCCTCGGGAGGTCAAATGAGTAGAGAGGTACAATTCCCAACTCGGCCATCCTCGAAGTGGTTTTCCGTGGTTTCCCCACTTCTCCTCCAGGCAAATGCTGGAATGGTACCTAACTTCAGGCCAGGTCCACTGCCTTCTCTCTTTCTTGTTAGTGATGGTGGTGGTTATTACTGATTTAAGAGGAAATACAACTTGGCAACCATCCCCTATATAACACTAATCAGAGAAAAAAATGGAAGGGGTCCGATACTTCGTTAAATGAAGGTATCGGCCAAAGGAATACAAGGGCCACGAAGGGGTGAAAATGAAAGACTCCCTTGGTCTCCATATGTAATCCCGTCGGGGTCGAAAAGAACAAGAGTTGACCCACAGAGGTCGAATTGGATAGATGAAAGTGAGGAGCCTGGCACAAGTAAGTGGAAGCAATGCCGGGACTCAGCTAAGGGTTCCGTGGTCGCCAACCACGTTCTAAAGTTCAGAGCCCCTCGGGTGCCATTTAGTCACCTCTTACGACAGGCAGGGGATACCGTGGGTGTTATTCTACCACCTCCGCCCACAAGGGCATCTTCTTTGTGATATCCCTTCCAATCTTCTCATCCCCCTGTTCAGCATAGCAGGCGAAGCCACTCGGTCAAGGTACTGGTCCTCTACCTCAGTTGTACCTCCCGTTCCAAATTCTCAAGCTCCAGGACACAGCCCTTGACGCGGTAGAGGTAATACCGATCTCAGAGTCCGAGGGAAAACCAACCCAGGAAGCTAAACACATTAAGAAAAAGGACAGAGAGAAAGAAGAAAAGAAAGAAAGAAAGAAAGAAAGAAAGAAAGAAAGAAAGAAAGAAAGAAAGATGAGCCTTACAATTCTTTCAGCCGCGCTACAATAAAACTTTCTGGCCCAGTGAGGAAAGCAACGGAAAAATACCACATTCCTCATCTTGCCTAGCACGCCTCATCTGGTGTCGCCATTGGTTTTTCCGGTTTCATATAACTACATACATGATCTTCAGTGGTACTATTTGAGAATCCAACGAGCCTCTGGGCTGATGACCTAATAGACAGACTTTTTTTCACTGTATACACTCAGTATTCTTTCGATTTATCGGAACTCTTTATTTTCTTTTGCAGTCTGCTTTACGTCACACCGACACAGATGGGTCTTATGGCGATGGTGGGATATGAAAGCCTTAGGAGTAGGAAGGAAGTGACAGTGGCTTTAATTAAAGTACATACCCGGGAAACCACAGAAATTCATCTTCAGAGCTGCCGATATTGGGACCCCATGTGTGTGTGGGGAACGCAGAAGAAGAATACACCCACGGTATTCCCTGCTTGTCGTAAGACACGACTACAAGGGGAAACCAAGGGATGATTGAATTAGAACCATGAAACTACTTGTGATTAGTACCACAATGCGGGGAACCCCATCGGTCGCCTTTACTTGCGAGTGGTACCACTACGTTAGATACACAATAAGTTTGTGATTAGTGGCAGCAGAGCGTGGTTCACTGTGGGTTTACAGCATCTGTGATTAGTACCCACTATGTGAGGAACACCACGGGAATACCGGCACCCGTGATTAGTACACCTATATGAAAAACAGCAAGGGTTTGCGTTGCCTATGACTGGCGACTTATCTGAGAAACACCATAGCCGTAGAGGCATGATTTTTTCGCATTAATTTTTGAACGATTTCGCGAGAAGGATACTAATTTTCGCCGTATCGCTTTAATTTTGTTTTAATGAAATTCTAAAATTAATCATTAAAGGTTTCATTACTATCCCTGATCGTTGATTGTGGAGGTTTAATTGGTAGACTGTACATACCTGGTACATACTTTCGAAGCCATTTTCGGACTGCAGGATCGTCTACTTTCTCCAGCGGGACGTTGGCTTTGAGTAGCATCGCTGTCGTTTCGTAAATAAATCATATTCTTTCACTCTTAGCATTCTTTTGCATATCTTATGACAGTTCTATTGTTGCCTACCGTTTCATTGTTGGAGTGCTAAATTTACGTTCTGAATGTTCCTTATTTTTAAAACAATGTTTTGAGACAGTCGATACGAGCATTACAAAATTTACACATTAAAATATTGCTTTCCGAAACGTATAAACCTTCACTCACAAACTGTTTAGCTCTGCTGTGCATCGTAACACTTGTCGAACGACCCAACTCCGCTACTGTCTGTGATCACTTTCTTAATTTTACCTGACCACGAAGCCGAAATACACCAGTCAATAAAATTGTGCTGCTTGTAGACGTCATTAGGGATTCCAGGATTGCACAATGCCGTGAGGAGACAGGCTGGGGTGGGATTACCAGCCACCACAAGGAAAACATTCCAAAAATTTCGTTTGGCAAGAGGCCTGGAGCCAACCTCTTTTCTTAAAGAGATTTTCCAGAACGTTAATGACAACATATTTCTTTCCTGTTGATGAATCCTTGTTCGCTCTTCGTTTTCTTTTCATACATAATCTTGAAACAAAATATCAAGTCCGTTATTCAGTAGAGATTTCGCTGTAATATCGCGCTTTTCGATAAGTAATTGAATTTCGTTTTAAAATGGTCTTATCGCTTTAATTCACGAATATAATATCCATATTTTCTTAACCAGAAACATATAATTCGTAAAGATATCGCAAAATTGCTTCAAAATATTTTTTGTCACGTTTATAGTTAATGCGAAAAAATCATGCCTCTAACCATAGGTCTGCGTTACCAGTGCGACGTACAATAGTTATGAGTAGTGCCATAATGTGTGGAAAACCGTGACTCTTTACTTGTGATTAGTAATGCTGCAACCGAGCTCGATAGCTGCAGTCGCTTAAGTGCGGCCAGTATCCAGTAATCGGGAGATCGTGGGTTCGAGCCCCACTGTCGGCAGCCCTGAAGATGGTTTTCCGTGGTTTCCCATTTTCACACCAGGCAAATGCCGGGGCTGTACCTTAATTAAGGCCACGGCCGCTTCCTTCCACTTCCTAGGCCCTTCCCATCCCATCGTCGCCATAAGACATATCTGTGTCGGTGCGACGTAAAGCAAATAGCAAAAAAAAAAAAAAAAAAAAGTAATGCTGCATGAGAAACTCCATGATTCTACTTTCCTAGCGATAAGTACCATTATGAGAGGCCGTCGACCCGAATTTTGAACCTCTTTGGACAACTAGCATCATCGATTCAGGATTGTGTTCTGGAAGCTGTCCCTTGGTCAGTAATGCTGTTTCAAAGGCGACACTTCGGAGATAAAATTACATTTTAACCTAATGCAAGGGTTTTTACGAAACTTTGTGGGAATGTCACTTACATAAAAGTAGAGATAACACGAACATTTCTTAAATATACAATTAATAGTTTTTCCAAAACACATTTCTGTTTTTTGACATTTTTAATTCCATTTTTTTTCATGAAATGTAATTAACATGTGAATGCACATTCGTAATTAGGTAGATAACACTTCTTTTAAAAGTACTAGGCATCGATTTTTTGTACATCATCATATATGTAAGGAGATATATCGTACTAAAATTTGTGTAATATATACGTTCTACAATTTTTGACTAGAATATCCCTACTACTTGAAAAATTCTGAAATAAAAATTCCATACGCAGGTTGCTTAATATAGCTGTGATACATACACCATACAAATTTTGTTACGTTTGGCAGAATATTGTGGGAGAAAAGTGGGATTTAAAGTAAAATTACAATTGGCAAACAAAGCACTATTATAGTGAAAAATCGTTTGAATTCAGCGGAATAACTGCATGACAAGAAAAACCCTCAATCTTTTCAATTTCAGTCATTAAAAAAATTCACCAAAATGACCATTGCGGGTCGAAACAACTAATTATTTTAACTTCCTACCCATTCTTCATCATCACATTTTGAATTCTGGTCAGTGGATGAATTTTGGACATCTAAATTGTCAATACATTTCGTCTCATTTCGTACCATTAGGCGCCGATGACCTCGTTGTTAGGCCCCTTTAAACAACAATCATCATCATCATCATCATCATCATCATCATCACCATCGTCGAGCCGATATTGGAGCTCGAACCTACTACCTCCCGAACGCAAACTGATAGCCACGTGATCCAAACCGCACAGCCACCTGCCCGGTACTCTGAATCTCCCCTTTGGGTTGAGTCAGAGAACGCATTATCTGTGATCTCTGCATATCGTAAGAGGCTACTAAGAGGGGAACAATATGTACTCGCTCTCTCGTTTTCTGGGGCCGATGACCTAGACGTTAGGCCGTTTAAACAACAAGCATCATCATCATCTTGTCTTCTAAGCGTCTAGCGGAGAAAATGAATGTGTTCGATTTTTAAAAATATTTACATTTTTTTCGTCATAAGTGCTGTAGGCTTTTAATTTATTTGTTATAATTATACCTCGGATTTTTAGGTGATAATAGGTTAGAATGCAAAGTAATTTGGTTTGTAGGAAGTGTCATGCAACCCGTTGTACCATAATGTAGGAAGAGTAGAATAAATTCAAGGAGTTCTATAGGCTGTACCCCTAATATCTATGCAAATCTCATAGCATAACCGTTGTACAGTGTAGGGTATACTTGTTACTGGCTTAAGTAAGTTTGCTTTCTAACCTATCAGTACCTAATAATCCGGACTCTAGTTATAATATTCTGGGTCCTTGTGGAAATTCAGACAGATTAATAAATAATCAAATAAATATATATCGCAAAAATTAATCTTTTTTTCGAAATGAAACAAATCTAATTTCATGAATGCAGCATTCCAATCCACTCATCTTTCCAGCTTTAGTTTCCTCACAACAACAAATATTTTTTCCCCACCAGGTGTATGTGTAACAGATTAGAGATCATATTTTTGTTACACAAAAAATGTAGAAAGGATTTACCACAAAAGGAAGCGTTGTTCCATTCATTCCAGCCATGCATAAAATTACTTTTGATACGACTACAGTGTGTGAATACAACAGAGCCACAATCCCCTTCATTTTCATTAGCAGGTCACGTCCGACCATCTTTGGTCATTGTGTTTTCTATAACTATAATACAAACACATGGAGCGCGCAGCCTTTGTTCAGAATAACAATAGGTATCTACTGGTCCCCCACACCTCTCATCCCATCATTACGGATATCGAGAGCCGGGCTTCTCTTTGCAAAATTACATTTATTTGTTTGTGTTTGTTTGTTGCGTTCGTAGGTTTGTTTGTCTGTTTGCTTTTCTCCCATCCAATCCCTTTGTGCAATTAGGACATTACTGGATATTAGTTAAACTTGAATTAAAAACACAGTACTTTGTGTTGTTCTAACACCCTTCCCAGAATTACCTCCCGTTCTAACAGTGCGGGGGGAGACGGCTAAATGATTGTGCATAATTTTAAATACAACCATTTAAAATTAAATGCGCAGTGGGAATACTAACTCAATGCAATTGATTGTCGATTGGTGGGTCTTTGTCCCCGTTTGTCCTCAACCACCACAGTCTCTATTTATTGAAGTGTTGAGGTGTTGAGTTCCATCCAGCATCACATTGGTGGGAGGAAGGACGACATGAAATATAGACAAGTCTACTAATAGGCAAGGACGATTTCTCTTAAAATTAGAAATTCATTTATATCAAACATAAGAACAACATTCTACGGATATGGCAAGGAATGTTAGGTGAATCAAATATAATAAAATATGATTATTTATTATGCATTTATTCCTAAAAATTACAATTTTCTTAATAATCGTCATCCGGACGATTAGATTATTAGTTTGCCTTTTTATACCACTACGAGCGGAGTTTCACTTAAGCCCTTATAACTACATTCGGTGCCAAGAAAACGCCTGAGGGTATTGAACCAAGGAACACATTACAGAAGGAATTATGTAAATAAGTTAATTTGCCTAGGATTTGAATCAAAAAGAAAATGAGTAAAGAAACAAGCGAAGTTTTTACGGAACTGCATTTACGCCGGAAGTGATTTTAGAATTTTTTAATTTGATAGAACTATCCAAGACACAATTTGAAACCTTTTCGGACCCTTTAGCCCTTCAACTTTCGGCACAATTGAGTAGATTGCTTAATTTTACATTTGTCGTAGGACGGGGGAACCCTACTTTGTCTGCTAAGAAATGTTCTCAACATTGAAACACTTTGCGCTTTGTAAAAATCAAACGATAATAAATATGTCTCTCGGTCACGGCCATCCGTCAACTGCTACTAATTTCAAATGACAGCCAACCATAAGACATAGCCTGCACGGTTGCTAGGTAACATGGTCTAGCCCTCCATCAACGCCAGCTAATTCCAAATGACAACAAGCCATAAGCCATAGCCTGCACGGTTGCTAGGTAACATGGTCTGGCCATCCATCAACGCCAGCTAATTCCAAATGACAACAAGCCATAAGCCATAGCCTGCACGGTTGCTAGGTAACATGGTCTGGCCATCCATCAACGCCAGCTAATTCCAAATGACAACAAGCCATAAGCCATAGCCTGCACGGTTGCTATGTAACATGGTCTTGCCATCCATCAACACCAGCTAATTCCAGACGACAAGCAGCCATAAGACATAGCCTGCACGGTTGCTACGTAACATGGTCAGGCCATCCATCAACACCTGCTAATTCCAGACGACAAGCAGCCATAAGACATAGCCTGCACGGTTGCTACGTAACATGGTCAGGCCATCCATCAACGAAAGCTAATTCCAAATGACAACAAGCCATAAGCCATAACCTGCACGGTTGTTAGGTAACATGGTCTGGCCATCCATCAACGACTGATAATTTCAGACGACAAGCAGCCATAAGACATAGCCTGCACGGTTGCTACGTAACATGGTCAGGCCATCCATCAACACCTGCTAATTCCAGACGACAAGCAGCCATAAGACATAGCCTGTACGGTTGCTACGTAACATGGTCTGGCCATTCATCAACACCTGCTAATTTCAAATGACAACAAGCCATCAGACATAGCCTGCACGGTTGCTAGGTAACAAGGTCTGGCCATCCATCAACGGCTGATAATTTCAGACGACCAGCAGCCATAAGATGTAGCCTGCACGGTTGCTAGGATTTTGTGACGCGTTAATTTCCGTTACGGAAATTATTAGATGATCCTCAGGCAAAGGTCATGCAAATGAAAACCCACAGCCTGCTTCCAGCCTGGGTCAGGAATGGATTGAACGAAGTCCCATATAGTGGCAAGGATAGGAACTGTGACAGCTGCCGAAGCCTGTCGCACTCCTCTGGGACAATGATTAATGACTGACAGACGAAGTGAAATTTGATGATATTGGAGTGTTTCTGGAATGAAATATGACAGGAAAACCAGGAATATCCGGTAAAAAGACCTGTCCCGTCTCTGCATAACAAGTATTTTCATGGTTCTAATGCAGTCATCCCTAGGTCGCCCCTTTCAGTCGGCTCTTACGACAGGCAGGGGATATCGTGGGTGTATTCTTCGTCTACGTCCCCCACCCACAGAGGGAATGTGTGTTTGGTCCGCGAGAGGTATTTTATTTCCCTCAAGTCCGCCGGCAGCCGGTTAGGATCCCCCTATCCGCCAACTGGGACGCGCCACGTGGGAATTTCACCTCTCCCCCCTGCTACGTAGTAGGTTCGTGGCTTTGACAATAATATGAAAGTGACCAAGGTACTGTATGAGTGATGCTAATAATACCACTCATTCCTTTTGAAGCCAGTCCCTGTTATGAATGGTGTGAAATATCACTTACAGTGTCGTTTGGTGCATGCACTTCAGTGGGCTTGGCACACTGATATGTAATAGCAAATTCTGGTTCGATGTGGAAAGCAACGGGAAACTACCTCATTCCTCATTTCACTAGTGTGCTTCTTCAGTGACGCCTAGGCTATCTATGACAGCTGTTGGTTGAATTGTGGAGGATGAAACCAGCCTTCGGGCTGATTACCCATCATACACGTAAGAAATTTGATACACCAATATTTTATTTTTGTTATTGGCTTTGCGTATCACTGCCTACGGAGACGTCGATCTGACAGAATTTGGTCCCGAATAATTTTGAAATTCAGTGGCATTAATGAATTTAGTGACTGACGAGAGGGGAGGGGGAAATGCTGGGGCTGTACCTTAATTAAGGCCACGGACGCTTCCTTCCTATTCCTAGCCCCTGCCTATCACATTGTCACCATAAGATCTATCTGTGTCGGTGCGATGTAAAGCAGATTGTTTTTATTTCTCTTCTATTTGTCCACCTTTTCTATTTTTCTCTCACTCATTTCGTACTTCATCGCTCAGTAATTCTCTTCATCTGGAGTACCGAGTCCGTGCTCTAGAAGCACTGAATTGTTAAACTCTATTCATCGTAGATGTACAAGGGTTTCATCTCCCCCTCCGCTTAATTGTGGCTTTTTTTGCAAGAAAAATATTTAAAAAGAGAAAAATAACTTTAATCAGCGAGGCAGAGAGACTTAAACAGATTTGCGCCACCAAGAAAAGAAGAAAGCAAGTAAGCATTCTTCTTGGCTAGCCATGACTCAAATTGCACGAAATTTTAATTACTCGCAGACCAATTCCTCCTTCCTCTCTCAGAGTCACAAGAAAAAACTACCCTTATTTAAACACGCACACAGACATTCTTTTCATTCCGAGAGCATCTTCACCTCTCCAAATTCAGTTGGAAAGAGCTCGTGTTCTAATTTAAATGAACATCTAGCTGGGTGTGAACTAGACGGAAATGAGAGAAACTGGAGTGAATCTCCTTTGGCCTGCCCTCTTTGAACATGAATAAATCTTGCTGCTGTCCTGAAAAGCGTAAATTGTGCGAGGATAATATTTATCATGTTTTATTGTGGCCTTCCATCTAAAGGGAACATGACATGATTGTCATTGTAATAGAGCTCGGTGAAAAGTGCCAATTTCGTGGACCTGAAAGGCAATAATGGTCTAAACCAGCAGTTCTCAAAACCGGCGGGCGTAATAGGAAGTCCGTGTAATTTGGACCACTTAAATTTAAACGGCCGTATCTCTATTGACCGTAATAATAATAATAATAATAATAATAATAATAATAATAATAATAATAATAATAATAATAATGGCATCTGCCATGTGTAGGTGACTGCGTGTTATTGTGGTGGAGGATAGTGTTATGTGTGGTGTGTGAGTTGCAGGGATGTTGGCGACAGCACAAGTACCATGTCCCCAAGCCTTTGGAATTAACCAATTAAAATTAAAATCCCCGACCCGGCCGGGAATCAAACCCGGGACCCTCTGAACCGAAGGCCAGTACGCTGACCATTCAGCCAATAAGTCGGACATTGACCGTAATGACAATTTCTCAAATTTCATACACGATAATTAGTACAATGTATCAAATAATTTGGTGAAAATAAATATTAATATTATCATTAGCATCAAACATTTAACCTGAAGAGCATTCTCAGAATAAAAGCTTTGAGAAGCTTGGTAATATTTGTTGATTTTAAGAAAGCATATGATTCAATTGACAGGCAGACTCTATTTGACGTCCTAGAGGAATTCGGAATTGACAGGAAAACAAGAATATTAATCAAACAGACCCTGACAGAAACTTTCTCAAAAGTCAAATTTCGGTGAAATTTCTGAACCATTTGAAATAAAAACAGGAGTCAGACAAGGGGACTGCCTATCACCAATTCTCTTTAACATTGTTCTAGAAAAAATCATTAGAACATGGGAAAAAGCCTTGGAAGTGAAAGGAATAAAGGGAATATATTTAGGGAGCAAAGGACAGAGCTTAGAAATTAAATGTTTGGCTTTCGCGGATGACCTTGCACTCTTGGCTCACAACCGAGAAAATTCCCAAATGATGCTGAATACTCTACATGAGATCGCTGAAAAAACGGGTCTCAGAGTGTCATATGAGAAGACGGAATACATGGAATATGGACATCAAGGGGAGAGACACTTAGAAGTGAAGCATGGGACTGTTAAAAGAACTTAGAAATTTAAATATCTAGGGGAATGGATAGAACCTAATGGATTGGATAAAGAGGCGATTAGGGCAAGAATTAGAAAACTAGAATTGGCTTACAGGTTAACCCAGAACAGATACAACAAGGTGAAACTTAGACACTACAGCTCAGTGGTAAAGCCAGAGGGTCTCTACGCTTCAGAGAGCCTGACAATGAATAAAAAGGGTGAGCTTCAAGATCTCGAAAAAAAGGAGAGGAGAATCATTAGGAAAATTTTAGGACCACAGAAAAATGCTGATGGGGAGTGGAGGAATAGGAAAAATGATGACCTCTATAAATACACCGAAAAAATCACTGTCACCATGCGAAAGCGAAGGCTAAAGTTCTATGGGCATCTAGAAAGAATGGATGAGAAACGGCTAAGAAAATATTCAAGTACATCACTGGACTGAAAGCTTCGACGAAGTGGGTGGAAGAGGTAAAAAGATATGCAATAGAAAGTGGACTTACAGTGGATATGGTTCACAACAGAAAAGAATTTAGAAGTCGAGTGGACAGCATCAAAACATTCCAGGAGAAACCACCAAAATGTAGACCCAAACTGGTCATATCTGAGAAAGAAAGGAAGATCAGAAGTGAAAGAATGAAGAGGTTCTGGGAGAAGAAGAAGAAGAAGAAGAAGAAGAGAAAGCCTTAAGTTCAATGAGGTCCATAGGCGGCCAAATTCGGAAACAAGAATTGTTATCGTGTAATTTGGACTGGTAAATATAAACACTTATCAAGAATTTAATTTTTTTAAATGAAATACTAAGCAATAAAACACGTCACTATGAATTGTGGTCATCACTTTTGGCATGCAGGACAATGATAAAACAATTCATCCTCAATTTTGTTGCAGTTTTCATGAGCACATTTTTTGCAACTATTGCACTGAATCCTATCGTCATCATAATACTTCTCACATACAATGCCGTCAGATAGCTCCTCAATTGTAAATCACGTAGGCCGAGTGGACCTCCAACTAGCCCCAAGATCCAGGTAAAAATTCCTGGCCTCGCCGGGAATAGACCCCAGGGCTTCCGGGTAAGAGGTAGGCACGTTCCTCCTTCACCGTGGGACCGGCCACAAATTACAAACCAAGTTCTTTTAGAATCACCAGTAAAACTAAGAAGAAACATAATTTTTACAATTGTTTCAACGGTCCAAATTACACGACATGCAAAGATTTAATCAAAACCTAAATAATATTCAATGTATTCAAAATTTATGAATGAAACTGTCCGACTCGTTGGCTGAATGGTCAGCGTACTGGCCTTAGGTTCAGAGTGTCCCGGGTTCGATTCCCGGCCGGGTCGGGGATTTTAACCTTCATTGGTTAATTCCAGTGGCTCGGGGGCTGGGTGTTTGTGCTGTCCCCAACATCCCAGCAACTCGCACACCACACATAACACTATCCTCCACCACAATAAAACGCAGTTCCCTACACATGGCAGATGCCGCCCACCCTCATCGGAGGGTCTGCCTTACAAGGGCTGCACTCGGCTAGAAATAGCCACACAAAATTTATTTTTTTATGAATGAAACTATGTTCAAATTTATCAAGGTATTTCTTCAGTACTTGTAAAAGCTAAACACCCTCTTGGCTGAAATGACGACTTCACAGTACACTTACTTGTCGCCGTAGAAGCTTACAAGGAATTTGAGTATTTATAACAATGTAATTTGCTCTACGTCCTACTAACTACTTGTACGATTTTCGAAGACGCCGAGTTCTTTTACAGCCAGTATCACCGACGCCGGGCTAACGTATATGAGCACCTTCAAGTACCACCGGACTGAGCCTGGATCGAACCTGCCAAGTTCGGGTCAGAAGGCTAGCGCCTTAACCGCCAGAGCCTACTCAGCCCGGCAATGTGACTACTAAGACAGTTTTCTTCTTCCTGCTACAATCTTAAGCAAAACAACTTCCAGGAAGGGAGCTACCTCGGCTGTCTTGCTAACCTTACCTCAGACAGGTGGTGACCAAACTTGGAAATACCAAAAATATTATCGGTCCAAATTACACTGACTTCCCCTATACTTACCTACGGGAAATGTACAAGTATTATATTATACTGTAGCCGTCTTACTAATAAACGCCGTATAACTTTCATACAAGGTTTATGCACCGTTTATGTGAAATTCGTTACTAATAAACCGTCCATAAGCCTCCTGTGCATACATCTGTTATAGTTATTCATTGAATTTCTTATACAGACCAGGACCCTTGTATAAGCGTTGTATAGCAGCCAGTAGCGGAAAAAGAAACGAGGGAGGAGTTTATTTTCGTGGTATTTACTGTCTGCAATAATATAGTCGTGGTGAAATATTCGACTTATCAATTTAACATTGAACACGTATTGAAAGAATGGACGATAACGTTGATGATCTTCACGATATTTTAAACATAGAAGACATACACCATTCAGTGGTTATGGAGGAGACATCTTCGTAAAGCAAAACACTTTAAAGAGACGGAATGACAACGAATAACTATAAAAGAAATGATGGTTGGGCGTATTTTTGTGTAATAATGTGTTACTGCTTAATATACTTCTGAAATTGCGAGTTTATTATACATTATCTGCCTCTACAAAGATTTTTCTCTAATTTAAGTATAAAAAGGGACATATTACTTGACATAGAAAAAATTGTATAACTTGAAAACCGTATGTAATATGATTTCCATACTTTGTAGTTGAATACGCAGATATACGATGTATAAATGTCTAATAGAAACGTTTGTGATCAAACCTTTCTTTTAGCTACAAAACAGTTTTTCTTTTCCCCTGAAAAGTAAGGATCTTGGAATGTGTACCCTTTTCAACTCACCGATTCAATTACAATTGCTTACGTTTTTCGTACTATCCCAGGTAGCAGCTTTTGATCTTTTCTTAAGCTTTTCCATTTCTTTCATGGCGTTTATTACACAAGCAAGCTGAGGATACGTTGATATCAACATAAGCCAATTCCCAACTGTCTCGCTTTGTATTGCCACTGCCTTTTCGATATGCCGTGCTACTGCGCGACTTTCCGGAAAGTTTTGCTCGTAGCAGAAGCGATCATGAAGGCGGTGAACGTGCGAAATACGTCAGTGAACTGCAGGAAGAGATTCCTACGCCTTGGAACGAGTGTATACGTGCTGTATAGCAATATGATGCGTATACCACGTGTATTAGTTTAAAAAAAAAATACAACGCTTATATAGGGTTTATTCACAGTATAACTACACAAGTGTTAAAGAACTGTATAAGGGCCTTTTATTAGTAAGACGGTACACACACAAAATATTTCTTTTAATTGTGGTAGGCTGTCACTATTGTAACGGCCGATTAATTTTAAGGGTTTCGTAGATTTACTTAATTAGAAATAAAAGTCAAATATTATGCGGATAATCCACTTTATTCAGGAGAACTTGGTACACTTGGAATGTGGGTAACAACTCGGTGTATTATGGGCGTGTGATGACAGAAAACCAGCAACCTGTTTTCCATTCATTGACAAGTTCAGAGATGGAATGAATGAACGGCGGCGAGGATAGCAATTGTGCCGGCTGCCCAGGCCTGTCGCACTCCCCTGGGGCATTGATTAATGACTGACAGATGACATGAAATGATAATGGAGAGTGTTGCTGGAATGAAAGATGACAGGGGAAACCGTAGTACCCTGAGAAAAACCTGTCCCGCGTCTGCTTTGTCCAGCACAAATCTCATAAGCAGTGACCGGGATTTGAACCACGGAACCCAGCGGTGAGAGGCCGACGCGCTGCCGCCTGAGCCACAGAGGCTTGATTATGGGTCTATGATATTAATAATAATAATAATGTTATTTGCTTTACATCCCACTAACTACTTTTACGGTTTTCGGAGACGCCGAGGTGCCGGAATTTGATCCCGCGGGAGTTATTTTACGAGCCAGTAAATTTACCGACACGAGGCTGTCGTATTTGAGCACCTTCAAATACTATCTGTCTGAGCCAGGATTGAACCTGCCAAGTTGGGGTCAGAAGGCCAGCGGCTCAACCGCCTGAGCCACACTGCTCGGCTGTGTGATTTGAGAAATAATTTAAGAGTTCGGGGGTATTTTGTTTTTTACAAACTTTTTACGTTATACCGACACAGATAGGTCTTATGGTGACGATGGGATGGGAAAGGCCTAGGAGTATGAAGGAAGCAGCCCCAAGCCCAGCATTTGAGTGGTGTGAAAATGGGAAACCATGGAAAACTATCTTCAGGGCTGCCGACAGAAGGGGTAATATTGCGAGTAATATCGGTATTCACAACGACAGCTAACCTCCAGCTGAGGGCGCGAGTCGCCATCTTACAACAGAGTATGCTTGTGACGGGAACTACGTTAAATATTTTCATATATTTTTTGAAACATGTAGCCTTCTCTTCTATTAAACATAATCGTATGTTAAATACTCTCGGTGATATACGCGTTCTGCTCAAGCACTAAAAGCGTCTCAAAATCTGTCTTTCCCCTTGGCCAGAGGGAGGGTGTAACCCTCTAGGTGGCCCGCCCCACCCCTTCAGAGTGGGGAATGAAAACGTTCATAGATAGACAGTTTCTTTCCATGTACGTAATCCTGAATTATAATGTACGTATAAATAGAGGGGCTTTTCTTTCACGCTTTCTAAATAGAAAGTAAGGTTAAACTTCCGGTGACCATTCGCAAACGACAGGTTAGAGATCAAAAATACCGCCACTTGGATGATGTCACAAGTAATAAATAAGGCTTGTGAACGACGACGTATTAAGAAGCTGCACGGCAGAGCAGCGCATTCTTTGTTCGAGAGTGAACAAAACTGGAATTAATTCCTTGCACATTCGTAAAGTGGCAGAAAGTGTCAGTGGCCAGAACATAACTCTGGTTTGGTTAGACTATTGATCGCAGAGCTAGCAAAGGCGTTCTGGGGGCTCAAACATACCCTGCAGTTCTGCTAATATATGAGTAAAAGTTACAAAGTGATAAGAGGTGTAACATCCGGCAAACGCGATGACAACCTCAAACTGCACAATTTTCACCTAAAATGACAGCGAAGGTAATTTTATGCCTCACAACGTGAAGAACAAAACTCGGTATGTCCCTATGGCCTTAAAACTAAACATTTCTGAGATACTGGCACCACAATACTCCCGGTGTAGGAATCGTTAGACAGTGAAGTTGCATCTACACCATACGGGTGGATAATAATAATAATAATAATAATAATAATAATAATAATAATAATAATAATAATAATAATAATAATAATAATAATAATTGTACCGGGCGGTACACCTCCACGCCACTAGTTCAAACATTGCGCCAATTGAAACTCCTCCACAGGAGAAAGTCTGAACTTTAAAAAACTGTATCAACTCACTGTTTCTCCGAAGATGGCTCTGTGTAAATTTTGATGTGTTTTTGTTTGTCATTGATCAAGAAGTGTGGACGTTCTCTACCAGATGTCTCTACAAAAACTACGGTAATACACTCTGGTGCAATGGAATGAACTTTCTTGAAGAAATTTTGTATTCATAAGTTTTGTCTTTAATAAATTTTGTTCTGTCATTTGTAGGTTGGCAATATAAATCTTTTTTTTCCGCCTGTTTTGAATGTAGCCAATCAGGAATTTCTGTAATTAATTTTCCACCAATTAGGTGTTTCTTCCTCGTCTTGTGTATTAGTTTTTGCTGTTATCCAATAAAAGTTTGTGGGCGGGTTGTTATCATTCATGAAAGGTCTCGAACTTTCCACGAGGGTATAAAATCTGCTGATTTTCTTGTCTCCTGGCCACTTCAGTAATATCTTTCTTAGTGTGTGGATATGTAGCAGGGGGCGGGAAGCGCCTCTTTCTTCGGGCAACAGATCTCCAACAAGGTAATGGCCTTTTAACATCTGTATTTCTTGCTAGCTCAGCAGTTTAACTCTCGGGGAGGGTTCGAAACCTTTAATATGTAACCAATTTCTTTAAAATGTAAATTACTTTCCAGTATATGTAAAAACTTCAAATCCGTTTTCCATAAAGCAGTAATAGAGAGTGCTTCACCCTCTCGAGCTCCCTTTCATTTTGAAATCGAGGTGACTACGTTTTCATAACCGTTTCGTCTCTTCCTTAATATATTAAAGTTTTTTCATACGAGTCACCTCCCTAGCTTGGGATTAGCCCCTGTATATCGGCCTAGAGCCACTTAGGTTTTAATATTGTACATTTAGGAGTGCAAGTTCACGCCTCCAGTCCTTTCTGTACTTTGGGCCATTAACTTAACCTGATGTTTTGTTTTCTTCATGCGAAGGCCCTGTAGGTTGGGTATTAAATACCCCTGTTTCTTTGTATGCCTTGATGGCAGTTTGGATAAGAGTCTGTTATTGCCTTTATAGGCTTGAAAGATCGAGAGCAGGTCAGATCTTTATGGTGTTGTGGTAAAGGTGCCTTAGAAAGGCTTGAGGTTAATAGTTGGGAGCAAGTGCTCCTTGTATGAAGGGGTTTTCTGCCCCTAGGATCTGATCTGTAACCTGGCAAAGTTGAGCCTGCAGCTCGATGAATGTAAAACGGGGCTCGAAGCCCAAATCTTATAACGAACTGTAATTTGTAATTGCTTTATTTGTTGATCTGTTATTTGGTACCTGTTAATACTCTGTTATTTGTTGATTTTGAAAAGAAAATATAACCTTTGTTAAAGTTTTAAATTAACTTTAATTTTGCAGTTGAGACCTATTCCAGCCCGCACCTTCTTTCACCTCTAACTACCACGGATATCTCCGTAATAATAATAATAATAATAATAATAATAATAATAATAATAATAATAATAATAATAATAATAATAATAATATACTCACACAAAACAAAACAGAAAATCATTGTCGGTATGAACAAAATTAAGATACTAAAATACAATAATAAGGCCAGAAACACCGTCGGAATGTCTAACCCACAACAGAAAAAAGAAGGTGAAGAGATGAAATGAGGAAGATATTAGGTCCTAAGACGACAGGTGACATCTGGAAGAAAGGAAGGAATGAAATACGGATTAATGAAATGACTGATCCAATGAGAAGGAGACGACTGAAATTTGCTGGAAACATTCATCAGATGAGCAACGAGAGATTGGCTAGGAGGATATGGGGATACATCACGAAATGCAATGGCACCATAACTTGGACGAAAGAAGTTATCACAGATCTAAGTGAGCTAGGTCTAAACACCGAAAGCATGTTGGACAGAAACAAATTCCTGAAAATACTTGCCAGACACAGGGAATTTCAGAAACCAGAGAGGCAACAACGAACTTTGACAGATGGACAGAGGGAGGCTAGAAGTCAAAATATGAAGAGGTTTTTGGGAGCTAAAGAGACAGGAATTCGAGAAGCAGAAGCATATGCTAAGCATGGTCCAGAGAATACCAAAACGAATGTAAAATCATAATAATTACGAATTCTAGAAATTCTTCTCTTTTCCTTTTAAGCATACAAGAGAATTTATTGGATCAGGGCCAAGAGAGCACAATGGAAAACATGGAGAAGAACTTGGTGATACACTGCGCATCACAAGAAAAAACCCATTTACTATACAGACATATTCTATATTTACATTATTTAATAACATTTATTTGTTTAATTTTCAGGGCTTGAGGGCAACAGGAGATTATCTACAACAATACGTCGTGTAATGTACTCCGGGATTTACAGTGCATAACATTAATTTCAAATATTTGGAGTATTTTGATTATGGTTTTAATTTTATTGTTAATACTGTCAAACCGTGCGAGTGCTCGCGTGGTTTGGGGCACGTAGCTGTCAGCTTTGATTCGGGAGATACTGGGATCCAATTCCACTGTCGGCAGTCCTGAAGGTGATTTTCCGTGATTTCCCACTTAAACACCAGGCAGATACTAGTGCTGTACATGAATTAAGGCCACGACCGCTTCTTTCCCACTCTAAGGCCTTTCCTATCCTACAGTCCTCACAAAACCTAACTGTGTCGGTGCGACGTAAATCGAAATAAAGAAAGTAATGCCAAAATTAGAAAGCAGTAGACTAGAAAAATTATCTAAAGTAAAAACGATGACTTTGTCATGAAGTATCGAGGTCATTTAAAACAAATGAACAAACAGACCCCATCATGAAATAGGTCTTAGACATTATCTGGGAACATCCATCGAAGGATAACCTAGATACAGTAGAAAAAGTCAATGTCATGTATCTTAAAAAATTCATCTTCCGGGCAATAAAACGCTCTTTCTAGACTAACCTAACTCACAAGACAACCGTACACAAGTGGATTTGGCCCTGTTCTACGGCTGGATGCCCTTCCTGACACCTACCCTATATGGAGAGATATAAATACTATTGCGTGTTTCTGTGATGGTTGGTAGTGTGGTGTGTTGTCTGAATATGATGAGGAGAGTGTTGAGACGGATACATACGCCCAGTCCCCGAGCCAGAAGAATTAATCAGGAGCGATTAAAATCTCCGACCCGGACGGGAATCGAACCCGGGACCCTCTGTACCAGTCAGCCAACGAGTCGGACAATTATATATTTTATTAATATTACATATTTTATCACATATTAGAGGACTCGTCCTCCTCCGCAGCCTTCGTTATGTGACCGTCGTAGTCATAATCTTTTCCCTGCCCTTTTAAATGGTTATTTAATAAGAAGCGTGTTATGGTATACAGCAGTTCGTAGTCAGAATTCATCCATTCTGACGTCATCATGACGTCTGTTTGGTAAAAATCTATCCATATATTCGCTTTTTTTAATCCTCCAGTCCTTGATGTAAAGCTTGGTATTGTGTCGTAGAAGTCAGTTCTTCTACATAGAACGGTTGTCTTGTGAGCTCATAGGTTAGTCTCGAAAAAGCGTTTTATTGCCCGGCAGAGAACTTTTTTAAGACACATGACATTGACTTTTTCTACTGTATCTAGGTTATCCTTCGATGGGTGTTCCCAGATAATATCTAAGACCTATGTCGTGATGGGGTCTGTTTGTTCGTAGACTCTTTTCTCTTGGCAAGACCTCAGTCATTAGAAGCGCTCTCTGCCATCTGGAAGCTGGGAAAGGTTAGTAAAATGAAAGAGTATTTACCAATGAATAGTATTCTTCCGTGATCTGTGGAAGTGTATACTCTCTGGCTTGACAGAGAGTAATCATACTAATGAAAGTGTTGATTGCCTAGCAACCTGTTAAGTAAGGAATGTATTGCAGGTTTGGGTAAGCTTTTGCCTCCAGTTATTGTACTGATTACTTAATGATTTGATTTTATAATTACTCAAAGCTGGATGAACTTACAGTAGAGACCTATCAATGTTTCATGATTCACCGGCAGAGAATTAAAAAAAAAATAAACAAATCGGTCCAGTAGAACGTACGGATGGATTTGCCAAAGCTGCTTTTAGTAAACTCTTTTAATACACAGAGTTCACACTTCGATATAACATACAAATCCGGGAGCAAGCGTTTACCTTTGTAGTAGTTCATTTTTGCTGCAAGGGTGAGATTGAATCATCTCAGATCAGTAGTAGTAGGTACCTGAGTTGCCTTGAATACTGCAATATCTTCGAAACATCAGTAACCTGTAAATAAGGCTCTGTAAACAACAATACGGTTCAATGCGGAAAAGGAAATTAATATATAGCAAAGCAAAGTCACCTCCGTACAGCCCATGAAGGCCCTTGGAGGAGTGGAAGGTAAAAATTTCCACCATTGTTAACCTCGGCACGTGATGGGGTAGAGTGGTTAGCTTTACGCCCGGCCGCATTTGCCCTTAGGCTGAGTGAACCACAGGGCCATATGCACCTCCGGAAGTGGAAATCTCGTTTCTTAAATTTTACGTCTTCCTGACAGGGATTCGAACCCACGTCCTTCCGGGCGAACCGAGCACGCCTTTTACCGCCTCGGCCAGGCAGCCCCTAATTAATAGATAGCCTAAGTAAATTATATTATTTGAGAGACATTGAGTTATTTTAAGCGGATAGCATTTCTGTGCATCTACAGCGAATCGGTGTGCACCTTTAAGTTCATGTTAACACATCAGCGTTCAGCATGTAATGTTGCGGAACGACATGTGAGTTTAAAATTCATGAACTGATAAGCTTCAAGATATTTTCACACAGCTGCTCAACAAGAAAGCTCCCATTCGTGCGTTAGCTACTCTGTGACGATGTCACGCTATTTCACAAACGAAGTGGGATGGGAATTCACCTCGTGGCTGGTCATACACGGTGACATGGTTTATTTCATCACTAAACAACTTATTATCACAATCACTTTCTACATTTTAATAGACAACATTGTTAAATACTCCATCATAAACCTGGAGATTTTTACATTCAAGTTTCACGGCTCAAATTAATAGACATAATATTCCATCACGTTTATGTGCGTGGAAGTGATGAACTCTAGGGAAACTGTAGATTTCCCACTTTCAAACCCGAACCAACTACAACGGTATCACTATTGCCAATTCTTAGAAAAGATAATACATGGAACTTTTCTTTCTTTCTTAATCCGTTTACCCTGCAGGGTTGGTTTATTCCGCGGACTCAGCGAGGGATACCACCTCTACCGCCTCAGGGGCAGTGTCCTGGAGCGTGAGACATTGGGTCGGGGATACTTCTCCCAGGTGGCCTCACCTGCTATGCTGAACATGGGCCTTGTTGTTGAATTGGAAGATTGGAAGGGCACTGGCCTTAAGTTAGGTACCATCCCGAGATTTGCCTGGAGGAGAAGTTGGAAACCACGGAAAACCACGTCGAGGATTGCTGAGGTGGGAATCGAACTCCCCTTCTATTCGATCGACCTTCCGAGGTTGAGTCGCCCCAGTTCGGGCCCTCGTACCAGTTTTCAAGTTTGGTGGCAGAGCCGGGAATCGAATCCGAGCATCCAGGGGTGGCAGCTAATCGCACTAATCACTACACCACAGAAGGGCGGACATACATGGAATTATGAGATTTAAAATACCAGAAAGACACTTCCGCTTTGTCTTCTTCTTCTTTTATTGTTTTACTCTCACTTTTGACGGTTTCGGAGACTCCGAGGTGCCGGAATTTTGTCCCACAGGAGTTATTTTACGTGTCAGTAAATCTATAGAGATGAGGCTGATGTATTTGATCACCTTCAAATACCACCGGACTGACCCCCTGTCGGTGGGGCGGTAAAATAACATTCACGGTATGCCCTGCCTGTCGTCAAACTTTGGAGTTTGGCTTGGCGACCACGGGGCCCTTAGCTGAGTCCTGGAATTGTTTCCACTTACTTATGCAAGGCTCCTCACTTCCATCAATCCCATCCGACCTTCCTTGGTCAACACTTGTTCTTTTCCGTCACAGACGGTGTTAGATTTGCGTATCCTAGGGAATAATTTTCACGTCCTCGTGACCCTTGTCTTTCTTTGGCCGAAACCTTCATTTTGAAGTATCGAATCCCTTCTAGTTTTTTCTCTCAAATTAGTGTTATATTGACGAGATTGCCGAGTTGTACTTCCTTTTAAAACAAATACCACCCACCACCGGACTGAGCGAGGATCGAACTTGCCATATCAGATGACCAGCGCCTCAACCGTCTGAGCCACTCAGCCAGGCCCTTCTTCTTATTCTGCTAGTGCCATTTTATCACAGATAATTGGTGGCGATCGGGAAATGTTCTTCTTCTTGCTGGACTTTTCCATTTATGTCTGGATAATACCAGTTTTATTGCCGGATGGCCTTCCTGACACCACCTTTATGTCGAAGAAGGTATTCAATATTTGTGGTCGGTAGTGTTGTGTGTTGTCTGATTCTGACGAGGAGAGTGTTGTGACAGGTACAAACACCCAGTCCCGGACCTAGAAAATATAATCAGAAGGGATTCAAAACACCGAAACTGCCAGGAATCGAACCAGGGACCGACTGAACCGAACTGAAGTATGCTCATGACAACTAAGGCGTCGAATCGGCGATTGTTTAGGGTTGTATACAGTGGAGTTCGAACACACTATCTGCCGAATGCAAGCTCACAGCTGCGTGCCCCTAACCGCACGGTCAACTCGCACGGTCTTCTTCTTCTAGGTCCATTTCAACACAGAAAATTTGCGACGGCTATTAAATATTCTTTTTCTAACTGCCCTTTTCCAATTGTCTAGGTTGTCCAAGTTTTACGACCGGATGCCCTTCCCGACGTCAACTGTATGTGGAGGGACTTATCACCAATGCGTGTTCCTGTGGTAGTTCATAGTGTGATGTGTCGGCTAAATACGACAAGAAGAGTGTTGCGACAAGCACAAACACACAGTTCCCGAGACAGAAAAAGTAACCAGAAGCGATTAAAATCCTCAACCCGGTCGGCAATCGAACCCGGGACCCTCTGAAACAAAGTTCAGTACGATGATCATTCCGGCTAGGAGTCGGACCGGAGTTTATTGTACTCTGGCAGAAACCGAACACCAATTCGTCGTGCTAGATTAACGAACGCTGGTAGGCGTGTTTATACATCTGAAAGATTACGTTGGTTCAAATTTCCCGCAAATCGCCTTAGCGTGGTGCTAGTAGCGTCCTCATGACGTTGCACATCAGGTTTGCTTTAAATACGGGCTGTACTGTGCGAGAGCGTTAGTTATCTGTGAGACTGGACGGAGTGACTGTGAGTGGGTCGATAATTCTTTTACGACGACAAGGAGAACATTATCAACCGCTCACTGAGGTTGAACGAGGCCGTATAATAGGGCTACGTGAAGGTGCATTTTCCTTCAGCCTTATTGCAGAACGACTTGGCAGGAATGTCTCCAATGTGCATGCGTGCTGGCAGCAGAGGTCACGAGAAGGTACTCTCGCAAGAAAAGCGGGCTCAGGATGTCCCCCTGTGGCGCAGCGGACTGCGTCTGCAGCAGCGATTTGAGCGGCAATTGGCACCACAGTGACGCAACGAATTGTTCGAAATCGGTTACTTGAAGGACACCTCCGAGCCAGATGCCCTGCGGCGTGCATACCCCACATCACCGCCGTCTGCGACTTCACTTTTGTCAAGCGAGGGCTCACTGGAGGACGGCATGGGGGTTGGTTCTGTTTTCCGATGAAAGCCGCTTCTGCGTTGGTGCTAGTGATGGCCGTGTGTTGGTTAATAGGAGGCCACGTGAGCGCCAGGATTCCACCTGTCTGCGGCGTCGACACTCTGGACCTACACCGCGATTTCTGGTCTGGGGAGCAATATCCTCTGACAGCAAGAGAATTCTCGTGGTTATCCCACGCACCCGGACTTCAGATGTGTATGTGCGTCTGGTGATTCGACCTACTGTGCTGCCATTCATGAACAGCATTCCTGGGGGTATTTTCCAACAGGATAATGCACGCCCCCATGCCGCTGTTGTAACCCAACGTGCTCTACAGAGTGTCGACATGTTGTCTTGGCCTGCTCGATGCCCCGATCTGCCCCCAATCGAGCACGTATGGGACATCATTGGACGATAACTCCAGCGTCATCCACAACTGGCATTAACCGTCCATGTATTGACCGACCAAGTGCAACAGGCATGGAACTCTATCTCACAAGTTGACATCCGGCACCTGTTAGACACAATGCATTCAACAGTCAGGCGATTACACCTGTTATTGATGGACCAGCATGGCACATTTGCGATGGCTATTCTCGCGCGGATATTAACCTGTAGTTTCGTACCTTTAATAAATTACATATGCTACGTCGACAAATGTATTGCCAAAATTTCCGTGTTCTACATTAATTACACTATGCAACTAATTTTAAGGTCACAAAACGTTTTTCGAAAATGTAGGCGTTATTTACGTACTTCGACCTCCTGAATTCGAAAATGATACTGAAAACATCGTATCATCCACAGTTTTTGCACCAGTCGCACACATTTTTAATTAATGGTAATGCTATTTAATGGGATTATAATAATATTCTGATAGATATTCTGAGCTTCATATGGGGTTTTAGTGTTTATTATAATAGACATGAAAATACCAATATGAAGCTCAGAAGCGGTACATCGCTTTCAACTGTTCAACACTTGCGCTCCTAATGGCACGTAGCGAACTGTCACATTGCAAATGACGCTGCCTTTCCGTCACTGTGTTGTGTTTGTGGAAGGAAGTATGTGTTACTCTTAGTGCAGAATGTCTACCCGAGGTTGTGTAAACTCTCCTAACAGTTTTTGTTATATATGTGGTGAACTTGTGGTGAAAAAGGACCGAAGAAACATTACTACTTTCGTGAAAAAGGTCTACCATGCCTGTTTCGGAGTGAAACTCAGCGACATCGATAAACCATGCGCTCCACACGTCGTGTGCATTGTGTGTAGAAGATTTATGACGGTGGGTGGTAGGAAAGAACAAGTAATTACGATTTGGCATCTCTATGGTCTGCCGAGAGCAACAGGATCATACCGACGACTGCTACTTTTGCTCTTGTAAGGTAACTGGTTTCAACAAGAAAACAAGAAGACTATTGAATATCCGAACAACATTCGCTCAGCTATTCGTCCTATTCCACATGGCCCGGATTTACATATACCACAGCCTCCGCAGATATTAGATACGGATGGCAGTGATGATATGGATGCTGTGCAGGAGACGGATGATATTGACTTTGAAGTAGGCACAGATAAGGCCCCTCTTCTGTTCACTCAGCCAGATCTAAATGATTTAGTCTGTGATCTGGGTCTGTCAAGACTGCGTGAAAGACATGTCCTAGCAACCGGAACGTCCGTTACATTTTATAGAAAAAGGGACTTGATATTCACCCAATATTCTTCTCAAAATGACGTGTTAGTGTACTGCAGTGATGTAGAAGGTTTGATGGGTCAGTTCAACATTCCGTACGCACCCGGTGACTGGAGACGGTTCATTGATTAATCTAAAAGAAGCCTGAAGGCAGTTCTGCTGCACAATGGTAACATGCATGCCTCAATACCTGTCAGCCATTCTGTGCACCTGAAGGAAACATACGACAACATGAAGCCGCTTCTTACTACCATTCATTATGAGAATCACAATTGGATGGTGTGTGGCGATTTGAAAGTGCGGGGTACGCTTCTAGGACAACAGACCGGATATACCAAGTTTCCTTGTTTCACCTGTGAATGGGACAGTCGTGCTCGTGACAAACATTGGGAGCAAAAGCAGTGGACCCGAAGGATGGAATTGGTTCCAGGGACAAAAATATCAAGTGTGACCCTGTAGTGGAAAGAGACAGAATATTCTGCCACCTCTGCACCTCAAACTGGGCATAATGAAGCAGTTTATCAAAGCATTACCTAGGTGTGGCAACTGTTTCAAATATCTATGTAACAAGTTCCCCAACCTGTCAGATGCTAAGCTGAAGGAGGGTGTGTTGAATGGTCCCAACATTCGGAAAGTAAAGCTAGATTAAGATTTCCTTAATTCAATGAATACCGTGGAGCGAGAAGCCTGGACTGTCTTTAAGTGTGTGGTTCAAAACTTCCTGGGAAACAATCGCAGCCCACAGTATGTCGACATAGTGGAGAGCATGCTGACGAAGTAGAAAATGCTGGGATGCTCAATGAGTTTGAAGTTACATTTTTTACATTCTCACCTTGACTTTTTCCCCCAAAACTGGGTGTTGTAAGTGAGGAACAGGGTGAAAGGTTCCATCAGGATATAAAGGACATGGAACGACGATACCAGGGAACTTGGGATATTCGGCTGATGGGCTACTACTGCTGGATGCTTTACCGTGCGCACACAGAAATGCCCCATAAGAGGAAAAGCAGGGGCCAAGCCATGACAAGTAAGAAAACACGGAATGAATTACGGCAGTGCATGTTTTTACCACATTCTCTGTATGCATCTGTTCACTGTGTGCATATTTCAATATGTTGTTGGTTTAAACTTCTATTCTAGCTCAGCATGATTCGTGTGCCATATATATATGTACTACTTCAATATGTGATATCATTATTAACAAAGTATACGTTTTGTGTCAAAACTGTGGGCGATACGATATTTTCAGTGCCATTTTTTAATTCAGGAGGCAGAAATACATAAAGTACACCTACTTATGTGAAAAACGTTTTTTCCCTGTTGCATAGTGTTATTTCATAGTGTTTGGATATTTTTTTCCGCCAGTGTACTTATTATGAATATATATGCGATGCTGCCTGCTGTCAGTTCTTGATGGTTACAGTGCTTTTGCTTCCATCTCTTGGCACAGGCCAGAGCAAAGTGTAGCTTCCACTGAAGTCCCAGTCTCATCCATGGCTGTGACAATATGGAAGCTGCTGGGGTATGGGTGGTGCTGATTAATGACATTCAGAGCACAACCAGTGTGTCTGAGTGTCATGAAAGGTGTTGCTCAAAGGGTTAGTTGTGCTACAATAGCACTGTCTAGCCCAGTGAGGAAAGCAATGGCAAACTGCCTCACTCCTCGTCTTGCCTAGTACGCCTCATTTTGGTGCTACCATTGGTTTTTGTGGTTTTCCTATAACTGCATAGCCTTTGGTGGTGCTATTTGAGGATCCAACTAGCCTCTGGGCTGATGACCTAACAGACATATATGTGATGACAGTTTGCAATTAAAAAATATCCCGGTGGCAATGTTTGCTTATAATAGCATAACAATGAAGTAAAATTGAAATATAAATTACATAAAGACAACAAACAAATCCATGTAAGGTATATATTAGAATTTGTATCGAGAAAAGGAATTCCACGATAAGAAAAGTAGAAAGTAAAGAAATCGAAACACCTGACAATAAAAAATTAACATATGAGTACTATACCATAATTGAAACCAAACCAAACCCCACGGCACTTAACGCTCTTGAAAGGGCCTTGGCCTGCACAGCGACCGCTGCTCAGCCCGAAGGCCTGCATATTACGAGGGGTCGTGTGGTTAGCACGACGCATCCTCTTGGGAGTTATTCTGGGCTTTCGAGACCGCGGCCGCCATCTCACCGTCAGATAACTCCTTAATTATAATAACGTAGGCTGAGTGGACCTCGAACCAACTCTCAGATCGAGAGAAAAATCCCCGACCTGGCCGAGAATCGAACCCAGGGCCTCCGGGCGAGAAGTAGGCGCGATACCCCTTCACCACGAGGGCCGGCCCATAATTGAAAGCAATTGCAAAAAGATTTAGGCTATATGAAATTTTGCGGAAAATAACATGTACATAATATGTAACGTGGACTGTGAAACAATTGCAACGCAGTCACTTAGAAATTCACCAAAAATTGGCAAAATATTCCACTACAAGCACCGTAGCACAATAATACATAGTTATAAGGCAATTACACATACACTCGAAACAGTTTATTGCGACATCGCTTTTAACGGCGTATCGAATATAACGGTCCCGTGTTTAAGCTTTCGCTAAGTAGGACATACCGTATAAAAAGGCGTTTATTAAGTCACATTTTCGGAGAAATTTATTATTATACAATCTTCCTGCAATAGCTGCAGGTTGCCCAAGGACAAAGAGTACCGTAACAATAATAATGGATATAGATAGGGTAGATAATGCGATCGTATGATGTTAGAGGTAGGCAAACGTTCAATGTTGATTTTTCTTTATTGCTTATTTTGAGATTGCTGACAGCAATGCAAATCTTATTTTCGAACTTTTGTTTACAGTGGATTGTAGGTTCCAAATCAGTCTGTCTGTTAAATAGTCAAGGCAAGCGGCGCTGCGAAGATGTCATAAAAGAAACGAAAAATAATTTAATGTTGAAGAAAGGTCACAAATAGTATGGCAATTACAAAATAGGGAAACGAACGTCAGCATCGCGAAGGAATTGGGAGTATCACACTCGACGATTTCTACAATTTGCAAGGAAGGAGAGAACATCTCACATATTAGATAAGACCATGTGCGACAATTTAAATTATTGCTACTTCGTTCCTCAATTGTTATTTGATACTTTGCTGACATATCATTGCTGTACGTACTGTGCAAACAGAAGAAGAAAGAATCCCCTCAGTCCCACACCACAAATACTGTATTCCAAATACGCTATTCATTTCACTTATATTCCATTAAGTTTTAAATTAATTTTCTTATAGCCTAAAAATAATTACAGATATGACATTTTTCGTAATTAAAAACCGGTTTTTGCGACTGTCGTCTATAACGTCCGTTAATTGGTTGTCTCTTCTGAGTCGTTATACACGGTTTCGACTGCAAATTCACACACCACTAAAATATCTGCAATGTCGTAACACTACGACTTACAGCAGATAGATGAAATCTATTTAACTGTGCACGAATATACTGCTTACCTCTTCAGTGGCACGCCGAGAAATTTTCGGGTAGCGCACGCTTGCCCAAAACGTCACCGCCCGAGAAATTCTCGTTTAGCTGCAGTGTTCATTTTGCGATCGCCCAATAATTTCTCGGGTACTCTAATATCTTTGCAAAATGTTTTCCAGTATTCTCGATAGGTGGCGGGAGGGTTTCCAACTGTATTCATGAAGTATCTGGCCTAAAATAGCCTTAACTTCTGTACTTTGCATATACAATCTCTGGCCAGCTGACGAGGTAAACAGAAATGGCGAGCGCGAAACGGAAGAGATATTTGTCTGAACACAAAATAAGGTACTACATCTAAGATGAATCTCTAAGTGATATTAGTATTTCTGTTAGTAGTGATAATGATTCTATTGATTCTTCGGATGATGATCTTCTTAGTATTTCTAGTAATAATAATAATAATAATAATAATAATAATAATAATAATAATAATAATAATCGTATGGCCTCAGGTACCGTGTGCACACATTTCAATTTGACGCCATCTGACTGTCTGCTCGTCAATTTCGACGTTCCGTTTTACTCTAGGCCCCCACCAGATGGCAGACCGAGTAAACCGAAAATCTCTTGGGCGTCTATGGCTGAGATTTAATGAATTTCTAGTGAAAGTGAAGAAGATATTACGTCAGAATCTAAGATGATGGTAGGAGATGTTGAATATACATTCGTGTGGAGAAGGTATAAGCCTGGAGATAGTGTGCAACCTAATATAATTCCATTTACGGGAAATCCTGGTGTGAGGGTTGGATTATTACGTTTTTTTTTTTTTTTTTTTTTGCTATTTGCTTTACGTCGCACCGACACAGATATGTCTTATGGCGACGATGGGATAGGAGAGGTCTAGGAATGGGAAAGAAGTTGCCGTGGCCTTGATTAAGGATTAATACCAGTGGTGAGTGCGATTGACTGTTTTGAACTGTTTCTAACGGATGAAGTTGTAAATTTGACAGTGACCGAAAAAAAAAAAATCGTATACTAAAAGTGCATTGAAAAACTAGTAAATAAGTCTCCGCATGCAAGGGAACAGTTTTGAAAAGAAACAAATTATTACGAAATTTCTCAGTCTATTGGGTTAGTGTTGTTGATGGGAATAATACAAATGCCTGAAATAAAAATGTATTGTTCACAGAATAGTATTCTCAAAACACCATAGCATAGGCCTACTGTAAAAAAAGTGTAAATAGAGTGTAAAGTAAGTTTCTATTAAAAAGCCAAACCAAACCCCATAGCACTACAGCCCTTGAAGGGCCTTGGCCTACCAAGCGACCGCTGCTCAGCCCGAAGGTCTGCAGATTACGAGTTGTCATGTGGTCAGCACGACGAATGCTCTCGGCCGTTATTCTTGGCTTTCTAGACCGGGGCCGCTATCTCACCGTCAGACAGCTCCTCAATTCTAATCACGTAGGCTGAGTGGACCTCGAACCAGCCCTCAGGTCCAGGTAAAAATCCCTGACCTGGCCGGGAATCGAACTCGGGGCCTCCGGGTAAGAGGCAGGCACACCACGGGGGCCGGCAAGTTTCTATAAACCTTGAACAATATATGTATGTGTTCCCTTAATAATCGTTACTCATTCCTTGCCTCCTAAAAATAAATGATTTCCCCCGAAAAAACCTCACTTTTCTGGCACGGGAGGTCTGCCAGAACAGGCAACTGAAGTGGTTTTTACATGCAATAGGAGCAATCATTTATAAGCATTCCAGGCTTGTAGTGTTCTATTACATAAGCACAATGGCCTAGGCAACGTAGCTCACCAGGACTGCCTTGCTTGTAGCCGCTGTCTCATAGCGGCCAGGGTCTTTGACAGTCCTGTTTTGAAACTACATTCCATGGCGCTGTAACTGCTTAATTTTATTTTTTTAATGAATAGGCTTAGTGCTGATATGCTGTTACCGTTATTTTATATTCATTACAACATTAATTGATTCCCTTTCCCTTACAAGTAAGAAGATTTAAATTTGAATTTTTATGAAACAGTGTATCATGACGACAAGCGGAAGTATAGAGTCTTCACGCATTTCAATATTTCAGTCACACATTAGGACCACAACTCGCCAAGTACGTAGTGTATTAACTAATTCCTCTATTTCCTAGACAAGTAGTGTCCACGGACTTGATACATCTTCGTCATTTGGCACGATCTTGAACATCTTGCCGGTTGGTGGTGGTGGTGGTGATTATTGTTTTAAGAGGAAGTACAACTAGGCAACTATCCTCTATTTAACACTAACCAACGAGAAAAATGGAAGGGGTCCGACACTTCGAAAAATGAAGATATCGGCCAAAGGAAGACAAGGGCCACGAAGGGCGTGAAAATGAAAGACACCCTACCCCTCGCAAACCTAATAGCATCGGGGTCTGAAAAGAACAAGAGTTGACCAAGGGAGGTCGGATAGGATAGATGAAAGTGAGGAGCCTGGCACAAGTAAGTGGAAGCAATGCCAGGACTCAGCTGTGGGCCCCGTGGTCGCCAGCCTACGCTCCAAAATTCAGAGCCCCTGAGGCCCCTTTTAGTCGCCTCTTACGACAGGCAGGGGATACCGTGGGTGTTATTCTACCGCCCCCACCCACAGGGGGATCTTGACGGTTGAATCTTACATCTTTCTTGTCTTCCAGAATGATATTCAGCCATCATTTCGGGGTTGTCCCTTATGGCCGACGTCCTCCTGAGTCTACTCGGACGGCTGGTTTTATTACAGATGTACGCTTCACACGACCAAACCAAACCAAACCTTCTGTACTATTAACACGAATAACATCCGCTTTTGAATAGGAAGATACGTTCTGTAGGAGATCGGAGTTATAAAGTACTCACCGTGAGAGTTCACAACAAATGAATAACGAACCATTACAATGTGATATGTTGAACCTGGAATAGGTTTCGAAGCCTGACAATAGGACTCGACCAAACAAATGAAAAACTTGAACCAGTAGTGAGCTCAATGCAATGGTCTTGAGGCTGTCTGAGCCATATCTCAGCTTGTCGAGCTCACCGTGGGATGGAGAAGAGTGGGTTGGTCGTGGCTCAAATTCAAATGTGCAGGGTTGTCAAATTAAGTCAGGTGATGATGGTGATTACTGTTTCAATAGGCAGTACAACGTTGTAACCTTCCGCAGTGTTCATAATTTTAATTAATGTTTTCCCGTTAAAATTATTCGCCGTTGCTGTGTTTGAAACTAATAAGAGGTCCAATCGTTGTAAAATGAAGGTATAGGAGAAATAAATGGAAGGGCAGTGACGGGCGAGAAAATGATTTACTAGGCCTTGCAACCTAATACCGGAAAAGAACAAGAGCTGCCCAAGCGAGATCGGATAGGACGGATGAAGGCGAGGATCCTCACATTGGTAAGTGTAAAGAACGCCATTCACTTGTGGGATCCATGGGTTTGAATCCACGCTCCCATGATGAAAGACCGTGGGTTCCCTTTTAGTCTCTTTGTACGACACGCAGGGGATACCGTGGATGTATTCTATCGCTACCACCCACGGGAGGAGTTGATATGTGAACCCCTGAATGAACTAAGCTGTGAGGGGAACATGTTTAGTGCTAGTGACTAGGGATCGGAATTTTACATAATAACATATTTGAGCATGGATATGTTTTTAGGCTGGTGTCCATCTGGAATTAGAGCAAGGAAATTAGCACCCAGAGTTCTGCGTCGACAAAAACCTACACCGTAATTAGGCAACCAGTCTACGTCATATGGATGCAAGAGCAATGCCATTTTGGTGGACGGAAAAGCATGTTTTTGGAAGATGTTGATGTTGGACGTATTAGACCCGTAAAGAGACGCTGGAAATAAAGGAATGGCGAATAAATTGAACGAGAAAACATTGATTAAAATTTAGAACACTGCAGAAGGAAGAGAAAATTATTTATTGGACATACAATCATGCGGCCTGGATCATTAGTAGGTCCTGATATATTTTCTCACAATGATACAGTTGTCTCTTTTTTGCAGGATTACTGTGGTGTCATTATTCCGTCCACCAAAATGGCGTCATCTTCTAAGCCTGAAATATGTTTACGATTCGATTTTTTCTGTATAGTAGAGAAAATAGCATCTTTTTTGCGTACGATTTAACACAACTTACAAAGTGTATTATTCATATTGTGCATCCCGAGACATGTAAAACTAATCAACACATATTACCGTAACATATTTTTATGTAAATTCATACTTTATGAAAATGCATCATACGCATATCTCCGCTTAAGATTCAATACTCCGTACCCCTATCTGACAATGCTCATCCTAACCGTTACTTTCCATAAGACTGGCACGCTTCTCAGCCACATATGGATATGCAGTCGATCAGAACGGTTTTCGTTGTGTTCAATTTCCTATGCTCACGTGTGAAGGAAGATGAACACAACCAAAGTCGCTCCGAAGGACTGCATAACCACATCCGGCAAGGAGGCGTAACCAGAATTAAAGACGATCTTCATTGGACTAATCACAAAAACAGGATTGTAAATAAAGCGTAATGATCTATGAAAATCAATCAATCAATCAATCAATCAATCAATCAATCAATCAATCAATCAATCAATCAATCAATCAATCAATCAATCAATCAATCAATCAATCAATCAATCAATCAATCAATCAATCAATCAATCCTGATCTGCATTTAGGGCAGTCGCTTAGGTGGCAGATTACCTATCTGTTGTTTTCCTACCGTTTTCTTAAATGATTTCAAAGAAATTGGAATTTTATTGAACATCTTCCTTGGTAAGTTATTCCAGTCCCTAACTCTCATTCCCATAAACGAATATTTGCCATAATTTTTCCTCTTGAATACCAGTTTTATCTTCATATGTGATCCTTCCTACTATGTAAGACACCTCTCAAACTTATTCGTCTATTAGTGTCATTCCACGCCATCTCTCCTCTGACAGCTCGGAACATACCACTTAGTCGAGCAGCTCGTCTCCTTTCTCTCAACTCTTCCCAGCCCAAACTTTGAAATATTTTTGTATCGCTACTCTTTTGTCGAAAATCACCCAGAACAAATCGAGCTGCTTTTCTTTGGATTTTTGCAGTTCTTCAATGAAGTATTCTTTGTGAGGGTCCTATACACTGGAAAGATACTGTATTTGATGTCTTAAAAGACTTATTTGCCCTCTCCTTTACATCCTTACTACATCCCCTAAACACCCTCATAACCACGTGCAGAGATTTGTACCCTTTACTTACAATCCCATTCATGTAATTTACTCAATGAAGATCTTTCCTTATGTCAGCAACTAGGTACTTACAATAATCCCCATAAGGAGGTTTCAACCCATCAACCCATCCTGTTTGCGAAATTCACAACCTGACTTTAAACCCCGTTTATCATCATGCCATTACCTGCTGTCCATCTCACAACATTATCGAGGTCATTTTGCAGTTGCTCACAATCTTGTAACTTATCTATTACTCTATACAGAAAAACATTCGTACGCATAAAAGTCTTATCTCTGATTGCACTTCTTTACTGATGTCGTTTCTATATATATAAGAAAACATAAAGGTCCAATAATACTGCCTTGAGGAATTCCCCTCTTAATCATTAAAGGGTCAGATAAAGGTTCGTCTACTCTAATTCCCTGAGATATATTTTCTAGAAATATAGAAACCCATTCAATCACTCGTTTTTGCCAGTAGTCTCCCATGATCCACCTCATCCATGGTTATGAGGGTATTTACGGGTTGTAGTAAGGATGTAAAGAAGAGTATGGTTCCAGTATATGAGACTCTCAGTAGCATTACTTGCTTCGAGAACTGGAAAAAAGTTCAAAGAAGAGCAGCTCAATTTATTCTTCACGATTTCCGACAAAAGAGTAGCGTTACAAAAATGTTGCAAAGTTTGGGCTGGGAAAACTTGGGAGAAGGAGAGGAGATGCTCGACTAAACTGGTATGTTCCGAGCTGTCAGTGGAATGATGGCATGGAATGACATTAGTAGACGAATAAGTGTGCGTGCTGTTTTTAAAAGTAGAAAGCATCACAATACGTCTGCCACCTGGGCGACTGCCCTAAATGCAGATCAGTTGTGATTTATAATCTTAAACATTAGTTAATCTATATAGTAAAAATCTTCCGGGCTATTATGCAAGTGCCAGCGAGATACAGGAGAGCGTATCGACACGATGCCACAGAAGATGACTACCGCAGCAGTAGTCGAAACGTTTGGAAGAAACGAGAGGAGTGGACCACGGCATAATAGCCCGGAAGATTTTTACTATATTGACACCGGCCGTAAAAGCCTTCATACTTTAATTAGTTAATCTAATAGTAGAGAGGAAGATAATTGTTAGATACGCGGTATTGTTTCTTAAGCGACTATATACATCGGCAATATTTGTTATGCAAGAAAATACTTTTGAGTTATAAAATGATGCTCTTGCGATTGCGGTATTGTTTTTAACAGGGTAGCTAACGTTATAATTGTGGCTGTTTAAGGACATTCCTTAGGACGTTCGAGGACTTGCTGGTCGCCGGCTACATGACAGCGAGTTGAGTTGCTGCACAAGTTGTTTTCCTCCATGATTTAGTTAACTAGCTCCCTCTTGCCAGCCCGCTCGGTTTTGTTTATAGAATGTCAGCGAAAGACAATCACGGAGATATAAGTTGATGGGTAATATCGTAGTTAAAACTGCGCACTTGCAAAAATTTGAATTTGTTTTTCTTTGCTCCGACACAGATAGGTCATATGGCGACGATGGGATAGGAAGGCTAGGAGTGGAAAGGAAGCTGCCGTAGTCTTAATTAAGGTACAGCCTCAGCATTTACCTTGTGTCAAAATAGGAAACCACGGAAAACCATCTTGTAGGATTCCAGCAAGATATAGCAGATATCTTGGATTCTGGAGGTCAAATGGATTGTATCGCGATTGACATGTCTAAAGCATTTGATAGGGTGGATCATGGGAGACTACTGGCAAAAATGAGTGCAATTGGACTAGACAAAAGAGTGACTGAATGGGTTGCTATATTTCTAGAAAATAGATCTCAGAGAGTTAGAGTAGGTGAAGATTTGTCTGACCCTGTAATAGTTGAGAGGGGAGTTCCTCAGGGCAGTGTTATCGGACCTTTATGTTTTCTTATATATTTAAATTGTCTGACCCTGTAATAGTTGAGAGGGGAGTTCCTCAGGGCAGTGTTATCGGACCTTTATGTTTTCTTATATATATAAATGATATGAGTAAAGGAGTGGAATCGGAGGTAAGGCTTTTTGCGGATGATGTTATTCTCTATAGAGTGATAAATAAGTTACAAGATTGTGAGCAACTGCAACGTGACCTCGAAAATGTTGTGAGATGGACAGCAGGCAATGGTATGTTGATAAACGGGGCTAAAAGTCAGGTTGTGAGTTTCACAAATAGGAAAAGTCCTCTCAGTTTTAATTACTGCGTTGATGGGGTGAAAGTTCCTTTTGGGGATCATTGTAAGTATCTAGGTGTTAATATAAGGAAAGATCTTCACTGGGGTAATCACATAAATGGGATTGTAAATAAAGGGTACCGATCTCTACACATGGTTATGAGGGTGTTTAGGGGTTGTAGTAAGGATGTAAAGGAGAGTGCATATAAGTCTCTGGTAAGACCCCAACTAGAGTATGGCTCCAGTGTATGGGACCCTCACCAGGATTACCTGATTCAAGAACTGGAAAAAATCCAAAGAAAAGCAGCTCGATTTGTTCTGGGTGATTTCCGACAAAAGGGTAGCGTAACAAAAATGTTGCAATGTTTGGGTTGGGAAGAATTGAGAGAAAGAAGAAGAGCTGCTCGACTAAGTGGTGTGTTCCGGACTGTCAGCGGAGAGATGGCGTGGAATGACATTAGTAGACGAATAGGTTTGAATGGCGTTTATAAAAGTAGGAAAGATCACGATATGAAGATAAAGTTAAAATTCAAGAGGACAAACTGGGGCAAATATTCATTTATAGGAAGGGGAGTTAGGGATTGGAATAACTTACCAAGGGAGATGTTCAATAAATTTCCAATTTCTTTGAAATCATTTCGGAAAAGGCTAGGAAAGCAACAGATAGGGAATCTGCCACCTGGGCGACTGCCCTAAATGCAGATCAGTATTGACTGATTGATTGCCGACAGTGGGGTTCGAACCCACAATCTCCCGGATGCAATTTCACAGCTGCGCGCCCCTACCCGTACCAAATCACCCGATGCACTGTTAGGATACTCCCCACCAATAGGTAGTGGGATTGTGTGACTCGTAAGAGTAAGATTAGTTGTCAAATGCCAAAATTGAAGTCAAATACAAGACTGCGTCTTGACTGATACGTTCGAGGAATTTAAAAACATGTACACTACCGACGGAAAAGTATTATTTTGTCAACCGTGTTGTAGAACAATAATTGTTGATCAATGTTATCAAATAACCCACCATTTGTCTGGAAATAAGCACATTTCGATCGCTTAGAATGTGCGTTCGAGACAATTATTAATTGATGAGCTGACTTCTTCAAATGTACGTCCATCTAAATACTCCCTGCATTAATTAGATGCATGTAGAGCATGTGTTTGCGTCGACATTCCTATTGATAGAATAGACGTTACGGAACTGAGAAATTTCCTAACAAAATATATTTATTTTGTTCCTCCACATGAATCTATATTAAGGAAAAAATCTCTGCAAGAATATTACGAAGAAACTTTACAAATAATTCGGGCAATACGTGATAACGAAAAACTGTTGGTGAGCATTGATGAAACTACTGATTCAAGTGGCAGAAAATTAGGAAATACTGTAGAGGGTGTGTTCTTGAGTGACAAAACTGCTTGTGAACATCTTTCTTTGCTAGCGTGTAAAGAAATGCCTGCTGCAAACCTTGTCACTGAGCTTGTTTAATGAAGTCATACAGTTACTTTTCCAAAACGAGTAAAATACGGCAATGTATTGCTCCTACTTACTGACAGCGCAGCTTACATGAATAAAGGAAGCCGAAGGCCTTTTTGTTAGCTTTCAAAAATGATAGAAGTAACTTGCGTAGTTCATGCTCTACTCAGTTTATGTAAAACTGTACGGCCTCAGTATCCTAAAGTGGAGAAGTTAGTATCCAATGGCAACGAAATATTTGTAAAAGCACCGTCCAGAATCAGTCTGTATAAAGAGGAGAAAACAGGTCCTACGTTTCATCCTCTGCCTATTGGCACGCGTACGGTACCTATCTCATTCTTTCCGAGGTCTGGGGAACCCTTCATTTTTATGCCCTTCGTGGTCCTTGTTTTTGACCGATATCTTTATTTCATGAAGTGTTGGATACCTTAAATCTTTCCTCTGATTGCTGTTTATGGAGGATCTTTGTTCTGTAGTACTTCCTCTTAAAACAGTAATCACCACCACTGCGTTGCTTAACGCTGTGGTATAATAAGCAGGCAATTTCGGAAGTTTCGCATCCGTCGTCAATGAACTAAATAAAAACGACGCTTCGTCAATTGAGATTCTTCAAGAGTTACTGAACGACAGCTGTTCGAAAAATGATTCGTCGTTTATATCTGCCAATGTAAGGTAAAGTCATAGACATACATGAAGAAAATCCACTAACAGATTGACCAAAACAGCGAAGGAACAGCGTGCTGTTGAAAATAAACTAGTTTCATTCTCGGCCTCGCAGGCACAAGGACTGTTAAAGGTCAAATATCAAATTTGTTGCGGGAAAACAGAGGGTTCAAAAAATGTGCGAAGTTCCAAAATTATTGGAGGGTACTGACATTGGTAAAATTGATGGGGTTAGTGTTGGTTTTATTACTATATTAACTATGCACGTTTGACGTCCTGTGAAGACGAGTGATCCTTTCGCAGTATAAGGCATTCTTTAGAGATAATCGGCATGCATTTGTGAAGGATAATTCAGAGATGACCTTTGTTGTTCACTGGAATTCTGAGACTGCTTCTAGGGACTATCATTTCAGCGTGTGATTAGTGAGTAAAAATTGGAAAAAAAAGTCAAGGATGATACGATGTTTTTGCTACATTTAAACAAACAGTAACATTTTTTGTAAATGCACTCTGGGTCATCAAAAATGTTACCATACACAAACGTCAATTTGCCGTAATGAACACGATTGGTAGCACCATAATTATTTTAATACAGTAGTTTATACCTAAGTTATTTACCTCTTGAACGTGAGTGGTTATGTGATATTTAAAGCAGCATATTTTAAACTTTGTATCATATACTTTTAGGTTTTTAACACATTAATAATACACGTTTTCCATATTGTTAATACATGAAATCTACTCTTTACTAACGACATGGCTGTTAGGATCTGCATTAATTATATACCGCATATCTTCTATACTTTTCCTGTGATTTGGGCAGGAATAACTTAAGTGCGGTAAGTATATCATTTTGGGATGATCGGATATGCAACCACTCTGTAAGAACAGATCGAATTACTACGCTATAAAAGATAAGACACATTATCCTTTAGTCGTTCAAAATACACACGTTTGATTTGATTTTTAAAGTACAGTGGCTTAAGTTCAAACCTTTTTAAAAAATACCTTCGGAAAACATGAGATATTGGTAATGTAAATCTTTGCTTTGTGTGATGAACGGGTGTACAGTAACTCTCAGCTTTACATAGAATTATTTACTGAAAACAGAGAAAAACTAAATGTATTATTAAATACCAATATTTTCCGCAAAATCAGGCCTCATTTGTTCAGTCGAATATTATGCATACATTTCGAACTATGTGGTTTGCGTAAACGTTATCAGCGGACGTATAGCAAACAACTAAATCTGCTTTACAATTAGTTCGGCATTGCAAAGTAGTGTATAATACCAAGAGTGACCAAACAAATCCACGCTATGAAATTATGTGTCATTATAAGCTATGAAATACCAATGCAATTGTTTAAAAATGAGATATTAATTATTCGTTTGACAGAATTGAAATCGGACCTAGAGAGTAGTTTTCATTAATTCTGTTCAAATTAACGGGCAAGGGATCACACGTTCATTTGGATAAACCACGAATAAAATCAAAATACCGTGAAAGGTAGCGATCGATGTATGTACAAGCCTACCTAACTCGATTATCAGTATTATTATTAACTTATAAAAATTGTAAGCACACTTAAATAAATATCAGAAGAAGTAAAAGGTGGAAGAACTGGAAATCACGAAAGGAAGAATACTTACAAAGTATACGATGCAATCCTGTCGTAATACGAAAAAAGAATCAATAAATCTCAAGGTATCTGAGGCTATACGATTATTATTATTAGCTATATGATGAAAAAATTTACTAAAAACAGTTTTGGCAAATCCGTCTGTCCGTTCTACCGGTCCGATTTGTTTCATCATTCTCTTCAGAATTATCTGCCGGTAAAACATGATACATTAATAGGTCTCTAAGTCCTGCCAAATTTGAGTAATCATAAAATAAAATAATTAAATGATCACTGCAATAATTGCAGGCGAATGCTTACCCTAACACGCAATACGTTCTGTACTTAGCAGGTTGCTAAGCGACTAGTACTTTCATTAATTTTCTGATGTATGAGACTTTCATCCGTACTAATGTCATTGCATGCAGCCATGTTTGATTACTACCTGTCAGGCTAAAGAGTATACACTTCCTCTGATCACGGAAGAATATTATTCTATGCTAGATACTATTTGATTATCTAACCTTTTCCAGCTTCCAAATATATTAAACAGATGACAGAGCGTTCCTAATAACTTACGTGGTGTTCAGAGAAAAAAGTCTACGTAGAAACGGACTCCATCATGACATACACCTAACCTAGATAAATTAAACGAAATGAAGGCTATGTATCTTAAAAAAGTTCTCTACCTGGCAAACAATGATCCTGCCAGGGGTTATTCCTTTAAGTTATTTTTTGCAAGTCGTAAACACTTCTTTCGAACAAGATTAAAAACTAAAGGGGACAACCCATCTCCGTGTCGGACTCCTGGTTCAGACAATTCCCCGGAGAATTTAACCTTGGAAGTGGTGCCTGTTAGTGTTTGCATGATTAATTCTCTTGTTTTCCTGTCTACTTTGAATTTCTTCCAGTACACGTTAAAGTGTCGGTCTATCTATAGAGTCCACAAAGGTATCACCGTTTGCCTGATTTTACGAATTTGTAGGATGGTCTTGAGGTTAAGAATCTGTTTTGCACACGACTTTCCTTTTCTGAATCCTGCCTGATGTTCTTCAATCAAATTATCTGTTTGTATTTCAAGTCTCTTGAGTAGGAGATTTGAAAGTATTTTGTACGTGACTGCTTGTAGGGAAATAACTCTGTGGTTATTTATGTCAGTTTTATCCCCTTTCTTATTTAATAGGTGAATTATTGAACACTTCCAGTCTTCCGGAATTGTTTCACTGGCCCAGATATCTGTAAGAATTTTATGGATTTTCTGAGCGGGATTTCTGCCACCTAGTTTCCACATTTTGGCATATATACCATCTTTCCCTGGAGCTTTGTTGTTTTTCAACTCGTGTATTATCTGGTCAACTTATCTTATTGTTGTAGGCTATGAACCACGATTCGGTTCAGATGTTTCAAAAATGAGTTGGTCAGTAGGAGGTTCGCAATTTAGGTCTTTGAAATGATCCACCAAACGCTTACAATTGTCTTCATTATTTGTTTCTACACTCCCATTCGGCCGTTAAAAAAACATAAACATGATGCCGTTTAACACGTCAGTTCTTCTTTAAAGGTTCTGTAGAAGTTTCTAGTAATGTTCAAGAGTTCAAGAGCTCTTCCTCGAATTCTGCCAGTCAGATCTGACCATTTTGACGTTTTTGTAATGTTGTTATTATTATTCATACACTTCTCCACAGGAAATATGGGTATTAATGGGGCACGGGATGCACCAAGTGCCTTACAATAATTAAATTATTTACACTATATAATACAAATATTGATATACAGGTATATAGAGAACTCTAGATCACGGGATCTTCATTCTTGCGAGAGGAGCGATTGCAGAATGTTGCATGTTGACAGGAGGACAGAATGTTGCATAATTTTGTGGATGTTCGGTGGAAGTCCCAGTTCTTGCAGACTCTTGTGAAGTGTGTATGTGGAATGTGGCCGTTGACTGATAGAATCACAGAGACTATCCGTACCAGTTTCATCTTCCAGATCCTCTTGATCTCTGCTGCAAGTTCTTTGTGCTTGTGCCCCAGTAAAGCTTAATTATTATTATTATTCCTATTTTTATTATTGCTTGGACCAACCTATTTGAAATTCTGAAGTATAACGGGATCAGATTCCGGGAAAGAAGAATTATCTGCAATATAAACAAATATCAGTCTTCAGTAATAATAATCGAATATTGTGAAAAGGAAGGAGCAATCCAGAAGGGAGTGATGCAAGGGTGCAGTTTGGCGGTAAAGGAAATCATAAAGGAATTTGGAAAACAATCACAATCCAAGGAGATGAAATCAAGACTCGGAGATTTGCTGATGATATTGTTGTTTCTATATGATTTTCGAGAAATTCGGGAGAAACTGCTGAATGATATGGACAGAGTCTTGGAGTAGGAGTAAACATTAGAATAAGTAAATCCCAAACAAAAGTAATGGAGAGCAGTGGAACGAAGTCAGGTGATGCAGGAAATATTCGACTAGGTAATCAAGTCATAATGGAAGTACGAAGTATATGGATATTGTTACTTCGGTGATAATAGTAGTAATATACATTTAAAAAATCACCCATCCTCCAGTGATGGTGGCCGTAAAGGTCCGAAATAGGTCTACATAACTTACAGTACTGTTTCAATAATAAAATTACATTCTTTCTGGAAAATTCATCGTAAGGAAGTAAGGAGGAAATGAAATGCGAACAAGCACAAGTAGAGAGGGCTTTTCCTTTGAAAATAAAGTTACACACTTCGAACATTGATATATGAATTATAAAGACGTTTTTGAAAATTTTAGTCTGGAGCGCGACATTGTATGGAAATGAAACATGGACGATAACTACCTCAGAAAGAAATAGAATACACGCTTTTGAAATGTGATGATACCGAAGAATGCAGAAGATGAGATGAATAGATCGAATGAAGAGATACTGGAGTTAAATATGATTTGGGGTTGTTAAAATATCTCGGGTTAGTATTGCTAGGTCGTCTGCAAAATGTTAGGCAATCTATCGCTAGTATACCTCTGCCTAAAGGGATTGGTTGGTGAATTTTGAGCACCATTTTCTGTTTGCTACATTCTTGCATCAGTTTTTAAAGGACGCAGTTGAAGAGTAATTGTGCGAGTTCATCTCCTTGTGTTACTCCTGTTTTGATTTCAAAGGAATCAGAGGTTTCCCTCATGAATTCAACCTTGGACTTCGCGTCTGTCAGTGCCTGTTTTATGATTGCAAGTGTTTTCATGCCTAAACTTCGTTCTTTCAATATTTGTGAGAGTGATCTGCGATCATCTGAATCATAGGCTCTTTTTTTGTTTCGAAATCAACAAATGTGCAGACTAAATGTTTGCTACAAATTCTCTAATGTCTTAAGATTAGTTTTAGGTTCAATATTTGCTCTGGACACGATCGGCCTGGTCTGAATCCTGCCTCATATTCTCCGGTTTGTGGTTCTAGTTATTGTTGTGCTCTACCAAGAAGACATTAGGATAAACTTTTGTATGCAGCCGATACTAGTGAGATTCCTCCGTAATTTTTTACATCTGGGGTCTCCTTTCTTGTGCAACGGATGAATGAATTAATTTTCCAACCTTGCAAGAGTTTTGTGATTTCTTTTGTGGTGTTCGAGCCTGCTGATTTGAAGAGTTTCGCTATGACTCCATCTTCACCCGACGCTTTATTGTTTTTATGTGTTTTGATCTGTCTTGCGATTTCTTCTCCATCTGGTGGTAATGAATTTGGGTAAGTAATTCCAGGTTCTTGTGGAGAAAATATTTGTGTTGGTTCTGGACAGTTCAGTCATTCTTTAACATATCTGATGAGTTCCTCGCAGTTTTCTTGGTTGTTTGGTGCCAACTGTCCATTTTCTTTCTTGAAGCAGAGAGTTTGTTGTTGTTGTTGTAGGCTTACTTTTGAAGTTCTTACAGAAATTTCGTGTTCTATTTATTTCAAATTGTTTTTCGATTTCAAGTAGTTGATCCTTTTTAAATTTGCTTTTGGTCTGTCTGATCAAGTGAGCTGTTTCTTTCATCACTGCCAGGAACGTTTTGTAGTTATTGAAATTTATTATTATTGCTATTATCGGAACATTCAGTTTACGAGTAAGAAGCATGTAAGTCTGTATGAGGAACAGATTAGAACATTAAGATAAATCTGAAGATCCTGTAAATCTATCGCAGTCCCGAAGGGGACCAGCGTACCACCAACGATTTACGGCAGACTAGCCGAACGTGTTCATACGAAACACTCAATAAGTCAGCTCCTAATCGATAAATGATAAAATCTTGACTCCTTTACACGAAGTTCAAACACTTTCTTATCCCTGGATCTTACATGTAACAAGAAAAAGAACACCGAACTCTGCTTTATTTTACTTTCAAATGACAAGCGCTTTCGTACGACACGATTTAGAGTGAGATAACGCACCAAACCTGCCTTCCCAGTAAAAAGACGGTCATCTTTTTCCCCTCAAGATTCTAACGATACTTATCTTATTCTGTCAAGACTTCCGTACCCTTTTTCAATCGAGTTGCCTTGGGAGAATAAAACAAAATTATCTGTATTAACACTTTAGCCAGAATATCAGATCTCAAAGTGAGTTAAAGCACGCAAAGACGTGAAATACGGCCGTTAATAAGCAGGTTGATTTAAGTAGCCCTCCTTTACGGTCACGATTACTGAGATTAAGAGCAACTAATGTACCTGTCTGATTTAACTAATGGAGATGTATTGGAGCTATAAAGATCGTATCGTTGATTTTGAAGTGCACAGAGGAAACGCAAAAGTTGTTGATGGCTCCACTTGTAAACATATCGCGAGCATTATTAGGAATAATATACAGTATGTTAATAATTAGCCGGCCCCGTGGTGTAGGGGTAGCGAGCCTGCCTCTTACCCGGAGGACCTGGGTTCGATTCCCGGCCAGGTCAGGGATTTTTACCTGGACCTGAGGGCTGGATCAAGGTCCACTCAGCCTACGTGATTAGAATTGAGGAGCTATCTGACGGTGAGATAGCGGCCCTGATCTAGAAAGCCAAGAATAACGGCCGAGAGGATTCGTCGTACTGACCACACGGCACCTCGTAATCTGCAGGCCTTCTTGCTGAGCAGCGGTCATTTGGTAGGCCAAGGCCCTTCAAGGACTGTAGTACCAAAGGGCGGGGGGGGGGGTTATGTTAATAACTAAAATATGTTTATTGTAGATTTACTTCTCGTAAATAATAATATGTTCAGTCCGCAGGCCGAAGTCTGGTTGGATCCTCCACAGCTCTTCCATTACATGTCATAGACGGCCTAGGCATCACTGAAGAGACGCACTAGGGAAATGAGGAGCGAGGTAGTTTCCCGTTGCTTTCCTCACCGAGCCAGAAGTTGCTATTACATATCAGTCAGCCAAGCCCACTGAAATGCATGCAATAACCGACCCTATGAGCAACATTTTCACACCAATCATAACAGGTACTGGCTGCATAAAGGAGTGGCATTACTAGCATCGCTCATACCTCAGTCACTTTCATATTGTCAAAGCCAATGATAAGACTGAGACAGTTCAATGAAAGTAACAAAATTCCTCCAGCATATACCAGAAGACTTAGTGCACTGTATACACTAGGTCCCGCCAGAAAAGGCCAAAAAATAATAATAAGAGTAATAATTAGGTGTATGATATTTTGCATGTTCGATTTCGTGAAAGGTAAACAGTTTTTGTGTTATTTTGATAACAGGGCTGATGCTACCGCTTGAATTTCGCGATAATCCTTTCCTAAAAGTTATTCATAAAAAGTTTAATTCGTGAGAATTCGTGAGATTTGTGAGTTATTTGAAAGATAGATACGTAAAGAGGAACAATATTGATAAACATTCATGGTATCGCAAAGAATTTTTATAACAAATTTTGTCTATCTAAAAATCTTAAAATAAGGCACTACACTACAATGGTAAACTGGAATGCTTATATGCAAGTGAATGCCCGGTACTAAACTATAGATTATGTAAACTTGAGGTACTAGAAAGGAGAATCATGAGAAAAATCCTAGGCCCTGTGAAAACAACAGAAGTAAGGAAATTATGATCTAATGACGAAATATATAGGAACATAACAGAAACCATAAGAAAAAGGAGATTGCAATTTTTCGGACATATTTACAGAATGGATGATTCCAGAATAACAAAAATTATTTTCAAGTACCTTTGGGATAAAAAGGCAACAACTAGCTGGATTCAAAAAGTAAAGAAAGATTTAGAAAGAAATAATATAAGAGAAGAAGAAACAATGGACGGAGAAATTTGTAGAAAGAGGATAGTAGGTTTGGAAGGATTCCAAGGGAGATTGAACAAGAAGCCTGGTGCGAAATGGTCCGAGGACAAAAGGGACACAGCTTAGTGAAAGGATGAATGAATATTGGAAGGAACGGAAGAGAAAACAACAAAGTATGAAGAACTGAATTGAAATTGGCACGTGGTCCTTAGCAGGTCTCATCGGAAAGAAGAAGAATGTAAACATTCATTGTTACCTATGTAATCCTTATTAATACGGAACTGGTTAAGATTACATATCAAATTACCTTTCCAGCCTACATGGCCATAGCTTTCATTCTGTATGGCCATACCATTAAGGGATTTCCTAGAATATTAATACGACGAGATACTTCTGTCGAAATGAGATATCATTATTCTGTCTACTGTTTACCTTCTCACACGTGATACTGGAATACAGTTTCAACGTTATTTTCCACTAATTACGCTGCAGTTTCTCACTTATCGCAAAATAAGTAAAATTGGCTTTAAACTGGCCTTGTCACTTTAACTCGCTACAATGCGTGAAAACAAAATCACGGATTTCTTCACCAGAATCATATGAATCGTTAAGATATCTCAAAATTGCTTCGAAATTACTGCCGCGTTAATCGTTAATGCGTAAATATAATGCCTCTAATAATAATAATAATAATAATAATAATAATAATAATAATAATAATAATAATAATAATAATAATAAATCAAAATACATGGAGACAATATAGGGCAAAATTAAACGAGCATCTTGGTGAAACAATTCGTAAAAATGAAATCAGAACAAAGGCCAATGAAATTATATATCAAAAGATGGAAACTGTATACCGACTGGGGGATGATCGTTGCTCATGTCCGTAGGAATTACCACCTCAATACCCTACACGTGTCCCATGGGTGGTGCTAAGCGAGCAACAATAATTCACTGGTGGACAAAGTATCAACAGTTGTTGATTTCCTGGCCATAATGCACATGGATAATACTTCAGAAGTAAATATCGGTCCTTTTGAAGACCACCAGACACTGAAACTAATACATAACATCTGTATTTGTCAGATTAACATAGAAGGCATCAGTACCTCTAAATGCCAATATATCTCAAGGCTATTACGAAATTATAAAGTAGACGTACTTCTTGTACAAGAATCCCACATAGAGAATGAAGATCAAGCCAGAAGGAGAAAAAGAATTCCTCGATACGATGTGATAGGGATAACCTATCATCGTCATTGGTGAGGAAAGCAACGGGAAACTACCTCACTCCTCATTTTCCTAGTACGCCTCTTCAGTGATGCCTACACCATCTATGACAGCTGATGGCAGAGCTGTTGAGGATCCCACCAGCGGAATCGCTGGCGGACTGAACATACATACATCATCATCATTATTGTAATATTACATATGTTCGTAGTAATATTGCAGATACCTGTCCATTAACAACAACAACAACAGATGATGACATCCATACAATTACAATCAAAGTTGGTGAATTATTAACTGTAAATACACTGACTGACAGAGCAAATGCAACACCAAGAAGGAGTGGTCAGAACTTTATGCCAATTGCAGGGTAGACTGACGTCACTGAGGTATGCTCATGATGTGAAATGCGCCGCTGTGCTGCGCACGTAGCGAACGATAAATGGGACACGGCGTTGGCGAATGGCCCACTTCGTACCGTGATTTCTCAGCCGACAGTCATTGTAGAACGTGTTGTCGTGTGCCACTGGACACGTGTATAGCTAAGAATGCCAGGCCGCCGTCAACGGAGGCGTTTCCAGCAGACAGACGACTTTACGAGGGGTATGGTGATCGGGCTGAGAACGGCAGGTTGGTCGCTTCGTCAAATCGCAGCCGATACCCATAGGGATATGTCCACGGTGCAGCGCCTGTGGCGAAGATGGTTGGCGCAGGGACATGTGGCACGTGCGAGGGGTCCAGGCGCAGCCCGAGTGACGTCAGCACGCGAGGATCGGCGCATCCGCCGCCAAGCGGTGGCAGCCCCGCACGCCACGTCAACCGCCATTCTTCAGCATGTGCAAGACACCCTGGCTGTTCCAATATCGACCAGAACAATTTCCCGTCGATTGGTTGAAGGAGGCCTGCACTCCCGGCGTCCGCTCAGAAGACTACCATTGACTCCACAGCATAGACGTGCACGCCTGGCATGGTGCCGGGCTAGAGCGACTTGGATGAGGGAATGGCGGAACGTCGTGTTCTCCGATGAGTCACGCTTCTGTTCTGTCAGTGATAGTCACCGCAGACGAGTGTGGCGTCGGCGTGGAGAAAGGTCAAATCCGGCAGTAACTGTGGAGCGCCCTACCGCTAGACAACGCGGCATCATGGTTTGGGGCGCTATTGCGTATGATTCCACGTCACCTCTAGTGCGTATTCAAGGCACGTTAAATGCCCACCGCTACGTGCAGCATGTGCTGCGGCCGGTGGCACTCCCGTACCTTCAGGGGCTGCCCAATGCTCTGTTTCAGCCCACACACTGCTCGCATCTCCCAACAGGCTCTACGAGGTGTACAGATGCTTCCGTGGCCAGCGTACTCTCCGGATCTCTCACCAATCGAACACGTGTGGGATCTCATTGGACGCCGTTTGCAAACTCTGCCCCAGCCTCGTACGGACGACCAACTGTGGCAAATGGTTGACAGAGAATGGAGAACCATCCCTCAGGACACCATCCGCACTCTTATTGACTCTGTACCTCGACGTGTTTCTGCGTGCATCGCCGCTCGCGGTGGTCCTACATCCTACTGAGTCGATGCCGTGCGCATTGTGTAACCTGCATATCGGTTTGAAATAAACACCAATTATTCGTCCGTGCCGTCTCTGTTTTTTCCCCAACTTTCATCCCTTTCGAACCACTCCTTCTTGGTGTTGCATTTGCTCTGTCAGTCAGTGTATATACAAATCTCCTCCTATCCTTTGGCCATCACATGTCTTGAAAGTTTATCAACATCCATCAGTTTACTGTGGTGATTTGAATAGCCATCATACTGACTGGAAGTACAACTCAAATGATATAAATGGAAAACATTTGTCAAACTGGGCAGATGAAAACAACCTTCGCCTAATTTGTGATGCCAAAGATCCATCCACTTTTCGATCAGCTGCTTGGAACAAAGATTTCAATCCTGACCTTACTTTTGTTTCCAAGGATAATAGAAATCAACACCACGCCAACAGAAAGATTCTTCAAGGTTTCCCCAAAATCCAGCAAAGACTTGTTCTCCTTGAACTTGGTATCCAGACCCCTGTCATCTCATCTTTTCCTAGACCAAGATGGAACTTCAGAAAGCTGATTGGCAGAATTTTTCCATAGATCTTGTCAAATGCTTCAGATCGATAGCATCCATATCATCTAATTATATGCGGTTTGTAGGCGCTGTAATATCAACAGCTAACAAACATATCCCAAGAGGTTATAGAAAGAAGTATATACCTGGTTGGAATACAGAAATTCAGGGCCTTTATGAAGAATTTCTCAGAAATGGTGACAATGAAATTGGAGAGGAACTGCACAGAACACTTGATGTAGCCCGTAGGGAGAAATGGATACAAAATACAAAAAATCTTGGAACTTATTGAAGAAGCTTGGAGCTAGCCCACCTGTTGAGAGGAGGGCCTTTATGAAGAATTTCTCAGAAGTGGTGACAATGAAATTGGAAATGGATACAAAATACAAAAAATCTTGGAACTTATTGAAGAAGCTTGGAGCTAGCCCACCTGTTGAGAGGAGGGAAATCCTGATTTCGTCTAACCAAGTTGCTTCTCGAATCGTCTCTTTATCAAGATCTCCTAGAGATAAAATGCATACAATAATGGTAAAACAGGAACTTAGAAAAGTCAAAGCTAATTGCCAAACTCATACAGAATATTCACAACCACTTACGCAATAAGAGGTTTATTCAGCACTTAAAAGCATAAAAGTTGGGAAAGCCTGTGGGTTTGATAGTATACATAATGAATTCCTACTGAATACTGGTCAATATGCCAAACTATGGTTAGCAAGGTTCCTTAGTGATATTTTGAAGACTGGTCGCATTCCTAAAGAGCTAAAGGAAACAAGAATAATAGAAATTCCCAAACCAGGAAAGAAAACAAATAAGGAAGAAAACTATCGCCCTATAACTCTCCTCAGTGCTTGCTATAAACTACTTGAAAGAATGATTCTAAATCGAATAAACAACACAATTATGGATCATATCCACATGAACAAGCAGCTTTCCGAACAGGGAGGAGCTGTACAGATCAAGTCCTTAGTCTTACAACTTATATCGAGGCATGCTTTCAAGATGGTGTGAAGACGTCTGTAGTATTTATTGATTTGACAGCAGCCTAGGACACAGTATGGAGAGAGGGCCTCCTTTTAAAATTCTTAAGAGTGATCCCCTGCAGAACTCTAGCCCAGTTAGTAAATAACATGCTATGTGATAGATATATCCAAGTTATCCTGGGCAAAGAAATCCATAAGCAAAGAACTTTGAAAAACGGTCTTCCACAGGGCTCTGTACTCGCACCAATCCTTTTCAATCTATATATTGCAGACATTCCTCATACTGTAAGCAGGAAATTTGCTTATGCAGTAGAAAATGCATAGAGGAAACTGAAAGGATATTGACAGATGATCTTTCAGTCCTTTTAATTTCCAAGTTGCTTTACGTCGCACCGACACAGGCAGGTCTCATGGCGACGGTGGGTCAGGAAGGGGCTAGGAGAGGGAAGGAAGCGGCCGTGGCTTTAATTGAGGGACAGCCCCAGCATTTGCCTGGTGTGAAAATGGGAAACAACGGAAAACCACCTACAGGGCTGCCGACAGTGGGGTTCGAACCCACAATCTCCTGGATACTGGACACTGGCCACATTTAAGCGACTGCAGCTATCGAGCTCGGTCATTCAGTCCTATGGCAATATTACCACAAGTGGCGACTCACACCAAGCCCACGTAAAACAGAATCTTCATGTTTTCATCTTCATAACAAACATGCAAATCGGCAACTGAAAATCTGTTTTAATGAGAATCTAGTTAAATATAATCCTACTCCAAAGTATTTGGGTGTCACACTTGACAGATCCCTAACTTATCGACAACACCTGAATAATACAACAGCCAAAATCCGTTCCAGGAATAACATCTTTCAAAAGCTGTGTGATACTACATGGGGATCAACCGCTGCAACACTTCGTTGCTCTGCACTGGGACTAGTCTATAGTACAGCAGAATATTGTGCTCCAGTCTGGCTGAACAGCAACCATACCAGTAAACTCGACATCCAGCCCAGTACTACACAGCTTACAATCACAGGTAGCATAATAACTACACCAACATTTTGGCTTCTAAGTCACATTCATCCACCTGCACTGAGAAGACAGGATGCTTTGTTATGTGAATATAAGAAAATATTGGATCACCCTGGCTATATTCCAAGTGCAATATATGGCAGGTTAAAATCCAGACATCCAGCAATACAATATGCTGTTGAACTTTTCAGTACGGGCTTCAATATGAATGATCATTGGAAAGAAAAATGGATCCAACATGCACCACCAGATATTATAACTGTTTTAAATAATAAATCAGCTGGTTTGATCAGCCTCGACGTACGTGCAAAACTGCCAACAGGATTCGTACAAACCATGGAGTATGTAATGACTTCCTCTACAAATGGAACAAAATTTCTGATCCATCTTGTGTTTGTGGAGCGACTCCTCAGACCATCCAACGCATTGTGCAGCAGTGTAGTATCAGCCGACGTCATACTCAGGGGATCTGAAGGACTTTCTAACGCTGACTCTAGATGATGTTAACTGGATAGGCAAATTAACTCTCACTATATAAGTGCATACATTGTGATTGTATACTCTGTTATATGTCTAACAGTAATAACGCCCTAGTTATTTTAGTATATCATTTATATATTGTTGTATATTCCAATGTGTTGCCATACGCTAAATAATAATAATAATAATAATAATAATAATAATAATAATAATAATAATAATAATAATAATAATAACAATAATAATAATAATAATAATAATAATGTATACCGACTAAAGCAAAATATCTACAACAAAAAATGTATCTACAAGCACATAAAATTAAGACATCGCAATACACTCATTAAACCAAAATGTCTTTATGTATCAGAAACGCTAATTTTGAACAGGAAAGCAGACACTGAAAATATTGAGTAAAAGAAACGCAAAATTGTAACCAAAACTTTTAGGCCCAAATATCGCCTACCGACTCAGAGGCAGATAGGAAACCATTATATGTTTACAAGTTTCTTTACATGGCGCCGATACAAATATATTATGACAACGATGGGATACGACATGACTAGAAGTAGGAAGGAAGCAGTCGTGACCTTAATTAAGGTACATCCGCAGCCTGCATTTGCCTAGTGTAAAATTAGAAAACCACGGAAAACCATCTTCAGGCCTACCAACACTACGGCTCGAACCCAGTATCTCCCGAATGCAAGCTCGCAGCTGCGTGCTCCTAACCGCACGGCCATCTTGCTCGGTAAATAGGAAATCAAACAATGCACAGTGACATTAGAAGACAAAGCTTAAGATTCAATGGATACATACACCCAGAGAGATGGTGATGGTGCTGATTATTGTTTTAAGAGGAAGTACAACAAGGCAACCATCCTCTATAGAGCACTAATCAGGGAGAAAAAATGGAAGGGATCCGACACTTAGAAAAATGAAGATATCGGTCAAAGGAAGGCAAGGGCCACGAAGGGCGTGAAAATAAAAGACTACCTAGCCCTCGCAAACCTAATAGGGTGGGGGTCGGAAAAGAACAAGAGTTGACCAAGAGTGGTCGGATAGGATAGATGAAAGTGAGGAGCCTGGCACAAGTAAGTTGAAGCAATGCCAGGACTCAGCTTAGGGCACCCAGAGAGACTTACAAAACTACTAGCCAAATTCTACGAAAACAAGAGTAAAGCCACAACAGTCACAATGAAATGGATCTGTGAAATCAAAACCGATTTGAAACAGGCCGGAATTACACCATGAGATGTCCAAAACAGAGTACCGGTAATCATCTTCAGATCCAAAATTCACAAATGGCAAGTTGAACAAGAGAAAAGACCAAAGTTTTTTAAAAATTTTATTTTATGAAATACTTCCTCTCATGCAGAGGCTGCCTTGCGACAAAGTATACTTTTACATTTATTTTTGGGAGAGAAATAGCTATACTGTACTTGAGAAATGTTGAAGGCAACCTAATTGTAACAGTGATTTCTTAGAATTATCAGTGAGCCCCTTAAGGCTATGATAGCAATCTCTCGTAACGTTGTAACAGGCAGAGACATCTGTTTCCAAAATTTAGCGGCAAAAGCGGGAATCGTTCCCCTTGTTCCAATCATCAGACCTACTATGTCGATTTCCTCTATCTGGTATTCTCCCTGGAACAACCTGTTCGGAAGACAGAAAGGAAGTCCACAGTAAAAGAATGAAATAAATGTGGGCACAAAGGAAGGCAAATGCACGCCCCTAAGAACTTCGCGTAGTCCTAATGGGCTTATTCATCCTGGAGATCATTAGTTCATCGCGGCATAATACTTTTTGAAGAAAACCGTAGGCGAATAGCGAACGATAAGAGGCGACGAACGAAGGAAATATAACGAAATAGGAGAACAATGGCTGCTTCACTTGGGACTATCTGCCATCTCTGCGGCAAATTATGTGCCTCCCGTATTGGGGTGTTCAGACATCTACGAACTCACAGATGAGGAGAAGTTCTGTTTGGAAGACCAACCTACTCGTTTTCGAGTGTTTGCTATTGTACTGTATTCACATATACAGTATATTACTCTGCTTTGCAAAACTTGAAGGTGAGGTAGATAAGGCGACAAAACATAAAAGTGCGGTAAAAGGTTGGCAGAGGTCTCCCACACGTGCGTAGAAACCTGGTGTGAGGTCAGCGAGACTATAGCGCCGAATAGAATTGGCCCCACAAAAAGAGGCAATTGAAGGAATGGGACAAGACAACGTGAGTCAATCAGCGACCTATTAAGGTGCACTGTTGCCCTGAGACATTTGGATGACTTTACACGGGGAAGAATCATCTGGAAATTGGAAGAAGGACGAAGTGTGGGGAGTGCAGTCCGGGTGTTTGGTATTGCTCACAGCATTATTTCACGTGCATGGAGAGCATTTTGAATACACGTATCCTCATCTGGTGGGAACATGTAATGCACCCAGGAACATTGTAGCACATTATCATTTTGGTGGTTCAAGTGTTATGGTGTGAGAAGGCATAATGTTGCAAGGTTGTACCAACCTCCCAATCTTGAACGGTGTACACTCACAGGTCAACGATTTTGTGACAGTGTACTCCTTCCAAAAGTGCATATTTTCAGGGGGTGCATTTGGCCCTGACTTCATTTTCATGGATGACAATGGACGACTGCATCGAACAACGTAGGTGGAGGAGCTTTTGTAACGAGAGGATATTCGGTGAATTGACAGGCCTGCCCGTTCCTCCGACTTAAATCCCTTAGAGCACATGTGAGACATGTTGGCCAAACGTATTGCAGCACATCTACATGCACCAACGACCATCCAGCAGTTGTCAACCGCGCTGGTGGAAGCATGGAACGCCCTACCACGAAAACTGTTTACCAATCTTGTGGCCAGCATGGGAACACGTTGCAGAGCCTGCATCGCTGTCCGTGGTGATCACACACCCTTTTAAGAACCATGTCCTTTCCTTTGTGATATCCAAGTGACCATAATGAGTGACAGTGACTTACATGTAATTTATTGTCTCTATATAAAATTGTCATTCCTGCTCGTTTCATCGCATATTCCTTTCAGCTGGGCAGACGTATTGCAGCGCGTCCAAATTCACCAACGACCATCCAGCAGTCGACAACCGCTGGTGGAGGAATGGAACGCCCTACCACGAGAACTGTCATTTCTATTCATCTCATCGCATATTCCTTTCAGTTGACTAGTTGTTCTCACTACTACTAAATATTTTCATACCTTCCCTGAAGGGGGAGGCGGACCTCCTAGGCGGCGACGCCGTCTCTCTGGCCAGGAAATTTGTATCGGAGTGGTAGATGTGCGGAGATGAGAGGGTTAGCGTCCGTGGCATATACTAGGAACTATCCCGGAATTCGCCTTAGTGCAGGAAAATAGAAAACCACAGAAAACCATTCTCAGGACAGCCTGCGTTGGGGCCAGTCCCTCTCCGTCTCCCGAATACAGAGGCGTAGAGCCACGGTAGGGACGTGGCTACCCCTCCTCTCCTCTGCTCGGTTGGTCGATCGAAGTGCAGAGCTGTCGGACCACGGAGAAGCCGTGGCCACTTGTGGACCGAGACTCACTCTGCATCCGCCAGGTACCAGTTCTTCATGTAACCTTCCAGTGGATTCCGAGTCAAGCATGAAGGAATCATTGAAGTTTATGATAGCATATAAATTGGTTGAAATCATGTGAACAGTATACATACAATCAATTTATGTCAGAAACATTGATAATTCGAAGCAACTCGCTCAATTGAGTAATAAGCTTAAGTAAATATTCAATATATGAAAATTGATTAGCTCAGAACCCCGTGGTATATTATAATTTCTTGTCCAGAAGTTTAATGTTGAAGTAAAGTCAACTATTGTTGAGTGAAGGGGACTACATTCGACGGGAGAGTAAATTGATTTCTCATGCGTAATGTTTAATTTCGATAACAGTTTATACAACGGATTGAGTTAAATATTATAATTGCTACATGTCAGTTTCACCTTCATTTGCACTAGTTATTAATTATTTGATTAGTATGAACATCTACAAATGATCGAGAATTCGTTTAGGAAACGATCGATTAGGACAGAATAGGACGGTCTTGATTGGAGAAACACCGATATAAACTATTGGGTGCATTCCATTGTTAGCATTCCCGCTCGTGAGATCGTTCATGTCAAGGAGAATGTGCCTCGATCTTCGTTAATGTTATAAAGAGAGGTTATATGGCATGGTTTATTCTCAATTATAAAAACACACACAACTGTATTATTGATATTACAGAATAGGGTTTTGTTTTAGGTCTATATTACATTATCACATCTCTGTGTCACAGAAGTTCGATAATGTTTATGTGATAAAATATTTTACAGTGTAATACAGCATCTTTGATCACATCTAACTGTGGCACAGTTGTGTGATAAAAGTTATACTCACGGTCATACCTTTGATCAAATCTGTGACAAGGCAGAAAGAAAATGGCGGGTAATAAGTGCACATGATCTGTGGTAACCACAAAACTTCTTATTTCACATTATAAATCATATGAAATGTTGTACAATTCGAAGCATAAAGATTATAAAAACAGGAACGGAAGAATGAAAATTGACAACAACATTGTCTCTCTCTCTCTCTCTTTCTCTCATTCTCCTCAACCTGATGGTTGGTGGGTAGCATGACTGTCCTCGTCCAACGACCTTCTATCCTGAGCCAGCTGCTTGATCAGTTGATATGGACGTCGCCCTTTAATGCCATCGAGGAACCCTGCTCTTGGTCGTCCTCTTCTAGTCTTTCCTTCCAGTTTCCCTTCAAGCAGTGTGGTGTACCATGATGAATGCCGGAGTAAATGACGTATCTAACTACAACTTCTTTTCGCGATCATTTTCTCTAGACTGATGGTTTCTTCAGCTCTATTGAGAACTTCTTCATTTGTTAGCCTGTGAGTCCAGGATATTCGTAATATTTGACGCCAACACCACATTTCAAATGCATCTATTCTTTTCTTATCAGCCTTTAATAGAGTCCAGGTTTCAGAGCCATAGGTCGCAATGCTCCAAATGAAGCTCCTAATGAAATGTTTTCTTACTGGTAGGCTTCTTTTTTATTGAAAGCTTCTTTAGCCTGGGCTATTCGAGAACGGACGTCCTTTTCACACCTCCCATCAGATGTAATGATGCTTCCCAAGTAACTGAACTGACTTACTTGAGTCAATTTTTCTCCTTCCAACCAAACATTAACATCCTGTTTACCATCCGGAGTACATTTCATTATCTTGGTTTTTGTTTTGTTAATATTCATGTTACATTTTAGTATTAGTAGATCATTCAGTTTCTTTAGTGAGGTCTGTATCTCTTTCTCAGTTTCAGCTATGAGAGCAATATCATCCGCGAAACGTATTGTTTGGTATGGTTGGCCATTTATTTTTATTCCATGGGTGGAGGTGGCTAAAAACTCTTTCATTGCTTCTTGTAAATACACATTGAATAATAGAGGTGACAGACCACATCCTTGCCGTACTCCTTTCTTATATTCTCGTTGATTTGCTCCTTTCCTATAAGCGCTGTCTGGTTCTTGTACAGTTGATAGATGATTTTCCGATCTCTGTAGTCCACTTTCAGACTTCTGAGGGCTTTAGGCATAATATTCCAGTTAACATTATCAAACGCTTTCTCTATATCAATCAAGGCAATTAGTACGTTCTTATTGATTCTTAGGGCTTGTTTAATAATTGTTCTAAAGCTCAGAATTGCTTCTCTTGTTCCTCTGTTTCTTCTAAATCCTAATTGATCCTCTGAGAGATTTTCTTCTATTAGGCCTATTTTCTTCACGCGATGGTAAACAATTCTTGTCATAATTCTGGAGGCATGTGTTACCAAGCTTAACGTTCTATAATCTTGACATCTCTTTCTATGATTACTTTTTATAACTTTGAGTTCAGTTACACCGTTCTTCTGATATATTTATCCAAAATTTTCTCCATTAGGTTAAACATAATAGTCTGTGTGCTTCGGTTTGGGCATAGTTTGCCCTTCCAGCTTTAGGTATGAATACTGCTTTAGCTTCAGACCATGATTTCGGGCCGTACCCTAAAGCTAGACTAGTTCTGAAGAGGTCCGTCAGGGCATCGACGACTATCTCCCGACCTTCCTGTAGGAGTATCGGAGGTATCTTATCTGGCCCCGGAGCCTGGATTCATCATTACAGTACTGTGACATAACATATGATAAAAGCTGTGACATAGTGTTATATACTCAAGAAGTCTCTAATGAGCAAATTTGATCACATTCATGTGATCAAGGATTTTATCAAATTCTGTGACACAGAAATGTGATAGTGTAATATAGGCCTTAGACAGAACAATTAAAAAGGTAAGAGATTGAGCATCGACACACATGAATGAAATGAAAGCTAGTCGCAGACCGGTTGAATCTGTCTGAATTGTGTGCTAATAGGAACAGTAAACTGTAAGAGCAAAACGCAGAGTTCTTAATAGGAAAACAACAAGGCGAGCGTTGTATCGAAACGTTGATATATCTGTTTTGATGTAAAATACACCGAGCTCGATAGCTGCAGTCGCTTAAGTGCGGCCAGTATCCAGTATTCGGGAGATAGTAGGTTCGAACCCCACTGTCCGCAGCCCTGAAAATGGTTTTCCGTGGTTTTCCATTTTTTTTGCTACTTGCTTTACGTCGCACCGACACAGACAGGTTTTATGGCGACGATGGGACAGGGAAGGGCTAGGAGTGGGAAGGAAGCGGCCGTGGCCTTAATTAAGGTACAGCCCCAGCATTTGCTTGGTGTGAAAATGGGAAACCACGGAAAACCATTTTCAGGGCTGTCGACAGTGGGGGTTGAACCTACTATCTCCCGAATACTGGATACTGGCCGCGCTTAAGCGACTGCAGCTATGGAGCTCGGTGTTTTCCATTTTCACACCAGGCAAATGCTGGGGTTGTACCTTAATTAAGGCCACGGCCTTTTCCTTCCCACTCCTAGCCCTTTCCTGTCCCATCGTTGCCGTAAGACCTATCTGTGTCGGTGTGACGTAAAACAACAACTAGCGATGTAAAATACTGTACTAGTTGAATTATATAAGTTGCAGGTTTCCTGATGTCAAATCGGATGAAGAATTGTCATATCGAAATATCCACCAGTATGGTCATGCAGGTCTAAACCGGGTGGAATCCCGGCGGGTCTGGTGTTAATACAAGCAAATGATAACATTCTGAGGACCAGGATGATTGGACTCTATCTTCAAGAACTCACCAATTAAGATGAGTACAAAAACTTGTTCTTCTTCCTATTCTATTAAATTGTACTACATCGTGTAGATGTAGATTTTCATTCACGCTTATGAGTATAACGTGTCATGTACAAATGCAACTTGAGCGATGCTACAAAGCATCTTGTAGTATTCGTGGAGCGCACTAATCCTCCTAAATAATGTCATGATTGGAATTCTAATTAGTAATGTGCCAATTTCATCTTACAGTTCCTCGATGGGTTTGGATCCATGCCTTTTTCTGTGGCCGAAGGTGAAATTAGAACCCATTACCTCTCAAATGCAAGCCAGTAATTACGGCGTCTGTATGACGGAGCCTAATTGTTCGGTAAGTGATTACTTTAATTGGACCATTTAGTTCTCTTATGGTGATATATATAAAATCACCACTGATCTGCATTTAGGGCAGTCGCCGAGGTGGTAAGTTCATATCTGTTGTTTATCTAGTCTTTTCTTAAATTACTGTAGAATTGTTGGAAATTTATAGAACATACCCCTTGGTAAATTATTCTAAATCTTAACTCCTCTTCCTGTAAACGAATATTTGCCCCAGTTTGTCGTCCTGTATTCCAACCTTACCTTTACACTTTCCTACTTTTAAAAACGCCACTTAAACTCATACGTCTACTAATGTCATTTCACAGCATCTCACCATTGACAGCTAGGAACATACCATTTAGTCGAGCAGCTCGTCTCCTTTTTACCAAGTCTTCCCAGCTCAACTTTCACAACATTTTCGTAATGCTACTCTTTGGTGGGAAATCATGGCGAATAATTGTACTTGCTTTTTTTTTTTTTTTTTTTGTTGGATTTTTTCCAGTTCTCGAATCAAGTAACCGTGGTGAGGGTCCCATACACCGGAACCATACTCTAGTTGTGGCCTTACCATACATTTATATGCCCCATCTTTTACGTCCTTACTACAACCCCTAAATATCCTCATAACCATGTGCAGAGATCTTTCCCCTCTATTTGCAATACCGTTCGAGTGATTACGCTAATAAAGATCTTTCCTTATATTAACACCTAGCTACTTACAGTGATAGCCATAAGGAACTTTTAGTCCACCAACACAGTAATTACACTTAGAGGACTTTTCCTGTTAGTGAAACTCCCAACCTTACTTTTAACCCCATTTATCATCATACCATTGCCTGGTGTCCATCTCACGACACTGTCGAGGTTTTTTTTTTTTTTTTTTTGGCAGTCGATCACAATCTTGTAAATTAATTATTTCTCTATACAGCGGGGCCTTTCAGGGTCCATGAACCGGTGCATTGCACGGCGCAGATGCAAAAAAGGACTTCGCTAGGTTGACCAGCGTGCAGAGCCCCACTTCTCGATTTTCAACAATAGCGCCTTACCTCTCTTTCCCTACGCCTGTTTCGTTCATTCCAACTGTTTCGTACTTCCTCCCTCGCTCCGCAGCGGTCATTCATCCGAGCCGAATTAAGCCAAGCTTAGCCGAGTCCGCTGAGACAAAACGCTGGTCCGTGTTGAGCCGAGTCGGACCGATGCACAATGCACGGAACCTCTGCACCTTAGTTTGCACGCGTTAAGATTTTGGGCGTTTGATAGGCCCTGCTATACAACATAACATCATCCTAAAAAGCCCTACCTCTGATTCCAGTTCTTTGCTCATAACATGACCTTAACATGCCTGGTTTATGACAACTGTAGCTACGGCAGGGAATGTGCATGCGCTGGACGGATATTGGTAAGGTCATCCGGGTGTCGTGTTTGACAAGGCAGGCTAGGTTAAAGTGAAGCATATTTACAAAATTATTTTAATAGGTTTAAACATTTCTGAAATGTAAACGAAGGCCTCAACATTCGTAAATTTAAATTATTTCCCTCTTTACATAAATTATAAAGGGGTTACGATGTAGATTGTAAGGGAGCAGTCATAAAAAGCATTGAGTTTCTACGGTCGGAGCATTGCTTGAGTTGAGGAAAGTGTTCTTCTGGCTTAACCATTATCCTCAGTAAGATGTTACGTTATTTCGGAGGAAAGGAGAGGAACAAAGCCAGGCTAGTCCCTTGTCTGTGATAAAGTAAATCAGTGTTTACGAGCAAAGCCTGCTCGGCCATATCGTCTGGTTAAGTCGGCCATACCTGTTGACATCTTGAGGTATGACGTCAGCTCACGCTAGCCAGCGTTAACAAGGGCCCCTGCAAAACGATTCATCTTCATTAGCGGCAGACAGATACAATCTGTTTCTTTTCATTATCCTCACATACCTGTTGAGACTGAGCTAAATATTCCCTCAGTATTCACCCCGGTAACAGCTTACTCTCTACGGTCGAGTGCTGCTGATGTGATACTTACAAAAACTAAGGAGAGCGTTGATAGTTTTAAGGCACAATGACAAAAGCTTCGTCTGGCCAGGAGGGTCTTCCCAGCTGCATATCTCCTAAGACACGAGGAATCTTCGAGACGAATAGAAGAAGGCAAAACCCTTCTGAGACATACAGAATAATCCACCTATACTCTTTACTGCAAATGGGAAGTAATGTTGTGATCCCTACTTTACACGAGAGAAAAATCCACAGATCTAGCCCTCCAGGCAAACAATTGAACGCTGAAAATATCCTACGGATATGAGCTACGAATCTTAGGTAAATAAAACATAATAAAGTATGAGAATATAATATTATTTATTCCTAAAAATCTTTTCTTAATCATCGTTATCCGGTTGATTAGATTAGCAGTTTACCTTTTTCTACTACTACGGGTGCTAATGTGACTAAATGCATTACTTCCCTTAAGCACCACTACGAGTGCTAATGTGACTAAATGCATTACTTCCCTTAAGCACCACTACGAGCGCTAATGTGATTAAATGCATTACTTCCCTTAAGCACCACTACGAGCGCTAATGTGATTAAATGCATTACTTCCCTTAAGCACCACTACGAGTGCTAATGTGACTAAATGCATTGTTTCACTTAAGCACCACTACGAGTGCTAATGTGACTAAATGCATTACTTCCCTTAAGCACCACTACGAGTGCTAATGTGACTAAATGCATTACTTCCCTTAAGCACCACTACGAGCGCTAATGTGACTAAAATGCATTGTTTCACTTGAGCACTACTACGAGTGCTAATGTGACTAAATGCATTACTTCCCTTAAGCACCACTACGAGCGCTAATGTGATTAAATGCATTACTTAAGCACCACTGCGAGTGATAATGTGACTAAATGCATTGTTTCACGCAAGCACCACTACGAGTGGTAATGTGACTAAATGCATTACTTCCCTTAAGCACCACTACGAGTGCTAATGTGACTAAATGCATTACTTCCCTTAAGCATCACTACGAGTGCTAATGTGACTAAATGCATTACTTCCCTTAAGCACCACTACGAGCACTAATGTGACTAAATGCATTACTTCCCTTAAGCACCACTATGAGCGCTAATGTGACTAAAATGCATTGTTTCACTTGAGCACCACTACGAGTGCTAATGTGACTAAATGCATTACTTCCCTTAAGCACCACTACGAGTGCTAATGTGACTAAATGCATTACTTCCCTTAAGCACCACTACGAGCGCTAATGTGACTAAATGCATTACTTCCCTTAAGCACCACTACGAGCGCTAATGTGACTAAATGCATTACTTCCCTTAAGCACCACTATGAGCGCTAATGTGACTAAATGCATTACTTCCCTTAAGCACCACTACGAGCGCTAATGTGACAAAAATGCATTACTTCCCTTAAGCACCACTACGAGCGGAGTCAATGCAGAGTTTCACTTAAGTCGTTAAAACTACATTCGGTGTGAACATTTTTCAAAAAATCAATAAAACGCCTGAGGGTATTGAACCAAGGAACGCATTACAGAAAGAACTATGTAAATAAGTTAATTTGGCTAGGATTTGAATAAAAACGGGTAAAGAAACAGCGATTTTAGGTTGCTTTTCCGGAACTGCATTCAGGCCGGGAGTGATTTTCGAAATGTGTATTTTTTAGTTTGATACACCTATCCAGAACCTTCAAACTTTGGCAGAATTCATGTAATTGCTTAATTTTACGTCTCTCGTAGTATGGGGGACCCGTACCTTGTCTCCTATGAAATGTTTTCAACATTAAAACCAAGGGGAGCGTCGATACTGTCGGAAAATGACAAAAGCATCGTCTGGTTTGTAGAGTATTCTCAGCAGCACGTCTCTTTTTGCTAGTGGCTTTACGTCGCACCGACACAGATAGGTCTTATGGTGACGATGGGAGAGGAAAGGCCTACGAGTTGGAATGAAGCTGCCGTGGCCTTAATTTAAGGTACAGCCGGGTGTGAACATGCAAAACCACGGAAAACCATCTTCAGGGCTGCCGGCAGTGGGTTTCGAACTATCTTCCGGATTCAACCTCACAGCTGCGCACCTGACCGCACGACCAAATCGCCCGTTGCAGCTTATCTCCAAAGACTGCAAGAATCTTCCAGGAGCAGAAACGTACAGTAAGTAAAACCCTTCTCAGATATACAGAGTAATCCGCCTATGCTTTTTGCCCCAAGTGAGAGGCTTATTTTCTTTTTAGAATTTCAAAAAACCCAACAAATAACAATATAACAGGTCCCATAGGCAAGTTAGAAATGAGTCAAGTAAAATACAAGCTAGTGAATTCTACACAAGTCCTGGGCTTCAAGCCCCTCGCTTACATTTCCTGAGCTACGCACTCAAATTTATAAAGATCACAACTTCAGGGCAGAAATCCCCTAGTTCAGTTCTCAAGTCTACTCAAGTCAATATCAGAAAATTTTAATTACTTGCCATCAAGGCACAACTTACAAAATTTGAAACAGGGGTATCCAGTACCCAATCTATTGGGCCGTAGCAGAAAAGAACAGGTTAAGTAAATGGCCCGAAACACAAATTGAATGGAGGCGAGTACTTGCACTCCTAGATATAATTTCTTAAAACCTAAGTGGCACTAGGCCGATGAAACAAGGGCTATTCCCAACCTACTGAGGTGACTCGTATAAGAATAAATTAAGACATTACGGAAAGGAAGAAAACCAGTTACAAAACGTAGTCACCTCAAACCAATATGAAGGGGAGCTCGAGAGGGTACATCACTCTCTATCCCCGAGTTACAGTTAGAGATTTTATGAAATTTTTATATTAGCCTGCAGAATTTGCATTTTAGAGAAGTCGGTTACATAGTTAAAGTTTCGGACCTTTCCCTCAGGTTAAAGTGCGGAGGTAGAAAAAAGTAAGATGTTTGATGGCCATTACCTTGCTGAAGAACTGCTTTCTGATGGAAGAGGCGCCTCCCGCCTCCTGCTTGACACACACACTTAGTTAGACGACGATGAAATGGCCAAGATACGTGAAAATCCGCAGATTATAAACCCTCGGGAAAGTTCGAGACCTTTCATGCATAAACTAGCCCCACCCTGTCAATTTTTTGGTCAATTCAAAGGTTACACTCAAAGTCGAAGAAGAAATACGGGATTGGTTGGAAATTACTTACAAAAATTAGGGATTGGCTGGATTCAAAACTGGCGGAAAGAAAAGATAAATATTGCCAACGAAAAAATAAATGAACATCAATTAGTAAAAAAATCTTATGAATACAAAACTTCTTCAAAAAATTTCATTCGCTTCGCACCAGGGTGCATGATCATGGTTTATTAGTAGTGACATCTATGAGAGAATGTCCAAACTTCTTGATGAATGGAAAACAAAACAAGTAGAAATACCCACAGTACTGGAAACTTCACAATAACAAAATTACGTCAAATTACTGTAGTGACATCTTCTGAGTAAAGGTTTAAACAGGTCCAGTTTCTCCTGTAGGGGAGTTCTTTTAGGCGCAAGATTTAAATGTGCGGCTTAGAGATGTACCTCCCGGTACAATAATAATAATAATAATAATAATAATAATAATAATAATAATAATAATAATAATAATAATAATAATGGATTTACATGGCACTAACTACTTCTTCGGTTTTCGGAGACGCCGAGATGCCCCGCAGGTGTCCCGCAGGTGTTCTTTTACGTGCCACTAAATCTACCGATATGAGGCCGACGTTATTTGAGATCCATAGAGAAACCGAAGTAATAGATGGCATTAGTGATCACGAAAGTGTTTTTGTCGTAGTTAAAAATAAATGTGAAAAAAAGGAAGGTATTAACATTAGGACTATTAGGCAGTACCATATGGCTGATAAAACAGGCATGAGGGAGTTTTTAAAAAGTAACTGTAATCGCTGGAAAGTGGAAAATAAAAATGTAAACAGACTCTGGGATGGGTTTAAAGCAATTGTTGAGGAATGTGAAAATAGGTTTGTACCTTTAAAGGTGGTAAGGAATGGTAAAGATCCAGAACAGAGAAGTAAAGAGACTAAGAAGGAGGTGCAGGTTGAAACGAAAGAGTTAGAAATGGTTATGGAAGTAAGGAGAAATTGAAGGAACTTACTAGGAAATTGAATCTAGCAAAGAAGTCAGCTAAGGATAACATGATGACAAGCATATTTGGTGGTCATACAAATTTTAGTGAAAAATGGAAGGGTATGTATAGGTACTTTAAGGCAGAGACAGGTTCAAAGAAGGACATTCCCGGAATCATTAATGAACATGGGGAGTGTGTATGCGAGGATCTTCAAAAGGCAGAAGTATTCAGTCAGCAGTATGTAAAGGTTGTTGGTTACAAGGATAATGTCCAGATAGGGGAGGTGACTAATACTAAAGAAGTATTAAAATTTACCTATGATAACAATGACATTTACGGTAAGATCCAAACCAAACCACATGACACTACAGCCCTTGAAGGGCCTTGGCCTACCAAATGACCGCTGCTCAGCCCGAAGGCCTGCAGATTACGAGGTGTCGTGTGGTCACCACGACGAATCCTCTCCGCCGTTATTCTTGGCTTTCTAGACCGGGGCCGCTATCTCACCGTCAGATAGCTCCTCAATTCTAATCACGTAGGCTGAGTGGACCTCGAACCAGCCCTCAGGTCCAGGTAAAAATCCCTGACCTGGCCGGGAATCGCACCCGGGGCCTCCGGGTAAGAGGCAGACACGCTACCCTTACACCACGGGGCCGGTTTACAGTAAGATACAAAAGTTAAAAACTAGAACAGCAGCTGGAATTGATAAGATTTCTGGGGATATACTAAAGGCAATGAGTTGGGATATAGTACCATATCTGAAATACTTATTTGATTATTGATTGGTTGAAGGAGCTATACCAAATGAATAGAGAGTTGCTATAGTAGTCCCTGTGTATAAATGAAAGGTTGATAGACATAAAGCTGAAAATTACAGGCCAGTCAGTTTGACATGCATTGTATGTAAGCTTTGGGAAAGCATTCTTTCTGATTATATTAGACATGTTTGCGAAAGTAATAACAGGTTTGACATAATGGAGTTTGGGTTTAGGAAAGGTTATTCCACTGAAGCTCAGCTTGTAGTCAAGAGAACAAATTGGGGAAAATCTTCGTTTATAGGAAGGGGAGTTAGAGATTGGAATAACTTACCAAGATAAATGTTCAATAATTTTCCAATTTCTTTGCGAACATTGAAGGAAAGGCTAGGAAAACAACAGATAGGGAATCTGCCACTTGGGCGACTGCCCTAGATGCAGATCAGTAGTGATTGATTCCTTACTTTGATTCAAATCCCGTTGGACTGAACTAGAATCGAACTTGCCAAGTTGGAGGCAGAAGGCCAGCGCCTCAAAGTCTGAGCCACTCAGTCCGGCAAGGAGATTTGAATCGCAGAAGGAGATTTGCGGAGAAGGTGAGAGGGTTGGTGGCCGTGTCCCGGCATTCGCCTTAGTGCAGGAGAATGGAAAACCACGGAAAATAATTCTCAGGACAGTCGACGGTGGGGACTCCGTCTCCTGAATACACAGGCGGAGAGCCGTGGCCACTCCTCTGCTCGGTTGGACGGTCAGGGTGCAGAGCTGTCGGACCACGGACCAGCCGTAGACATTTGTGGGCCAAGACCCACTCTGTATATGCATACATTTTAGTTGATCTTGAAGTTCCGCGCCGTCTAATGGGAGGTTTTAAGACAACCACTAACAGAGACATTCGTGAGAAAAGTTTGTATTAATATAGGAAAACCTACGTGAAACTTTTGCTGGCATCCCACAACATTCAAAACAATTGTTTATACTCAGCAATTCCACGGCAAAAGTTTATTTCGCTACCGAAAGTTAGCAGGAAAAACACGAAGAGCAGTGCTATCTAGTGGACGGCATTAAAAAACAGTCGATGGACACACGTTTATATTCACAATAAGACGTTTTGTGGAATATCACACAATCTATTTTCATATTAATTGAAGAAATACATTATTATTAATGTAATGATGTCACTATTGAAAGCATTTTAGGAAAGAGTTTGTATAAAGACAACGAAATACAATTGTACTTCTAGTTTCCTACGGAATAAGAACACTTAAATACTTAGCATGAGCTAGCAGATTTACAGTAATTCTTGAAAGCAATGATTATTTAGGACGGGAATGGATAAAAAATAACACAACAGTTATTTTGGAACTGTTCCGGACTCGAAACTGATCTATAAATGAACAGTATGCCGGAACTAGGGACAGGAAAAATAATTTAAGTACCGATATATTAACATGATACTGTATAGGCTTTTGGGCTTATGGCGTGTCAAGAAAATTATCTGAAATTCTCTACGTTTCGCAGAGAACTGTGCTCTGCGTCATCAGAAGAAAATTCTGATTGCCCACGAGAAAGACTTCTTAACCCTCTCCCGCCCATAGCGTAGTAAAGCGTACTTGTACTTGTAGTCACATGTATGAGCCATCTATCGGCCGATAGACAAATATAACTTACAGTTACTAGCATGTGCACTTCCTAGAGACCAGAGATATTAGTTTTCTTCTTTTAAAACCTTAGCAGGCGTATTAGAACACGAAATACGGAAGGCAGTGACATATTGTAAACAAACACGTCGTCGTTTAATTCGCGTGAAAATATTTTATGCGATAACGACATTGAACGTTTGGTGAACGATAATCCTGACTGTGGAACTGTTAGTAGTGGCTCAAGTGAACTCAGTGAACTGGAAAGTGAAAATAAAAATGACGATATTTCAGGAAATGACGACGTACACATGCGTGATGACATAGATTGTAGGCCTAACTTTCAGTGGACAAATACATTGTCTTACGTCTAACCGGCGGACTTTACTAAAGAGGCAGGACCTTGCCATTCTCTTCCTGTAGCAAGTACAGCATTAGAGTATTTCTACCTTATATTTGATGAAAACATTTTCGATTTAATTGTTCATTAGTTTTTGTACAATATACATTTTTATAAATATCTGCATTAGCATAATGATGGCTGAAAATAATTGCTTTAATTCTTGGGAAAACATGCATTTTAATATGGGCGGGAAAGGGCTAAACAATGACTGTTTGAAATTTAGATGTTATAATAGTAGTGGGAATGGTATGTTCATTCGTCACCAGATGGCTCCCCGGACGTGGCACAGCGGAAACTGAACGAACCATCAGAATCAGTCCAAGAGGGTCGCATAACAAGTGTATGTAACATATGACACTGACAGGTGTATGATATTGACACAAGCCTCGAAGGTAACACCTAGCGATGAGGAAATTATTGTTGTAAGATACACTCGCCAACAGAACTGCGGCTCACTCCTTAAAACAATCTTTGAATTTGTTCCGTACTTCAAAAGCTTCACCTGGAGCTGCGTTGTTTCTCCTGGACGGGGTAGCTCCTCGAAGTACGCCTTCGTAGTATAAGTGTCCAGCCCCTCTATATCTATAACCAAATTATGCAAAATGCAAACAGCCTTAAATATCAATTGCGCTGTTTTGAATTTTCGACTACACCTGAGAGCTGCCAGCAGGGTGCGCGGGAGACTGCTGCAGGGTAAAAGCTCCATGGCGAGCGCCCTGGCTATAGCCAGCAGCGAGGGGCTAGGGCGAGCATCCATGTGCCAGCATCGAAGCTGCAGCATAACCATACCCTAACTGTCTCGTGACGCGACCGGTACCGTGCCGAGACGCTGATGAACACGCCAGACACAACGCACTTCCCCACGTGACAAGAGTGCGTGAATCATAGCGTAACTAAGCGAAATATGTGACTCATATACTCATTTGAGTATACCTGAAGTATGAAAAGTTTGAGTCTTAAACCAAAAAACTTTTCTTTTTAAGGAATGTTATTGTTAGGAGCTACCTAACAACGCTACCGCTGGAGGGTTAACGGTAACAAACAGAAGAGAACAACGGATTTTTTCAAAAGGTGTTATCGGAGGTATGTTTCTTGTTTCACTACTGTATGTACTGTACAGTATTCTGTCTTCTAAAAAGTTACTATAATAAGGTTTATAATTAACCCTCTACTGCATACTGTTGCCATGAGGCAACAAATAACTTTTCACCTGTGTAAATGGATAAATATTATAGACAGAGGTAGTTTTACGGCACACCTTCAACTGTACAATCAATTAAACACATATCTCAGTGATGCTTTTTTTTTTTTTTTACATAACGTAAGACAAAACAGCCCTACAGCCAAAGGTACTCCTTCCACTCACCTACTTGTAGAATGCAGGTTTCTCCGTGCCATCTTACCGGATGTGTAAGTATTACTCTCTTATTATACCATTAGTTTTGCCTGTCAATTCTACTGGCTTGGTTCAAAGGGCCTACGTGGCTATCAACAGAATAACTGAAAGTTTTCAGATTCGATGTTAAATTTTCACCCCAGCCGGGCTGAGTGGCTCAGACGGTTAAGGCGCTGGCCTTCTAACCCCAACTTGGCAGGTTAGTCCGGTGGTATTTGAAGGTGCTCAAATACGACAGCTCCGTGTCGGTAAATTTACTGGCACGTAAAAGAACTCCTGCGGGACTAAATTCCGGCACCTCGGAGTCCCCGAAGACCTTAAAAAGTAGTTAGTGAGACGTAAAGCAAATAACATTATTATTATTAAATTTTCACCCCAATAGCTTTGATGACGATGTGACTTTCTCTCCCGTATTTCCAGCACACTGGTAATTATGAGTAATACTTTATACCAACCGCAGTCCCGATTTTAAAAACAGACATATCAAAGAGAATTAACCCTCTACTGCATACTGTTGCCATTAGGCAACAAATTACTTTTCACCTGTGTAAATGGATAAATATTATAGACAGAGGTAGTTTTACGGCACACCTTCAACTGTACAGTCAATTAAACACATATCCCAGATAAGCCTTGTTATTTTTTACATAACATAAGACAAAACAGCCCTACAACCAAAGGCACTCTTTCCGCCCCGTCAACATCCACGCGAACCAACCACCGTTTATTTTACGAGGGCCCTCCCCATCACAATACCACACGCTCCAGGAGTACCCATGGCCAGTAGGTAGTAATGTTCGGTCTTTGAATGTTAAAAACTTAGCGTAAAATAGTGAAAAATCATATATATATATTGAAACGGGAACGCCCTACGAGCATTCACGTTTCATTCTTTTGTTAAGAGGAGCTCGCTAACACCCGGCCGTAAGCATTTAAAACTTGCGCCGAGCGCATAGGCATAGAGGGAACTGCAAGCAAGCTCGCGATGTTCTAGAACACCGGCCAAGGACAAGCGACGTCACGCAGAAGGTTCTTTCGTGTTCCATAGCATTGCTGCATGAACGAAATGTAATATCAATATTTCAATAACGTCACCTTGCAGGCAGGAATAATGAACGCTGCTAGCCGAAATTTCGTGTCAATCGGTGTAAAGATGGCCAAGATATAAAATTTTCTTGGGGCCCACATGTGTAGCCACGCCCACCAACCTTCGGCAATATAAGCGAGTCGCCAGCCTGGGGTAAAGCAGAGAGTGTGCAGTGTGCAGCTGCAGTGTGCCGTAGGCAGAGAGTGAGGGGAGTCGGCAGTAAGCCGTAAGTTCAGTGTGTGTGTGCAAGTAAGCACGTCGCGACATAATTCGTCACTCGGTCCGGCTGTATACTTGAGTTCAGAAACGTTAGTGTTAAAAGCTTTCTCCGTGGGCTTCACTTCATTTAAAGACTGTGTGAAAACAGCGATAGTGTTTCTAGCATAGACTGTGCCAGCCTGCATTTCATTTAAAGACTGTGGTTATCCATTTTTCGGAACTGTGTTCGTAATAAAACTGTGCCGACCTTCATTTCATTTAAAGACTGTGTCTATCCGTTGAACTGTGTTCGTAATAAACTGTGCCAACATTCCCTCTTAAAGACAGTATTAACTTGTGGAATACAGTATCGTGATTTCTTTCCGAGGAACCATGCCAATTCCCATCATAACCTGTTCAGAATCACGTATGATCTTAAGTGCCAGTGATAATCTTCTGAAAATTACGACGTAACAGAACTTGGACAGTCGTTTATTTCAACAAGTGTGTGAATATTGTGCTCATGGAGTACAGTGCAGAGACTGTACCCGGTGAATTTAATTTTCTTTATGAAGTGCTTAATCACTGCACCTCGGAAGGTCCTAGATTGTTTTCGTTTGTTTATTATTCCAAATACGATAATTCCTTCCATCTTATCCTCGTGGAACTGTGACTCTAACTTTATCCTTGCTGCTAAAGTGCGTTCAACATCATTGACTGTGGGAACTATTTCGGCGTGCTTCGCCTTAGAGAGGTGTCACACCAGTGTCCCGTGACGTCCGATGTGGAACCTCCACATTTCCCCGTTCCTGCCTCAGGTTCGAGTCATCAACACTAATACAGAGAAAACACCAACGGCGGAAGACAACGCCGACGCCGACCGCAAGACGACGCAGCCGCCGCAGGACGACCCCCTCCACGCCTTCAGGGACAACTCCACGATTCAGCTGTAAAAGGTGACAATTCTTTGCATATCTATTGAATAAACTGAAGGATCCACTTAATCATGAAAAAAAAAATTTTCACTACCCTTCTCTCTCTCACTCTCTTAGCATGGGCCGTACACGCCTTGTCGTTCCTCATGCTCTCCGATAAACTGAAGTACGGGCGTTCCTGTTTCAATATATATATATACCGGGTGGTACAGCTGCCCCTATTTTTTCCCGAATATATGCAACCAGCTAGGACGTAAATGCCTCTTAGTCCCATCTTGCACAACACCTTACAGCAATGTTAAGGCGCGTCCAGACTTGTAACAGAACATCGTAACGTAACCGCGTCGCGCTCCTGTCTGGACGGTACTGCGTAACCTCGTCGCGCAACCTTAGCCCGCAACATGAACGATACGGAACGAGGTTCGCTGCGTTCCACTGCTTGTCGGTTTTCCCGCGTCACATCAAAGAGCTGCGCGCGCGGAAGTTACAGCAAGCTTGGACGTACACAGAACCTCGGCGCGTAACACACATTCGCCTCTGTCTGCTTGATCAGTAAAAATGTTGTGGACCGAGCAAAACACACTGCATTTTATTGAAATATACAGAGCTAAGGAAATGTTATGGCTAACTGGCCATCCCAGGCATTTCAACAAAATTTTAAGGAATGACCACTTTCCCCCATCCACTCCATTCTCCGGTTCACTCTACATATTCCCAATATCCCCATCATGCTGCACAACATAATGTTCATCAGCTGCCGAACCCATCACATTTTCAAGGTTACACCGTTTCAACACCCACTCCTTCAGCTTCCTTATCCTCGCCGAATACTACTACTACACCCATTTCTCCTCACTCCAACTCCAGTCTGTCCACTGAGTGAAATACAGTAAGCAATTCCCACGATGTGGATATGGATTTTCAGGACTTGATTAGACTTACAAAGTAGTGTTAAAATAGATAATGTTTGATGTATGAAACATAGAATATCCCAGCAATAAATTCCTTACTTACGTTTATATTTCCGTTTAGTGCTTCAATCAGAGCTTGACACATTCCGGTACGATAACACTAATCGACTGTTTGGATATTTTGAAAAGATACTGCAGACTAGTGTTTGAATCACCGGTTGCTAGAAATCGTACTGTCACTGTCAGTCTCTCTTGCACCGAGATAGCCTCTCTGAATGTGGTATCCTTCTTAGCAACTTTAGGCCCTATCAAATTGATGAGGTGGGATCTCTCGCTGAGTCTGAGGGAAAAGCCAACTCTGGAGGGTAAACGGATTAAGAAAGAAGGAAAGACATGTATTATTATTATTATTATTATTATTATTATTATTATTATTATTATTATTATTATTGAATTTCTAATATGTTTTCATGTAATAAGATACGTATTTCCATTTCATTGCTGTCATTTTTATTCAATTAATGTGAGTATAGCTATGAAGTATAACTTAACCTCTACAAATGATGTTATGGCAGTAAATACATTGCAAAAATTATGTTGAAGATAACTACATTAATATTTTGCCCATGTAAATTGTGATTTATTGCGCGTTTCTCTTCGTTTTCAGACTGTACCCCGCTGCTAGTCCAACAACTACAACAGCTGTTTGCCTTTCCTTTATGTTAAAACGAAATGCTATCAAACCTTGCCAAATCAATTCAAATCTTATCAAACCTTCAGCAATGTTGAACAGTCTTTGACCAGATTTGACAAATTTCTTGTGAAATGTTGAACTGACAGGAAAATGTAATGGTGTACAACACGCATAAGACAGTGGTATTTCCTGCCCCAGAAGTTCAGGCGTTGTTATAGATTAAATTTATGAATTACTTATAAGTTTGCACATTCCCGAATGTAATAGAAAGGCATGGAGAGGAAAAGTAAAAGAAAAGTCTGCAGAGAATTACGACTTTCTTTCAAAGACGAAATGTGTATTTCGGTCAGTTCAGTCACTTCACCGTTCTAAAATCTTATATACTGTAGGTAAGGGTTATTCTGACCGAAGGCAGGTCCGAACCTCCGCAGAGGTGTTCCTGAGCCGCAGTTTACGTGCGGTAGGGTGGCCAGTTCCTTTCCGCTCCTCCATTCCCTTACCACCCCCCACCAACAGCGCGTGGCGACCCATCCAACTCCTGACCACGCCCAATGTTGCTTAACTTCTGAGATCTTACGGAATCCGGTGTTTCAACACGGCTACGGCCGTTGGTTTATATACTGTAATAATATAATATTGTAAAACTAAAGTACAGAAAACCGTCGTCAGGCCTGAAAATCGCTGAGCAGGGTCGGCTACAGTCAATCACTTGTTTATTTTCACTTGATGAAAAACGTGTTTAATAATTGTTTTACTATGCTTTCACTATCCATATTACCGAGCGAGTTAGCCGTGCGGTAAGGGCGTGCAGCTGTGAGCTTGCATCCGGAAGATAGTGAGTTCGAACCCCACTCTCGGCAGCCCTGAAGATAGTTTTCTGTGGTTTCCCATTTTCACACCAGACAAATGCTGGGGCTGTACCTTAATTAAGGCCACGGCCGCTTCCTTCCCACTCCTAGGCTTTTCCTATACCATCGTCGCCATAAGACCTATCTGTAAAAAAAACCTACCCATATTGAAACATTTAAACCTCCGACTTGATTGCCTAAGCAATAATACCCTTGCGCGGAACTCGAAAACAAAAATCAACACAAAGCGTTGGAAACGGAAACGACGCCTTGGTCAGGTTTAGCAAGTAAAATGTTTACAATGCCCACTAACTGTCTGAAACTTCATGTCAGCCAGCAAATTTGAACCACCATGTGTAGTTCTACATGAATATAGCCGAGTTTGCCAACATCGCCTATGTTTCCGTTTAGTTGCATAATGCAAATAAATATAGGCTGCTGCAGCTAAATCCATCTTTCAAAGCTGCACTGTCTCAACTGGCGGAACGCTGGTAGGTTACGCGTTACGACCTGCGGCGCGGGGTAGAAAAGTTTACCTCGCAACCGCGGTGCGTAACATTGCCCCGTTTAACCTTGGCGCGCGACGTGGTTACGTTACGGAGTTAGGTGCGCATGTCTGTACCCGCCTTTATGTGCAGTTAACCCGATGTAGACTTCTCCGCACAATGGAAAAATGGTACAAGAGGCAGTAAGTGAGGTCCATCTCAAAAACACTGTACCATTTTATGTAGAGCGGTGTCCAATACTCTACTAATTTTTACGAAATGTTACTATACTGTACAAACCATAAACACGCCTATAGCTGTCGGTAGAGAATTGCGCACCTGATTGGTCCAAGAGGCCATTTTCTTTTGATAGAAAGGGCGGTCGTGGTATCATAGAAAACGTGATAGGGTAAGACCAATTACAGACATGTCAATGCACCACCATTTTGTACAGTCTCATTACATCGAAATTGATAGAAACGTGTTTTGCACTGTAGTTTATAATCTGTGGCACGCAAATGCTGTACAGCAGATGTGATAGCTTACGCCATGTAATTACTACCGTTAGAGCGATCAAAAAAGGCATAAAACGGGACCATACGGCTGTAACTCATCAGTAACTTGTCGAAGCGGGAACTTCCGCTCTCCTCGTGAATACAGAGTTACAAGGATGGCGCTTGTACGTTGCAAATAGCTGCGCGGAATTACGTATGGAAGACGTACCTCGATAGGTTACTTGAAGCAGGAAGGGTTCCAATCATTCTTGAGTTATGCATATTAAATGTCATTTCGTATTCGCTAGGCATCGTTTACGAAGACCTTTCTGAAGTCTCCGATATTCTTCTACGGAAGTTATAATAAACAGGTATCATAAATATCGCTACATACGCACCGATTGTGAATACCACCTGAAACATAACGCTGGACTCATTCAACCAAGTAACGCGTAGAAAATGGTTGCAACTATCTGGGCGTAAGAGAGACGCGATTCTTTAGTTCACTGTGGTGTTTGCACATTCGAGTTCAGAACTTTTAACATCAACGATCAGTATCGAAGCGATAGCCTAGGTAATTCCATTAGTACAGAGCTACGAGATCAATTCTTTGTCGCCTGCAGTGGCTACATGGCACCAATCGCAGCGAGCATACGATATGTTAGCAGGCATTTAGAGTTCGATTCTAGTTACGAGCTTTTGAATTTTATTTTGATATTATACTTGTAAGGCCATTCGTAATAAATATTTAACGTTCTTAAGTCTCAAAAGTAATTTGCCACCTTTACAAAGAAAGCATACATACGAAAGGAATAATAACATGCGACTTCCATATGGCAAATGACTACAGGGAATGAAGCGCAGTGCACGTGTTGTCAACATTCTGACCCATCCATTCAAGCAAGCAACTGCGCACGTTCGACTCGAAGACCAACTAACAGCGGTCTACACTTCATACGTAGGGCACATGAAACAGCATATCGTAATCCTAGCAGCAACGTGTGAGCACGTACTGTACGGTTAGCACGAAAGCAAACAGTATGTCTTCACGGGATGATTATGTGAATATGGTACTACTTTATGGAGAAGCAAGGCAAAATGCACGGGAAGCCAGACGCTTGTATCAAGAACGATTTCCTGGACGAAGGCTGCCAACTGCAGATACATTTCGACGTGTTGAAAGACGGTTGCGTGCAACGGGGTCATTTGATACATTACCCCCCGTTCGGGATGCTCCAGTGACGTCTGGAAATAACGACGAAGCTGTTCAAAATGCAATTGCATACAACCCGCACACAAGCTCACGGGCCATAGAAAATGAACTGAACATCAGTCATGTATCTGTACTGCGAATATTGCACCGCCATAAATTCCACCCTTTCCATCAACAGCTGCACCAGGAACTTCACGGAGATGACTTTCCAAAACGGATAGAATTTTCGCAATGGATATTACAAAGAGTTGAAGCTGATGCGAATATCTAAATGGACATTCTCTTTAGTGATGAATCCAGATTTCACAACAACGGAACTGTTAATCGTCACAACTTCCATTACTGGAGCGTTGAAAATCCTCACTGGATCAGGGGAGCTCGATTTCAGGTACAATGGGGCGTCAACGTGTGGTGCGGGATACTAGGTGACAAGATAAATGGACCATATTTCTTCGAAGGAAACCTCACGGGACGACGCTATCTAGAGTTTCTTCGTGAGTACCTCCCACTCTTATTGGAGGATGTGCCTCTTATGACACGGTTACGGATGTGGTTCCAGCAGGATGGAGCTCCCCCACACTGGTCATTGGCAGTACGGAACCACTTGCATAGGACATATCCTGGACGATGGATTGGACGAGGGGGTCCGGTCACATGGCCGGCTAGATCACCTGACCTTACTCCACTCGACTTTTTCCTCTGGGGTTATTTAAAGGAAAGAGTCTATGAGCAGGAGCCTGAGAGCCCGAATCATTTACGGCGGCTCATCATGGAAGCCTGCAGGCAGATTCCACCACATATGTTGCAGCAAGCACGAATGTCTCCCCTCCACCGTGCTCAGATGTGCATTAACGAAGCAGGTGGTCATTTTGAACATTTGCTTCATTAATCGAATGGCCATGCATAAGCCCATCGCACCGCTGTCGGTACAATCTCACTTTATTGCAAATAGCTCTTTTAAGAGCTCCTAAAAAAACCCACCGAGCACGATAGCTGCAGTCGCTTATGTGCGGCCAGTATCCAGTAATCGGGAGATAGTGGGTTCGAGCCCCACTGTCGGCAGCCCTGAAGATGGTTTTCCGTGGTATCCCATTTTCACATCAGGCAAATGCCCGGGCTGTACCTTAATTAAGGCCACGGCCGCTTCCTTCCAATTCCTAGGCCTTCCCTACCCCATCGTCGCCGTAAGACATATCTGTGTCGGTGCGACGTAAAGCAAATAGTAGAAAAAACAAACATAGCTGAGTACCTGCAATATGAGAACTGATCATGATTTAGATTTGTCGTCAACAACACGACTCTCACGAACATCAACAACGCAATAAAAATATTCGTCGTACACAGGACTCGAACCGCCTACTAACGAACACCGGTACTCTTATCTAACTTTTAGCAAGCTCGGCTATCACGGGTTGCTGTTTAGCGCTGTTGTGTTGCTGCTACTTCTAGTCATTCACCAATAATATTCTCTGTACAGGACGTTTCTGCGACACATAATTTTCACGATTCCTTACCATCAATCGGTATTTTATCATTAATGCTGATTTGCTTGACACGAATAAACGAATTATGGAAAGAGTTGTAAGAGCAGACATTGTAGTGAGTAGTCAAGGTCAATATTTTTAAGTTCGACTATAATCTGTGGGTTGCATAAAACTGCGTGAATAGGGGCAGCTGTACCACCCGGTATATATATATATATGGCAATGCACAACACATACGAGTGTTAAGCTATTAGGCCCAGTTAAAAATTTCTGGTACATCTAAAACACTGAACGTATGTTGAACATTAAAGCTTGAAAGTTTCTTCACCAAACGAAAACGAAAAAAATTCATGCAGTAGATAAAGTGATGCTGTAAAATAGAGTTTGTTTACATATTCTTAAATACTGTTGAAAATAGTGTATTCAGTATAAGCCCGTAGATACATATGATGTCCGCCTCTGTGGTGTAGTGGTGTAGAGGTCCGGGTTCGATTCCCGGCTCTGCCACGAAATTTGAAGAGTGGTACGAGGGCTGGAACGGAGTCCACTCAGCCTCGGGAGGTCAACTGAGTAGAGGTGGGTTCGATTCCCACCTCAGCCATTCTGGAAGTGGTTTTCCGTGGTTTCCCACTTCTCCTCCAGGCAAATGCCGGGATGGTACCTAACTTAAGACCACGGCCGCTTCCTTCCCTCTTCCTTGCCTATCCGATCCAATCGCCCCATCCCTCCACAAGGCCCCTGTTCAGCATAGCAGGTGAGGCCGCCTGGGCGAGGTACTGGTCATTCTCCCCAGTTGTATCCCCCGACCCAAAGTCTGAAACTCCAGGACACTGCCCTTGAGGCGGTAGAGGTGGGATCCCTCGCTTAGTCCGAGGGAAAAACCGACCCTGGAGGATAAACAGATTAAGAAGAAGAAGAAGAAGATACATATGATTCAATTACGTGTTACACGGTATTATCTAAATCTTGAAATAGATTTTATTTCCCGAGGTGAATCGAGATATCGCGGTTCCTCTGTACCACGGATGAAGCAATCAGTTCTCTAAAGCAGTGGTATTCAAAGCGCAGTACGCGTACCCCAAGGGGTAAGCGGGGTCATCTCAAGGGGTAAGCCAGTTTATCGTATCTTCTAACTCGTTTCAGGGATCATTTTCAATAAAATCTTGTTTCGATATAGTGCCTTTGTCTACCACTGCACTTCAGTAAACTCCTCATTCTAAAAAATGTGAATAGGTATTACTCGCGCAACTTTTAATGATACATGGGCTCCTTAGTGCTGAATCGGTAGACCTCGGTTATCTTCGAGATTCGTATTGGCAACCTTTGAAACACAAACTATGAAACGCTTATGCATCGCTGTGAGACATCTGACTTTATGAAATGTAGTATGGCTTTGACTGCCGGGATATCCCCATGCAACACAATAGTAATTATTGCATTAATAATTTATCTTTCTTATATCGTTGCTAGGCAGTGCAAAACTTCGTAATTCCACTCCTGAGAAAAATCACATTTCTCCACCCGTCTTCTGAAGGCTCACCGCTTTGTCTTAGAAGGGAACAGAAGAATTCAATGGACGAATGACTGAGCTATCGTTAACCTTCCAGCGGGCGCGTGGCGGTTAAATGACCGCCCTTTCTTTTCACTCGATTTTCATGCAATGAATAATCGGCCACTGAAATGAATAACGTCATATACATTTCCACAACGCATAAAATATATTTTTATTAAAAAAAGTTGATAATATCCTCATGAAAAGACAGTGGCATGGATAATAAATTGAAATAAGAATTCAGTCGTCTGAGACTCAATATAGATTTCAATAACTGTAGAATATGAAATTAAGCAAAGATTTTCGAAGCATAAGAAACCTAGCCCTTTCAATTGCGCCCTTGAACTGAACATTATATAGTAAAAAACATTCCTGAGCACTCAGTTCAGTCTTGTCTGACACATAGTAACGTTACATACCCGTACAACATTTTAAATGGCTAAATATGGTCGATAATTAGGAAATTCAGTTATTTGCGCTTGTTTTGAATCTAAAGACAATTCTTCAATGAAACAAATGAAATGGAAATGGCGGCAAGCATGACAGGAACTTAAGCAATGAAAATGCCAGAAACAGTTCTCTGACCATTGCTGACCGTTCAGTTTTGGGCTTCTTCTGTAAATTTACCCCCTCCCCTGTGGTTGGGGGCGGTAGAATAACACCAGCGGTATCCCCCGCCTGTGCGTAAGAGGCGACTAAAATGGATCGCAGAGGCTCTGAACTTTGGAGCGTGATTTGGCGACCACGAGGCATCTAGCTGAGTCCTGGCATTGGTTCGACTTACTTGTGCCAGGCTGCTCACTTTCATCTAACCTATCCGACCTCTCTTGGTCAAGTCTTGTTTTTTACGACCCCGACGCTATTAGGTTTGCGATGGCTAGGTAGTCTTTCATTTTCACGCCCTTCGTGGCCCTTGTCTTCCTCGGTCTTCATTTTCGAAGTGTCGGATCCCTTCCAGATTTTCCCTCTGATTAGTGTTATATAGAGGACGGTTGTCTAGTTGTACTTCCCCTTAAAACAATAATCACCACCACCACCACTTGTACTCCGAAGAAGTTACGAGGTTTCTTTTGCCCAGAGACGATATCTATATTATTGTTATTGTTGGGACTAAGGTGGCGTAATGGCTTAGCCGCTTGCCTAACATCCCGGTGATCGTAGTTTGATTCCTGGTGCTGCTCGGGTGAGATTTTCAGTTGAAAAGTCTGTGATGTCAGGAAGGGCATTAGACCTTAAATTCCCGGTCACAGCTTGCTCATGCCTACGTGCGTGCAGGGACTCTGAGCAAGCGGGAAAATCTGCGGAAGATAAAGATGATGATAGTTAATATTACTTGACATCCAGCAACAATCATTTTTTTATATCTGGAATAATCGCAATATACTCGTACTTCGGGGGAACAAAGTTAAAACGATTGGATTTTGCGGAACGCCAACCAAACAATATGAATACCACTGCTTTAGAGTATGATGAGATGAGACCATTCGGATAAAAAAGGTATGTATCTCTTAGTCATGGCCATCTATCACTACTTCACATTACAGCCTGCAAGATCACGTCGACGATGCAAATATGCCACTATGTTACGTTCGTATAAGTAGATGAAATTAATGTGTCCCTATTACGATTTTTCCTCAGTTTTTGACATAAATATGTCTTACGGATGAGGATCATCTGAAAATATATGTCACGAAATTAGCGATACGAAATGTCTTTCAGTGTGGTAGAATGAGAAGGGACAGAGAATGAGAACAGTGAATCCAGATGTTTCGTGCAAAAATATCCTCTAAAAATCCTGTGAAGGAAATTTAAGTCAGCTGCTTGTCACCTGATGTACATGGGTAGCATATGTCTAAACTTGCAGTTTGTGTTCCTTACAATGCAACAAATACTTCCACCATTCAATCGTATTGCAATATCATATCCACTGTGGCATGTGAACTACATATGAAGGCACAATGTTACGTAATAAACTTGCTGAACATGATATCAGCTATGTAAGAGGTCATATGTGATCTAATAATGCATGCACCAATCCCATTCAAACAGGAGTAATGTTGTCATTAAGTTTGCAACTCGTCGTGTGGAACAGAATGCTTACAGACGTACAAACAACGACTTTATAGGGTTAAGTCAGATATATTCGTGATACAGGTTTCATAATAAATCTTTGAATAAATATCGGGAACTTTCATACAGCAGACCAAGCATTTCAATTTTACTTCTAGCTCCCTGAGTTCTCAACAGATTTCTAGCTACTTGCATTTGTACAGCAGCCACATGATACTTATTCAAAGTTGTATCTACCGGTATCACGAATATACCTTTCTTTATCCCATGTTTATTAATGCATATTACAGCGTTTCAACAATACGAGATGTGGTGAACATAGCGAGAGAAGTAATGGTTCAGCGTGAGCGTTGCCTTGCCAGTGCAAATCAGGCAATTTTGAGGTTGTACCGGTCAGAATAGTGTTTCGATCCCCACTTTCTCAAGCCCTCCTTGCCAATTATAACCCATTTCTATCTATTATCACAAAAATATTAACAGGAAAAGAGCTTAAAATGCAATAAAGCTTAACTTTGTCATCTTAGAAAATCTTCATGTAGTCTCCTTGTTCTGCATCAACAGGAGGTTTTGAATTATATTACTTGAACTAGTAATAGTACTACTGAGAAAAATATGTAACAGAAATACAAGGACAAAATTGACAAATATGCTTATCTGGGTATGAAAGTACCAAGAATCTGAAAACAAGGTAGGGGAATTATTCCTCCTTTTCTCTTTCTCCCACTGGCCTTACACCAGCATCATTTCCAGAAAACTTAAAGATAGTGAACGTCCCCATCTACACTCACGATGTGGCACAAAAGGCTGAAATTCTGAATACCTGCAACATAATCAGATCATTCCTGAATATACAAGATGAGAACCAACACTGCTTGGATGAAGAAAATTCAAAGTGAGAGGATAAAAGTATTCTGGTAAGAGAAGAAAGCCAATTCATCTGCACTACGTCGTGAAAACAACTGTCAAGCCCACATGATTTATAAGGATATCATGTTTAATGTTGTCAGTCTTTCATAATAAATGATACGATAAGACATACTTTGTTCTTAGTCAAGATAGTATTTTTAAAAAAATTTCGGATGATTGTGGAGAACAAAATGACCATTATGCGTAGATCTAGTTAAAGAGGCAGGCCTAATTATTTAATATAGAAAGGGGCATGGAATGAAAACAGAACACCCGCTACACAGTGACCATGGAATGGTTTTGTTAAAAAATGATTACCAAAAGCGTTAATACATTTACCCCACTGGAATACGAGATGATGAATTCCAGTTTTATAGAAAGTGGTAGGTTGCTGACGGATCCTACAACCGCACCCATTCTTGCACTTCCTCGTCCGAAACCGACGTCCACGAATGCCTTTCTTCTGGTCTCCAAGAATGTGAAATTCACTGGGTGAAATATCCAGGTTGTGCGGAGGATGTTGAACTGTTTCCCAACCAAGTCGCTAAAGCTTATGAGCAATGCTTCGATGGGGCATGGCTTTGTCACTCCTGCACACTCGTCGTGGACATGCAGTGTTCTCCATACACAGCAGCAGACATGTGACGATGAGTTTCACGTACTCCAGCAACCTCAGTCACCAGAAAACGAACCATTATTCCCTCCTCTTTGCTTGCCTTCATTTATACAGCTGGACGAACACACTGGACGAGTTCCGCGCAACAACAAAGATATAACCCAACAACTGTGTGCACCTGTGAGTTGTCACTATGCAGTTCTCCTACAACAGCGATGGCAGTGCGATACGTAACAATAGCGGGTGTTTGGTTTACATTTTAACTGCCCCTTATACAATTGAATTCTTCATTTTTGTTGCCTATTAGAAACTATTCAAATTAATTTGTCGGCCACTAAACAAGGATTTGAGGAAGAGACTTGCCAAGTATTAAATCTGGAGTATTGAAATGTATGGTGCAGAGACTTGGACAGTTCGAAAGAAAGACGAAAGAAGATCAGAGGTACTAGAAATGTGGATATAGAGGAGAATAGAACAAGTGAAATGGGAAAACCGTGTACGGAATGAAGAGTTGTCACGAAGAGTTGGAGAAGAACAAATTGTGTTGTAAATCATTTGAAGGAAAAAAATGAACTTGATTGGACTTTGCTTGATGAACGAATGTTTACTGAAATAAGGAACAGAAGGAATGGTGGAAGGCAAAAGAAGAAGAAGAGGAAAGAAAAGATATCAAATCCTGGACGACACAGAAGGAAATAGATATTCGGACGTGAGAGACTTGGCTAAAGACAGACAAAAGTGGAAGAGGTTTATCCCATGACAAGACCTGCCATGAGGAAGAATACCTGAATGAATTAGAAACTTAATTGTGCTCTCTAATATGTGATGGCGTTGGTTTTCTTTCTACTTATATTCTGAACGTTCTCGTATACGGATCATTATGATTGTCAGGTATTGCGGTACGCTGTTGATAGGTAGAGTGTGATATAGACTACTACTTTCCTGTATTTCTCTGGCACATCAATCAATGTAGTGTTTGAGGTCAGTACCCGAGAATCACGAATGTCAACATAGGTTCGGATTTTGGAGACAACACCTTTGAACAGCAAATCTACACCTGCACTGAGTTTGAAATCTAATAATTGCGTGTCACCTGCCTGTCAACATTACCCTTTCGCAAAATTAATGATGTACCGAACGTCAAAGGTATAACACGGCCGCCCACTAATTGGACATTGATCGGATACGGATTATTAGAGAAATCGTCACATGAGTGAAATGTGGTTACGTTTTTTGTTATCAGAACAAATAACTCCATTTTCTTTCATCTGCAAAGTTCAAAGTACATCATCAGCTTTACAGAAAAACCTCATTTATAACGGACATTAAATTGTACAAAGGATACAGGCTTTAGGAAACTCAATTCCCATTCAAAAAAACAAGTACCAGCACTGAATCTATGGAAAAGATGATGAGGATAATAATAATAATAATAATCAAAACATGCAAAAAATGGAAAAAGGTGACTCAAATCTAACGAAGACTTTTATCAAAGAACAGAAGGTGTGGTTGAATCAAGGTCTACCATACACAGGTCAAGACATGAATGTTACGTATAGAGCCGCCATTTTCCGACCTAATGTGGACGATCCCTACAGCATTTGCATGTTTCATTTAGAGGGGTTTTGGATTTTAAAAATGGACTTAAGAACACAAAATCTGTTAAAATTAGTTTTAATTTGCCTCGGATTACGTGAAATGAATAGTTTTCCTGTAACCTGGGAATCTTGAAATAATTATCTATTTTGTCATCTATAAGAACTCGGATTTTATACATTGTGAATAGATGCAATGGAAATAAAACAGGCTATATTACAAAATTATCATAAATCCTTCAGTCAGTAAGCCTAACTTAAGGTACCCAAGCATGAACAAAGCAATATAACGATCCACCACATCGGGATAAAGACACGAGTTTAGTATTATAATAGAGTAAGTTACAGTTTATAAAATGAAACAAATTTTAATTGCACCTCTAATATTGTGTACGGTATGTTCAGTTTAGACTATCGGGCCTATTACCTTGTAAAATTAATCCGAAACAAAGCTACATAATCGGCGTATTTCTCTTATGATTAAGATTTGTAAGTAGGCCTTGACCTTTGTGAGTAATAATTAAAATATATTTCAGTTAACATAATGAGGTCATTTATTTTACCAATTCCATTTCCTACTCAAGGTAGCCCTCCGTCGTTCGAGGCCAGGCTGACACACGAGAAAGGTGTTGGGGGTATAAGGAACATCGAAGAATGTGGGACATGGCATTTCATTTTAGCAGCTTCCTTCCATCTACTTCGACTTGACATCCCTCAAAATTAATCTGCAGGAAAAGAATATAATTAAGATATAGTGAGTAAAATGTTTTGCTAGACGAGATTTTCAGAAAGGCAAATATAATAAACTTCGTTGTTACTTTTTTCGTTTTTTGTTAAGTTTTACTAACTTCAGACAGCTGTGAATGTTCTGTTCGTTGCCACTTTTCATGTCGGTAATTCTGCACCCATTTTGCCCACCTATTCTTATCTTTCGGGAATATAAATTATTTAGACCCTTTATATGAGTGACTTTTGCAATTTGGAGAGACACAGTAACCCATTATAACAATCTCATTGAATTCAATAACACGCAGACGACAGCAAGTAAAGAGTCGTAGTCTCTAAATGGCCGCTGTCGCAATGAATTCTGGGAGCGTGACCAGACTTGCGTATATAGACTTTGGGTTGAACTGATGAGGAATGGAATGGTTACAGTTCTGTGGACACGCATTGAGGATGGACAAGAAACAGACCAACGAAGAGAATCTTCGAATTCTTGAGGAAGAGGAAGGCAGAGCTGGAATAGTTTCGAGAAGTGAGGTTGGACTTGACGGAAATGGCGGTTCCGGAAGATTACATCATGGACAGAAATCAATTTAGACAGCTCGTCAAAAGGTTCCGTGGTTTCCAGGAGGCTGGAGAAACACTACTGAGAAAATGGAGGACCTATATAGAACAGAATAAGGAAGTAGGAGAAATAATGAAAAGAAATTGACATAGAGTGAAGGCAGAGAAGGCTTTCAAACGTGGCCCTTAGCAGGGAGAAACGAAGGAGAAATAATAATAATAATAATAATAATAATAATAATAATAATAATAATAATAATAATAATAATAATAATAATAATCATCACACTGATAAGGGTGGCAGACTGAGATCTTGGAGAAACAGAAATGAATTTTGATGCAAAAAACTTGAGTCCAAAAAAGTCACAAAATGACCAATACACTTTCCGGTTGAGATCAATCCAGGAACTCAATAAAAACTATCGAAAATATTACGCTGAGGAAAAGAAAATCGAACCTTTTATGGACATATTAAAAGGTTGAATCAAGAGAGGTTGGCCAAGAAATTACTCCTTCTACAAGAAAAGTGAATAAGGACCTATCAGAAGTAAGTGTCAAGCAGGAAGAGGTACAGGACAGAACAACGTTTAGGTAAAAGGTTGCGGGAGTGAGAGATGCACCCGTAAAGCCACGGACCATCTCGTCGGAGGAAAGAGAAAGGAGAAGCCAGAGTGCTAAGAGAAGAACATTAGTCTGTGTGACAGAAGGGCATGTAGAATCACAGCATAAAATATTTATTTATTTATTTATTTATTTATTTATTTATTTATTTATTTATTTATTTATTTATTTATTTATTTATTTATTTATTGAATTTAGCAGTGGCGAAATAAGGGCTCGTGGCCCTTTCTTACACTTAACCACGTAAATGACAAGGTAATACATGCATAAAATAGATGTACTATTGTATTATAAAATCAAGGATAGCTAAGCTAAATGACTCATATGGAGAACATACAGTGTAAAGAATAATGAAAGAACGTTCAAAAAATAAAAATAAGATAAAAAGAAATCCGGGGATTAAAAGTAAAACAGAATGTGAAATGGTCATAATGAAAAAGTTACATAGAAACTGATAATATAAAGAATGCATAAAGAAAACACAATATAATAATAAAGTAACGGAATTAAAAGTATGGATCTAAACAGTCATATATGTACATGAGTAAAAGCTAATTTTTATGTACATTATTTTACTCTATAACAATACAAATATAATATAAGGACAACGGTGTTTTTTAGCTGTACAGTAAAACACCAATGTTGCTAGCCTACCAACCACAATCATACAACCTATCATACCAATCACACGAGAGAATCAGCGGTATTCAACATGACATCTCTGGATGCACTTTTATATTTTGATATTGACTTAGAGTTCCTGACAGCAGCTGGAAGTGAACTCCGAAGTCGTGACCCTGCCACAGCGAAGGATCTATTATATATTGAAGAATGGTTGACTGGAATAGTGGCAGATCTAGGAACGAGGATAATAAATGATATTTTGAAGAAATATATTTGGGTAGCTTTTCCTTCAGAGTTAGGTAAATCAACGTAAGTGCGTGGAACTTCCGTCACCTTTCGGGTTTATAACAACATTTTCATTGACTCATAATAATAGGCCTATTAAGAATCATTTAAGGGCGTCATGTAATCAGAACTTTCTAACGGTTACATTATAAATCTCTTTATTCTTATGTGTATTTCTAACTCAACATTTCTTATGTATCATTTGGCGTCCGATGAAGAGAAAAGAAATGAAGAAAAAAACTGTAGATATTATTTAAATAAAATCCAAAAGATCAACATTCATATAAAATAAGAAAAAAATGTCTTATACTGTCGTTTGAATGTATTTATACGACTCCTTCAAAAATATCCCACAAAGTAATGTTTGTGTTATATTTATTAATTCAGCTCAGTAAATTTTGCAAAAAAAAAAAAAGAACTAATACTTTGCCAAGAGGCTATACCCTCTCCCATCTCCTCCATTTTTCACAGGAATTTACACTTCCCTCTTCTCCAACGCACATCCCCAACCTGCCCGCATCTCTTGGCCAGAAAGAGGGCGTAACCCGCTACGTGGCCCGCCCCAACCCTTCAGAGTGGGGATTGAAAACTTTTGATGATGGTGGTGGAAACGTAGCCCACAGATGACCGTATCGGTGAATGAATGAAGCATTATCACAGACACAGTAAAAGAAAAGGCGATTATAGTTCTACGGACACCTACACAGAATGAATAAGAACAGACTGACAAAGAATTTCTAGACTTAGCACTATCGCTGAAAAAAAAAATAAACGCAACAAGGGGTTAGTGGAAATGCAATTTTGCCGTACTTCCTACCAACACATACAGATCGTATCTAATAGGAAACCGCTAGGAATGGGTAGGAAGTCATCGTAGGCTCAATTAAGGTACTGCCCCAGCGTTTGCCTGGTGTTATTAGTTGAAAGATCTGCAAGAAATTGGTATTAACGAGGAAACCAAACTAGAAGAAAATTTCGGAGCTTAATAAGCAAACATACGTATTCAGATAAACCTAAAAAGTAGGCTGTACGGAATGGATAAAAAATGCAAAAGGAACTCAGTGAAGGAATGAAGAGGTACGGGGAAGAAAAGTAGAAAGATTAATTAATAATTAATAATAATTAATATTTAATTAATTAATCATTAATATTAATAATTAATAATACAAAAACCAAACCTCATAGCGCAAGAGTCACAAAGGGCCATATTCTACCAAGCGACCGTTGCTTAGCCCTAAGGCCTGCAAATTATAAGATGTAGTGTGGTCAGCACCACGAATCCTCTTGGCCGTTATTCTTGGGTTTCTGGACAGGGATCGCTATGTCACTGTCAGATAGCTCCTCAATTCGTAATGACGTACGCTGAGTGGTCCTCGAACCAGCCCTCAGACCCAGGTAAAAGTCCGTGACCTGCCCGGGAATCGAATCCGGGGCCTCCTGGTAAGAGGAAGGTATGCTACCCCTACACCGTCGGCCGGCTAATAATAATAATAATAATAATAATAATAATAATAATAATAATAATAATAATAATAATAATAATAATATTGTCCCCGTCAAAATTGTGCTTTCCGCGTACATGGTTGTGTTTATTCTAATAGCCAGTGTCATTCCTACGATAGGTGTTATTTTCAAGATGTTAGTGGGGACAGATTCTGATTTTATTAAGCCAGGTAATGTTTTATTTTTATTTTCACTCTCTGCAGTAAAGTGTGTGTGCGAGATCACGTAATATGCTTGTCACAGCTCAAGGTTAAATTTGTGTCTATCGAGTGTACGCAATGTACAACATTCACTGAAGCAAGTAAACCAATTATGGGAAGCAGTCGTGTAGTATAAACGCCAATCGTAATGTTTCTAAAAACCACGCCTCCAAACTCAAGGATAGTGAACACTAATGAAACCATCTAAATCTTCCTTTTTTATTCTAGACATTCTTGAAATATTCATAGGAGAGCCAAGTTAAGTTCCGCTTGAGACGTGAAATAATTATTCTGGCCTGGCTCGAAATTTTCGTAATTTTCATTTGTCAGTTTCAGCTTATACTCACTTAATTCGCGAAAGGACTAAAGGCCCAGAATCGAGGGGCATCTATGTCATCTATAATTCCAAGAGGAACACTTCAGTCAACGTGGGCTTTGTCACCAACTACAAACATGTTGCACGATGTATGTAAGCATCGCCAGCATCGAAGGAAAGCCATGAGGGACAAGGAACTTAGCAGACCACAGACGGGAATCGACTTTCATCACTAAATATAAGTACACTTTGTGAACATTATCTGTCCATCTATTTAGAAAATTTACCGATCTCCTTCAGCAGTATTGTAGTTCCATTAGTTATAAGTAGTTTTGAAATATTTTCTTAGTCCGACTCGTTGGCTGAACGGTCAGCGTACTGGCCTTCGGTTCAGAGGGTCCCGGGTTCGATTCCCGGCCGGGTCGGGGATTTTAACCTTATTTGGTTAATTCCAATGGCACGGGGGCTGGGTGTATGTATTGTCTTCATCATCATTTCATCCTCATCACGACGCGCAGGTCGCCTACGGGAGTCAAAGAGAAAGACCTGTACCTGGCGAGCCGAACCCGTCCTGGGATATCCCGGCACTAAAAGCCGTACGACACTTCAATATTTTCTTACTTCATTCTTACCCATGTACAAGTAGGTTTGAGAGTGAACGTGTGTTTTGGATTCTATTAGACTAGAAGTGCAGAAGTTTGTCTTCTGAAATGTTACCATCCGAGTGCAATCTCTAAAAATAAGACTTTAACAAACTATTACCTTCCAGGATAAATGAAAAAGACTCATTTTTGAATTTCATGAAACATTATGGGATAAATTCTAGGTTGTGCTTCATTCACTAGATTGTCACGCAATATTTCAAACTGTGTCATCTTCTAGAAATGTTTATTTCAGACGTCTATGGTGGATGTAAAGATCGATGATAATAATAATAATAATAATAATAATAATAATAATAATAATAATAATAATAATAATGTAATTGGAATTCCAGTTAAATGGAAACATAAAGGTCGTGAGGGATAAATGAAGTTAGATTTGCTCATGTGGAATAAGTGAAGTTGTGCTCAGCTGTAGATGTATTTACCTGGAAAATGGTATGACTGCGGGCAATTTTATAATTTTTGGAAGCGTTAGTAATGGGATACAATGCGTTCCGATGAAAGTGGAGCACGTGTTCAAGGATTTTTCAACATTTGAATAACAAATAATAATAATAATAATAATAATAATAATAATAATAGTAATAATCATAATCATAATCATGATAATTATTTTAGACACTCAATGACCATGTGGTGTTATGCATATTTACTGTTTCCACCCAGTATTCTGAATAATAAAATGATTTTGGTATTTATCGTCGTAGTAATATTAGAGTAAGATTCAATTAAGTGAAAATTCATCTTCAATCACAAGGTCCGACTCGTTGGCTGAACAGTCAGCGTACTGGCCTTCGCTTCAGAGGGTCCTGGGTCCGATTCCCGGCCGGGTCGGGGATTTTAAACTTAATTGGTTAATTCCAATGGCACGGGGGCTGGGTGTATGTGTTGTCTTCATCATCATTTCATCCTCATCACGATGCGCAGGTCGCCTACGGGAGTCAAATACAAAGACATGCACCTGGCGATCCGAACCCGTCTTTGGATATCCCGGCACTAAAAGCCATACTACCATTATTCAATCACAAATCATATGCCAGTTGTTGGAAGTATAGAATGTAATAGAAGTCAATACAATCCAACCTTCTTCTCCCCATAAAAGTCATGAATTAAAATAAAGCCTGGGATTCGAATATAACTTTTAAAATAAATTTCGAGTATCCTGAGTGCATGGAATGAATGTGATTGTAGTTAGAAATATTTTTCATTGTCATTAATTTGAAATGTGGTTCCTAATCTGGTCTCGTATTCACTACGGTGGGCCAGATTTTTCCAGCGTTGTCTATGCTTTTGCTCTTTCATTGTGGATTGTTGTATCATTCTTAAAACAAAGATTAGTGACAGAATTAATCCCACCGAGCTCGATAGCTGCAGTCGCTTAAGTGCGGCCAGTATCCGGTAATCGGGAGATAGTGGGTTCGAGCCCCACTGTCGGCAGCTCTGAAGATGGTTTTCCGTGATTTCCCATTTTCACACCAGGCAAATGCCAGGGCTGTACCTTAATTAAGGCCACGGACGCTTCCTTCCAATTCCTAGGCCTTTCCTATCCCACCGTCGCCGTAAGACATATCTGTGTCGGTGCGACGTAAAGCAAATAGCAAAAAAAAAAAAAAAAAGAATTAATCCAGTTATTAAATTATTTAGTTTGAACTGAATAAGATCGAATAGCTTTCTAAAGATGAGTAAGTACCAACAAAGAAAGTTATTACTATGTAGAATGTAAATAAAGTTTCGTAAGTCTTAAATCCATAGTCGACTCTAAATATTCAGATAATAATAATTTAATTTTTTTTTTTTTGCAAGTTGCTTTACGTCGCACCGACACAGATAGGTCTTATGGCGACGATGGGACAGGGAAGGGCTAGGAGTGGGAAGGAAGCGGCCGTGGCCTTAATTAAGGTACAGCCCCAGCATTTGCCTGGTGTGAAAATGGGAAACCACGGAAAACCGTTTTCAGGGCTGCCGACAGTGGGGTTCGAACCTACTATCTCCCGAATACTGGATACTGGCCGCACTTAAGCGACTGCAGCTATCGAGCTCGGTAAATAATAATTTCAAGGATATTTATCACTCAAATATTAATTCTAACTGGTAATCATTACTTGTGTCAGTTGAGAGACTTTATTATAATATTTATCATAATGCTTAGATGATATCCAAATTAGAACTAGAAAATCATCGACGATATAGATGTATGATTCTCTGTAATATAATGTACAGATTAGGTTTAGGAATAACATGGTCATCAACCACGTGCTCAAAGTTGGATATTCAATTTTCTTTTGCATAGTAATGCAGCTGGTATTATGTTTAAAGAAGTCACCACGATCATTTATGGATATGTTATTAGGATAGATCAGTTATCTAAGGAAGGGAAGGAGTTTTTCCATTTATTTCATTTTGTGCAGTCAGAAGATAAGGCTAATTTTCATTATTCTTTTGGAGAATACTCCAGATATGTCATCGTCAGAAAAAATCCAGCAATGTGTATTTATAAAAGATACATTTATTTTTGAAACTGTAAATTCGTGAGTCATTCAGGCAACGTTTATCAAGAGCCTATTTTCGTTAAATTTCGATTGTATTTGTGAATATCTTAAAATAAATGTCAATCCTGTTTTAAATTGTTTTCTTTTGTATTGTCGTAATGCCTCTAAAATTGGGACAGCTAGCAAACGAACGGTCCACCAAGGGATCTCTCGTATGCTCGCTGAGTTAGCCCGGGTGCATAAGGGACATTTAATTGGCTGTCCCAATGTGGGGCTCAATCTTGTGCTGTCCAGTGTTTTGGCATTGAAACGATGGGACGACAATTTTTCTAGCAAGGCTGATGTTGTGACATTTGTTCGCCCAAATTTTTGTGGCTGATATAGCACCAGATGTAAGATTAATGCTTGTTGATGGTAAATTTATATTCTCGCTGACGAGTTGCGAATTTTAGAATTGTTTGTGATGATGAAATTTAATTAATTAAGCCAGTCACATGGAAATTAATGTTGAAATTGTGAAACTCACGACGTTGTGGAATTTTGCTTATACTTGGTCGATGAGCTTAATTCTCAAATCCTTGCGTACTGATTGCGATTACTTTGATGTTGGCACAGACACTGTTAAATTATTTTTGGATATATTATTGGGATAGATCAATTCTCCAAGAATAGGAAGGTGTTCTTCCATTTATTTAATTTAGCGCAGCCAGAATATAAGGCTAATTTTTATTATTTATTCTTTTGCAGAATATTCCAGGTATGTCATCGTCTGCAAGAATTCAAAATGTGAATTTATAAAACATATATTTATTTTTGAAATTGTAAATTCGTGAGTTATTCAGGCATCGTTTAGCAGAGACGAAGTTTTTTAAAATCATGATTTTTTGTGCATATGTTAAAATGAACGTCAAGCCTGTTTTAAAATCGTTTTCTTTTGTATTATCGTCAGCACTTGTCCTTCAAATGCCACTAAAATTGGGTCAGCTAGCAAACGAACGGTCAACCTTGGGATCTCTTGGATGCACGCTGAGTTAGACCGGATAAATAGGAGTCATTAATAATAATAATAATAATAATAATAATAATGATAATAATAATAATAATAGTACCGGGAGGTACACCTCAACCCAGTAATTAAAAAAAAGCGCCTTAAGGAACGCTATCTCTATAATAAAACGTGAAACAGCTACGACATGAAGTTGGGTCATTGACCAGAAGAGGTCACCATTGGATTATTGAGTAATGTGTTATTTTGAAGTTGCCTAAACTGACTGGATTTATTTGTTGTGTGTTTGTTTACTTCAAGAAGTTTAAACTTTTCTCCATAGATGGCATTACAAAAACTGAGGTAATGCATTCTGGTGCAAGGTAAAAGAATTAGTGATTTAAAGAAGTTTCGTGTTCTTATGTTTTCTCAACTAAATTAAGGTTCATTTATTTTGTTATTTCAAGGTTTGCAACACTTCTTTCTCAAACCGCCAGTTTTTGAATCTGGCCAATCATGAATTTTCTGTAATAATTCTTCAGTCAATAATAGGTTTCTTGTAACACAGAAAGATTTTTATGAAGCACTGTTCTTGTTAAAATTCTTCGCGAAGAAACGGGTTGGAATTGGTAAGAGGGGTGGCATGGAAAATCTTCAGGGATTTGTTCTTCCAAGGCAAACGCTCTCCGTAAACCATTACTTTCCTCGCGATGTCCACCACATCTCATATTGACACGTTCGGACATTAACTCTCTTGATCTTAGTCACAATGCAGTGCCGCTTATCGTCTGTACTACCGGGTCTGCTGCTCGATTAGGTTTTATTGTAGGTATATCATGGGATTGCTTGAGTGGGTTCATAATCCCATTCTAATTTGTTTTGATCGTTTCTATTAAACGTTCTATTTAAGTGATTCTTGGCCGTGTAATATGAGCTACGTCTTCTGTTTTTCTGGAGACTTTTGTTGTGTTGTTGCTTCTCTGTTAAACAAGGGCAACGCGTATTTAATATGTGAAGACTGATAAGCTTTTAAGGTTCATACATTCCCTCTGGGATTGTATTTAGGAGTACCATACTGTGGGGGTAGGAAACTCTAAGGGTGTTAAAGTCTGGGAGTTTGATCTCCCTTTGCAGCGTAAAACCTTATTATGGAAGCTCTTGTGCTACATACGAAATATTTGTAAAGGCTTGGGAGCTTGTGCACCCCGGCCATTATATAAGCTCCAAAGCTAGTTGTGTTACTTACCCTTGTTACTCCCCCGACCCCCCAATGGCACTACAGCCCTTGAAGGGCCTTGGGCCACCAAGCGACTGATGCTAAGCCCGAAGGCCTGCAGATTACGAGGTGTCGTGTGGTCAGCATGATGAATCCTCTCGGCCGTTATTCTTGGCTTTCTAGACCGGGGCCGCTATCTCACCGTCAGATAGCTCCTCAATTCTAATCACGTAGGCTGAGTGGACCTCGAACCAGCCCTCAGGTCCAAGTAAAAATCACTAACCTGGCCGGGAATGGAACACGGAGCCTCCGGATAAGAGGCACGCACGCTACCCCTACACCACGCGGTCGGCTATTCTTGTTAAAGCCATTTTCTAAATATGTATCCCTGTTTATAATTTTTACTGTTTAGAAAAAGAAACAGAACAAAATATATTTATGAAATACATTCGGTCCGCCTCTGTGGTGTAGTGGTTAGCGTGATTAGCTGCCACCCCCGGAGGCCCGGGTTCGATTCCCGGCTCTGCCACGAAATTTTGAAAAGTGGTATGAGGGCTGGAACGGGGTCCACTCAGCCTCGGGAGGTCAACTGAGTAGAGGTGGGTTCGATTCCCACCTCAGCCATCCTGGAAGTGGTTTTCCGCGGTTTCCCACTTCTCCTCCAGGCGAATGCCGGGATGGTACCTAACTTAAGGCCACGGCCGCTTCCTTCCCTCTTCCTTGCCTATCCCTTCCAATCTTCCCATCCCCCACCAAGGCCCCTGTTCAGCATAGCAGGTGAGGCCGCCTGGGCGAGGTACTGGTCATACTCCCCAGTTGTATCCCCCGACCAAGAGTCTGAAGCTCCAGGACACTGCCCTTGAGGCGGTAGAGGTGGGATCCCTCGCTAAGTCCGAGGGAAAAACCGAACCTGGAGGGTAAACAGATGATGATGATGATGATGATGATGAAATACATTCAATATTTAAAGGTTTTGTGTCGTCATTTTGTCCAGGATTCTAAAGTGTGCCGCTTCTTCCCCTCTCCGGGCCTAACCATCATCATCATTACCCTCATCAAAATTTACGTCATCATCCTCTTAAGGAAATGCCTTCTCCATGCAACCAATGTTCTCTATCTTCAGCTTCTCGTTTCATTTCATAATAGGAATAATAATGAAGACTCTGTGCCAATTCTTGGAGGAAATTTTCTTCAGCAATCCTCGGCCTTTCTTGCCCGTGATTTTCCCTTCCAGCAGATTGATAAAAAAGGTATTATTTTGCAAGATGTGGCCAGTGAATTTATCTCTTCTTCTCTGCAACGTTAGCATTACTTCTCTTTTCCCTTTAAATTCTTGCAGAACGCTTTTGTTTGTTCACTTTTCAATACATTTAATCCTTAAAAATCGTCTCCAGATCCACATCTCAAAAGCTTGCAGTCATTTCCAATCCTGATCTCTGATTGTCCAAGGTTCACAGCTACACGATAGCCCACTCCATAGAAAAGAAATAACGAACTTCTTCCTAATTCCAAAATCTAAATTTGCATTCTTATTTTATTACTAAACGCCTGTTTGGCAAGCGCTGTTCGCCTTTTGATTTCTTTCAATTGTTATACCCGCGTTCTACGTTCACAACAAAGTAATCAATCTCGACGACGTGTGTTGAGGAAAAAACTTGTTTAATGGAGAAGTCTAATTTTAAACTGTGAGATGTTCCACTTTAGGTAACAGCTAAGTGGAGGATTGAGCTGAACTCTGCATTGTGTTTTAGCAGAGTGTCGTGTACGGAACAGTTAGAGCACACTATCACGGCTGAGAACTCCCCATGTAATTTATCCGGCAAGTGTGTGTGAGTGTGTAGCAGAATAGCCCGCTTTAATTTGAATTAAAAGGGTTTCCCCGTTCCTGATTACGGGGCAGGTGTTTTAGACTTTTACGTCTAATACACTCTCTTTTTATTAATCCATTTTCCATGTACATTACCATTGTATGCACTTTAAAAACGTGATTATAATTATAATAATATCATCCTAAGGGTAGGAACTGCCTCCCTGTGGATTCTGTACACATTGTCATACTGTCATGCTGATGCATAATTTTCAACAACTACCAGAAATCTTGTGCAAGGAAAAATAATATTTTGGTGATGTTGCAAAATCATATTAGGAGGATCTGATTCCTGAGGTCAAGGGTGGGAATGAATCTGATAACCCATTACGCTGATCAGCAAAAAATGACTTTCGGTAGATATCTTGGTATCCAACACGCGTTCTAAGACAACTGAAACATGTTGATTCAAAATATGCAAATCATTTGTCCCTATCACATACCGTTATTGAGATATACGACACCAGCCGTTATCATGTGTTTAACATTGTATCAAGGAAACCAACTCGCAGACAGAAGATTCACTACAGCAATGGTTCTCAGCTTGCGGGGAGGGCACCCTGAGGAGGCTTTGGAGAATTTCAGGGGAGGCTTGGTGTGCAATGAAAAACACACACGAATTTGCTAAACAGTAAATTCTAGTAGAACAAAAAAAGAATTTACTAAAAAAGTTATTTTTGTCACCGCTAAATCGTACTTGTAGAAAAAAAGATGTTTCTAAAATTAGTATACTTTCTAGTAACGTTGGGACAAGGAATTCGTGTTTTTGAATTGTGTAACGAAATGTGTAAAAAATTATAAAAATACAAGAAATTTTATAATGAAGTATAGTAAAAATTATTGCGTGTTTTTATTATTATTGATTTAAGCCCACTAAAGAGCGCTGATGACTAGTTCTTCCTCGATGCTCTTCTTCGTTCCCAATATCTCTTGAGCCCTGCTGATAATTTCTCCTTTCTCTCTTGTGAAAGGGGCTTCCGACTTCTAGGGACTCTAGGTGGTGGGGTCCAAGACTGTACCATAGCAAGAAATTTGGAACGATCTTCTATAGCAATGTCTGAAATCCCAGCCGAATCCAAGTCCCTCTGTACTTCATTAAGCCACAAGCTTCCAGTCTTGTAGCTTTTAACCAAAGAGAAGATATTCTTATTAAGCCTGTTGCTGTCCATTCGTTGTAGGTTTTATAATTTCATAATTTGTACACAAACCTTTATTTTTTTTACCTTATAAGAAATGTAACAATATAAAAAACACTAAACTAAGTAAAAAATCAACCGATGAATAGGAATGTATGATATATTTACAGTTAATACTTTAATATTTTTATTTTCAAATTGTATTGTGCAGCTTCCATCAACATATCTATGTGAATCTGCGTTTCCTACACTGCCTTATATCAAATCAAAATACTGAGCACGGCGATCTGAGCTGAGCACTATCACAATCGGAACGAATCATTAAAATACTTGTGAAAGTAAAATACTGCCAGCCCCCTCATTAGTCATTAATTCTGCTCTTACAAAATCAAATGAAATGATTTAGTTTGAAATGCTAATTGCAGTGAGTGTAGAATCCTTCGTAATCTTTTTTCTGTAATTAGTTTTATTCTCTTGCTGTATTATTATTTGTGTTATTCATGGCTTTCTTTGTAAAGTGATTACATTATAATAATTACTTTGAAACATGTAACATTATGTATTAAGCACTGATAATTCATACTATAATAATAAAATAATTGCAAAATATTCTTGAGGTATTAACCCTAACATAAAAGTAAAACTTTTGTAAATAAATAATTCATTAGTGTGGCGTGAAATAACTTACGGATGAAAAGGTGGCGCAGTCCCACAAAGCTTGAGAACACTGCACTAGAGCGCCGATTGCTACATGGAGTACTAATCAACATCGCTTTAGCTAAGGTTAGTACAAAACCACTACATGCCATTTATCGGGTTTGTTTCTTACATAGTCGCACACGTAGAAAAACAGATCTGGTGAATTTATGCAACCTCTCGACCCCATAATGTCCTCTGTGACTGAAAATGAAAAGAAGAAAATGAAAATATTCAGCTTTGTACGAAAAATAATGAAAAGTTATGAAAAACAATTCTCGATAAGCTCTGTTCATTGAAAATATCCTTGTCAGCATCTTCAAAATCTCGCGTGATAGAACAAAACGATTTTCAAATTTGAAAACAGCATGAAAAAGTATACAATAAATAGTAAACATCATGTCAGATATCCACCCTTTGTAAAGTAGTGTTATATTTCTCGACATCATTTGTCGAGCACTTTAGTGAGCATCGTCACCCTATTAATAATAATAATAATAATAATAATAATAATAATAATAATAATAATAATAATAATAATAATAATAATAATAATAAAAGATCACGAAATTGGAGGTTTCATTGAGCAAGTATGGAGTTTGAAAAGACTCACTGAAAATTACACCTCAAAAGATCAGGTAATCGTCTTTGCAGATTAACAGAAAGTGTACGATTCAGTCGACCAGGACGTGTTAATGATCACTGATCAATGGTCAAGCAGACCCTCATGGCGATGGAATATCAGCGACTCTCTTTAACTTCGTGTTGGAGAATGTTATCCGTGAATAAGAAAAATAACTTAACAAGAAAGGTTTAATGAATCAAGTATACATTGGAGGTTCAAAGGACAGTGCCAAGATTAACTGTCTAGCTTTTGCTGATGATTTTGCAATCCTTTCCAAAAACACAAATACAGCTGGAAAACAGATATCTTTTGAAACAACAAGCTGAAAAGGCTAGACTTAGGATCTCCTCTGGAAAAACAAAGTTCTTGACTAATATCGATACAGCTCACCCAAGAACTAAAGACAAAATATGCTAAGATTGAAAGAGTTAACAGCTTAAAATATCTCGATGTGATTGTGAAGATGGGATCTAGTCAAAAAGGGAAGCTAACAACAATACGCGAGGTAGGATTGTCTCAGCGTTTCAGAGAACCCACGACCTGTACAAAGAAAAGGCAATTTCAATACAAGCTAAACTCAGACATAACAATACGGTGATTAAATTCGAATGTTTCTATGGCAGTGAATGCTTCGGAGTTACTGGAAAGGCTGGTCTGAGAGAAGCTGAGGAGTTTGAGAGGAAGATCCTTCGAAAGATAATGGGCCCAAAGATCGTGGCTGGACAATGCAGATTGCGAGGACGAGAGGGACTCTATCAGAAAACCGAACGACTGATGGAATCCATCAAGAAGCGACGACTTAAGTTCAATGGCCACCTGTTTAGAATGGATGGCAAGCGGTTGACTAAGAACATTTGTACGTACCATACTCGATAGTAGACCTAACACATGTGATAAGTGGTTCAGGGAGAGCAGGAAGGATCTAAAAAACTTTGGACTAAATTGTGAAGTCATTCTTAACAGAACCAAGTACCGACACCAAATCAAGTTCATTTAGTAAGTTTCCTAAGCTGATTGTACGATAACCGGCGGATTATCTAAAATTTGTGCTCTGACACCTGTGTTAGGCGGTCGAAAGGATATTTTATGCTTATCGCTAGACAAAAACAGTATGAAGTATGAAATAGTAAAACAAACACACACATACACAAAATCAATAAGAACAACAATATGAACAGACCTGTACCATAGACCTATAATCATACATAATCGTACTTACGCTTTGTCATCAACTAAGGAGTTTAGACATTCATAACAAAACAACAACAAAAACATCCATCGTAGATTTTCACTGCTACACAAAACATAGAATCATGGATATTTTTTCGGGGTATTTTTTGCTAGTGGCTTTATGTCGCACCGACACAGATAGGTCTTATGGCGACGATGGGATAGGAAAGGGCTAGGAGTTGGAAGGAAGCGGCCGTGGCCTTAATTAAGGTACACGGCGCGCGGCTGTGAGCTTGCATCCGGGAGATAGTAGGTTCGAATCCCACTATCGGCAGCCCTGAAAATGGTTTTCCGTGGTTTCCCATTTTCACACCAGGCAAATGCTGGGGCTGTACCTTAATTAAAGCTACGGCCGCTTCCTTCCAACTCCTAGGCCTTTCCTATCCCATCGTCGCCATAAGACCTATCTGTGTCGGTGCGACGTAAAGCCCATAGCAAAAAAAATTAAGGTACAGCCCCAGCATTTGCCTGGTGCAAAAATAGGAAACCATCATCAGGGCTGCCGACAGTGGGATTCGAACCCACTATCTCTCGGATGCAAGCTCACAGCTCCGCGCCCCTAACCGCACCGCCAACTCGTCCGGTGAGAGAGAGAGAGCCAGTATAGATTATTTGGTAGTTCCCCTCTTAGAAGCCTCTTACGACATGCAGGGTACATATTATGAAAACATCCTGTGACCACCCACAGGGAAGATGAAGAGTTCCGATAAATAGAAAGAAAATTTAGTGTATGGACAGAGGATTGCTAAGGCTCATGAATTGTGATAAAATGAAAGACATTCTTGATCTCGTCAATATATTATTATTCTCCGGCTCCATGGCTAAATGGTTAGCGTGCTGGCCTTTCGTCACAGAGGTCCCGCGTTCGATTCCCGACCGGGTCGGGAATTTTAACCATAATTGGTTAATTCCGCTGGTACGGAGGCTGGGTGTGTGTGTGTCGTGTACATCATTTCATCCTCATCACGACGCGCAGGTCGCCTACGGGAGTCGAATCTAAAGATCTGCACAAGTCCTGCCGAAGTCCTCGGACACATCCCGGCACTAAAAGCCATACGCCATTATTATTATTATTATTATTATTATTATTATTATTATTATTATTATTATTAGACTCCTTGGCTGAATTGTCTGCATTCTCCAGGGATCTCAGTCACGTCTGATTAATTCCTCTGCCTCGGGGACTGGGTGTTCGCGTTTGTTTCAACACTCATTCAACACACTACAATAACAACCACCACAGAAACACGCAATAGTGATTACGTTACTCCACGAAGGGTTGGCGTCAGGACATGCATTCGGTCGTAAATCAGGGCCAAATCCAAATGTGCAATATATTTGCACCCGCGACCCCACAGGTGTGAGAAAAGTGGCAGAAGATTATTATTATTATTATTATTATTATTATTATTATTATTATTATTATTATTATTATCGTCTTCAAGGCTAATCCACAAGATTTTGACATGAATTGAAAAACTGAAAGACGTGCCATGGATACAAAATGTTAAAAATGACCTGGAAAAGGCCCACATAGAAACATCAGAAATATACTAGACAGAAACATTTACAATCAGAAGATACATAGATGGGTATTAAAGCCAGAGAATGAAGTCCCTAATAGATCGGGGACTAAGTGGTCCGAAGAAAGAAAACACCCACACAGTGAAAGAATGAAAGCAATAAGGTCTCTTAGAAAGGCGAATCAAAAATGTAATGCGTGATCCAAAAGGGTCCATACGCAAATAATAATAACATTATTATTAGCCAGCCCGGCGGTGTGGAGGTAGAGTGCCTGACTCTTATTCCAAGGCCCTGGGTTCGTATTCCTGCCAGCTGAAAGGTTTTAATTCTAAACTGAGGAGTAGAATGGCGTTCACTTGATTTTCTCCAGCTCTTAGTTACAAGAAAGCGCAAGTGAACGCACTATTCAAGTCCTAGAATTGACTCCACATTAGCATTTTAAATAGGACTTGAAAGTTCTTGTATTAGTTGTAGAAAATTATAAACTATTCCACCATACAAATTCAATGAGTTATTTACGAAGATATGGTAGAAAGGAAGAAAAGAAAGAATGGGGTATAAGAAAGAGGGAGTCGTCTAAGAGTAACTAGTCACTCTACATTCCGCTTCCAGTAGTTCAGGAAGCCCTCAAGGAGTAAGCATGTGATAAAAATTGTTCAAAAGGGAACAGAATTATTTTACTCTTATAATATTGTATTCTGGCTGTGGAGCCTTGACGAGATTTCCATCGCAATTTCATGTTGAGTAGTCTGACAATAAAAGGTTCACGTCCAATCCATCACGATCTTGACAAGTAGGTTACCAAGGAAACGGACTGCGTGGCGTCACCAGCAAGAGTGTGTTAGAGGCCGTTGATTTCCCTGAAGAACAATACCAGTTCTGAGCGGACTAACGCACACAACGTTATAAACTAGGCTTTAAGACTTATCCTTTTCTCTTATTTCGGTGTTATATATTAATCGCACAGAGAGCAGTGAGAACGAAATTCTAACGTAAGTTCTGTATTTAACTCTAGCTGTTACTGTTTCCAGTTGCAGCAGTATGCAATCTAGGGGTATAAGTGATTGTATTGTCCGCCTCTGTAGCGTAACAGTTAGTGTCATTAGCTGCCATCCTCGGGGGCCGGGTTCGATTCCCGGTACTGCCAGAAATTTAAGAATGGCAGGAAGGCTGGTATGTGATTGAAATGGTACATGCAGCTCACCTCCAATGGGAGCTGCCTCTGTGGATCCGTAGTAGAGTGTCGGCCTCCCGATCCCAAGATAGCGGGTTCAAACCCGGCAGAGGTAGTCGGATTTTTGAAGGGCGGAAGAAAGTCCATTCGACACTCCATGTCGTACGATGTCGGCATGTAAAAGATCTCTGGTGATACATTTAGTATTATTAATTAAATTAAATTAAATTATTAATTAAATCTCAGCCATAGACGCCCAAGAGAGATCCGGTTTACTCTGTCTGCCATCTAGCGGACCTAGAGTAAAACGGAACATCAAAATAGACGAGCAGACAGCCAGATGGCGTCAAATCGCAATGTCTGCACACGGTAGCTGAGGCCATACGTTTATTATTATTATTACCTCCAATGGGGGTGTGCCTGAAAAGAGCTGCGCCACCTCGGGATGAGGACACGAGTTTACTTACTTATTATAGTGATTGTATAAGGGACAGAACACCCCTAAACTAACAAACGTCGGTGCAATGTTATTGTTGCTAAGGTTTACGAGCTTAGATAATTGTAGGCAATCATATTTTATGTCGTACTGTATCGGCCATTTGCGTCATTTGAGGCCCAGGCCTTCAAGATCCCTTTCCCCTATTCTTCGAGCTATCGATCCTTCACATATTCTTCTCACTTTGATAGTCGTCATCTTCATCTTCCTGATCAATAGGGTTTAATGTCTACACGGTTTTGTGACACACAAAGTCAGTACGCCCCCAGGTGTCTATTGTTACACTTAATGAAAGGTACCCAACATCTCTTGGCACAGGCCAGAGTGAAGTGTAGCTTCCACTAAAGTCCCAGTCAACATCCATGGCTGTGACAATACGGAAGTTGCTGGAGTATGGGTAGTGCTGAGTAATGACATCCAGAGCATGACTAGTGCATCTGAGTCTTATGAAAGGTGCTGCTCATAGCTGCAATAGCACTTTCTGACTCAGTGAAGAAAGCAATGGGAAACTACCTCACTCCTCATCTTGCCTAGTACGCCTCATTTTGGTGCTGCCATTGGTTTTTGGGGTTTCCTTATAACCGCATAACCTTGGGTGGTGCTATTTGAGGATCCAACCAGCCTCTGGACTGATGACCTAACAGACAGACACACACACACACCTAACACGACAGTCAATATATCGAGGAGTTTTACCCGACAATCCTTTGGAATATGGATGGAAGGTATCATATAAATCATGTGAAAATAATCCTTTGAAGGCAAATACAATATCTAATGGTAGCAGATGTATTTTTATTTTATGAAATACTTCCTCTCATGCAGAGGCTGCCTTGCGACAAAGTATACTTTTACATTTATTTTTAGAAGATTAATAGATATACTGTACTTGATAAATGTTGAAGGTAACCTAATTTTAACAGTGATTTCTTAGAATTATCAGTGAGCCCCTTAAGGCTATGATGCGGTCGTCATTTATTGTAAGTACATTTTAAATTCATATATTAATGAAACACATAATCTGTTTTCCAGTCAGTGACCGGGTCAGGGATGGACCCCATCTTACCGCGAGGATAGGAATTGTGCCGGCTGCTGAAGCCTGTCTCAATCCTCTGGAGCAATGATTAATGACTGACAGATGAAATGAAGTGGCAGTGGACAGTTTTGCTGGAATAAAATATGACAGGGAAAACCGGAGTATCCGGAGGAGAAACTGCCCCGCCCCCGCTTTGTGCAGCATAAATCTCACATGGAGGGACCGGGATTTGAACGACGGAACCCAGCATTGAGAAGCCGACGCGTTGCCGCCTGAGCAACGAAGGCTTTTTTTAAATTCATATAATAGATGAATAATATACAAAAGACAAGGATAGTTTAAGTTAGGATAAATTGATTACGGAATATAATTACTGTGTTCCCACACAATAATTGCAGAGCGTGCCTTTGTATGGAAGTGAAACATGGACGATAACTAGCTCAGAAAGAAAGGTAGCGTGGAGTTACAGAAGAATATTGAAGGTGACATGGATAGATCGCATCATGAATGAAGAGATAATGAATCGAATTGGTGAGAGGAGATCGTTGTGGCTAAATTTGACGAGGAGAAGGAGATGATGATGATGATGCTTGTTGTTTAAAGGGGCCTAACATCGAAGGTCATCGGCCCATGGAGAAAGAGATAGAATGATAGGACACATCTTAAGATACCCATAACTTGTGCAGATGGTTTTTAAGGGACGGGTAGACCAAGATATGAATATGACAAGCCGATTAGAGCAGATACAGGATGCAAGAGTTATGTTGAAATGAATAGGTTTGCACAGGGTAGGGTGGAATGGAAGGCTGCATCAAACCAGTCTATGGACTGATGACTCAAAGAACAACATCTGAGTATCAGAGAGAACGCCTGAGTGCTTTCAGTCTCCAGTCGATGAACTCCTTGGTACTGATGTGTATTCAAGCTGATTGAGGTGCTCATCTTATCGGCCTTCTTCACTCGCTTCTTCAGCAGCCAACTAGTAGTCTTCAAGACAAAGCCGCTGCTTCTTCTCCTGAATTTGGTGCATGGCTCGCCTTCGCCTTCTCTTGGTATTCATATTTCCAATGAGATTTTACGTATTCTTGTGGCTTTACGTTTGGGAGCTGCCAGTGCTCAGCTTGTGGTGCCTACGTTGATCGACGTGGCCTCCAAGTTTCCTGTTTAAAAAGTAAGGACAGACACATCCGCCACTCCATTATAAATGATGTCATCTTGCGGACTCAGGTTTCAGCAGAATTTCCTTCTGAACGAGAGCCCACTGACGGTAAAAGGCCAGACAGAATGACACTTGTGCCATGGAAAATGGGTAGATCTCTCCTGACGGATTTTATCTACACCAAAACATTCGCCCAGTCCAATCTTCTCTTTCTTCAATGAGTGCTGGAGATGCAGCCGCTAACGGGGTAAATACGAAAGGAAGAAAACACAGCGATTTGTTAGACAAATTCTTTCTTGTGCCATTAGCCACTGAACCAAGTGGTACCTGGGAAAATCATGGATTCAATTTTATCAAATACGTTGGCCAACGGATTGCTCCGATTTCTTATTCAGCGCATCAGCATAGCTCTAATGATTGGGAATGTCACATCCATTCTCGGGGCACTACCACCTGGTAAAGAGCTGGATGACATTTTATTCCTTAACGTATGACTTTATATTACATGGAAATTGAATTTTACAATTAAATATTCAAATACATCATTAAATGTACAATATTGTACGTTTAGACCTGAAGGAAATAACTACCTAAACAACACTGTAAAACTTGTAATGTGTCCCTTATAATTGAATAGCTCAGTGGACTTGTAGGTAAAAGTCAAAACATTTTTCATGTTAGTTATACGATGCTGAATGGCAGTATTTAGTAGGTACTTTTTTACGTATGCTGTGTTGTTTTTTATTCAGTGGTACACTCATTGTCAGTGTCAAGACCGGTATGTTATGAATCAGTGCATGCAGACCTGTAATTTGGAAAGGGCAGCTCAATATTCAACAAGAGTTTAGAATAATTAGTTATTGTGTGAATTGTTGTTATTGATGTTGTTATTTGAGTTATTTCTCCACTGGATGGTTTGATACAGCGTTCCATGCCACCCTATCCTGTGTTAATGTTTTCATTTCTACGTAACTACTGCATCCTAAATCTGCTCTAATCTGCTGGTTATGTTCATACCTTGGTCTACCCCTACCGTTCTTACCACCTACACTTTTCTCAAAAACCAGGTAAACAAGTCCTGGCTGTCTTAAGATTTGTCCTATCATTTGTAACGGTTCAAATCTCGTTACAAGGTGATATCTGTATTATTATTATTATTATTATTATTATTATTATTATTATTATTATTATTATTATTATTATTATTATTATTATTATTATTATTATTATTATTTGCTATTTGCTTTACGTCGCGCAGACACAGATAGGTCTTATGGCGACGATGGGATAGGAAAGGCCTAGGAAGTTGAAGGAAGCGGCCGTGGCCTTAATTAAGGTACAGCCCCGGCATTTGCCTGGTGTGAAAATGGGAAACCACGGAAAACCATCTTCAAGGCTGCCGACAGTGGGGCTCGAACACACTATCTCCCGATTACTGGATACTGGCCGCACTTAAGCGACTGCAGCTATCGAGCTCGGTATTATTATTATTATTATTATTATTATTATTATTATTATTATTATTATTATTATTATTATTATTATTATTATTATTATTATGTCTATAGGCCTACTATTGTAACTATTATTATTGTTCAATTCAATTCTGTAATGATTATCGCCTGCGTGATTGTATTTAATGTATTGTGTATATATTATAATCGTTCAATGGCATGTGGGTCAGTTGTTGAGCCATTGAAGCTTACGCTTAAGGAAAAGATCAACGGGAATTACTCGGAAAATACGTCCAGCAGCCACAGATCAAGCTGTCATACGTCTAATTGTGTCTAATAGCCGGAATAACTCGCTCATTCAAATAAGAAATTGTATGGATATAAAATGAGGACGGAGATTCATAAGCTCAGAATCCCGTAGTCATCGGATGCTTACAGTCATGAAATGTTATTTAATATATGAGCAGAGGCTAGCAAGTAAAGTTTACATTTTCAAGAGCAAGAAGAAGCAAGTCTACCATATTATATTCAGGTCCAGCAATAACGCGGCGGAGGCCATGACTTGAGGTTATAGGTTAAATGATCAAGAAGGCGCTGAAGAAAACAAATCGATTGTATACGTCATGAAGACAAATAAATGGCGAAGTGTTCCTTTGTACATCTTTCTAATCAGAAGAGATGACGTTATCCCAGAGTTTATTCCTCAAATGTCAGGAACATATGGAAGAGAAGTTAGAGAAATTAACGACTTAGCAGAAGACATGAAATGCGGACCAATATTATTAATGTAACAATATTAATGGACTTTAGTTTTTATGAACAATTGTATTGCAATGAGCAAAACTGAGATTCAAGGTTGACATAATAGCGATTTACACGCCTTAAGAAGGAGCATTTGTAGTACCTAGTAGAATTTAAAGGAAATGTTGAAAGACATTAGGGAGATAATAATATTGTACTAAATAACGATCCCATATTTGTTGTCAAAATAAGGCGAGTGTTCTGGAATAATAGTGGAATATTATATAACGCCTATATAACTGTATTAATTCTATTTATATAAGTTTCAGGTGCTTGGGATCATAATGAACGAAGATTATTCCTGTGATAGGAGCTGACATGTGGGAGTAAAGGATTAGTGCCCTAACAGGCCCGGAATGATGCTAAGATAAATGACAAACTGAGACCGATGGAATGGAGATGAGAGCAGTGTTACGTGATCTTCACTGATAAGTACCCAAGATTTCATCTTCTTTATTCTATCTCTATCTGTAGACGCATAGTGATAGAGTAGACTTTATTTCATTTCATAATAAAGTGATATTAATTGAAACAGCTTCAGTGACCTAATGCGATCGTCGCAAGTGCCCAGTGATACTCGTGATTACAGTTAAGTTTGATGTGAAGGTATTGAGATCATTTGTCCTATGCGAGATTCAGCTCGTAGAATACACATTTATCGTGAGTTACCCGGAATTTCTTTACGATTACTTTTGATGTAAAGAGGCGTTGTCTTCATAATTTGAATCATACTAGCACTGCATTAATATTTTCGTGAGGTGATGTGATTTAATGTCTACTTTAAAAGGTCTTCTTGTATGATAATATCATGTGCGTACATTGTACAGTTGCGAATATTTCGTGAGATTGGTGCCGTGGTGATTGTGACATGTCTTGTAGTGATGGTAATAGTTCTTCGATAGATGCTTGTGAATTTCTTGGGGTAAGTAATTGTAAATAAGTATAGTGCGCTTGAAGTATGGTGACTAATATAAGGATAGGGTGGTCGATAAAGAGTTTAAGTGGTGAAATGAAGTTATTATAGTAAATGGTTCGTTGAGAATAGGTATTATGGAAGCGTAATGAGTAATTTTCGAGATTTTCAATGAACTTAGGACTGAGAAGTGGATTTAAGCGTTCATCATAGAAATTAAGAGAATCCAAAGGTAGGCAAGAGTAAGGTTGTCATTAATTTTGTTGGGTAACATGTCCGAAGGTCATGAGTGGAGATTGCCGTACGATCATCGAGACATTATTTTGCGGCATGATGTGGTACGGATACCGAATATTTTGAACAAATGATTATTGACAAGAGGTCTTCAACATTAAATAAACACAATATGGATATAGTGGAATGTCATATTGAGCAAACTATTATCACCTGGTGTAGTGTAAGTTGTGTTCTTTGTGTAGTTGCTGGTAGTATGAATCTTTGTAGATAGTAGACCTTCACGAATTTCTTTCAGGAGGAGAGTTCCGGCGAGACCAGATGCCGTTAATCATTTCTAGATCTTGTTGATTATAACAGTATCAGCTAGATATTGTGCATTTTTTAGCTGGTGGACGTGAGTTCCTGGGACATGCTGTTTTTTCAGACTGAGTTATAGCTAAATCCAATTATAATGTATTTAAATACTATATGATCGCTCATTTAAGGATGGCCATGCTGATGACAGGTCATTATTAGGAAACTCAAGTTGATTAGCACTTAGACAATTTATGAGAAGAACGATAGCATGATAGGGCATTGAAAGATGAAATCTTGGATAAGCGAACGATAAAAATAAGTGAGACATTTGAGATTTTCGTTTTATTTTATAACGGGCGGACAATTAATAATAATGAATAATTTTATGAATGACACTAAGCCTTCAGCAAGTTCCATGTTTGATTTCATCAAGGTAGAATTTTCAATTTAAATTAAAATTTTAATGATGGTGAATTATAATGATATTAGCCAACAAATATTTTAATTTCATATTATCTGATTACTCTCCAATCACATTGCGATGTAAATATTATTGTATTAGTTTAGTTATTATGATTTCATAAAATTGGGAAGATCCTTCCAAGAAACTAACATTTTGATATCTTCTTTATTCAAATGAGGTATATTGTAGTCTTGCATAGTCAGTTGAACAATTATTTGTTACGATAATAAGGGCCTTGCGTTAAATGTCAGTAGAACTGCTTCGTTACTCATCGAATGTCCATTCCCTGAGTGGAAACTTATGTATCACCGTTGACTCTGGCCGAGGCTTATTTACAACACCTATGAACCCTCAACATCTACGGATTATAAACGGTTTTAATATATGTGTGTGAATATTAGCATTTAACCATGTAAAGTAAGACTTGCTACATAATATCATATATGGATATGCTTTGTAATACGTTTTGGCGTTGCAACGCGCACATGTTGCAATACTGCTAGCGTAACTGCCGAGTCATCGCTCTGTCATCGTTTTTTGGAGATACTTAGGGTGGCCCAGGCAATTTCACCATTGTATGTAACATCTGGAGCCGGGTGGGAGTATATCATAGTTATTTCTGGAGATTGCGTAGGTGTGTCAACTAAAGAGTATAAATACTAGGACCAGTGTGTTATAGAGCCAGTCAAATGGATAGTGAACAGGGAGTGAGTCAATTGGAAGGAGAGACCTCAGCCGGTCTGTTAGTTGAGTTGGAAGAAGAGGCTTGCCATGGAGTCAATTGGAAGGAGAGACTTGCCAAGAAGTCATATGGATGGAGAGACTTGCCAACAAGTGTTGTACTGAGATGATAGTAGTCAGTCATCTGGATGGAGAAGCAGCAGTCACATGGATACTTAGTCGTCAGTGAAACAAAAAGAATACATCACCAAATTGGCCTTGATACACCTACAGTAAACACCAACTCAAAGGAATACATCGTAATTACACTCAAAGTGTTGAAGGTACAGTCAAGTGAAGACGTGTGGGATAAATTTCCTATATACTTTTTGAATGGCCGGTCAAGAAGAATTCAAATTTAATGCCGAGTTTCTTTCAGTTGTAATGTCATAATTTTATATTTTCATCTGATTTATCACAGCAGGTCTTGCTATTTTTTCTATACAATTTAAGGATATATTTTGTCCTATCACATTAGTTTATTGTTTTATTTCAATAGTAGAATCAGATAACCTAAAGTTTAATGAGGAAACCGAACAACAATCTCCTTTTCCTAGAACCTATATGGTGTTGTCAAAAGTAAGCTTATTACCCCACACCCTAGAAATATTCAAGATTCTCATTCGGTTATTGCTGCACTGAGTTGTAGCTGGCGCCCATCAACTGACGTATGTGTAAGTAATCAGGTACGAGCAAAGTGTGAGTACAAGGTCCGACGATTGAGCATTTTATTGAATGAATATTAATTTTCTAATTTTTCATTTTAATGCTATTTGATATTATTTTAAAGTTAGGAAGCGAGTCAGGAAAAATAACACGTTGTTCTCCCTTCTCTTCTGCAAAGCCAAATCGATCTCCTCTCACCAGTTCGATTCAGTATCTATTCATTCGTTATTCGATCTATCAATCTCACATTCAGCGTTCTTCCGTAACACCACTTTTCAAAACTTTCTATTCTCTTCCTTTCTCAGCTAGTTATCGTCCATGTTTCACTTCCATACAATGCAACGATTCGGACGAAAGTCTTCAGAAACATCTTCCTACCCTATATCAATGTTCGAAGTGAGAAAATTTATTTTCTTAAGAAAGGCTTTCCTTCCTTGTGCTAGTCCGCATTTTATGTCCGTCTTACTTCTGCCATCGTTAGTTATTTTACTACCCAAGTAAAATAGTTATCTACTTTAACACTACATTTCATAATATAATATTTCCCGAATTACCTGACTTTGTTCGACTGCACTCCCTCACATGTGTTTTGGACTCATTCATTTTAATTATATCAGGTGATTTCAATGCACCTCTTTACAGTTCATGAACAAACTTCAGATATTTGAATCCACACCGACCTGGTGGAAAACCTACGATGTTTACCGGTAGAATATAAGCTTCCATTAATTATTCTCCAACAGTGTTTGAAGATGGGACCTAATAGAGCATCGCATTTCAGACTTAATTAAATCTTTTAACGGTAGAGAAACATCACACATTTTATAACCTTTCATAAAATATTCGCTCTAAGACACAAAATTGGTTCTTTTCTGAAGAATTTATGACAGGGTAACTTACTAAATAAGTTTTACTTAATCAAGTCTTGTGTGAATTCATTCGCAGTCATTGAAGTTTGTTTGATTAGTTTAAACGTTGCAATAGGGTTACCTTTCGTAAATTTATCGACCGATTCTCGACTCTATCTCCATCTGCCTGTTGATTTTATTTCTCATCTTGTGTTGTACATTCAATTATTGTCGTTTCTCTTTTCACCCTACGCGAAGCCGGCACCGTTTGCTACTTAGGAAGCAACCGCCAATTCGAAGTCGACCAGAAAGTTCACTTTTCTCATTCTCACTCCGGTGTCTGCCTGTCTCTCTCTCAATTCTCTCCTTCTCCGCATTTCCTTCCCTTAGATCACATTAAGGCAGTAGACAGTATCCAACTCTTAAATGCCGTCACTTACAAAATATCTTCAACCATTTCAGTTCCTTATAAAACACGTTTCGAATGTTGTCCAAGCTCTTAAGTGAAATGTACGTCAATGTTTAACATATACGAAGCACATTAACCAATTACATCCAAAGTTATCTCAGTATTTTATTGACTTATTTAACCGAATACCATGTTTTCAGACTTAAATCAATACTTCAATTCTTGCTATTTATTTATTTATTTCGACTTTCTCCAACTGGATGTCAAAGTATACAGAAATACAAGATGAATATTAAAAGTAGTGAGAGTTGGTTAGCACATTTGACATACTGCATATTGTTGCATTAAAAAGTTAGGGAGATATATATGGTTCTTCAGGATTTGTACGGAATATTTCATGGCAGTCACTTCAATTTCATTTATTAATGCCTGATTGAGGTTAAATGATTTGAAGAACCGCACGTAAAAGAGAGGAATGCTTCCTCTAGCGCCAACCATTAACCCTATGACTTCGATATCACCCAGCTGGTATTATTGTTGAGAGACTAGGATGGTTGGTTAACATGTTGTTTCCTTTTCCTCATGTACCTCATCTCGAATCTGATCTTCACATCGATTATAAAGCACTTTAGGCGATCTTTGAAGGCTATCATGTCAATTCAACGGGTGCTGCCTGTAATAGAGTAATCGTGAACCTCTTCGAAGAATCTAAAGCCTGAGCTCTTTAACGCTCGAGAGATCGTATTTTATGGTGTCTAGTATTTCGTAAAGCTTCTCCATGCGAGCAGTAACAGTGGACGTGAGCATAAGTTTCTACCTCGTTGTGGCAGCGTGGACAACAGTTAACTTCCTTTAGAGATGGCTGAAAAATAACGTAGCAGTTACTTTGTCACAGTTACATGCCTACACTGTTACAAATGTAACGAGGAATAAAATAACATGTTACCAAGTAACTACATAAGAATAATGTACCTGTGAAAACAGTAACTGGGAAGTGGTAACTGTCACTAGTAGCAGCTTACAGACATAATGTGACCTGCAGCGTTCAGATAGTACGCATGTCTTCCAAGTGAGAGCGCTTTCGTAGGAGATTGCTTTAAGTCAAATACACTATAGTGTATTTGTTTAAGTTGCTGCTGCCATCTCGTAATTAAAGTGTAAACTGTTATGACTGCTCAACTGCTCAGGAGTAATCGTTGACTCATCGCGCAGGGCTACCTACATATTAATATTATTGTAAGTTTCACCCCGTATAGTTTTCCTTGTACCATAAATATATATATATATATATATATTTACTAATTGCTTTACGTCGTACAGACACAGATAGGTCTTAGGACGACGATGGGACAGAGAACGGCTAGGAGTGGGAAGGAAGCGGCCGTGGCCTTAATTAAGGTACAGCCCCAGCATTTGCCTGGTGTGAAAATGGGAAACCACGGAATACCATTTTCAGGGCTGCTGATAGTGGGGTTCGAACCTACTATCTTCCGAATACTGGATACTGGCCGCACTTAAACGACTGCAGCTATCGAGCTCGGTCATAAATAAATTAGTAAGCTAACTTTCCATATTGATTTTATAGATAACATAACATTAGGCTACCTCATTTTATTTAATCGATCCTCTTGTACCGGTTTGTGTCGGAGTTTGGCAGACAGATCGTCATATTTTCTTGCCTACTATCCTTGATCGGGCCATTGTCGAAGTCATTCCTCTAGATTTCAGAAAAGACGCAATGTTGTCTTCTCATTTCATCCGTTGTCTGCCTCTTGTTAACTTTATAGCAAACAGGAATGCGTGTTTTGCTGCACTGACTTTCAACAGTGTAGTGATGCGTGCGCGCATGTGCGAGTGAATGAATGGGACTCTGTAACACAGACAAGCTTGAAGCCGTGACGGGGCTGTAATCAATAACAGGTGAATAACGTTGAACGTTATTTTTAACTGTTACTTTTCATATTTACCCTCCTTTATTGTAGCAGTGACAGATGTAGCAGTTACACCAAGTTACCGTTTGTCACACCTCTAGTGTCCTTGGTCCTGCCTGGAATAGTTCATATAGCCGCTACGCAACCTACTGATTGGCTGGAGGGTGTTGACGAAACACGATAACTTCTTTTCCTTTCTGTGGAAGATCGCAGCACTTTCCAAATTCAACTTCTCTCAACTTGGTTCTTACCTCCCGGGGTCTATAAAAAAATTGTTATTTTATCAATACGCTTCTTCCTCATCGCCCACATCTGTTTCATTCATTCTGATGTCCGTTTCTGGAGCTGGTCTGTGTTAAGTTGCTGCTTTCTTTTTTCTTTCTCGTTCATCCCTGAAGATCACTTTTTGTCCCTATACAACTCCCTAATATGTGTATCCTTATTGTCAATGTTTGCTTCTTTGAGGTCAGTTAATGTCCCTGTAAACCATGCTGGTTTCACTTTAAGCTTTATGATTTTATTAACAATTTCCTTTATCACTCTGTCATTATTTGTTCTGCTCAAATATCCAAGAAACAACCATATTCTTTTGCACATGGTCTGCACTACACTATCTTCTCCACATGCTCGTAGATTTCTTTGTTAGATAATGACCTTCTGTATTCTGCTTCAGTTGTCAATGGACCAAGAATATATCTAACCAGTCTTCTGTCTTTATTACTTTCTTAATCTGTTTACCTTCCAGGGTTGGTTTTTCTCTCGGACTCAGCGAGAGATCCCACCTCTACCGCCTAAAGGGCAGTGTCCTGGAGCGTGAGGCAATGGGTCGGGGTATATAACTGGGGAGAATGACCAGTACCTCGCCCAGGCGGCCTCATCTGCTATGCTGAACAGGGGCCTTGGTGGGGGATGGGAAGATTGGAAAGGATAAGCAAGGAAGAGGGAAGGAAGCGGCCGTGGCTGTAAGTGAGGTACCATCCCGGTATTTGCCTGGAGGAGAAGTGGGAAACCACAGAAAACTACTTCCAGGACGGCTGAGGTGGGAAGCGAACCCACCTCTACTCAGTTGACCTCCCGAGGCTGAGAGGACGCAGGTCCAGCCCTCACACCACTTTTCAAATTTCGTGGCAGAGCCGGGAATCGAACCCGGCCCTCCGGGGTGGCAGCTAAACACACTAACCACTACATCACAGAGGCGGACTCAGTTTTCTATATACGTGCAAAATTTTATTTATCTCACCTTTCCGCATTAGTTCTATTGTTTTGGCTCCATAGAGACCCACACGTCTCACCACTGTGTTGTAATATTTAATTTTGGTGTCACATAATAATGGCCAACGGCCGTAGCCGTGTCGAAACACCGAATCCCGTGAGATCTTCGAAGTTAAGCAACATTGGCCATGGTCAAGATTTGGATGGCTTGCCACACGCTGTTGGTGTGGGGTAAGGGAATGGAGGAGCGGAAAAGAACTGGTCACCCTACCGTACGTAAACTCCAGCTCACGCACACCTCTACGGAGGTTCGGACCTGACTTTAGGCAGAATACACCCTTACCTTACCTTACATGATAATGCATTCAAAAAGTACATTTCAATTGATCTGGATTGCTACGTCGATCTTCTTTGCTCTTACCTCCAAACTGTGATTTTCGTTGTTGTTAATGTTTATCCATTCACCTAAATATTTAAAGGGGTTGACTTTTTTGATTTTGTTTTGATTTACGATTATTTTACCAGGACAATCTGAAACGTTTGTTATAAATTCTGTTTTTGGGAAAGAGATTGGTAAACCTGTTTTCCCTACTTGCTCTGTTAAGTTTGCGTTTTGAACTCCTCCGGTGTGTCCGTAATCAAGGCAATGTCATCCACGAAAGCAAAACAATCAATATATATATATACATGGTAAAGGCTTTTGAGCTTATGGCGTGTCAAGAGAACGAGGTAAAACTCTTTATGTTTCGCAGAGAAACTTCCTCGTAAACTGTCAATAGTTTCTTCTGAAGACGCACGTTCTCAGCGAAACGTTAAGATTTTCATCTTGTTGTTTTGACACGATGTAAGCCCAAAAGCCCATAATTGTACACAAGTACGGTCCGTAAAAGCATCAATGTTAAAACAAAATCATTATATTTCTGTTATCCCAATTGAATGCATTTCGTGTCTGAATTTCTCCACTCTCTAGTCACCTTAACCAGAGCAAAAGTAAAGGTGACAACCCATATCCCTATGTGACTCCCGTTTTTATTGCAAACATTTGGCAGAATACTGTTTAGAATCTGGCTTTAGGTGAGGAATTTGTTAATGTGTCTTGTATAAGGTTCGTAGTTGTTGGATATAACTTGAAATATTTCATAACATTGGTTAGGGATTCTCTATCAATGGAATCATATGGTTTCTTGAAGTCTTTAAGACAATATTTTAGTACATACGAGGGTAATTCATAAAATAAGGTACAGTCACAGAGGAATGGTGTTGGCTTCAAATTTATGTATCCGATAAGTAGGTAGATGCACAAATCGGTAAACCAGATCCATAGCACAATAACAGTTGTAAAATTGTGAAGTAATCCGGATGCCACACATGACTAGACTTAGGAGTTTTAGGCAGTAATAGGTTAGAGTAGGAAGTGTCATACCGGGCCCTGAAGATGGTTTTCCGTGGTTTCCCATTTTCACACCAGGTAAATGTTGGGGCTGTATCTTAATGAAGTCCATGTCCGCTTCCTTCCTACTCCTAGACCTTCCCCATCCCATCGACGCCATAAGACCTATCTGTGTCGGAGCGACGTAAAACAAATTGAAAAAAACAAGGAAAAAAAACGAAGTGTCATTGCAACCTGCCTTTCCATAAATTCTAGGAGTTATATAGGCCATGCCCGTGATGTCTATTCAAAATGTTAAATGCCTATTCGAATCTCATTGCATAATGGGCCAGGCATGTGAAAGAAAGAAAAAAATTCCAGAAACTGAGTTCAAAGTAAGACACAATGTTCACACTCACATTTACCCTTGTCAGCATCTAAAGCAGCCTGTTTGTTACGACAGTGCCTGCAACTTCTTCACACATAGTGAAAACCACAGGCTTTTAGATCAGACGGTTGCAGAAAAAGGAAACTTCACAGAGAAGCATGCCCGAAGTTGTAAAATTTCTCACTAGTGCATTAATATAATATTTTTTAGAAATGTTTACGGGTAGCGTACCATACAAATTATACACCGAGCAAGTGGTGGAGCGGTGAGCTTACATTCGGGAGAGAATGGGTTCTGACGCCACTGTCGGCAGACCTGAATATGGTTTTCCGTGGTTTCCTATTTTCACACAAGGTCACGGGTGCTTTCTTTCCGCTCCTAGATCTTTCCTGTCCCATCGTCGCTATAAAACCTATCTGTGCCAGTGCGACATAAACCAAACCACTAAAAGAAATAAAATACACCATTTCATTCAGCAGAGCCCAAATAATTTTGTGAGAAAATATTTGGAAAAAGTAACAAAAATTTGCTTTTCCATTCCCCTTAAAACCAGACATATTATTTAATGCCACTGAGAATGTGCCTTAAGGCAACAGAATTATACAACTGCTCTCCAATGAAACTATAGGAATAATGAAAAACGCACTTAATGATTAATTTTTCTTCACCTCAATTGTTAAAACTTTAGTAATGGGTATCTTTTCCTGGTTTGCAGACACTGTCTTCAACCTAACATTTTTTTGTTTGTTGTTGCTGATAAATTAATCACACTATCTATTTTGAATGGCTAGCTAAATCTGTCCTTTCATCTGGCACAAATATACAGGAAACAACCCTTTTATTTTCTGTCAGCCCGATTTTGCAGTAATATCGAACAGACCTAATAAAAAATACGTTCTGCATCACATTGCTAGGGCTGGAAAGTTGAAGAAAAGTCCCTTTCTTCTCGAGTGTCTGAAGACGAGGCCCAGCATAATGTACGTTCATTCTGGGTCATCGAAGGCCACGAAATAGCGGGTTTTATTTGCCCTTTTATTGCCTTTTTCGGTATTTTTGGCTTATACGTACCTTTTAGCCTTTTTTAGATCTATTTTTTTTTTGCATCTTCATCTTCATTCGAATATGCTTGTACTACCCATTCTCAATTCGCCAACGGCCGTGGCCATGTTGAAACACCGAATCCCGTGAGATCTCCGAACTTAAGCTATATTGGGCGTGGTCAATATTTGGATGGGTTGGCACGCGCTGTTGGTGAAGGGAATGGGGGAGCGCAAAGGAACTGGCCATTCTACCGTACGTAAACTTCGGCTTAGGCACACCTCTGCGGAGTTTCGGACTTACCTTCGGGCAAAATACACCCTTACCTTATTCTCAATTCGAATCTTCATTAGTTCATCCATCACCTCTTAAACATAATTTCTGTAGTAAGAGAGAAATGGTTAGTGTGATTAGCTGCCACCCCCGGAGGTCCGGGTTCGATTTCCGGCTCTGCCACGAAATTTGAAAAGTGGTACGGGGTTGGAACGGGGTCCACTTAGCCTCGGGAGGTCAACTTAGTAGAGGTGGGTTCGATTCCCACCTCAGCCATCCTGGAAGTGGTTTTCTGTGGTTTCCCACTTCTCCACCAGGCAAATGCCGAGATGGTACCTAACTTAAGGCCACGGCCGTCTCCTTTCCTCTTCCTTGCCTGTCCCATTCAATCTTCCCATCCCTCCACAAGGCCCCTGTTCATCATAACAGGTGAGGCCGCCTGGGCGAAGTACTGGTCATTCTCCACAGTTGTATCCCCGACCCAATGTCTGAAGCTCCAGGACACTGCCCTTGAGGCGGTAGAGGTAGGATCCCTCGCTTTAAAAACCAGGCGAGATAAGTTAAATATTGAAAGGAGAAAATTTTGATGTGAGTGTTTTCCAAGAGGAAGATCTCATATGTTTGAAGTATGAACCCTCAATATCCGTTGATATGGAGAGATGTTTCTCCATATTTCGCAAAGTGCTGTCTGTAAGCCTGGAGATTACTACTGTGATATACTGCAAAGCCAACTCAGGTAAGGTTTCTAAATTCCAACTTCTGTAACCCTCATTCTAGTTATACTCATTTCAATTTCTTTCTCCAGGATGTCCATTACGGGTTCGCTGAATTCATTCTAGACGAATAAAACATTTCATTCTGAATTCTGCGCGTACTTTCTTAACAAACACGTAATTCCTTTATTAACTACGTTAATATAAAAATATATATTTGAAAGAAGAAGTATTTCACATATTTTTTAGCATTGTATGTCGCATACCAGCAGAATTTTTAATTTTAAAACATTACTTTTTTCAATAAATATGTAATTAAAACTAAAATTTGGAATGAATTTGGATCGCATTTTTACGCCCTTTTTGGCAGTAAAATGAAATGACGTATGGCTTTTAGTGCCGGGAGTGTCCGAAGACATGTTCGGCTCGCCAAGTGCAGGTCTTTCGATTTGACACCCGTAGGCGTGACCTGCGCGTCGTGATGAGGATGAAATGATGATGAGGACAACAAATACACCCAGCCCCAGTGCCAGTGAAATTAACCAATGATGGTTAAAATTCCCGACCCTGCCGGGAATCGAACCCGGAACCCCTGTGACCAAAGGCCAGCACGCTAACCATTTAGCCATGGATGCGGACCTTCTGGCAGTTCTTAGCACCTTCTACAGGTCTAGTTCAGGAAATCAATAGGTCTTCAACTTCCGAGCTCTACACATTGCATAGCGTTATCTGACGCTAGCCCAACTCGGAAAAGATAGTTTACACGCTGTTCACTAGAAAATTTCTTAATTGTTTATGTTTGTTTGTTGATTAGTCCGATTTTGCGAGCACCCTCTCAATCGCAGCTGGTCACTCGTTTGTTTTAGAACTTTAAATCATGATGTAATTAATGCTGTTCCACTTCAGCTTGGGTATCTCTTTTAATTTAAAGTGGAAGTACATTACTTATTTCCTTCTCAAACCAGACGTTCATCCGACCGCATTAAAATATATACCACTTCTCTCTTCTCTACCCTGACAACGAAGTTCCCTCTTTCTCCACATAAACCTACTAACCTCCACCCCGCACCCTTTCTCAACATCCCAACCCCGGAGACGAACAGACCGGAAATTAAAACTGAAGACAAATAAGAAACGTTTATAAATATGGCCACAAAGAGAGGAGAGGAGAGAGAGAAAAAGAAAACAAGCGGAACAGTCCAGATGTTAGGAATATTAGCGTTGGAGTTTCTAAAACGGGAAGGGACTCGACGTTGATGACTCACCGCAAATAGCAGCCTATAATCGTTCCTCTCATCTGTAACTCAGAGTAGAACAATTAATAAGACAATTTTAGCGAGCACTGTTTAGACTTCTCTTTTCGCCGTTCTTTTCTGATGAATATAAGGGAATTCATAAAAAAGACACAATTGGAATTCAAGAACGAGATATCACAAGAAGTACCTGGTATGAGCTAGCGTCGCGGGGTACCGAGGTCTACGGGTAGTAATCATGCCGGAGGCCTCGGATTCGAGCCCCAGGGGCTCTTAACTTGGATTGGCGACTACGGGGCTCTTAGCTGAGTCGTGGCATTGCTTCCACATTTCCAGTCTCCTCGCTTTCATCCATCTAATCCGACTTCCCTTGGTCAACTCTTGTTCTTTTCCGTTCTCGACGGTATTAGAGCATTCGAGGCCTAAGTAGTATCTTATTTCATTTTAATGCACTTCTTGACCCTTGTATATTTTTGGCTGGTACCTTCATTTGTCGAAGTGTCCGACATCCACCAAACTTTTCTCTCTGATTAGTGTTGATAGAGGATGGCTGCCCACTTTTACTACCCCTTAACACAATACTCACCACCACCTCGTATTCGATTCGCGTCCAAATAAACTATTTTATAATAATTAATAAAGTTGTCCGCAAGTTGTTAGCTAGCAAGAAACCATCACTAATGTTTCAGCAACTGAGATGTCCGACTCGTTGGCTGAATGGTCAGCGTACTGGCCTTCGGTTCAGAGGGTCCCGGGTTCGATTCCAGGCCGGGTAGGGGATTTTAACCTTAATTGATTAATTCCAGTGGCCCGGTGGCTGGGTGTTTGTGCTGTCCTCAACATCCCTGCAACTCACACACCACACATAACACTATCCTCCACCACAATAACACGCAGTTACCTGCAAATGGCAGATGCCGCCCACCCTCATCGGAGGGTCTGCCTTACAAGGGCTGCACTCGGCTGGAAATAGCCACACGAAATTGTTATTATAGCAACTGAGATCAAGAAATATGAAGCATTAAGTGCCTTTTCAATACTCCTATGGTTTCGTAAGGTGGTATGTAATCTATTGACATAAAGAAAAGGAGCCTTCTCAGTTGCATTAATGAATATGTCTGATGTTAAGGGGAGTGGAAAAGCATTTTTTAAATGAGTTTTTCCAAATTTTGCCCGCCTCTGTGGTGTAGTGACTGGTGTGATTAGTTGTCACGTTTACCGATCTCGATAGCTGCAGTCGCTTAAGTGCGGCCAGTATCCAGTATTCGGGAGATAGTAGGTTTGAATCCCACTGTCGACAGCCCTGAAAATGGTTTTCCGTGGTTTCCCATTTTCACACCAAGCGAATGCTGGGGCTGTACCTTAATTAAGGCCACGGCCACTTCCTTCCCACTCCTAGCCCTTTCCTGTCCCATCGTCGCCGTAAGACCTATCTGTGTCGGTGCTACGTAAAACAACTAGTAAAAAAAATGTTGTCACGCCCTGAGGCCTGGGTACGATTCCCGACACTGACATGAAATTTGAAAAGTGGTATGAGGACTGGAACGAGGCCCACTTAGCCTCGCGAGGTCAACTTAGTAGAAGGTGGGGGGGGGGGAGGGGGTTGATTCCCACCTCAGGTATTCTCGAAGTAGTTTTCCGTGGTTTCCCACTCCTCCAGGCAAATGCCGGGGTGGAACCTAACTTAAGGCCAAGACCATTTCTTTCCCTTTTCCTTGTCCATCCCTTCCGATCTTTCTATCCCTCAACAAGGCCCCTGTTGAGCTTGTGTGGGGGTAGTGGTCCTCCTCCTCCTCCTCAGTTGTATGCCCGACCCAGAGTCTCACGCTCCAGGACACTGCCCTCGAGGCGGTAGACGTGCGATCCCTCGCTAAGTTCGAGGGCAAAGCGAACCTTGGACGATCAACGGATTAAGAAAGAAAGATTGCAACTTTCTATACGTCGCACGGACACAGACAGGTCTTATGGCGACGATGGGACAGGAAAGATGCCTGTGTGAAAATAGGAAACCACGGAAAACCATATTCGGGGCTTCTGACAATGGGGTTCGAAACCACTATCTCCCATATGCAAGCTCACAACTGCGTGCTCCTAACTGCACGACCAACTTGCCCGGTGCAAGAAAGATTAAATGAAGCTATTAACTACTTTTACTGTTTTCGGAGACCCGAAGGTGCCAAAATTAAGTCTCCCAGCAGTTCTATTACTTGCCGGCAAATCTATACACATGAGGCTGACGTAGTTGAGCACCCTCAAATACCACCGGACCGAACCGGGATCAACCGTCTAACTTGAGCGCCGTCTGAGCTACTCAGCCGGGCAGGTATTTTTAACTGAACCTGAGGGCTGCTTCGAGATCCACTCGCCTGTGCTTCTTCAGGTTGAGCCGCGCTCGTTAGCGCGCCATACTACGTCTAATTCGCACACACAATATTAGCTCCGTGAGCTTATATCCGGGACACTGTGGGTTCGATCTCCAGTGACAGAACCATGAAATATGGCCTTTTCCGTTGTTTCCCAACTTCATTCCTCAATTCTGGTACTGTTGCTTGCTTTCTAGTCGTAGCCCACTCAGCTGTGGTTTCCCGCATAGTTATCCCTATCCCTATCCCCATTTTGCAATGTTTTTCACCCACAGTAGTAGTATAATGGGAGAGTTCGGCGGCACCTCCGCCGCCGCACGCCTCCGCCCACCTCCTCCTCCGCCGCCGCCCGCGGGAAATTTGAATTTTGGCGGGAAATTTGAATTTTGGCGCGAGATTTGAATTTGTAAACAAAGCCACGTGCTTTTTGACAGCTGTCATCGACAACAACGCAACGCTAACCTCACTGCTGCCATCTTGACGGGCCTAAACCTCACTAGTGCCAACTTAACCTAACTAGCATGAGGTAAACAAAGCCACGTGTTTTTTGACAGCCACGTGCTTTTTGAGAGACAACAACGCATCGCTAACCTCAGTACTGCCATCTTGACGGGCCTAAACCTCAGTAGTGCCAACTTAACCTCACTAGCGCGAGGTAAACAAAGCCACGTGCTTTTTGACAGCCACGTGCTTTTTGACAGCCACGTGCTTTTTGACAGATTTGTAAACAAAGCCAGGTGCTTTTTGACAGCTGTCATCGACAACAACGCATCGCTAACCTCAGTACTGCCATCTTGACGGGCCTAACCTTAGTGGTACCAACTTAACCTCACTAGCATGAGGTAAACAAAGCCACGTGCTTTTTGACAGCCACGTGCTTTTCGACAGATTTGTAAACAAAGCCACGTGCTTTTTGACAGACAACAACGCATCGCTAACCTCAGTACTGCCATCTTGACGGGCGTAAACCGCAGTAGTACCAACTTAACCTAACTAGCGCGAGATAAACAAAGCCACGTGCTTTTCGACAGCCACGTGCTTTTTTGACAGCTGTCATCCGCCATCTTTAAACTACAGAGCACCGTGCTGCCCTCTTTCGTCACCTGTCATCGGCAGTGCTGCCATCTTGACGGGCCTAAACCTTTGTGCTACCAACTTAACTTCACTAGCTCGAGATAAACAAATCCACGTGCTTTTTGACAGCCACGTGCTTTTTTGATAACTGTCATCCGCCATCTTTAATCTATAGAGCACAGTGCTGCCCTCTAGCTACTTACCTTTGAAATGTGGTGGCGGATAATTTGAAAAATGCTTTTCGACAAGCAGCCATCTTTAATCCAGAGAGAACAGTGCTGCCCTCTATGTGGTGGCGGCAAATTGAAAACTTCCACGTGCTCTTGTTTGAAAACAAACTCACGTGCTTTTTTGACAGCTGTCATCTGCCATCTTTAATCTATAGAGCACAGTGCTGCCCTCTTTAGTTTGAAATGTGGTGGTGGTAAATTCCACGTGCTCTTGTTTGGAAACAAAGCCATGTGCTTTTTTGACAGCTGTCATCCGCCATCTTTAATCAACAGAGCACTGTGCTACTATCATGCGGGCAATTTCAGCACCTGTCATCCGCCATCTTTAATCCACAGAACACCATGCTGCCCTCTTTGTGGCTACTACCTTAAGCACGTAGTAGCGGGCAATTTGAAAAGTTCTGTTAGCTATCATCCACCATCTTTAATCAAGAGAGCACTGTGCTGCCATCTTTAGCTAGATACCTTTGAAATGTGGTGGCGGCAAATTGAAAAATTCCACGTGCTCTTGTTTGGAAACAAACTCACGTGCTTTTTCGACAGCTACCATCCGCCATCTTTAATCAACAGAGCATAGTGCTACCCTCTTTAGTTTGAAATGTGATGGCGGCAAATTCCACGTGCTCTTGTTTGGTAAACATAGCCATGTGCTTTTTTGACAGCTGTCATCCGCCATCTTTAATACAGAGAGCACCGTGCTGCCCTCTTTATCGCAGTAGATGTAAATTCGTCACCTGTCATCCGCAGTGCTGCCATCTTTAGCTAGATACCTTTGAAAAGTGGTGGCGGATAATTTAAAAAGAAAAATTCTACAGCAGCCCTCTCTCGACGCTAATTGCATAAGATGGCGGCTATACATGACTCCTTAAGGGTGCTTACGCAAGATGGCTGCTATACACAGGTTCTTATGAGACGCCCTTGGGATGCTTGCGCAAGATGGCAGTTATACATGGCTCCTTATGAGATGCCCTAGGGATGCTTGCGCAAGATAGCGGCTGCTCTTATGGGACGGCTTAAGGGTCCTTGCACAAGATAGCTTGAGACGCCCTAAGGATGCTTGCGCAAGATGGCGGACACAAGATGGCGGCTATACACAACTCCTTATGAGACGCTTTAAGGGTGCTTGCGCAAGATGGTTGCTACTCTTAGCTTAGAGGCTAACGTGTCGTGATAGTTCGATTCATTAAATTTAGGGCTTAAATGCAAAATGTTAAATATATCGAAAACGGTGCACCGTAGAGCAAAACGGACAAAATTTTTCTGCCTAATACCTAGGTTCGCAGTATGAGGAACAAGAAAATCATAGTCTAATGATGGGATCAACGGTTCGGTTCCTACTTAGGCCCTTTGGCATTTACTCTGTTTTAGCTTGTATTGAAGCGAGTCTTCGTAACATGATCAGGTCTAGCTATGGTAGAGAGTATAACGTACCGTGCAGGTTCGATTCATTAAATTTGGAGGCTTAAATGCAAAATGTTAAATATCTCGAAAACGATGCATCGTAGAGCAAAACGGACAAAATTTTTCCGCCTAATACGTAGGTTCGTAGTATCAGGAACAAGAAAAAACATAGTCTAATGATGAGATCAACGGTTCGATTCCTACTTAAGCCCTTTGCCATTCGCAGCTATCTATTTCTACAAGATGGTGGCTGCTCTTATGAGAAACAAGATGCCTTGAGACGTCCTAGGGATGCTTACGCAAGATGGCAGACACAAAATGGTGACTATACATAGCTCCTTATGAGACGGCCTAGGGGTGCTCGCACAAGATGGCGGCTACTCTTATGAAGAAAGCTAGCTTAGAGGCTACTGCGCAAGATAACAGCTGCTGTTATGCATGTGGTGGAGGGCAATTTGAAATTCTATGTGCTTAATCAACAGAGCACCCTGCTGCCCTCTTTAGCTGAAATGTGGTGGTGGATAATTTGAAAAATTCTTTTGACAGCTATCATCTTTAAACAAAGGCGACTATACATAGGCTGTTAAGGCCTTATCCTTCTCCTCCTCCTCCTCCTCCTCCTCCCCCTCCTCCTCCTCCTTCTCTACCTCCTCCTCCGCCTCTTATGTCAAGGCATAGCTTTATATCGAACAAGTTTAAACCTGCATCGCGAAGGCAAGCGTGTGCAGCGATAACATTATTGTGCATGTTTAGACTTTCGAAACATAAGAAGAGTAGAATCAAACGCTGTACTCGATACGACATGTGATCAGAACATTGATTGATGCGTTCAGAAAACAAAATAAGTGATCAAGACTAGAATCGAACAATGTACTCAATACATCATGTGTTTAGAATATGTCAGGGGATACGCTTGTTCTAAGAAGATCAGATTGAAACATAACAAGACTAGAATAGAACACTGTAATCGATGTTGTTAACTTCAACATGTGATCAGAACATTGATTGATGTGTTCAGAACACAAAATAAGTGATCATGACTAGAATCGAACACTGTACTCGATACAACATGTGATCAGAACATTGATCGATGTGTTCAGAACACGAAATAAGTGATCAAGACTAGAATCGAACACTGTACTCAATACAACATGTGTTTAGAACATGTTAGGGGGTACCCTTGTTCTAAGAAGATCAGAATGAAACATAACAAGACTAGAATCGAACACTGTAATCGATGTTGTTAACCTCAACATATGATCAGAACATTGTTTGATGTGTTCAGAGCAAAAGTACAATTTTGATGATTTGCGCAGCTAACTCGCTCGGTAAACGATATAGCCAAAGTATATCTTCAAATTATTTACCTTCCATCATTCGTCTTGTGTGTAAAAATCAGTCGAACAAGTTATCGCATAAACATGGCTGAAAAAAAATCGTGATAGGGTATGGAACCCAGGGGTTACATCTTATCAGAAGGGCAAAAAGGATGAAAGGACTCTTCCTCCTCCTTACCGCACATTCCTTGGCTAAAGGGCTAATGGGCTAAAGGGCTAAAGGTGCAACAACCTCATCGATCGCTATCAGCAAGAACGCTTGTACTTTGTTAAGTGTAGAAAATTAATCTTTATTGGTAAATGGTTTTATGTTCAGAACAAGGAATGGAACCTAGGGGTTACGTCTTACCTAATAAAATCCCCGAGGTGCGATGAGTTACGTTTTTCGAACTAGTGTTTGGAACACTGAACTTTTCAAGATGGCAAGAGTGAGGTTAGCAATGTTCTGTTGTTGGATTTTAAATTCCACGCTACAACATGCATAAGGTGGCAGCCCTTGAGGTTTACTCCCGTAAAGATGGCAAGAGTGAGGTTAGCAATGTTCCGTTGTTGGATTTTTAAAATTCCCCGCTATAACATGCAAAAGGTGGCAGCCTTGAGGTTTACCGCCGTAAAGATGGCAGCAGTGAGGTTAGCGACGCTCCATTGTCCTTCAAAGTGAGGTTAGGGTTCGTCAAGAAGACAGCTGTCAAAAAAGCACGTGGCTATGTTTACCAAACAAGAGCACGTGATCGTGACGTCACGGTCACGTAATCAATCCTTAGCTCGACGTCGCTAAGAGCAGCATTAGGATTAGCTATTCTTAAAAGTCTTGGGAACAGAGCAGCAGTATGAATTGCTATGTTTCAAAGCGTGTACACATCACCTATCGATTTTACATACATCGACCATCGAACTAAACTTCATCCGCTAGATCGTGCTGCTATCTTAGCATGACTTTAAAGTACAATGAATAGCCATGTTTCAAAGCGTGTACACATTACCTATCGATTTTGCACGCATCGACTCTCGTACTAAACTTCTTTCGCTAGATTGTGCTGCTATCTTAGCATGACTAAGATGCATGAACTGAAAGTACGAAGAATAACCATGTTTTAAAGCGTGTACACATTACCTATCGACTTTGCATGTATCGACTCTCGTACTAAACTTCTGCAGGTAGATTGTGCTGCTATCTTAGCATAACTTATACGCATGAACTTAAAGTACAGAGAATAGCTATGTCTCAAAGCGTGTACACAATACTTATTGATTTTGCATGCAACAAATATTGTACTAAACTTCTTCCTCTAGATTGTACTGCTATCTTAGCATAACTTATACACATGAACTTAAAAGTAGAAAGAATAGCCATGTTTCAAAGCGTGTACACATTACTTATTGATTTTGCATGCATCAAATGTCGTACTAAACTCCTTCCGCTAGATTGTGCTGCTATCTTAACACAACCTATACGCATGACCTTAAAGTAAAAAGGTGTGTACACATCACCTATCGATTTTGCATGCATCGAATCTCGTACTGAATTTCGTCCTCTAGATTGTGCTGGTATCTTAGCATAACTTATACACATGAACTTAAAAGTACAAAGAATAGCCATGTTTCAAAGCGTGTACACATCAACTATCGAATTTGCATGTATTGACTCTCATACTAAACTCCTTCCGCTAGATCGTGCTGCTATCTTAGCATAACCAATACGCATGACCTTAAAGTAAAAAGAATAGCCATGTTTCAAAGTGTGTACACATTACCTATCGACTTTGCATGCAACAAATATTGTACTAAACTTCTCCCGCTAGGTTGTGCTGCTATCTTAGCATAACCTGTACGCATGAACTTAAAGTACAAAGAATAGCCATGTTTCAAAGCGTGTACACATTACTTATTGATTTTGCATGCATCAAATCTCGTACTAAATTTATTCCGCTAGATTGTGCTGCTATCTTAGCATAACTTATACACATGAACTTAAAAGTACAAAGAATAGCCATGTTTCAAAGCGTGTACACATCAACTATCGAATTTGCATGCAACAAATATCGTACTAAACTTCTTCCGCTAGATTGTGCTGCTATCTTAGCATAACTAAGATGCATGAACTGAAAGTACGAAGAATAACCATGTTTTAAAGCGTGTACTCATTACTTATCGATTTTACATACATCGACTCTCGTACTAAACTTCTTGCGCTAGATTGTGCCGCTATCTTAGCATAACCTGTACGCATGAACTTAAAGTACAAAGAATAGCCTTGTTTCAAAGCGTGTACACATCAACTATCGAATTTGCATGTCTTGACTCTCGTACTAAACTCCTTCCGCTAGATCGTGCTGCTATCTTAGCATAACCTATCGATTTTACATGCATCTACTATCGTACTAGACTTCTTCCGCTAGAGCATGTAGCAATCGCTTTTGTGTATCCCTAACCCATGTGCACGAACTTAAAGCATAAAGATGAGCTATGTTCTAAAGCGTGTACACATCACCTATCGATAATGTATGTATCGAATATCGTACTAAACTTCTCCTGCTAGAGCGTACGAGTATCGCTTGTGCGTGCACGAACTTAAAGCATAAAGAATAGCAATGTATAAAAATCTTGTAAACAAAGCAGCAGCATTACGTATAGTCAAGATTAAATGCGTGCACACATCATGTATCCATGACGCACACAGTACTAAACTTATTCCATTAGAATGTACAAAGTTCGCATGTGTTTGTGCTGCTATCTTAGCATAGCCTATGTGAATGAACTTAAAGCATAAAGAATAGTGATGTATAAAAATCTTGTGAACATAGCAGAGTGTTAACTACGTAGGTGTAGACATTGAACTTTGCATGCTGAGGCAGCATACTACGTGACCGTGACTTCACGACTACGTGCTCTTGTTTGGTAAACATAGCCACGTGCTTTTTTGACAGCTGTCTTCTTGACGAACCCTAACCTCACTTTGAAGGACAATGGAGCGTCGCTAACCTCACTGCTGCCATCTTTACGGCGGTAAACCTCAAGGCTGCCACCTTTTGCATGTTATAGCGGGGAATTTTAAAAATCCAACAACGGAACATTGCTAACCTCACTCTTGCCATCTTTACGGGAGTAAACCTCAAGGGCTGCCACCTTATGCATGTTGTAGCGTGGAATTTAAAATCCAACAACAGAACATTGCTAACCTCACTCTTGCCATCTTGAAAAGTTCAGTGTTCCAAACACTAGTTCGAAAAACGTAACTCATCGCACCTCGGGGATTTTATTAGGTAAGACGTAACCCCTAGGTTCCATTCCTTGTTCTGAACATAAAACCATTTACCAATAAAGATTAATTTTCTACACTTAACAAAGTACAAGCGTTCTTGCTGATAGCGATCGATGAGGTTGTTGCACCTTTAGCCCTTTAGCCCATTAGCCCTTTAGCCAAGGAATGTGCGGTAAGGAGGAGGAAGAGTCCTTTCATCCTTTTTGCCCTTCTGATAAGATGTAACCCCTGGGTTCCATACCCTATCACGATTTTTTTTCAGCCATGTTTATGCGATAACTTGTTCGACTGATTTTTACACACAAGACGAATGATGGAAGGTAAATAATTTGAAGATATACTTTGGCTATATCGTTTACCGAGCGAGTTAGCTGCGCAAATCATCAAAATTGTACTTTTGCTCTGAACACATCAAACAATGTTCTGATCATATGTTGAGGTTAACAACATCGATTACAGTGTTCGATTCTAGTCTTGTTATGTTTCATTCTGATCTTCTTAGAACAAGGGTACCCCCTAACATGTTCTAAACACATGTTGTATTGAGTACAGTGTTCGATTCTAGTCTTGATCACTTATTTCGTGTTCTGAACACATCGATCAATGTTCTGATCACATGTTGTATCGAGTACAGTGTTCGATTCTAGTCATGATCACTTATTTTGTGTTCTGAACACATCAATCAATGTTCTGATCACATGTTGAAGTTAACAACATCGATTACAGTGTTCTATTCTAGTCTTGTTATGTTTCAATCTGATCTTCTTAGAACAAGCGTATCCCCTGACATATTCTAAACACATGATGTATTGAGTACATTGTTCGATTCTAGTCTTGATCACTTATTTTGTTTTCTGAACGCATCAATCAATGTTCTGATCACATGTCGTATCGAGTACAGCGTTTGATTCTACTCTTCTTATGTTTCGAAAGTCTAAACATGCACAATAATGTTATCGCTGCACACGCTTGCCTTCGCGATGCAGGTTTAAACTTGTTCGATATAAAGCTATGCCTTGACATAAGAGGCGGAGGAGGAGGTAGAGAAGGAGGAGGAGGAGGGGGAGGAGGAGGAGGAGGAGGAGGAGAAGGATAAGGCCTTAACAGCCTATGTATAGTCGCCTTTGTTTAAAGATGATAGCTGTCAAAAGAATTTTTCAAATTATCCACCACCACATTTCAGCTAAAGAGGGCAGCAGGGTGCTCTGTTGATTAAGCACATAGAATTTCAAATTGCCCTCCACCACATGCATAACAGCAGCTGTTATCTTGCGCAGTAGCCTCTAAGCTAGCTTTCTTCATAAGAGTAGCCGCCATCTTGTGCGAGCACCCCTAGGCCGTCTCATAAGGAGCTATGTATAGTCACCATTTTGTGTCTGCCATCTTGCGTAAGCATCCCTAGGACGTCTCAAGGCATCTTGTTTCTCATAAGAGCAGCCACCATCTTGTAGAAATAGATAGCTGCGAATGGCAAAGGGCTTAAGTAGGAATCGAACCGTTGATCTCATCATTAGACTATGTTTTTTCTTGTTCCTGATACTACGAACCTACGTATTAGGCGGAAAAATTTTGTCCGTTTTGCTCTACGATGCATCGTTTTCGAGATATTTAACATTTTGCATTTAAGCCTCCAAATTTAATGAATCGAACCTGCACGGTACGTTATACTCTCTACCATAGCTAGACCTGATCATGTTACGAAGACTCGCTTCAATACAAGCTAAAACAGAGTAAATGCCAAAGGGCCTAAGTAGGAACCGAACCGTTGATCCCATCATTAGACTATGATTTTCTTGTTCCTCATACTGCGAACCTAGGTATTAGGCAGAAAAATTTTGTCCGTTTTGCTCTACGGTGCACCGTTTTCGATATATTTAACATTTTGCATTTAAGCCCCAAATTTAATGAATCGAACTAGCATGACACGTTAGCCTCTAAGCTAAGAGTAGCAACCATCTTGCGCAAGCACCCTTAAAGCGTCTCATAAGGAGTTGTGTATAGCCGCCATCTTGTGTCCGCCATCTTGCGCAAGCATCCTTAGGGCGTCTCAAGCTATCTTGTGGAAGGACCCTTAAGCCGTCCCATAAGAGCAGCCGCTATCTTGCGCAAGCATCCCTAGGGCATCTCATAAGGAGCCATGTATAACTGCCATCTTGCGCAAGCATCCCAAGGGCGTCTATGTATAGCGGCCATCTTGCATAAGCACCTTTAAGGAGTCATGTATAGCCACCATCTTGTGCAATTAGCGCCGAGAGATGGCTGCTGTAGAATTTTTCTTTTTAAATTATCCGCCACCATATTTCAACTAAAGAGTGTAGCACTGAGGTTTGCGATGTAAGATGGCGGATGACAGCTGACAAAAAAGCGCGTGAGTTTGTTAACTAAACAAGAGCACATGGAATTTGCTGCCACCACATAGATGGCAGCACGGTGCTCTCTTGATTAAAGATGGCCGATGACGGCTAACAGAACTTTTCAAATTGCCCGCTACTACATAGAGGACAGCACGGTGTAGATTAAAGATGGTGGATGACAGGTGATGAAATTGCCCGCATGATAGCAGCACAATGCTCTATTGATTAAAGATGGTGGATGACAGCTGTCATAAAAAGCACGTGGCTTTGTTTACTAAACAAGAGCACATAGATTTTTTTCAAATTGCCGCCACCACATTTCAAAGGTGTCTAGCTAAAGAGCGCAGCACTGAGGTTTGTGATGCAAGATGGCGGATGACAGCTGTCAGAAAAAAAGCACGTGAGTTTGTTTCCGAACAAGAGCATGTAGAATTTGCCGCCACCACATAGAGGGCAGCACGGTGCTCTCATGATTAAAGATGGCTGCTGTCACGTGGAATTGCCTGCCACCACAAAGAGGGCAGCACGGTGCTCAAAGATGGCTGCTATCAAAAAGCATTTTTCATATTATCCGCCACCACATTTCAAAGGTAAGTAGCTAAAGAGCGCACCACTGTGCTCTATAGATTAAAGATGGTGGATGACAGCTGTCAAAAAAGCACGTGGATTTGTTTATCTCACGCTAGTGAGGTTAAGTTGGTAGCACTAAGGTTTAGGCTCGTTAAGATGGCAGCACTGCGGATGACAGCTGTGACGAATTTACATCTACTACGATAAAGAGGGCAGCACTGTGCTCTATAGATTAAAGATGGCGGATGACAGCTGTCAAAAAAGCACATGGCTTTGTTTCCAAACAAGAGCACGTGGAATTTACCACCACCACATTTCAAACTAAAGAGGGCAGCACTGTGCTCTATAGATTAAAGATGGCAGATGACAGCTGTCAAAAAAGCACGTGAGTTTGTTTTCAAACAAGAGCACGTGGAATTTTTCAATTTGCCGCCACCACATAGAGGGCAGCACGGTTCTCTCTGGATTAAAGATGGCTGCTTGTCGAAAAGCATTTTTCAAATTATCCGCCACCACATTTCAAAGGTAAGTAGCTAAAGAGGGCAGCACTGTGCTCTATAGATTAAAGATGGCGGATGACAGCTGTCAAAAAGCACGTGGATTTGTTTATCTCGAGCTAGTGAGGTTAAGTTGGTAGCACTAAGGTTTAGGCCCGTCAAGATGGCAGCACTGCCGATGACAGGTGACGAAAGAGGGCAGCACGGTGCTCTGTAGTTTAAAGATGGCGGATGATAGCTGTCAAAAAAGCACGTGGCTGTCAAAAAGCACGTGGCTTTGTTTATCTCGCGCTAGTTAGGTTAAGTTGGTACTACTGAGGTTTAGGCCCGTCAGGATAGCAGTACTGAGGTTAGCGATGCGTTGTTGTCGATGACAGCTGTCAAAAAGCACGTGGCTTTGTTTACAAATCTGTCAAAAAGCACGTGGCTTTGTTTACCTCGCGCTAGTTAGGTTAAGTTGGCACTACTGAGGTTTAGGCCCGTCAAGATGGCAGTACTGAGGTTAGCGATGCGTTGTTGTCTGTCAAAAAGCACGTGGCTGTCAAAAAACACGTGGCTTTGTTTACCTCACGCTAGTTAGGTTAAGTTGGCACTAGTGAGGTTTAGGCCCGTCAAGATGGCAGCAGTGAGGTTAGCGATGCGTTGTTGTCGATGACAGCTGTCAAAAAGCACGTGGCTTTGTTTACAAATTCAAATTTCCCGCGGGCGGCGGCGGAGGCGGAGGCGGTGGCGGAGGAGGAGGCGGGCGGAGGAGTGCGGCGGCGGAGGTGCCGCCGAACTCTCCCATTATACTACTCACAGTAAACACACGATAACTGTAACATTCGTCAATGTGATATATTTCTGGAATTGGACAAATTAATTGTAAATATTAGTAGGTTTATCTATATTATTATTATTATTATTATTATTATTATTATTATTATTATTATTATTTACGTATTTCACTGGTTAAGTGTAAGACAGGGACACGTGTCCCTAACTTTGCCAGTTAAAATAAACCATATCTATCTATCTATCTAATTCATTGTCGCAGTATGACCCATCTGTGTCGGTGCCACGTGAAGTCATTGGCAATGATACAATATTAGTTGCTAGTGAAAAATATTCTCCTCAGAAAAACTAGGTAAAATTTGCTGTTGGGTGTTACGGAAAGCACATTCCCATAAAAGGAAGATGGTGATTATCATTATTATTAATAATGATTAATTAATTAACCTGTTAACACCGAGCGAGTTAGCCGTGCGGTTAGTAGCTCACAGCTGTGAGATTTCATGTGGGATAAAGTGGGTTCGAACCCTATTGACGGCAGCCCTGAAAATAGTTTTCAGTGGGTTCCCATTTTTACACCAAGAAAATGCTGGGGCTGTAACTTAATTAAGGCCACTGGCGTTTCCTTCCCCCCTCCTAGCCCTTTCCTGTCCTATCGTCGCCATATGATCAATTCATGTCGGTGCGACGTTAAAATAAATTAAAAATACATAAAGGTAAAAGAGTGTGTACATAATTTTACAGCAACTAGAACGGAAACAAAACACAATAAAATGTAACTATATAAACTTCCGATCCGTAATTCAAATTACTACACCGTTAATACAAGGGGCGATCAAAAAGTTTCCGTTCTACGCCCGTACAGTTCTGAATTGGGATGCCAATCAGGCAAAATATCCGCGAGCATTGAGGCACTCATCTCACTGATGCACCAGTAAAACACCGTGTCCCGCTGCGTGAAGAAGTCCGTAACCGCCTGCTGCACATCTTCGACCCTCCAAGGCCTTTTAGAGGGGACTGAAGGCGTGATATCCGCTTGGGGAGGGATCAGGACTATAGGCCTCATCCACCACCCCCTTGTTGTTGTCTGTAATGGATGAGGCTGGCCTCACACATCGACCGGCATGTTGTGTCGGAACGCGACCAGCATGGAACTTGGTGCACCCATACGCAGTCTCCGGTGTTTGTCCTTCGGCAGCTAAGAACAGAATAACAGCACGTTGGTCCTGTTTGGACGTCGCCATAGTTCACGTGGCCGCATTTAACGCACGCTCCTCGACACGACACGACTGCCACAGTAATCCCTTTGCCTACATGTCCGAGCTTATATACCCTCATCAGAGTCGCGCTACATTGCATATCCACTGCAGCAACGCCCTCAAACGGAAACGTTTTGATCACGCCTTGTAAAAACCAGATACCATAGAATTAGAAGTTTAGGAAATATGTAATGCGGCAAGATTAATGCAATGTTGTTTGTTTGTTTACTTGTCTGTCTGTGTTCGCTTTCCCCTACGTCAGGGAAAACCGGCTAAATAGAATTTCTTTAAACTTCCTATTTATTTTAAGGAATATTCAGGTTGTGCACTAATTTACAGATTATTTGATTAATATAGCTCTTCGATTTTTCCTGATGATTCAAAATATTCGAAAATTATTCCTATTCACAAAACTGGTGACCTTAGCTTAATCAATAATCATAGATCAGTAACTATATTGTCAACTCCTGCAAAGCTATTTGAAAGTATTCTTTTTGAAGGTATAATGATTCATGTAAAACCTATTATTTCTATTCGTCAGCATGGTTTCATGCCAATGCGTTCTACCACCACAAATTTAATCCAATTTTCAGAGTATATTTCAGAACATTTGGATGAGAGAGGCCAAATTTATGTTGTATTTACTGACTTTCAAAAAGCTTTTGACAACGTAGATCAAGATATACTTTTGAAGAAAATGGACTCCTTGAATATTTCTCTCAGAGCTTTTACTCCTTGAAAAGATCTTACCTAGTTAACAGAAAACAATATGTGTGTGATAAAGGATATTCATCTCACAATTTTATAGCCATTTCAGATGTACCTCAGGGCTCAAATCTAGCACCTTTACTGTTTCTAATTTATGTCAATGATGTTGTAGATGTCGTGTCGAAGCCTGAAGTATTACCCTTTGCCGACGATATGAAAGTATTTTCTTCAATTAAATCCATTGATGACTGTAAGAATTTACAAAATGATCTAAATGCTATATCATTGTGGAGTAAAGAAACTAAATTACCATTCAATGTAAATAAGGGTGTTAAGATGTCTTTTACAAGATGTCGCCAGCATATCGGGTATACTTAATAAGGCCTATAGGAATTTGGGTTTCATGTTTCGAAATTCGTTAAATTTTCTGCGTACAACGTTATTTATTTTATGCAACTCATTGGTAAGACCTAAAATACGGTTCTATTATCTGGAGTCCTTCTGACACTAATTACATAAAATTAATTGATACAGTACAAAGGCAATTCTTAAAGTATGTGTACTGGAAACAGTCACACGAGTATCCGACATTTCTGTCCTACTCCACAATGTTATCACACTTTGGTGTTAAAACTTTGGAACAAAGTCGTAAATAGCCCATGATGTTATTTTTGTATAAAATATTGAATAGTAAAATTAATGATGAAGAGTTACTTGGAAGTCTGGCAGGTTCAAGAATTTATTTTACATTAAGAAATGCCACACAGAGGCCGATAAGAAGTCTCCTCTTATTAAAATTCTGAAACTTTATAATAAATTAAATACATTTAATTTGGATATCTTTCTCACGAATCAAATCACCTTTGAATTGGCGTGTGATACTTTCCTATAATACACATACAGTTGAATATCATCTCCGTTTTCTGTAGGCCCTACATGTCTTATTTCATTCTTAGAGTTGTTCTTTTATTTCAGTTCTTCTATTTGAATTCACAGTTTTCAAATGACTTATACATTGAACACTTTATTTCACTTTTTAGAATATTATTTTGCATAATGTGTCATGTTTTAATACTAAGAATGTATAATTTAACTGTATAACTGAATATGTTACTTTGTATTAGGCACCACTGTAAAGTAATTATTAATGTAGTAACTGTAGGCCTATATTTTTTATTGTATTACCAACTTTGTATTGTTTGGGTAGTTCATTGTATTCTTTGTACTGTTTTTTTAGTTAATATTTAGTAGGGTAACTATTAATTGTACTGTATTGTACTTATTGTAATTGGGAGAAAGCCTGTTATGTTTATCATTGAATAAACAAATAAATAAATATACAGTAGTAGAGCGGGGAGACCTTACTGAGTTTTAATTTTTCTACAATTCTTATCTGATTTTCACCAAATTTTGGTAGTACATTGAGATAAGTAAGTTTAAGCTAATTATAACATCTGAATGAATTTGAATGGGTATTTTTCAATTGATAACAATTTTTGAAAAAAAGTACATCATTTTCAAAATGACGCATGCACAACATTTAAAAAAAATATTTTCTTGAAACTTTCTTACAATAGTCACAACACATATTTTAATAATAATTAGCATTCATTTCAAAAACAATCCATTGGTTATCCAATTATTTCCATTTTTCTCGCTACACCTCATAACCATGATAAAACTTATTAAAATTTTGGATTTCACACCCAATATCTCTGAAAATTATAGTTACATTTTAAAACGGATTCCAAGTTTTATGAACCTTATAATGTAGAGTGTGTGGACAAAGTTTGAAGGTAATCATACCAAAACGCTTACACAAGGAACGTTATAAACATCTGAAATTGTTAGTTCTGAGAAAAAGATAGTTTTATAAATAAACATCTGTCAAGTAATAATACCTTCAACAGAACTTCCCAGCGCCATATGTTTCTCCTTCCTTAGCCCTTTTTCTCTCTTCAGCAACTGCTTTTGACAGCTTCTGCTTCTTCCTAACAGTTTTTTTGTCTTCTTTACTATTCATGGCCCTCTTCTGCTTCCTGTCTCTGTCACATTCATGATCCACTTTGTAAGTGGTTTCACTCAATTGTCTGCCATCAACTGATTTTGACCTTTCGACAGGCTAGGGAACCCATATTGAACTCCCCCACAACATTTACAACAGCCATGTCCAGCCTTGATTTGGAAACAAAGGTCTGTTTAGGGCACTTATACCAAATAACAGAGTGTAAACCCTCATTTGGATTTTGAGTTTTTCCCCTAATACATCTCTTCAACAAATCATCAAAAATGAGATAACAGATGGCAGCACTAGGCCATTTCTAAACATCATGCTCAAGAATCAAGTTGAAACACAAAAGAATCATTGAGCTATGCCACTTTATCTGCAGGGAAGTGGGCGTGTCCATTCAAACTGAAGTGCCCGTGTCATTTTAACGCCCCCGCAGAGCATTTAAAAATGGCCGTACAGGCAAAAAAATTACATCACAATGCGCGGCAAGGAATGAAATATCATCTGATGGAAAAATCTCATTTTCGGTTCCTGGACCATTTTTGACTGAAAAACTCAGTAGGGTCTTTCCTTGATATTAGTTTACTTTCTATCTTAATCTGTTTACCCTCCCGGGTTGGTTTTTCCCTGGGACTAAGCGAGGGATCCACCTCTACCGCATTAAGGGCAGTATCGTGTAACGTGGGACTTAGGGTCTGGGTGATGAAACTGTGGTGAAGGACCAGTAGCTCGCATCACCTGTTATGCTGAACAGGAGCCTTGTAGGTGATAGGAAGATTGGAAATGATAGACAAGAAAGAGGGAAGGAGGCGGCCGAGGCCTTAAGTTAGGTACCATCCCGGCATTGGCCTCGAGGAGAAGTGAGAAACCACGGAAAACTATTTCGAGGATGGCTGAGATGGATATCGAAACCCCCTCTACTCAGTTGACCTACCGAGGCTAAGTGAACCCCTTTCCAGCCCTTTTCAAATTCCACGGCAGAGCCGGGAATCGAACCCGGGATCACGAGGGTGGCAGCTAATCACACTAACCACTAAACCACAGCGGTGGATGATATTAGTTACAGTTTTAAAAATTGTAGAACATACAGTACTGTTTCAGATTTCTTTTCTTTCATTTTGGTCTACCGTCCGAGGAACAGTCACAGCTATATTAGCGATTATTATATTATTCACTAATTCTGATTTAACTGAGCATGGTTACGAACAGTAGCGTTACACTGACTGATTTACTGTTCAAGTTCTCTGTCTCTTCTGCTTCAACTGGCTTCCTCTATATGGAATTATTATTCAAGTAATTGAATTCCAGGGAACTGCTTGTTGTACTCTTGTTGTCGTCGACGTCGTTGTTGTTGTTGTTGTTGTTGTTGTAAGTCACAGTGTAAAATTTTGAAATATTTAATGTTCGCGTGAATTTGTGTATGGTAAGGTAAGGGTTGTTCTGCCCGAAGGCAGCTCCGAACCTCCGCAGAGGTGATCCTGAGCCGGAGTTTACGTGCGGTAGGGTGGCCAGTTCCTTTCCGCTCCTCCATTCCCTTACCCTCCACCATTAGCGTGTGGCAACCCATCCAACTCCTGACCACGCCCAATGTTGCTTAACTTCGGAGATCTCACGGGATCCGGTGTTTCAACACGGCTACGGCCGTTGGCTTTGTATATGACAGTGTTTCATTGTTAAGCTAGTAGTAAGCTCAGCCTATAGTATTGTAAACCGTAGTATTACCTACTGAACGTACTTGAGTTGCGTGTGAATTTGTATATTATGATGCTGGTTTTAGAATATTAAACTAGTAATATATCTTGTAATATTTTCTTTCCATGAAATTGCTTGTACTCTTGTATTTGTGGTTGCTTTTGGTTGTTGTTGTTGTTGTTGATGATGGGTAATAAAGATTAATTCCCTGTAATTGTTCATAAACTAACCGTGAACGAGATGTACCCCAGTAAGCTGTGAAGTAGTAGAACTGCAATCTCACCATCGAGCGCCTCTTAACCTGTCAGAATGTACAATTACCAAGACGTCTTCTATAATTTTTTGATATATTGTCTGGACGTTCCTCTAGATTATAGCAATGTGAGGGGGATGATTGATTGATACCGTTATATAAGGCTGCCAGCAAGGGGATAGGTAGGGAGGAGCTAGTACAATGCTCCTTTCAACTTAACAGGTAGAATGAAGAGAAACTTCTCACTCAGGGAGAACTTGGGTATAGATACGTTTCTACCAGAATATCTTCTACTCCTTTTTTTTTTTTTTTTTCAGTTTGAGCTCATCCTTTGTCGCTATGATATTTTAATTTCGTTGCATTAGTTTCAATTGATCATGCCTCATAATAATAACTAGGGCCCGTAAGTTTATGACAAGCCATATTTTATTTCTTTATATCATGCAATTTTCGCGTGGCATATAAAGTCGTATTTTGGCTTTTTTTTAACGAGTTTTGCCATATTCCTGTAATTCGTCGTATTATGCTCACGTTTGTCCATGACGCTTCGTATTTTTGTCATATTTTTATCTTCCATTATTCCATTTTAGCATAACTGCTTGCAGTCGTGTCAGAGACGGATTTTTCACATCTCCCAAGTGTTATCTGTAATTTCTTACAATTATATTTCTCAGACATTTGTATTTACGTGAATTAGGAGGGTAAGCTGTATGCAAAGAGACGGATGTGTATAAAGCTGCAGAATAACTGAACTCTAATGATTTGACGTATTTCAAATATGCTCCAATGACATCCTGCGATGCTGAGCGGTTTTTCCCCCGTTACAAGTCAATGTTGCGTGAAAATAGAAGATCGTTCCTATTTTGTAAAGTTGAAAATGTATGTAATTTGCTCATGTAATTCTTTCTGATCGCCCATCAAAACGTGACTTTTATTTCATTCTGTACCTCTGGATTGAGTAATTTAATAAATTCAAAATACTATTTAATAATAAAAATAATATTATTAATTATTTATTATTATTATTGAAGATTTTGAAGATTCGCCAGGCTGAGTGGCTCAGACGGTTAAGGCGCTGACCTTCTGACCCCAACTTGGCAGGTTCGATCCTGGCTCAGTCCGGTGGTATTTGAAGGTGCTCAAATACGTCAGCCTCGTGTCGGTAGATTTACTGGCACGTAAAAGAACTCCTGCGGGACTAAATTCCGGCACCTCGGCGTCTCCGAAAACCGTAAACGAGTAGTTAGTGAGACGTAAAACAAATAACATTATTATTATTATTATGATTTTGAAGATTTCGGAAATGTTACCAAAATATTTTGGAGTCCTATATTCATCGCCATATTCTAATACTTTTTAGGTTACAAATGCCTACAAATTTCTAACATTTTTAGGCCATAAGGATCCGGGGCCTAATAATGACTTATTGTTTCCTTCCGAGAACTTAATTATGCTATAAAAGCCAAAGGCAGGCCTTTATAAAAATTGAGTTACATACTGCCCCTAGCGCATCGGCACTGTATTGTCGTCTTTTTTTTTCTTTACGTCGCACCGACACAGATAGGTCTTATGGCGACGATGGGACAGGAAGGGCCTAGGAGTGGGAAGGAAGCGGCCGTGGCCTTGATTAAGGTACAGCCCCAGCATTTTCGTCCTTAGGAGGCTTGTAATGGTGTGCCAAGGTTGGCGCATTTAGAGCGTGTCCCGGTTCACAAGTGACCACGGTTCTACCGTAGCTCTACGCCTCTGTAATCGGGAGACGGAAAGGATGTGATCTCCACCGCCGGATGTCCTGAGAATGGTTTTCCGCGTTTTTCCATTCTTCTGCATTAAAGTGAACGGCGGGACAGTTCCTAGTTTAGGCCACGGCCGCCAACCTCCCCATCTTCACCCTAATAAGTCTTCCGGCCTAAGAGACGGCGTCACTGTCTAAGAATCCCGCCTCTCACCTTCAGGGGAGGAATGAATACAGTTTAGTAGTAGTTTGAAAAGGTGTAGCAATCTAACTGAAGAGCCCAATGCTACTGCGGTTAAACGCTGGTAATTTCATTATTGCTAGTTGCTTTACGTCGCACCGACACAGATAGGTTTTATGGCGACGATGGGACAGGAAAGGGTTAGGAGTGGAAAGGAAGCGGCCGTGGCCTTAATTAAGGTACAGCCCCAGCATTTGCCTGGTGTGAAAATTGGAAACCACGGAAAACCATTTTCAGGGCTGCCGACAGTGGGGTTCGAACCTACTATCTCCCGAATACTGGATACTGGCCGCACTTAAGCGACTGCAGCTATCGAGCTCGGTAATTTCATTATTGAGAAGGCCTTAAAGGCTTGATTAATTTTAACACTTGCAATCGCTGAAATTAAACTATGGTTTCTTTCAAATAATTTAATTTCTTATATTATAATATATTATCTATAGCTGTGCGAGTGTGATTTTATACACCTACAAGTCACAGGTGCCAAGTTTCAAGTTTCTATGGTGGCTGCAAATAAATCATTAAATACGTGTCCGGCTCCATGGATAAATGCATTTTTCTTGACTTCGGCACGAAATTCTAAAACAACGTAAGAACACACGAACAAATCACAAGGACAGACAGACAGACAGACAGACAGACAGACAGACAGACAGACAGACATTAGAATGAACCCCTTTTCGACCTTTTGTACACGTACTCTGAGAAAAGGACTCAGGCATGAAACTATGGTCCATAGTACAATTTTGAGTTTAGCATTTCTACTACTTTCTTGTTAGGTCTCTGTTTGGCAGCATGATTTTCTCCACAGAACACGGAAGATTAGTTGGTGGTGCCTTCCTTGGAGGAGCTAATTTATTAATCATGAAAGAAGCGACAACTGGAGACAGCTTTATTTGTGGAAAGCCATTCTGTTGTGAGGTGTCGCCTTCCTTTATCCTCTGCAAATTTGTTGAATATTGAGAGCAAGTTAAGAAACAATTTTAGAAGAGTATATTGTATTTTTAATTATCTAGTTACAATTATAGGTGGTGTTTTTAGATAATTCCTAATTCTTTCCTTTTTAATCTGCTTACCCTCCAGGGTTGGTTTTTCCCTCGGACTAGGCGAGGGATCCCACCCCTACCACCTCAAGGGCAGTGTCCTGGTGCTTCAGAGTAGTATAATTGGATGGTTCGGCGGCCTCCTCCTCCTCCGGCTCTCGGAAGAGGCCTCCTCCTCAGCCAGTGGCCTCCTCCTCCTCCTCAGCCAGTGGCCTCCCAGTGGCCACCTCCTCCTCCTCCTCAGCCAGTGGCCTCCCAGTGGCCTCCTCCACCTCAGCCAGAGGCCTCTTCCAGTGCTGCCAACTTAACCTAACTAGCGCGAGATAAACAAAGCCACGTGCTTTTTGACAGACAACAACGCACCGCTAACCTCAGTACTGCCATCTTGACGGGCCTAAACCTCAGTAGTGCCAACTTAACCTCACAAGCGCGAGGTAAACAAAGCCACGTGCTTTTTGACAGCCACGTGCTTTTTGACAGATTTGTAAACAAAGCCACGTGCTTTTTGACAGCTGTCATCGACAACAACGCATCGCAAACCTCAGTACTACCATCTTGACGGGCCTAAACCCCAGTAGTGCCAACTTAACCTAACTAGCATGAGGTAAACAAAGCCACGTGTTTTTTGACAGCCACGTGCTTTTTGACAGACAACAACGCATCGCTAACCTCAGTACTGCCATCTTGACGGGCCTAAACCTTAGTGGTACCAACTTAACTTCACTAGCGCGAGGTAAACAAAGCCACGTGCTTTTTGACAGCCACGTGCTTTTGACAGATTTGTAAACAAAGCCACGTGCTTTTTGACAGACAACAACGCATCGCAAACCTCAGTACTGCCATCTTGACGGGAATAAACCTTAGTGGTACCAACTTAACCTCACTAGCTCGAGATAAACAAATCCACGTGCTTTTTGACAGCCACGTGCTTTTTTGATAGCTGTCATCTGCCATCTTTGAGCACAGTGCTGCCCTCTTTAGCTACTTACCTTTGAAATGTGGTGGCGGATAATTTGAAAAAATGCTTTTCGACATGCAGCCATCTTTAATCCAGAGAGAACAGTGCTGCCCTCTATGTGGTGGCGGCAAATTCCACGTGCTCTTGTTTGAAAACATACTCACGTGCTTTTTTGACAGCTGTCATCCGCCATCTTTAATCCAGAGAGAACAGTGCTGCCCTCTATGTGGTGGCGGCAAATTCCACGTGCTCTTGTTTGAAAACATACTCACGTGCTTTTTTGACAGCTGTCATCTGCCATCTTTAATCTATAGAGCACAGTGCTGCCCTCTTTAGCTACTTACCTTTGAAATGTGGTGGCGGCAAATTGAAAAATTCCACGTGCTCTTGTTTGAAAACATACTCACGTGCTTTTTTGACAGCTGTCATCCGCCATCTTTAATCCAGAGAGAACAGTGCTGCCCTCTATGTGGTGGCGGCAAATTGAAAAATTCCACGTAGAAACAAAGCCATGTGCTTTTTTGACAGCTGTCATCTGCCATCTTTGAGAACAGTGCTGCCCTCTATGTGGTGACGGCAAATTCCACGTAGAAACATACTCACGTGCTTTTTTGACAGCTGTCATCCGCCATCTTTGAGAACAGTGCTGCCCTCTATGTGGTGGCGGCAAATTGAAAAATTCCACGTAGAAACAAAGCTATGTGCTTTTTTGACAGCTGTCATCCACCATCTTTAATCCAGAGAGAACAGTGCTGCCCTCTATATGGTGACGGCAAATTCCACGTGGAAGCAAAGCCATGTGCTTTTTTGACAGCTGTCATCTGCCATCTTTGAGAACAGTGCTGCCCTCTATGTGGTGGCGGCAAATTGAAAAATTCTACGTGCTCTTGTTTGAAAACAAAGCTTTTAATCCAGAGAGAACAGTGCTGCCCCGGTGGTGGCAAATTCTACATGCTTTACAAAGCTATGTGCTTTTTTGACAAAAAAAATTCTGCTCTCGAGATACTTACCGAACTATACTCACGAAACTGCTCATCACCTTCTTTCTTCTATGAGTAATAAACAAAAACTCTATCCTGCAAATAAGGAGCGGGAGGAAGGTGATACCTAACCTAAAATAAAAGAATATGCCAATTCTACATTATTTATTTACATCTTGTATGTACAAGTTTTATCTCGAATCATTTCACCCTAGCGTACTTCTCGATGCAATTCTTGAATGTACAAGTTTAGACTTGCCGTACCAGCGTTCCTCTCCCGAATTGTGATGTAAGACAGCGTAACGTAAGTACACACACCTCTAGCATAATGTTTATGTAAAGTAGTACTTATCAATACTACTATGTCCCCAGGCTAGCGTGTTGGTAGAATTTGGAATGACAAACCGTTTACAATCATCGCTATTAAGGGCTACCTTACTAATTAAATGAGTGTACAACTGGTGCTTCTTGCTTCTAATGACAGACATTTGCTTATGCAAAACAGGTGGATTACTTTTAATGCAATTGTTATAGTTTTCAAAACTTAGCTGATTCTGAACGACATTCTTTTTAACCCCCTTCAATCTCTTTATTTGTAATTCATTTAAGAGTTTTATGCAATATGACTTGGATTTAGTACCTACAAATGAATCGATAATATTCCCAGCACATTCATCTTTCATTTTACCTAGAACCTTTTTGTTCACTAGCGGTAGATGATATTGATTATCTGCAGGATAGTTACTCGTATCAAACCTACCCAAGTCAGGCTTTATATCATTGTAATAGTCATCAGTTTTGATTTGATAAATAAACGAATCGGTATCTGTGTAGAGCAATTGCGCATTATGCGCGTACTTCTTCATCATATAATCGTAATGGAATTCATACATGAGTGTTTTAGCCAATTCAAGTACTGTGAAGCCGACGTAGGTAGGTTTGTCATACTTAACCTTGACACGATTCATCTGTATAATAACTAAATTCTCATGTATGATGGTGCAGCTGTGGAAATTTGGTTTACTTATTAAATAGTTAGCACCATACCTTTTCTTAATATTATCCCAGTTTGTAATCAATTTTACATCAACGCGTTTGTCAACATTCTCCATAGTCTTACCAAACACACTATTATTCATGAGCTTGTAGAAATCTTTTTCAAACTCGTTAACCGCATTCGTTCTTAAATTATTGTTCAGATCGATATATGGCTTTAGCCACGGTGACTGATTAAATTCTAGTACGCGATGAATTTTGGATAACTTCAAACCATGCTGCAAACACTGTTTTAAATTTCGGTAATGAATGATATACTTAGATTTATCGCATAAATTAGCAATGAGCATTTTCGTCGTTGATGCAATGTACGGGGACTTCATATTTTCAGGGCAGAACGGTAGGTCATTATGAGAAGTGTGTAACTCTTTCGGATACTGTAAGTCAACTTCGAGGAAATAACCTTTATCAGCTTCATCGCCTAGGGCGTGTAGCTGTAAAGCATCAATTTCGCACTGCGTCAGCCAGCGGAAACCACTCACCGGTAGATGCTGACTCATCGCCCACCCATACTGATTATTAGCATCCAGATAAACGATATACTGAGATTCCTGACTGGTATCGAAACTCGGCATGTACTTATTATTAGCACTCGAATACCGGCCGCTACACTGACTCAGACCGCCTCGAATGGATGCTTTTATAAAGTGCACCATATCGATATCCGTTAGCAGCTCCAAATTCACACGCGTGTATTTTAACATCGCGTCCCAACTTAACCCAGGTGCAGTAAAATACTGACATGGGTCAAGGCTGTAGGTGTTCATGCAAACACAGCGAAAATTTTCAAAAACATCAGCTAACAAAAGTACATCTGTCTTTAAATATAAATCGGAGTATTCACCTAGCGTTTGAATGTGGAACTGCTCCCAGATATGTTGTGCATGTAAATAGTCATCATCACTAATATCTGCTGAATTCAGCGAGCTGTAAAAGGATTGTTTCGATGGTAAGGCACGTTCTTCGAGGCGGCCTAAGCAGTCGAGATATTCGTAACAAAAAACACCCTTACGCCGAAGTAAATTAAACTGCGTTTCTTCAGGGAAAACGCGTCGAATTTCTGTAAATTGTTCAGGCTGTAAATGACTAGAAAGTTTATCGAGGCTACTCGCCATAAAGCGAAACGAGTCAAGGAATCTCAGTTTTATAGAATGCTCAGCATCTACTTTTACAGACTTTGCAAACGCAATGTACCGCTCTTTATTCTGAGGGATTATATCTACTTTTTCATCCGAAGCTCCAAATTGTGAAATGATGAAATGAGAGTCGTAACCAGATAAGTTATGAAAAATTACAGGGATAAATTTAGGAACTCTATACTTAAGATTACAGCTATAATGAGCGGCACATCTGTAGAAACCAGTTAAATGATCATGATCAAAAACTTTAGGGTCATTTTCGGAAAATTCCCCATCACAAATGCTACACTTTGTAGCACGTTCATGATCATTTAACTGAATGTCGGTGAGTGGCTTCATAGGAATATTACTATTCAGAATACGACCGAGACGAACTGCATCACTTTCAAGTCTTTCTAAAAATACTTTAGCAGCATCATGTCCTCGATACAGCTCTAACTTGTTAAGCGTACTATCGTAACTACACTTGATGTAATACGCGAAGCTATACGGGACATGCATGTGCGTAGTATTAGTGAAAGAGTTGTCAGGATTAGGTGAGCATGTGTTGCATGGCGTGAGGATGGCTTCAAAGTCTGCATAAATCACGAACGGTACCCACATCTGCTTGTGAAAATTTGTAAATTTTAAAACATTATTGCCTGTAGTAGGTATCTCTGTACGTACATGATTGCAGTCATTCTTGGAATGCTTCGTTAACTGATCTTCATTTCTGAAATACTGCAAGCATCCATCACATAGCCACTTTTTGTTACACCTGTTTGACAACTGACTGCCAACAAGTCTACTCAGATTTTTAATCCAGCAAAAGTGGCTATTCTCACTGTTTTCAATATAGAGTAAATTAACGTGAGTACTCTTCTTATGACATGTATAATACAGAGGACCTACTACAGACTTTTTCTCTACACCATACACATTGATACTAATGTTATTTAGTTCCTCAAAGCGCTTAATATCCTTTAACTGTACGGGAAATTCTATACTATCGAAATTTAGCTGCGTTGAATAGTGTAGATAGGATGATGTTCTCTTAGCTACGTCTGATTTCGCAGGATTTAAAGCCGACATCACCGCCCATGCGAAACATGCTTCGTCATTGTTTTGGATGTTTACAACAGCTTCTTTTCGCTGAATCCATGCCGGCAGCTCGATGTACGATGAACCTCGCATGGGATTGTACTTATTGATGTTAACTTCTAGATACATTATCTCAACTAAAGCCCACCCTGATTCCTTTTCCTGAAATTCCTCGCTCTTAGTTGAAATAATGTTAGAGACATCCCTAAGTACATCACCAAAATTAGTCGACTCACTTATGACAAAATTCTTCGTATTAAATGATTTAATGTCCGTTATTTCGGATTCATCCGTGCTTTTAATGTACAAGGCGAAAAGTTCAAAATTAACTTTAAATAAACTATGATTGGACAAAGATTTAGCAAGAAGCTGTTGTACATCCGGTTGAACGCAATTTAAAAAGTTTGAAGTGCTCTGAAACTTTTGACTGGTGCGAATTCGGTAACTAGCAATCCTACTTTTAAATGCTGTATTAATTTCCTCGATGTTTGCGTTACTACCACTTCTACACGCATTATTTTTATGCGCATTACTCCGTAAGTGTCCCTGAAAATGCGAAGATGGTACATCAGTGTTACAGTGCTCGCAGTGAATAGTTTGAAGTTCATTTTTCCTAGGTTTTTTACTACTAGTACTTTCTACAGCTACATCAGTAGCTGCACGCTTTTTCCCTACTACTACCTGAGGGCAAGTAGATATTTGATGTACCTCTGCTAAGTGAGCCTGGTATTGCTCTACATTAGCGAAGTACAGCCCGCAAACATCACATAAAGCAGATGTTATGCTAGGGTGTTTTGCTTTTATATGACGTGCGAGGTTATCCTGTCTTACGAACGTTGCCTTACACTGTTCGCAGGGGAACATAGTTGGGTTATAGTCGCAAGCAGATAGCTGATGATGTTTTGTTTTTACATGGCGTGCAAGGTTGTCACGTCTTGTGAACATTGCCTTACACAGCTCGCATGGGAACATAGTGTCTTCTCTTTCTTCGAATAAAGTGTTTAGGTGAACAGCGTATGCAACAAGTTCTGAAAAGAGAACAACCAATAGAGATTAGCCTAAAGTTGCGATGTTCAACCTATAGAGGTTGGACATGGCTGTGAGTTAGGCCTATAGCATGAGGATTGAAGAGAACGACTAAAGTTACGATGTTCGGAAGAAACCAAGTTTCAACCTGTTGAGGACAGACATAGCTACGTGTGCGTGTTTGAAATTATACCACGTCTATAGTATGTTGATTAAAGAGAACAACTATTTATGATTAGCTTAAAGTTACGATGTTCGGAAGAAACCAACTTTCAACCTGTTGAGGGCAGACATAGCTATGTACGCACCTCGTCTATAGCGTGAGGATTAAAGAGAACAACTATTTATCAATAGACTAAAGTTACGATGTTTTAGAAGAAACCAAGTTTCAACGAATAGAGGTCAGACATACCTTAAAATCTTCGCGCTGCAAACTGTTACTCGGATGTATAAAATGCGTGCGTTCAAGCCTGAAACTCGAATGATAATATTCTGGTCGTACCTAAAAAAAGAAGAAACATATATGAATGTAGTGTAGGGTACATCATCTAACCTAATTATCTTTACAACTCAAAGTTCGAAAACATACCTTTAAAAAAATGCACGTGCTGCAGGCTGTTACTGGGATGAATAAAATTGTTGCGTACTTTCGAACGGTACCTAAAAAAAGAACAAACATATATGAATGTAGGTGTCTAGCGTAGAAGTTGCTTTGCAAATAAAAAAAGGTAATTAACAGTTCTACCTTACCTTAAGATAAAGGCTGAAGAATAATATTCACTGCAGACGGGAGATGTGTGCATGTAATAAACGCATACAGAGAACTGTGAGCACTTCGCGCAGACTGCTGCGGCTAAATATTCTGCTTGTTACCAAGCGGATATGATAATCGCTGAGCTGACAACTGCGGTACAGTCGGAACGAATGCAAACAAGAGCTCCTACCTGCAGGCTGACGTATTCAAACCTCCTGTTGATACCGAGGTGTCAGAATTTAAGAGTTCGATCCTTGGAAAGTTAGCGTGTGATCCTCGACTTCTCGAGGGTACATACGCGGTATTCCTTACCTGTAGGTATTGAGCTAAAGCTAGATCATGTAATGACGATCGCGCAGGCCCCTCGCCTAGCATTTACGGCTTCCAGTTCGAACCCGCTATCTTCCGAAGTAGCGAGAATGATTGAAGAGTGTTTGAGGGTGATTCATTTGTTGGATGGAGGCGTTAAGCTGACTTCTTCGGTAGGAGTAGGCTATGTCGGGATATCGATTTAAAATCCTAGTCAGGAAGGGCAACCGGTCGTATGGTGTGAGGCGGGGTGTGCAAAAAAGCTAGCAATAAGTAAGGGCTGTTGATGGGGACGTTAAACCTTGTGCAGACTCCTTCGAAAATGATTTTTTTGAGTACATGACTTGACGGTGATTCATTTGTCGGATGGAGGCAATAAGCCTTGTGCAGGCTTCTTCTAGTCGGGAGTAGGCTATGTATCGGTACCGGGATATCTAGTTATAAAACCCGCTACAACAAATTTATCACGTATACTGCGATTTAAAATCCTAGTCAGGAAGGGCAGCCGGTCGTATGGTGTGAGGCGGGGTGTGCAAAAAAGCTAGCAATAAGTAAGGGCTGTTGATGGGGACGTTAAACCTTGTGCAGACTCCTTCGAAAATGATTTTTTTGAGTACAAGACTTGACAGTGATTCATTTGTCGGATGGAGGCAATAAGCCTTGTGCAGGCTTCTTCTAGTCGGGAGTAGGCTATGTGTCGGTACCGGGATATCTAGTTATAAAACCCGCTACAACAAATTTATCACGTATACTGCGATTTAAAATCCTAGTCAGGAAGGGCAGCCGGTCGTATGGTGTGAGGCGGGGTGTGTGTAAAAGCTAGCAATAAGTAAGGGCTGTTGATGGGGACGTTAAACCTTGTGCAGACTCCTTCGAAAATGATTTTTTGAGTACATGACTTGACGGTGATTCATTTGTCGGATGGAGGCAATAAGCCTTGTGCAGGCTTCTTCTAGTCGGGAGTAGGCTATGTATCGGTACCGGGATATCTAGTTATAAAACCCGCTACAACAAATTTATCACGTATACTGCGATTTACAATCCTAGTCAGGAAGGGCAGCCGGTCGTATAAAACTATGGTGTGAGGCGGGGTGTGCAAAAAAAGCCAGCATTAAGTAAGGGCTGTTGATAGGAGGCGTTAAACCATGTGCAAGCTCCTTCACCAGGAGAAGCCTACATGCCGGTACCGTGCAGGTTCTTTCGATAGGAGTAGGCACTGTGTGTGTTTTAACCTCTCCGTACAATCATGATAGTTTACGTTAGGAACTTACATAGGCTAAATGCTACACATTCTATGGCAGAGCCGGGAATCGAACTCGGACCTCCGAGGGTAGCAGCTAACTACTGCACTACAGAGGTGGACTATTTCAGAATATTTTACAACCTTAATTAGTACTATGTTTTAAGAGCTTGAATGGTACTCACATAAGAAGACGTTCGCGAGTTACAAGCCGCTTATCAGTGTCTTCGTTCAAGGTCGAGCCGGAAGATACGTATACAATTTCAGCTAACACATGCATTCCACACAACTCGCTCAGAATGACTGTGCCGATACTTCGAGGACTGTAGGACAAATCTATAGCCTACAGTATGCATGCCTCTCACCCGGTAGTCTCGGGTTCGATTCTCTTGGGAATAAAAATGTGTTTAAATCGCATGAATGTGTTGAGTTGTCCTTCCTGATGCAAAACTAGCAGTATCTAACCTCATAGTTTTACGACCGGTTGCCCTTCCTGACAACTCGGATTAAGAATCTGTCGAGAATCGGGGATTTACAGCTAGATCAACTTCTTAGATTTTAAATCACGAACTATTGTTTTACGGCCTGCACAAGGCTTATTGCCTCCATCCGACAAATGAATCACTGTCAAGTCTTGTACTCAAAAAAATCATTTTCGAAGGAGTCTGCACAAGGTTTAACGTCCCCATCAACAGCCCTTACTTATTGCTAGCTTTTTTGCACACCCCGCCTCACACCATACGACCGGCTGCCCTTCCTGACTAGGATTTTAAATCGCAGTATACGTGATAAATTTGTTGTAGCGGGTTTTATAACTAGATATCCCGGTACCGATACATAGCCTACTCCCGACTAGAAGAAGCCTGCACAAGGCTTATTGCCTCCATCCGACAAATGAATCACCGTCAAGTCATGTACTCAAAAAAATCATTTTCGAAGGAGTCTGCACAAGGTTTAACGTCCCCATCAACAGCCCTTACTTATTGCTAGCTTTTTTGCACACCCCGCCTCACACCATACGACCGGTTGCCCTGACTAAGATTTTAAATCGCAAGAATTTGTTTTTAAGACTAGTCGCCCTCCCTGATGCAAAACTAGCAGTATCTAAGCTCTTGGTTGCCCTTCCTGACAACTCGGATTAAGAATCTGTCGAGAATCGGGGATTTACAGCTAGCTTAGATTTTAAATCACGAACTAACAAGAGCACGTGGAATTTACCGCCGCCGGGGCAGCACTGTTCTCTCTGGATTAAAAGCTTTGTTTCCAAACAAGAGCACGTGGAATTTGCCGTCACCGGGGCAGCACGGTGATTAAAGATGGTGGATGACAGCTCTGTCAGAAAAGCACATGGGTTTGTAAAGCATTTAGAATTTGTCGCCACCACATAGAGTGTAGCACGGTGATTAAAGATGGCGGATGACAGCTGTCAAAAAAGCACATGGCTTTGTTTCTACGTGGAATTTGCCGTCACCGGGCAGCACGGTGATTAAAGATGGCAGATGACAGCTGCACATGGCTTTGTTTCTACGTGGAATTTGCCGTCACCATATAGAGGGCAGCACTGTTCTCTTCGGATTAAAGATGGTGGATGACAGCTGTCAAAAAAGCACATAGCTTTGTTTCTACGTGGAATTTTTCAATTTGCCGCCACCACATAGAGGGCAGCACTGTTCTCAAAGATGGCGGATGACAGCTGTCAAAAAAGCACGTGAGTATGTTTCTACGTGGAATTTGCCGTCACCACATAGAGGGCAGCACTGTTCTCAAAAGATGGCAGATGACAGCTGTCAAAAAAGCACATGGCTTTGTTTCTACGTGGAATTTTTCAATTTGCCGCCACCACATAGAGGGCAGCACTGTTCTCTCTGGATTAAAGATGGCGGATGACAGCTGTCAAAAAAGCACGTGAGTATGTTTTCAAACAAGAGCACGTGGAATTTTTCAATTTGCCGCCACCACATTTCAAAGGTAAGTAGCTAAAGAGGGCAGCACTGTGCTCTATAGATTAAAGATGGCAGATGACAGCTGTCAAAAAAGCACGTGAGTATGTTTTCAAACAAGAGCACGTGGAATTTGCCGCCACCACATAGAGGGCAGCACTGTTCTCTCTGGATTAAAGATGGCGGATGACAGCTGTCAAAAAAGCACGTGAGTATGTTTTCAAACAAGAGCACGTGGAATTTGCCGCCACCACATAGAGGGCAGCACTGTTCTCTCTGGATTAAAGATGGCTGCATGTCGAAAAGCATTTTTTCAAATTATCCGCCACCACATTTCAAAGGTAAGTAGCTAAAGAGGGCAGCACTGTGCTCAAAGATGGCAGATGACAGCTATCAAGAAAGCACGTGGCTGTCAAAAAGCACGTGGATTTGTTTATCTCGAGCTAGTGAGGTTAAGTTGGTACCACTAAGGTTTATTCCCGTCAAGATGGCAGTACTGAGGTTTGCGATGCGTTGTTGTCTGTCAAAAAGCACGTGGCTTTGTTTACAAATCTGTCAAAAGCACGTGGCTGTCAAAAAGCACGTGGCTTTGTTTACCTCGCGCTAGTGAAGTTAAGTTGGTACCACTAAGGTTTAGGCCCGTCAAGATGGCAGTACTGAGGTTAGCGATGCGTTGTTGTCTGTCAAAAAGCACGTGGCTGTCAAAAAACACGTGGCTTTGTTTACCTCATGCTAGTTAGGTTAAGTTGGCACTACTGGGGTTTAGGCCCGTCAAGATGGTAGTACTGAGGTTTGCGATGCGTTGTTGTCGATGACAGCTGTCAAAAAGCACGTGGCTTTGTTTACAAATCTGTCAAAAAGCACGTGGCTGTCAAAAAGCACGTGGCTTTGTTTACCTCGCGCTTGTGAGGTTAAGTTGGCACTACTGAGGTTTAGGCCCGTCAAGATGGCAGTACTGAGGTTAGCGGTGCGTTGTTGTCTGTCAAAAAGCACGTGGCTTTGTTTATCTCGCGCTAGTTAGGTTAAGTTGGCAGCACTGGAAGAGGCCTCTGGCTGAGGTGGAGGAGGCCACTGGGAGGCCACTGGCTGAGGAGGAGGAGGAGGTGGCCACTGGGAGGCCACTGGCTGAGGAGGAGGAGGAGGCCACTGGCTGAGGAGGAGGCCTCTTCCGAGAGCCGGAGGAGGAGGAGGCCGCCGAACCATCCAATTATACTACTCTTCAGACTTTGGGTCGGGGGATGAAACTGGAGAGAATGACCAGTGCCTCGCCCAGGCGACCTCACCTGCTATGCTGAACAGGCGCCTTGTGGAGGGATGGGAAGATTGGACGGGACAGGCAAGGAAGAGGGAAGGAAGCGGCCGTGGCCTTAAATTAGGTACCATCCCGTCATTTGCCTGGAGAAGAAGTGGGAAACCACGGAAAACCACTTCCAGGATGGCTGAGGTTGGAATCGAACTCTCCTCTACTCATTTCACCTCCCGAGGCTGAGTGGACCCCGTTCCAGCCCTCATACAATACCACTTTTCAAATTTCGTGGCAGAGCCGGGAATCGAACCCGGACCTCCGGGGGTGGGAGCTAATCACGCTACACCACAGAAGCGGACGATAATCGCTAATTATTAAAACAATATGTGGCTGTTAATGTTTGAAAGGAAAAGGAAAAGGATATGGGAATAATTGTAACTTGAACCACAATTATAGTCCAGTGTTTACATAAAATTACAATTACATCAAACTTCACAAATTATGTTTTGAAGTGTTTATTAAGTTTAATCTTTTGAAGAGTTTATGAAGTTAGAATTTTCAATTTCACGTCATTTAAACGGAAATAATCAAAATAATGAACAGAGGGTTGTAGGAACAATGGCCAGTTGTAAACTGGACATAGATTCTAATTTGCAGGAGTCAGAAGATTCACTGAGGATCCAAAACAGTGTCATTGTAAATTATGAAGGCGAATACTGGCCTGGGAAAGTGATCAGTATTCAGGTAAGTGGGGCAAAGGCCAGTTGTATGTGTATAAAAGGAAACTTTCGAACCTGGCAAAAGAAGGTCGTACTGGAGTATATAAACTTTGTGATATAGTGTAAAATTGATTATCTAACAAAAGTGTGTTGTAAAATAAATTTATATTCAGTGAAATGATTAAATTATTACTGTGTCTGTTAAAAGTATCGTTCTGTTCTAAAAGTTGTACATTTTAACTTTTAGTTAATAAAAAAGTATGATTAATCCTGAAAACCAAAATTCACTGCAGAAAATGACAACAACTATGTTCCAAGGAGAAAAACTTTGAACCATAGTTGGGCACTTCGACATACAACTATTTAATTATTATAAGGATCTGTCAAATTAAAACCGAACAGCCGCCATAACACACATTCCGCGCGAAAGATGGCAACACTGCTGTTACGTATCGATACTGCCACCGCTGCTGTAGGAGAACTGCATAGTGACAACTCACAGGTGCACGCAGTTGTTGGGTTGTGCCTACTGTGTTCGTCCAGCTGTAGAATTGGAGGCAAGCAAAGAAGAGCAGAGAAGTGTGGTTCGTTTTCTGGTGGCCCAGTGCTATGAAGACACTTTGCAGAAACTGCGAAGCGCCATGAGGTCGAATGCTGACGGACGCAGTCATCCTGTTGTATGATAATATTCGCCCCCATACTTCTAATCTGGCGAACGCTACACTCCAACGAATTGTTCGGGAAACACTTCAACATTCTCCATACATCCAGGATCGTTCACCCTGTGATTTTCACATTTTAGGCGACCTGAAGAAAGACGTTCGTGGACGTCAGGTTCATTCGGACGAGGAAGTGCAAGTGTGGGTGCGGTTATGGAGCCGTCTACAAAACTGGAATTGATCGTCTCGTCCCCCAGTGTGATAAATGTATTTCGTAATTACTTTTGAATAAAACTATGCCATGGTCACGTTGTAGCGAGTGTTCTGTTTTCATATGACTGCTCCTTAGAATATATTTTAAATGTAACGTGAATATTTTTGTGTTGGTTACTTATCTGTATTAAGTTTCAGAGTTATGAACTTTTTGGTAGCATTCCACTATAGCATTCGTGAGTCAAAGGGATAAAGATACTAATAGGTAATGAAATGAAATGAAATGGCGTATGGCTTTTAGTGCCGGGAGTGTCCGAGGACATGTTCGGCTCGCCAGATGCAGGTCTTTTGATTTGACACCCGTAGGTGACCTGCGCGTCGTGATGATGATGAAATGATGATGAAGACGACACATACACCCAGCCCTCGTGCCAGCGAAATTAACCAATTATGGTTAAAATTCCCGACCCTGCCGGGAATCGAACCCGGAACCCCTGTGACCAAAGGCCAGCACGCTAACCATTTAGCCATGGAGCCGGACATTTATATAGGTAAGAAATATACACTGTATATGAATTTGAATGGAAAACTGAATTAGATCACGAAACTTTGGCGTAATTTCCCCGTCTTCAGTGTGATCCACCCCAGTAGACGGAGAGATGAAAGTGATTTTTGGGTTAGAGAGAGCTTTTGCACGTCTGAACCGTACCTCACATCCCTTTTGTACCCACAAATATACATTTGAGCGCTGAGTGGGAGGAGCGCTCTTGTATATGTTACGGCAGGGGTAGAAACAGCTGGGCTTGACAACTATAAGAGCTTCAGAAATCGTTTTTATGGAGAAAATTAACGTCCATAGAATACTGACAGGGAAACTTTATATAATGCGCCATTTTCTTGTATGGCCAGGCCTTTTTCTCTAGCCTCCACCATGCATTTACATGCCGTATAAAGGGAGCGTTTTCTAAAGAGAAATAATCGCTCCTTCTATCGCGTGTATTAATAAACTTCAGATGTAAAATTAAGGTGCAAGCAATGAAAGGGGCTTAATAGTTTTTAAACCCAGAAACGGCTGCGCATTTTAAGTCAAGTAGCTATCAGCTCGGAAGATACAGTATTTGGCTCGAAACCCACTGTTGGCAGTCCTGAAGATAGTATTCCGTGGTTTCCCACTTTCACACCTGGCTGTACTATAATTAACGTCATGGTTGCTTCCTTCTCATTCCCAGCCTTTTCCTATCCCATCGTCACTATAAGATTTATCTGTGTCGGTGCGACATGAACAAAACGAAAAATCCTCAGTTGTAGCCCTTCAGGCAAGCAAGTTAATGTTGAAAACGTCCTAGGGATATGAGCTACGAATTTTAAGAAAATAAAATATGATGATGCTGATGATGCTTGTTGTTTAAAGGGGCCTAACATCGAGGTCATCGGCCCCTAATGGTACGAAATGAAATGACAACAAAAAAATCAAAATCATCCACTGACCAAAATAAAAAAATAGTCATGAAGAAGGAATGGATGGACATGAACCAAAAACAAAAAACCAACAAAAAACGAGCAAACAAAAAAGGAGTGGATCCAACTCAAAGAAGATTATAGATAATTCATTACTGACCAAGGGCCCACTCATGAAGCACAATCCTGAATCGAGGATGCTTGATGTCTATAGGGGTCCAAAATCCATGTCTATGGCCCCTCAGAATGGTATATATCGCGAGTAAAGTAGAACCATGGTATTTCTCAAGCTGCGGTACTAATCAAAGGTAGCGTAAACTCACGGTGTTCCAAACATCAAGGTACTACTCACAAGTATTCTACATCGTAAAGGTAACGCAGACCTATGGTGTTTCTCACAAAATGGCGCCACTCATAGCCAACGCAAACCGATGAGGTTCCTCACCTAGCTGTACTAATCACTGGCAACGCAGAAACACGGTGTCGCTCGTATAGTGGTACAACTCACAGGCTACGACCAGACGCGTGGTGTTGCACACACGGGCACGACTCACGGGTACTGGAAACCCACACTGAACCCCCTCGACTGCTAAGAATCACAAAAATATGGAGTACCTAACAGAGTGGTACTACTCGCAAGTAAAAGCGACCGATGGTGTTCCGCGCATGATGGTACTAATCAAAAGTAGTTTCATGGTTCTAATCCAATCATCCCTTGGTCGCCCCTTTTAGTCGCCTCTCACGACAGGCAGGGGATACCGTGGGTGTATTATTCGTCTGCCGCCCCCACCCACAGGGGGTGTGTGTTTGGTTCGCGAGAGGTATTTTATTTCCTTCAAGTCCGCCGGCAAGCCGGTTAGGACCCCCCTATCCGCCACCTGGGACGCGCCACGTGGGAGTATCACCTCTCCCCTTGCTACGCCTGCGTAGCAGGTTCGTTCGTGGAAATAAAATATAATAAAGTATGAGAATATATTCATTATTCCTAAAAATTGCAGTCCTTTTCTTAATCATCGTTATCCGGTCGATTAGATTACAGTTTGCCTTTTTCTACAACTACGAGTCAATTCATTGTTTTATTAAGCACAACTACAAGCGCTAATGTGAGTCAATGCAGAGTTTCAATTAAGCCCTTACTACATTCGGTGTGGGCAATTTAAAAAAAATATCCAAAACTCACCAGGGTATTGAACCAAGGAACACATAACAGAAAGAATTATGCAGACATGTTAATTTGGCTGCGATTTGAATAAAAAGAAAGAAAGTACAAATAACATGAGATTTTTGTCTGGAAGAGATTTTCAAATTTTTAGTCTGATAGAGTTATCCAGGAGAGCCTCCGTGGCTCAGACGGCAGCGCGTCGGCCTCTCACCTCTGGATACCGTGGTTCAAATCCCGGTGACTCCATGTGAGATTTGTGCTGGACAAAGCGGAGGCGGGACAGGTTTTTCTCCGGGTACTCCGGCTTTCCCTGTCATCTTTCATTCCAGCAACACTCTCCATTATCACTTCATAGCATTTATCACTCATTAATAAATCACCTTGGGAGTGGCGACCCCATTGTAATAACAGCCTATATATGTTTCATTCATTACATCTCTGACCTGGTCAATGACTGGAAAACAGGTTGTAGGTTGTCATTGTCAGAGTTATCCAGGACTCAAAATTTCGCCTCTGCCCAAAAGTAAGACATTTTCTCGTCAAATGCATCCCTTTCATTATCATATGAACACACACGGTGCAAACAAGACGAGTGAAGTAGTATGGAAATGAAAAATAATTCTGTCTCATAATTACCCTGATTGGAAACGAAAGCTCTGAGGTAGATAAATTCAACTCTGGTAGGTCGTCTAGGGGGACTGTGTAACCCTCATACACACAAGTAAACAATGAAGCTAATCCTCCAGACTTATTTAAGTCTATGTAAGAATTCATTTCTTCTTTTTCTCAATCGTGCAGTGCAGTGAGCTCGGTGCTGCGGGTGGCTTAGCAAGGAGTGCCTTGCTGGAGTCATAAATACGTAGCAGAACTTTATGAACACTTAATTTAAAGCAAATGCAATATTCTCTTTATGTAATTGGTATTTAATGAAAAGATGAAACGGTTCCTCTGCAATGATAATAAACTTTTCGGACGCAATGTTAAATGAATTTCCGTGCTCAGTAAGGGATTACATTTAACTTTGGACGTTAAGATAATTTTCTGTTGATAATTTTATATTATGTAAGTTATTCCCCTCATAAAAGCCGGCGTGTCTCAAAGATATTTCATAAAAGTAAATTGGAGATGATATAATTCCAGTTGTAATTTATTAACATACAAACAACCGTTACCAGAGCTTTTTGAAGCAGGTACAAATTGCAGTACTTTTTTAAGATAGTAGTTTAACTATAAATACTCATGACCATACTTTTACGAACTAGTATGTTAGAATGCAAACATACTTCAGAGAGTAACCAGTATAAACTCTACCCAGTACAACGGTTATGCGACGAGATTTGCATATATATTAGGAGTATGCCCTATAGAACTCCTACAATTTATGTTACTCTCGATACATTATGTAAGAACGGGTTGCTTGACACTCCCTGCTAAACAAATTTGTTTGCATTCTAACCTATTACAGCCTAAAAAAACCGATATCTACTCATTACTAGCGCAGTAATAGGTTAGAATGCAAACTGACACTAGCAAGTAAAATGTACACTCTAGCTGCGCAACAGTAATGCTATGAGATTTGCATAAACATAAGGGATACGACATAATAGAACCCCTAGAATTTATGTTACTCTCGCTACATTATGGCAGTTCGAGCTTCTTTCGTTATGGCATCTGTAGGAGCACGGACAGCTTTGCCATGAGTTAGGTTTTCTAATTCTCCTCTTCCCAGAACCTCTTCAACCCATCACCTTCTCTCCCTTTCTTCAGCTTCACCACTGGTGTTTCTCTCTTGTATTCTTGTATCTTTCTCTACCATTGCGCACTGAATATTAGTTGGTGTATATTTATTTCTCCAGATCTCTCTTCCTTCCACCTTGATCCCATCTCAGTCCAGGCAATCCACTTAGTTCCCCTCTTTCCTCTCGTCCTAACCGTTGTCTCCCATACTATCCATGTCCATCCTATCACATGTCTAGCAACAGACAACCCGCTTACTTCCCGTCTTTCCTCTCCTCCTAACCGTTGTCTCCCATACTATCCATGTCCATCCTATCACATGTCCAGCAACAGACAACCCGCTTACTTCCCGTCTTTCCTCTCGCCCTACCCGTTGTCTCCCGTACTACCCATGCCACTCCTGATCGCATGTCCAGCAACAGACAACTCACTAAGTTCCCGCCTTTCCTCTCGTCCTACCCGTTTTCTCCCGTACTACCCATGTCACTCCTGATCGCATGTCCAGCAACAGACAACTCACTAAGTTCCCGCCTTTCCTCTCGTCCTACCCGTTGTCTCCCGTACTACCCATGTCACTCCTGATCGCATGTCCAGCAACAGACAACTCACTAAGTTCCCGCCTTTCCTCTCGCCCTACCCGTTGTCTCCCGTACTACCCATGTCACTCCTGATCGCATGTCCAGCAACAGACAACTCACTAAGTTCCCGCCTTTCCTCTCGTCCTACCCGTTGTCTCCCGTACTATCCATGTCTATTCTGTCACATGTCCAGCAACAGACAACCCGCTTACTTCCCCTCTTTCCTCTCGTCCTACCCGTTGTCTCCCATACTATCCATGTCCATCCTATCACATGTCTAGCAATAGACAACCCGCTTACTTCCCGTCTTTCCTCTCCTCCTAACCGTTGTCTCCCATACTATCCATGTCCATCCTATCACATGTCCAGCAACAGACAACCCACTTACTTCCCGTCCTTCCTCTCGTCCTACCCGTTGTCTCCGGTACTATCTATGTCCATCCTGATCACATGTCGAGCTTTTTTGAGTCTAGTATCCAGTATTCGGGAGATAGTAGGTTCGAACCCCACTGTCGGCAGCCCTGAAAATGGTTTTCCGTGGTTTCCCATTTTCACACCAGGCGAATGCTGGGGATGTAACTTAATTAAGGTCACGGCCGCTTCCTTCCCACTCTCAGCCCTTCCCTGTCCCATCGTCGCCATAAGACCTATCTGTGTCGGTGCGACGTAAAGCAACTAGCAACAACAAACATCTTTTGAGTCTTCTGAGATCGTCCTCATGTTTCGGTACAGTTCGTCCCTTGATCTTCGTTCCTATCTTTCACCTCCTCATTTTGGTCCCTGTCTCTTTCTTCTCTCTCCAGGTGCTCTGTTCCATGCATTCCTAGTGTCATCGTCCCGACCGCTCACTGTTACCTTGTAGTGCGTGAGCTGTGCGTCTGTTGATATGTTTCTTTTATAGAACACTTCTCTGGTTGCAAGGTAGGTAGTCCTTATTTTTCTCAATCTGTCTATCATCCCATCACTGCTGCTGTTACTTCCTGTTAAATATTCTGCAAGGTAGTTAAACTTGTTTACCTTCTGCACAGTGCTTTCTGGTGTTTCCCAATCACTGGTGGTGTTCCTAGTCTTTGTTTCTTTGTAGGCAATCCGTAACACTAACCTTTGGCTATCTTGCGTATGTCGTCGGTTTGTTTCTTTGCATCTTACCCCGTCTCGCTTACTATGGCTAGGGCGTCACTTCTTACTAACCGAATTAGGTTACATTCTAACCTATTACTGAGTAAACATATGGGGTCTACTTAATTTACTATGTGAGTGGAACTTTTTCATTGTAATAATAATAAATGGATGAATTAGATATATCCATTTCACCTAATAAATATAAACATACATACATAGGTACATTATCATTATAGATCGTTATGCCATTCAGCGTTCAGTCCGAAAGCCTCTGTGAATTTACAAAACGCCACCACAATCTTCTATTTAAAACCAGTGCTGTGGCCTCATTTAGTTCTATACCTCTTATCTTTAAATTGTTAGAAACTGAATCTAAACATCGTAATATTGGTCTCCCTCTACTTCTCTTACCCTTCACCTCACTGCCGAAGCCGGTTTATGCGTACAGCTTCATTCATCGAGTTCATTACTAAATTAGCCTTTAGACACTCATTCCGAGTATCCTCCTCCCATTTTTTCCACCCGTTGCAATCATTCTAGCTACTTACGCTCCCTTAAGGCATAGCATAGTTGGTCTGAAAACAGACCGATGTAAAGATGGTAAGTACAAAGGCGCTTCAAAAAATAAGATAACAAGGGGTCACACGGAGAAACTTAATTTTATAGACAAATACAGAGTGGGCAAAGTTAAACTTTCCCGGAAAATATTTATAATACTGACGCGGAGTTGACTCTTGTTAATGAACAGGAGAACTGCCCATCACAGAAAATGCTGGAAACCGTCATTTCGATGCACCAGTCGGTTGCATTGGCACATGTCTATGTGTGCGCATCTCCCGCATGCTCCACACTTGAAGGTTCGTCTTCGCGCTTTAAGGCATGCACAGCAGTAATTTTATAAGGATACAGATGCAGGTCAACTTTGATAATATTTCTACACGACGATCTCTTCATTCCCACTTGCACAGACAAGTGGGGTTGAGATTTCGTGGGACTTTGTTGCAAGCTTTCCTTCTGGTGTTCGAAATCTTTTCGGATATTTACGGTTTTTATTCGCTACAGAGCCCGTTTCGCGCTATTTGGCCACCAATATTTCCAGTGTAGACTTTTTTTTGAGGTTTCGTGAAAACACTTCCAGCCTTAAACTCTTGCGCAAAACAGTTCCGGACAGGTTTTCAACGAATCGTGCTTCGCATAACTCGCGACAATGAACACACGCTGTTTCATCATGAGCATCTCGGCACCTAATACCGTCGGCGTGTGAAAAGAACAAGAGTTGACCAAGGGAGATCAGACAGGATAGATGAAAGTATGGAGCCTGGCGCATTTAAATGGTTCCAGCTCAGGTCCCCGTGGTAGCCAATTCACGCTCCCGTAGAGGCGCGCGGCTGTGAGCTTGCATCCGGGAGATAGTAGGTTCGAATCCCACTATCGGCAGCCCTGAAGATGGTTTTCCGTGGTTTCCCATTTTCACACCAGGCTGTACCTTTATTAAGGCCACGGCCGCTTCCTTCCAACTCCTAGGCCTTTCCTATCCCATCGTCGCCATAAGACCTATCTGTGTCGGTGCGACGTAAAGCCCCTAGCAAAAAAAAAAAATCACGCTCCAAACTTAACAGCCACTGGACCCCTTTAGGTAGCCTCTTATGACAGGCAGAGGATACCGCGAATATTATTCTACCATCCCCATCCACAGGGGGATGAAGATCGAAAACCGCTGGGTTAAATATTGTAAAGTCTGGCTTCATGGCAACTGGTTACCATGCCGACCTTTGGTGTAAGGAATCCTCGGTTCAATTCCCGGCCACACCGGCAAATTTAATCTTCATTGGACATTTTCTCTGGCTTGGGGACTGGGTGCTTGTGCCGTCCTCAACATGAGTTTTAATCGAGCGTAGGGTTCCGTCCAGGTTGTCCGTGGGTGTCAACTTGAAAGACATGAACTTGTGTCATATTCAATGAACCCTGGAGTAGTCGCACGCATTTTGCATATTATTCTACCATCCCCATCCACAGGGGGATGAAGATCGAAAACCGCTGGGTTAAATATTGTAAAGTCTGGCTTCATGGCAACTGGTTACCATGCCGACCTTTGGTGTAAGGAATCCTCGGTTCAATTCCCGGCCACACCGGCAAATTTAATCTTCATTGGACATTTTCTCTGGCTTGGGGACTGGGTGCTTGTGCCGTCCTCAACATGAGTTTTAATCGAGCGTAGGGTTCCGTCCAGGTTGTCCGTGGGTGTCAACTTGAAAGACATGAACTTGTGTCATATTCAATGAACCCTGGAGTAGTCGCACGCATTTTGCATATTTTAGAGGTTGCAACGGGTCTCATAGACCCGTTTCTCTATCTGCCCTTCATTAAACTGAATGAATCACTGCTATTATTTTTGTGGCATCACTTGATTTTTGGAATGCATTTGACATGGTTATAACTTATATTGAAGCACATTCTTCAGAATTACAGTATTTTAAACCTATATATAAAACTGAGCTATTTCCCTAAACACTCAAAGAGACAATGAAAACCCACAGCTTGTTTCCATTCATTCGACCGGGTCAGGAATGAAGGAATGAATGAAGCTCCCATCTAGCGGCGAAGACAGGAATTGTTGATCACAAAGTTTATCCAAAGAGTAATTTTAATACCACCTCTTCAATACAAATTTATTCCACTATAGTGTGGTTAAATACACATGGAAATTATCAGAAATTTGAAGTACTTGTTTCGCCCACTATTTATTGGGCATCATCAGCTTCAATCAATCTTAAAACACATATGGTCTAAGGAGTCATTATAACTTACATAAAAAATATTGATGAATATTTACAAGTGTTAATACTGTGGATGCAAAATGTTTACAGTAAAATAAAATTGGTATTAAAACAGAACATATACTAAAATCACTTTGAAAAAATGATGTGTTCATCTAAAAGTAATAGTCATATATTGGTTTTAAAAAGTAGTCCATGTCTGACACTGAAATGGATCTTCTTGATGAGAAGCTTAAGCATTATATATTACATTAGGAAAACAGAATATCAAAATTAAGGCGTCAACAGGAATCGTGCCGGCTGCCGAAGCCTGTCGCACTCCTCTCAAGCAATGATTAATGAATGACAGAGGAAATGAAATGGAAATGGAGAGTGTTGCTGGAATGAAAGATGGCAGGGAAAACCGGAGTGACTGTGAGCTTGCATCCGGGAGATAGTGGGTTCGAATCCAACTGTCGGCAGCCCTGGAGATGGTTTTCCATGGTTTCCCATTTTCACACCAGGCAAATGCTGGGCTGTAACTTAATTAAGGCCACGGCCGCTGCCTTCCAACTCCTAGGCCTTTCCTATCCCATCGTCGCCATAAGACTGTGTCGGTGCGACGTAAAACCACTAGCAAAAAAAACGGAGTACTCGGAGAAAAATCTGTCCCGCTCCACTTTTTCCAGCACAATTATCACATGGAGTGACCGGGAATTGAACCACGGAACCCAGCGGTGAGAGGCCGACTCGCTGCCCTCTGAGCCACGGAGGCTACAATCATAGAGACACATTTTCCGAAAACATTTTTATCTAGGCGCAAATCTTCCTATTCGGTTGACATTTACCCTGTTTTGATTAATCATGTTCGTATTTTGGATATGAAATTATAGATCACAGATACTAATGATTTTCTGTCTGTATTTCGTGGCAGAATATTTAATATACAATTCTTCTTGAAAAAAAATTCAAGGACATGACAAGGTCAATTATTTGTAAAAATGTTCTCCATCAATGTACTTTTGGCACTTCCGAATGAAAGGGATGTTTTTATATCTTTAATTCATCGGTCACACCATTACTTTCATTTCAGCCTAGAACTTATTCATTTTGAGATTCCTTCAACATGGAAAGTATCCAGGTAGCATTACCTTCATCCATTGCAAAACAACAGTCAAATATATACTAAAGGAAGAACGATACTTTTAAAAATAAGGCCAGGCAAAGTGGGTGCACCGGATCGACCAAAGCCGACAACTGACGATTGCCTAATATATTTCATGAAGGGAAAGGAGTTTGGAAGGTGCATGGGAGGGGGATGTGTTTGGTAGATCCTGCTAACAGCAACAATAAAAAATATCGAACTGGGTCTCAGAGACCTAGTGCAACCAGTGCAGGGTTTAAGAAGAAGATAGTTTAAAGATTGACGCTGTACAGGTGGGAGTGAAGAAATGGAAAACAGTTTCCCAAAGTAACAAACAAATAGTAATATATCATTGAGGAATCCAAGGTCCACCGCGGATTGCAGTACCAAACAAGAAGGAAAGTACACAGTAAGTACATATCACTGAAACTCTTCTTAGCGTTCAAGCTCGCATTGCCGCCAGTGAGAAGAGTACTTGTGAAGTGGGGCTTTTGTTGGTTACTTGCGATATTACCTGTCACTAGGAACAATATTTAGCCATTTACAGAACGCAGCCCAAGAACGGGAGGAGAGCTATTAACGAGTCTATACCCGTCTCCAAGCCTTGTTTCTTCTATTACTAGCTCTACCAAAGTTTGCCTTTGTTCTCCCGAAGCAGCGAGCTCTTATTAATTTCGATCTTCCACAGAGGAAGCAATATTTACTCTTGTGCCACCCCCTCTCTTCTTCCTACCTCCGCACTTCATCCACTTCTTTGGTTTGGGGCTTTTAATGGCTCAAGTGGAACAATTTATCCTTTATCTTCTCTTTTTTCCGCCCCCATTCCCTGTGCGAACTGCAGCGCTCTGAAGCCCTTTTGTACTATTACATTACTTTAAATTTTTAATAGCTTCCCTCATAAATTAAGGCGTTTTTCCTAGCAAGTACAAAGGTCGAGAATTATTTTCACCACCTCCCTCTATCAGCACTGTGCCTTGTAATGAGTTCCTCAGGGGTTCAGGAGAGTAGTTGAAATTCCTTACTGAACGCTTTGTCGTTAAAGATCTTCATGGCTCATCTCCACGCTAGATTAAGTCAAAACCACTTAGTACAGACTCCAGCCCAAAATTACTCTTCTACACGAACTCTCTGTGGAGGCCTGATGAGATGTATTATGCTACTCATTCTACAGTAGAGTATGATGATGTTTGTTGTTCAAACGGGTCTAACATCTAGGTCATCGGCCCCTAATGGTATGAGATGAGAGGAAATATAATGACAATTAAAATACCAATATCCATCCGCTGACCAGAATTAAAAACTGATCATGAATATGAATTCAAAATAATCAGCGGACCCAACTCTCAATATTGAAAGTTAAAATAAATCGAAAGTCCATTCACTGATGAGGATTCAAAAAGACGACGATGAACAGTGATTATGAACTAAAAACAATGGTAGCCTACTTACTGAGCAAGAGACTGCTTCCAAAGCAAAATCCTAAATTGATGCTGCTTGTTGTCTAAAGGGGTCCAAAAGCCAGGTCACTGGATCCTCATAAAGATACTAATCGCTGATAAAGTAGAACCGTGGTACTGTTCATGTAGCGGCACTAATCACAAGTAACATAGACTCACGATGTTCCTCATATAGTGGTACTAATCTCAAGGAATATACTACTTAAAGGTAACTCAGACCGGTGGTGTTGCTAGGCAACGAAGACCCATGGTGTCCCTCATATATTGGTACTTATTACAGGAACGTCCAGAGCCATGGTGTTCTTCACATAGTGATACGAGTCCCAGGCAACGTAAACCCATGGTGTTCCGCATATAGTTGTACTAAAAGCAAGTAAAGTCGACCTATAGTGTTCCCCGGGTCGTGAAGGTAATAATCACAGGTAATGGTTTAAAATCCACCATCCCTTCGACAGGCAGGAGATACCGTCTCTGTATTTTTCACGTGCGTCCCTCACCCATAGGGGTTGGCTAAGGCCGTGACTGTACGGAATATTGAGCACTCAACTTCCTGTTTCTGGCACTGACCTTCGGCTTAAATGGGACAGTTGTGAAGTTGTCAATGAGAATCTCAACGGAACCACAGCATACAACGGCGATAGGTCCATAGCAAGATATTGAAAAATAGTACGCCTTGCAACCACCCGAAACCTTCGAAAAAGAAAAGTTATGATATTTTCCTTTGGAAAAATCAAATGATCATATATATATATATGTTTCTTTCAATAATATGAGTGACGCGATGTTACCTAGCAACGATGCAGGCTGTGATGTGAAGTACTGACGGATGCCCACGACTGGGAGACATTTTGTCAAAGCAGGACGTTGGAGTATAGATGGTCAATGTGATCTTACAGGCTGTGATGGGAAGTATTGATGGATAGCCATAGCATACACATCCACGGCCTGGGCAGCTCTCAAGGTATTGTTGCTAGGTAACATCACGTCACACATTTCGTTACATGACACTATTTTGTTATACACATTTTCGGATGATCCCCTGCTCTAAGGCATATTTATGTCAAAAGATTCTGTCAAAATTTCCTTTGGGGGACCCAAATGATCATAAATATGCCTCATGTGTCTCCCAGTCATCGTCATCCATCAACAATTGCCGGGTAACATCGTGTTACGCATTTTGTATTGTTAATATCAGATGATCCCAAACCATAAGATATAGCCTGTAAATTGGCAAGCAACGAACTATATCCCACTGAGAATGGGAACGAAATCGCACGTTATGGTGGATTGTCCTACCTTCGTCTATGACATTGCCATTCTGTGAAAAGACGTAGAAACTGCTAGGATACAAATCGAACTGCTAAAGGAAATCGCTTAATAAACTGGTTTGTAGATATCGTTTTAAAAAGCAGAAGTAATGACAAACATCACAGATGCACCATCAAATCTCCGAACGAATTACAGGGACATAAACAGATTTGAACATTTTAAAGTACATTGGTGAGATCATCATGGAAAATGAACTGGACAAGGAAGTACTTAGGAAACGAATATCCAAACTTGAAATAGCCTACTGAATGTTACGCATGATCTGCAATAAGAATGCTTTTCCCAAAACACTAGGATACCTAACTACGAAGAGGTTCTGAAGCCAGTCGGTATGTATGCAACCGAAACCCTGTACCTAAACGCCAATAAAGGACTCCTCGAAGAACTGGAGAAAAGTAAGAACAGAATAATTAGATGAATCATGGGATCCAATAACAAAATTGGCGTCTAGCAGAAATATCCAACAAGAATGTCTGCGGAAGAATAGAGAAAATCACAGACAAAATCCTCAAATGACGGTCACCTCAAAACGGGTTGACCAAACAGGTCTTTCACTTTTATGATTCGAAAGCCAAAACCAAGTTGCCTTGGTTTAGAGACCAATAAATGCTACAAATCAAAGCCAAAGACTGAGATCCCTTCTAGAAAAAAAGAGCGTGACAGACAGACTACACCGAGACGAACAACTGAAAAGAAGACACTGTGTCCCTCGGAAGAAGGAACGCAAGCAGGCCTACTCACAAAAATACGGGAATTCTGGTCTCGAAAGAAAGCAAAGCTCATTGCCAAGCGTAACAAGACTCAACAAGGTCCTTGATGGAATAAATAAATAAATAAATAAATAAATAAATAAATAAATAAATAAATAAATAATGACCGACATCAAAAGTGCAACCAGATGGATGGCACTTGAAGGAGAAAGGATTCAGAAGGTGGAGAAATTCAAATATCAGGGGAAGTGGATAGTGATCCCGTCAGAAAGGGAGGCAATTTTTTTGAGAATCAACAAGATGGACTCGGCATATAAACTAACTATGGACACTTACAATAAGAAGAATATCTATATTTATACAAAACCCAGACACGATCAAACAGTGATCCACCCGGAGGCTTTATATACAACCAAATATTTGAACTTGATAAAAACAGGTTTGGTCAAGAATGTGGAACTAGTGGAGAGAAAGATTCTCAAGAAGGTACAAGGACCCCAAAGAACAGAGAAGAGATCATACAGAAAGAAAGGAAACCGGTGAAATATGGAAAAGCTCTCAGATACCATCCGGAAGATGAGATCCATATTCTTCGGACATAACTACAAAATGAACCCGGGAAGACTGACCATCAGATAATAAGATACTTTGAGATCCGAAAAACTACAATGCCCTAGTATCAGCAGGTGAAGAAGGACGCGGAAGAGACAGGAATGGAAATCAGCAAGAGTGATTCTTACAAGTGGAGGATCAAGGCGACTAAACAGTAGATCACGTACCCAAGCACTGTGGACAGAAGAAAGCAGATTGCAGAATGAAATGATGATGGAGTACTGGAAGAGGATTAAAGCCCAGAAACAGATGAAGCCGAATTCGAGTTAACGTAGACCATAGTCGACCAAAACGAAATAATAATAATAATAATAATAATAATAATAATAATAATAATAATAATAATAATAATAATAATAATAATGTAGTCGCTTAAGTGCGGCCAGTATCCAGTAATCGGGAGATCGTGGGTTCGAGCCCCACTGTCGGCAGCCCTGAAGATGGTTTTTCCGTGGTTTCCCATATTCACACCAGGCAAATGCTGGGGCTGTACCTTAATTAAGGCCACGGCCGCTTCCTTCCCATTCCTAGGCCTTTCCTATCCCATCGTCGCCATAAGACATATCTGTGTCGGTGCGACGTAAAGCAAATAGCAATAATAATAATAATAATAATAATAATAATAATAATAATAATAATAATAATAATGAGTGCAAATATTTTAGACCGTTCTTCAAACATCGAATAACTCAACGGAAATCGAACCCGTGAAATCCGGATCAATGGTCGAACATTGTACCTCCAAGGAAGGCTGGTCGTGCATTGATGCAGGTACATGTTGCTTGTTATGGAATCAAATAGGTAAGGCAGACGCATGGAGGAAATTAGCAGAGATTGGAAACATTACCCAGGTACAGATAGGTATCTAACACACAAAAGCTGGAAGCAACAATGTATTCACTCTGGTCGTGTGTTTCCGGGATCGTGCATCACAATGACAGCTGGGTCGTTATTCAGTCGCAATGCCCAGTTACTCATTAAGCTGAGTGCAGACTGACGGAACAGCACGGAGAACTTTTTGTGGAGCTGTGGTTACAGCAGTAACTCTTTCTACCGAGCAAATCGTCCGTGTAGAAATTAGCACTCTCTCATACTTGACCGGTGGAAGTCCCATGATGCGTGTCTCGTGAAATGGAGCTCAAAGAAAAATACAGGATAAGTTGAGATAAGATGAGAAGAGATGAGATGAGGTAAGATAAGACTTTTCTTACTACTTGGTTTACATCCCATCGACACAGATAGGTCTTATCGCGACGATGTGATAGGAAAAGTGTAGGAGTGGGGAGGAATCGGCCGTGCTGTTACGTTATATTTTTTTCATTATGTGCCAGAACTATGAATGCTTTGCTGACCTTAGCTTTTATACTTTATACTCCTGTTCTCTCATTTCATTTCACATTTTTCTGTAATGGTCCTTTCTCTTCATTTTACTAGCCTGTTGTTTGCTTTTGTGTAATGCTTCTTTTCCGGATGTATACTTGGAATAATTTTAGTTCTGAAGGACATATTGTTTATCGAAGTATCCTATTGATAGGTTATAACACGGTTACATAACAAGTGTGGAAGAATAGAAAATTTCTGCGAATAAGAGGGGGAAAATAAAATGCAAGATTCGGAAATATAGGGGCAAATATTAAATCTACCGGCTTTGTGTTTTTAATATTAAATGGTTAATTCCTGTGTTTTGCGGACTGGTTGTTGTGCTCTCCCCAGCGCACCTGCACCTCACACAAAACACAATACTAATAACACGCAGTTTGCCATACACGGCCGGGGGTGTGGTATGTTTGGCTGCCTTTTAAATTTTCTTGGCCATTTCGTCCCACGCATATGAGTCCAGATATTCAAACTCTTTCCTGTAGTTTTCTCAATTATAACTCGTTACCTTTGGCGAGGAGTTTTGTTAGTCGGTTTTGGAACAAACGTGATTTTTATACTAGTGAGGTAGTGATCAGAATCCAGGTCAGCTTCTCTCTGAACCTTAATATTAATTATTTCCTTGATGCTAGAAGTTGCCACGTGGTAAATATAAAATTCTCTTAAATTAGGAATTGAATTTTGTTCGAGGAATCACATTATCATTATTATTATTATTATTATTATTATTATTATTATTATTATTATTATTATTATTATTATTATTATTATTATTATTATTATTGTCCGACTCGTTGGCTGAATGGTCAGCGTACTGGCCTTCGGTTCAGAGGGTCCCGGGTTCGATTCCCGGTAGGGTCGGGAATTTTAACCATCATTGGTTAATTTCGCTGGCACGGGGGCTGGGTGTATGTGCTGTCTTCATCATCATTTCATCCTCATCACGACGCGCAGGTCGCCTACGGGTGTCAACTCAAAAGACCTGCACCTGGCGAGCCGAACATGTCCTTGGACACTCCCGGCACTAAAAGCCACACGCCATTTCATTATTATTATTAATATTATTATTATTATTATTATTATTATTATTATTATTATTATTTTATTACTAATTTCTTTTCAACCAACTATCGTCTGCGGTTATTACATATCTTCTCAAGTTTCCTGTCTCCTTTCCTTTTCGCCGAAACTCCTTCATCCGTTGGCTTACACTTGTTTGTTCTTCTGTCGAGAATACTCTGTTCTTTCTCAGTTTCTCTTTGGACAGATCCTTCCCTCCACAACCTTTCTTCTGAAGATTTCTCTATTACGCATGTATTCTGCTCTGATTCCACACTTCTCTAATTCCCGATGAACTTTCTCCCATGGGACTTACGTTTTCCTTTTTCCTGGAAAGTGAGAACCCTATTATTATTATTATTATTTATTTATTAGGTTCGTTACGACCCCTGACGATTACGAGTGACTTGTTCGGTACGTCTTCTTTCTTCCCAATACCTCTTCATTCTCTCACTCCTCCTCTTTCTCTAGGCTTCCGTGATCTGAATCTGGATCCTGGTGTCTGTCCATCTGTGACGTTCTACGAGCTTTTTTGTATTTGGACCTATCCTGTACTGTCATCAGTGGATATTTTTCCTTTATGCCAATAGTCTCCCAATCTTCTCTGACTTCCTTCATCCACTTATTTCCAGTTAAGCAGGTTGCATTCCATATCTTCTTCGTCAGCCTACTGTCATCCATCCTCATGAGATGTCCAACAAATCCTAACCTTCTCTTTCTTATTACACTCGAGATTGGTTCTATACTCGCATATAGTTCCTGCCTTGATCTGTGTACCCAAATTTCACCTTGCTTTTTGGTGCCCCATATATGTCTCAAGATTCTTCTTTCCTCCTTCTCCAATTGTATGCAAGCTCTCTTGCCTAATGTCAGCGTTTCAGTTGCATATAATGCAGCATTCCTGATGATTATCATGTAGTGTCGCAGTTTGGCGTTCCTCGAGAGGTTCTTCTTTCCATATGTAGTCATGGCTGCATATCGTAGGTTCAGCAGCAGTTGAGCTCCGTCTGTGGTACTTTTGTTGCTTTGTACTTTACCCGTGATGTTCTCACCTAGGTACCGGAAGCTGTCGACTCTCTCTACCACTTGGCCTTTTACATTCCAATCGGTCTTCGTATTCAGTACCTTCGTCTTGTTGTAGGCTATTTTCAGACCAACCTTTGCTGCAGTTTCTGCTAGATTTGCTAGTGCCAACTTTGCTTCTTCTTCCTTCTCATGTAACAACACCATATCATCTCCGAAGGCAAGGCAATCCACTAAGACATTGTTTTTGATCTTATATCCAATATGTACACCTTCAATTCCCATACTTCTATTCAACTGTCTCCACTGCTTCACCACTTCATCCAAAACTAGGTTAATTAATATTGGCGACAGCCCATCCCCTTGTCGGACTCCTGTCTTAATTATTATTATTATTATTATTATTATTATTATTATTACTATTATTAAACTGGTAGTAAATAAAATCGACCTCTACAACTTGTTGGTTTTATTTCCATGAATATATTTGGATGTTGCCTAGAATCCTGAATCATTGCTGATATTACAAGAAGGTAATTTTCTAGGAAGGCTCTCTCACGACTGACGAGCGGAGGTTGAAGTACATCAGTGCCGCCCCTGACACGTTACTTGACAGCTGACACTCGCTGAGAGGTTTGTGACGTTCACACTGGCTGCAAAATATGACTGGAATACATAAATGGTTCGGGTGGAATATCATTTACGTAGCTTAATGTAACTTTGCGCCCGTTACCTCGATGTTTCCTAACTTCTTAGATCTGATTAATTAATTCAAATCGTTCTGTTGATCACGATTGTCCAACTACTTAGCCGTGTCTTTACCATATTGGCCTTCGTCTCAGAAGGCTATGGGTTCGATCGCCGGCCTTATTGGGAATTTAAATGCCTATAGAAGAATAGAAGTGAACCGAAAATATGGGGAAAGAAGATGATGATGTTTGCAGTTTAAAGGGGCCCAACATCTAGGTCATCGGCCCTTAAAGGTACGAGAAGATATGTAACGACAATTAAAATTCCAAAATTAATCCACTGACCAGAATTCACACATTATGATGAAGAATGAATGAATGAATATGAACTTCACGTAATCAATGGATGCAACTAACAATATTTACAGTTAAAATAACTCCAAAATCCATCCACTGACGATGAACAATGATATGAACTTAAAATTATCAGTGGACCCGACGCGCAATAGCCCACACGCCCATAAAATAACTTAAAACCATGGTATGAGCGGAACAATGGATTGCAACCAAAGCAAAATCGAAAATCGATTATGCTTGTTATCTAAAGAGCTCCAAAGTCCAGGTCATCGGCCCCTCATTATGGTACTAATCGCTGGTGAAGTAGAACCATGGTGCTACTAACGTAGCGTATACTAACGGCGTTTTTCACATAGTGGTTCTAATCACAGGGAACGTACTACTCACAGGTAACGCAGAACTATAGTGTTGCTCACGTAATGGCACCACACATAGGTAACGCAGACCCATGGTTTTCCTCACAGAGTGGTACTAATTATACGCAACGTAAACCCACGTTGTGGCTCATATATTGGTGCCAATCACACGCAACGCCCAGACCCGTGGTGTTTCTCACATAATGGTACTAATCAGAGGTTACGCAGACCCATGGTTTTCCTCAAATGTGGTACTAATCGGTACTAATCACAGGCAACGTAAACCAATGGTGTTCCACATATAGCGGTACTAATCACGGGCACTGTGAACCCAGAGTGATCCACCGGCGATGAAACTAATCACAGACCTATGGTTTTCGCGACATAGTGGTACCAATCCCCAGTAATGTCGACCCATGCGGTTCCTCGTATGATGGCACTAATCACAGGTAATCCCATGATTCAAGATCCATCACCCCTTGGTGTCGCCCCTTTTAGTCACGTCTTAAGACTGGCAGGGGATACCCTAGGTGTACTCGTCATCTGCGTTCTACACCCACAGGCGGTGGGCAAATAAGAAGATTGAATCCGGTATATACATCAGTAAGAAACAAAGCCCCTAACTAAGAGTTGGAGAATATTTTAATCAGCCTTCTTTAATGAACACAAAATACTGGTTTTCAATATTTTGATTTAGATTAAGGTTGTTGCTACCGTACCTTGTGTTGTTTTTTTCAAAACAGTGCAAATTACTCTTAACTTATATTTTCTGAATTAAAATTATTTCACTCTCTTCTCTTCTGTGGCAGTACGTCAGATGAAATCTCACTATGTACTTTTGGAATGTACTATATTATGTTCCTTATGTCTTGCAATTTATTTTAATCAATCGGCACTCATCGTTTTTGGATATGCAAATTAAGTAGGAAGACTTGCGATATTAGAATTATTGGTTCCGGTTTTAAAGTATGTACCTCCATACCATCTATGAAAGTTCAAACAGCATTCTAAGGGTAGCCTATAGGTAGACATGTCAGAAATATCTGATTGGGAAAAATATCTGTTAGCGTCGGCATTAAGAGCGCCCGGGAGTATGCATAGCCACTTAACGACGAGGATGGAGAAATTGCCGACTTAACTCCTAAGCCATTCCAGTGCAAGGGCACTTGTGGTATCGCTGTGTAGAGCGGGTTGTCGCCTCCCCAGGCTGAATATTCCTGCTGTACGGATTACAATGCGACTTTTGTACTTGCGTCTGGAAATGACAGCTCCCCACTTAATAAGTCAATTTTGAAAAAAAAACTGGAAATGACAACTCCACACAATTTTGAAAAAATTTGGCATGTGCAGTTTCAGAAGAAAAAAGCCGATTCAGTTGAGTTTACAAAGTAATTTAGGGAAACACATTATTACTGCCTGAGATTTTGATGGTTTTAATTTTAAAGGAACCGGGAAGTGTAATAGGCTCAAGAATGTCAATTTTCCTTTTTGAGTTGAAAAAATCTCCAATCTTTCCTAAAGAATTTGGTGTATCAATTACTGGGCTGAAGTTGAATTTGAAACAATAAAATTAGGTTTAAACATAACTATGCACGCTGAATACCATTAGATGCCGGCTACCAATCAAACATTGTGTACCTTTTTCTCAGAAACTATCTCAACAATGTATTCGAAACTTGGTAGTATCTTAGACACTATACCGATCTGCTCGTGGAAGTAAATTTTAGCAGTTATCTTGATTATTTCAAGGCCAGCTTGAAACGTGTTGAAAATTTTACAGAACATTTCGGGTTCAACTACAATATAAAAAAATTATCAAACTCCCGTAAACAATAGGACAATAATTTTTACTTCAGGAGCTCAGAAAAAGGTTTAGATATTATGTACTAAAAATTTCAGGGGTCTGGTTTGGGTATTTTCTCAGAAGAAGGCACATAAGTTGAGGGAATTTTTAACAATAATATTAAAGAATATTGTTTTAATAATGTTCATTATGACATGAAGTATTAAACGCTGAAGCTTCATATTCTAATCAAACAATGATGAATGTATTCTAAATATATCAAAACAGCATTCAAGGAAATATCTATTTTAGTTTCGGAGATATGCAACTAAACCTTGGAAGTTATATTTTTCTACCGTTTCATACTAGCCCTTTCCTTAATCCATGATTTTTGGACAATATATCTATGGCCGTACAGTCTTCATTCTTGTGAAGTATTCCTGGATGCGGGTTTTATTGTTGACAATATTTCTCAGCAGACAAAGTAGGAGTCCCCATACTACGAAAAAACGCAATATTAAGCAATTTCCTCAATTATGCGGAAAGTTGAAAGGAGATAGGGCCCGAATAGATTTCAAATTGTAGTCTTGGATGGCTGTATCAAACTAAAAAAACGCATTTCAAAATCATTTCCGCCTAAATGCAGTTCCGGAATAACCACCTGAAATATCTTGTTTCATTACTCGTTTTCCTTTTGATTCAAATCCTAGCCAAATTGATTTATTTACATAATTCTTTGTGTAATGTTTTCCTTGGTTTAATAACTCAGGCGTTTTTTGAGGGTTTGAAAATGTCCAAACCGAATGCAAATATAAGGGCTTAAATGAATCTCTGTATTGACTCGCATTAGCGTTCGTAGTTGTACTTAACATTCACTCACATTAGCGCTCCTAGTATTAGAAAAGACAAACTGCTAATCTATTCGACAGGATAGCGATGATTAAGGAAAGGATTGTAATTTTTAGGAATAATTAAAGATTATATTCTCATGTTTTGTTATATTTTATTTACCGAAAATTCGCAGCTAGGACGTTTTCGACATTGCTGTTATATTCCAAATAAGAGAGAAACCATTCTGTATCGGCTTTAAGAAAGGAATAGGACAATTTATTCGCGTTACGTTTGTTCAAGCTAAGGTATTCTGACTTTTACAAGCTTGTAACTTGTTTGTAAGCTGATGTTAAAATTATGTTATTGAGGAGTCAGTAAATGTTCTACCTTATCTAAGTTACGCCCAACTCGAATCGTTACGTTATCAACAGAATCCCATTTGGTAGCATAAATGGAGTGTAACGACTGGACTGTTGAAAGATGCCTGTAAATTCTCTGATCCATAGAAAGGAAAACACGTTGCCAAGTAGACGAGTCTCGCGGTCTTTAATGACACGATGTAACTGCGGAGACGGCGGCAGATAGCAACTTTAATGGTGTTAACTTGTGATTAAAACTGTTACTGCAACATAAATAAAGGGCTTTAATGAGAAACATCCGGAAAATGTACTGCAAGGCTTACGTCACACAGCTTATATATGGAATATGTTACGAATACGAAATGCTTCGAATATACTAATTGAATCGCTCGTTTGCAAAATGGCATATGTGGAAGATTTAACACCATTCCGGTCTCCGATGAAAAGAGATATATGATACTCCATTTTGTTCATTATAGAGCCGACATTCATATGTAATTACATAGCGTACTCCATTCATTTATACCGGACAACTAAAAATAAGACTATCGGAAGTCAAGAGAACAAGAGGAAAATTTACTGCAAGGGCTTTTTTCTGCGTTCCCTAGGTAGCCAAAATCGATCATAATGCAACAACAATAAGAACTCACAGAAGAATTTATTGAGTTATTTGCTTAACGTCTTCCAATATTGGGAGAATTCGCTGCTACTGCTAATATTACTACTACTACTACTACTAAAGTATATGGAAGGAACTAAATAAAGATTATACAATCAACCTACACAATCACAAAATTTGGAAATATGTTCCAACTAGCAAAATGTAAGTATCTAGGCCAAATTATTCAACCAGCAGGAATAAATCAGGAAGAAAAGTAAGGAAAATAACCACTAAATTGCAAGGAGGTTACAAAATCGTCTGGAACAGATACAAGGTTTATTTTTTAACTAAGGTCCGATCGGCTTTAGCTTTATTAAGTTGGAGCGCCTGTCGAAACACTCACGCGTACTTTCTCTCGGCATGCCTTGGAAATTGTCGACAGCAGCTGCAGTCCTATCAAGGAACGTGTCAGCTGCGGACCTTCATCGCCATATATGTGAAGTGTACGGCTCGAATGCAATGAGTGACAACAAGGTGCATAAATGGGCGAGAGTGTTCAAGGACTGACTGGACAATGTCCATGGTGAACCGAGATCAGGCCGACCTTCTACAGTCTCAGATGATTTGCTGCCCACAGTAGACGTAAAAACCCATGAAGACCCGCGTTTCATGATTTCCAGTTTTTCACAGCAATCTCCACAAGTTTCAAGTTCAGTGCTATAAAAATATTTTCTGGCACCTTGCAATTCTGGAAACTGTGTGTGCGATGTGTTCCCAGACTACTCGTTGAGGAACACAAAACCAGGAGATTGGCCTATGCTTTGATCTATTTGTTTCGATACAGTGAGGAAAGAGATCAAAATTTGGACCACGTACTCACAGGGGACGAAACATGGATTTCGGATTTGACTCCCGAATAGAAGCAGCACTCAATGGCATGGTGACACACGTCACCTCCAGTCAGCCTAAATATCCGCGGTCTAGTGATTACAATTGAGGAACTATCTGACGGTGAGCTAGCGGTCCCGGATAAGGAAGTCAAGAATACCGACGGAGAGGATACGACGCGCTGACCACAACATGTCAGCACGCAAGATTATGGCCACTGTGTTTTGGAACAGACATGGTGTCCGGTTGGTCGACTTTAAGCCACAAGGGACAACATTAAACTCAACAGCATACTGCACGACCTGGATAAATTTTAGGCTTGCTGTACAGGATAAACGATGTGGCTTTTTGTCACCTGGACATTTGTTGCTGCATGACGATGCACGACTCATTCTGTTGCTCAAACTCAACAGTCAATCCCTTCTTTTGGATGGAAGCAAATGGATCAGTCACTGTGTAGTCCGGACTTGCGCAGAGCGATTATCATCTCATCCGTTACCTGAAGCAGTTCTTCACCTATCAGCGGTTTGACATCGACGAATAAATGAAAACAGTGCTTGAAGTTCGACTTCAGTCACAGGAGGTAGAGCTCTACGTTGAGGGGATACAAAAGTTGGTGGAACGCTATGATAAATGTTTTAACAAACATGGTAACTATGTAGCAAAGTAGCTTAAAGGAGAACACAACACAAAAATCAAGTTGCCTCAGAATACAAGAATGTATCGGACAGTGATCAACTATATATTTGCTTTTGCTGTGCGCCGCTCCGCAGGCCGGTGAACTAAGGAAACACGAGTAGCTGTGACGTCACTGCGCTGCAAGCACTGAGCGACCCATCCAGTTGATTATTGCAGTACGCGCTCAGCCGTTCTTCCGTTTACTTGAAGTGTTGTTTATTATAATAGTGCGGTGACTGTTTGTCGAAATGCCTTCCTGTAGTGTGTACGGCTGTAACAACACAACGAGTAGAAACCGAAAGTGTAGAGAGAAAGAAATACATCCCCATAGGTTTCCAAATCGAAGTAAGTCGCCTCGAAGGTTTAGCAGTTGGGTACAGTTTTGCAAGAGGAAACACTTTTCTCCCGGTAAGGGAGCTACTGTGTGCTCAGTGAATTTTAAAAATACCGACTATGATGAAACGCAACTTTTGAAAATGAAGGTGATGCCTACGGAAAAGCTGCAAGGTCCGAAATTGAAGCCAGGGCCTGTCCCTTCAATAAATGTCTGGCGTCGACAGATGGAGATACTTCTCAGGCAGGAATGCCAATTCATACGGAAGCCGCTTCACAAAATACACTGTGGGAGTACTCGTCAGAAACTAAAATGAGCAGGACGGAAAGGTATGAGGCTAAAAGACGAAGGGAGTTTGTTGACACAGTATTAAACGAAAGTGATAACGATAATGATCTACAAGACGTTCAGAATGATATGAGTGAAAATATTTCACCAGACAGACACGAATGTAGTGTAGAAATACAGTGTGAGTTAGGAAGTGAAATAGCTAGAAAATTCTTCGACGTTGAACTTCCGCCACAGCCTTGAAGAGTGACGTAATGGGAAAACAGTTGAATAACAGTTTCTATGAACCAGATGAAAGTGATAGTGAATGTTATATTAGTGACACTGATAACGAACACACTCAGGACGATTGTAGCGGGGACAAGTTTGCTCACACTCTTTGAAATTTGTTACATTTGTAAAAGTAAAGTGAAAAACATTTCACATTACATTAAAGGAACTATGTTGTGCGTGAAATCACTTTGCGATTGTGGTAATAAAAGTCCGTTGGTATTCTCAACCTATGGAAGGAAAGAAAATGGAAGCAAATGTCCTAATATCATCAGTGTTATTGTTATCAGGCATTCTGTTTGAACCTTCTCGGTCATTCCGCAAGTCCATTAACTTACATATGATGTCACGAACTGTATATGATACAATTATTCATAGAGTAACTGGTCCGATAGTGGAGGGTGCTTGGGATCAAGAAAGGACTAACGTTATTGATTGCTTGAAAAGCAGTGCTAAACCCATTTCGTTAGCCGGAGATGGCCAGTACGATTCTCCCGGCTTTTCAGCCAAATATTTAGTGTATTCAGTAATGTATATAAATACAGGCCGCGTAGCTGATTTGGAACTAGTTCAGAGAGTGATGGTGAAAGGTGATCATGAAAGGGCTGCGTGTGAAATCGCGATTAGGAAGATTGTACTGGAAGAAAATTGTAATATAAAATTCTTCCTTTCCGGTAGACACAAAGGAGTAACGTACTTACTGAGAACGCAGTATCCTGATATTGAACATGAATTTGATGTTTGGCACATATCAAAAAGTCTAATGAAAAAGATGAAAGCTCTAGATAAAAATCATCAAGAAGTTCAAGCGTGGAAGGCCAGTATAAATAATCATTTATTGTGGGTAGCACAAACATGTAATGGAAACAGTTCTGTGTTAATCGATAAATTTACGTCAATTTTGCACCACGTAAAAATGAGCATAAGTGGTTAGAAAACGGTGAATGGAAATCCTACACCACAATAACACGCAGATACTTACTCATGGGAGATGCCGTTCACCCTCACTGGAGGGTCTGCCTCGCAAGGGCTGCACCCGGCTAGAAATAGCCACAAGAAATTATTAATGAACCTTCATCTTCCGCAGCTTATCTCGCTTGATCATGGTCCCTGATTCGTGTTCTGTATTTCATTGCAAAAGTCGTCTCCATAAAGTGAAAGGGATGAAAGAGTTGTGGCCGGGGATTTAATGTCGCATGCCCTTCCTGACACCATGGGATTTTCAACTGGAAATACCATCCCAGCAACACCAGAAATCAAACTACGGTGTCCGGGATGATAGGCAAGCAGCTGAGCTGCTACACCACGATGTTCCGCAATAATAACAATAATGTGTTGCATAGATATCGTCTCTGGGCAAAGAAAACCAGCTTCGAAGTAAAGTATACATAAGAAGTCCAAAACTGTGTGGTCAGAAACGGATGGAGAAACGTGGTTTCCTCCTGAGCGGGATTACAAGATTGTCATTGTTATTCTTCATCCAACCATCTGGTTTGAAATAGACCAAGGAAGTTGACCAGGAAAGGAAGAGCTAATATGAACCATACACCACATATCTGAGTGAGAGACATACCATTCGCTCAGAAAATTGGTCCGTGATGGGTCTGCTATTTGGAAGCAGAGGCAGTGTACCTAAGCGGGGGGGGGGGCTTAGACTTATTTCCTTTAATTCCAGATGGAGCATAGGGCCTCGACGAAATTTTTCCAGCTTGTTCTAACTGTCGCCAATGCTTTCTCCTCCCTCCATGTCTTGTTAACTCCAGTAATCTCAGTTTTCACATTCCGGAATCCGACTTTCATTGCAAAATTCGTCTCCATAAAATCCGGCCGGCATAAATTTCTTCTGGTTCATGTAATGCGTTTAGCCCACAGCACTCTAAGACCGGTGGAGGGGCTGTCTCCTGTCTGCGCTAGACCGCAGGATTTTGCTGTAGGGGTTATCTCCCTTAGCCTTTACAGATTGCTCTTTACCACAATTCAGTGGTTTCTTCTTTGTTTATCCCCAAGAAAAAGGGCTTCGTCGTACCAAAGGACTCCTCCTCCGCCGGTGCTGCCGTTGAGGTCTTCCCCAGTGCCCCGTTAGCCGTCACTTTTCAGGGTACCTGTAGGGTCCTCACTGCTACCGTAGCGGTCACGGAGCACAAACAGTCCCTACTAAGCGTACGCGTGAGGAAAAGCTTGGAAGCCAGCACACGACTTAGGAAAAAAATTTGGTGGACAAGATTCAGTAACAAACTTAAATCTTCACTCATAATAATCCTAACTGATAATTCATCTAGTGTTTCCTTTCAGTACAATCATTTTAATATTTTCGGTTATCATCACCTCAATTGTAAATTTTCAGGATCTTTGTGGTCATTCACTCTTTGGGAACTGATGTCTTTTGAGAAAATACCGTATTTACGCGAATAATCCCCGCATCATAATTTTAGGAAGGTTCATTTCGAAAAAGTGTTAAATGCCAACATTGACGAAAATAAATCCCGCATCCCAATTTCGTGCCTAAATTTTGTTTAAAATATGCGGGGATTATTCTCGTAAATACAGAACATTGTTCCACAGTTACTATTTTAGTATATACACTACTACTAACACGGAAGTGAATGAGTGAATTTCTTAACAAAAATGATTAAAAAACAGTGCAGCATAAGTAAGAATTTTTACATACCTAGTCATAGGGAGGTACTAACTGGCACATAACCACTAAATGAAAATAAGATTTTATTGAAGATGAGCAGTCTCAACTGCTTTCGCCACACCTGACTGAAAACAGTTAGAAGCTATGATAAATTTAGGCACCCCTTGTGCTGACCCCGCATACCACTAATGGCACGCGTATCACACTTTGAAAACCACTGAGCTAGAGTATACTTAGTACTCACTTTAGTAAGTTTGCATTACACCCTATTACTGTCTAAACGTCTGGGCTCTAAATACATCTAATGAGAGTGGCGTGAATGTGTATACCCCAGTAGCGATGAAGTACAATCTCTGATTATCACTGTGATTTTTTCAATCACTGAGAATTGGATTGCGTTCACGAGATTGACGGATCTATTCTTAATCCAGGGAGAGAGATAACAAGAGTCAGAGAGAATGATATGTAACATCTAAGAGTTTCAGTTAGTTTTACCAGCTGAGCCGGTGGAGTATCCATTGGGAAATAACTTAATCAAGTAGAACAGGAGAGAAAAATATCATTTCCAATCCCAGATGACCGGACATTTGACGAACACAGAGGGGGTGTATTTTTATTGCCACCTTCTGTTGATAGATGTGATTGTTTAAACTGTTGGTGATAACATAAAAACAAACTACAATAACATGCAAATAAATGAACGGGTTGATACAATACAAACTGAAGTAAAAAAAATATCGAGTAATAACACGCGAAAAATAATTCATTAATGTTACAGGTTCGATTTTCATTTCCCCTCTGGGTGGGGATAGTAAACTCGTGAGGTGGTGCAGCTCACTTTAGGCACATCCTCGATGGAGGTGAGATGCATGTACCACTTCAACCACATAGCAGCCCTGCTGCCAGTTTTAAATTTCTGGCAATACCGAGAATCGAACCCAGGCCTCCGAGGACGGCAGGTCATAAGATTAGCCGTTAAGCTACGGAGACGGACTGGGTGGGAATAGAGCAGAGTCTTCTGCCCAGTAGGACGTGCATGCCTTGCAATGGGGAATCATGAATAAAATGCTGCGATTATAAGAAAAGTAAACAGAAATCAAATTTAACCTTAGAAATCCCACAAATTTTCCTCTTCCATTTCCCGTTATCAGATTCCCCTAACGTAAATTTTCAAGCTCTAAATTTCTGATTGAAATGGTAGCGGCACGTCGTATATAGACCTCGTGTAGGACAATGACACGCCCCCTGTTCATGTGAAAATAATTCTTAGTAGACAAAGTAGGGGTCACCATACTACGCAAAACGTAAAATTAAGCAATTTCCTCAATTGTGCCGAAAGTTGAAGGGATAAAGGGCCCGAAAGGGTTCAAATTGTGAGCCTTGGATAGATCTATCAAACTAAAAAGAAAATCGAAAATCACTTCCTACCTAAATCCAGTTCCAGGAAAACAGCTTAAAATTGCTTGTTTCTTTACTATTATTCTTTTTGATTCAAATCCTAGCCAAATTAACTTATTTATATAATAATGTTTAAGTGAAACTCTGCATTGTCTCTGCTCCGAGGTATCTGTGGAACAGCAGAGGTGAAAGAAGGTGCGGGGGTGAACAGGTCTCAGGCTACGAAATTAAAGTTAATTTAAAATTTAACAAGGTTGTATTTTTTTTTGCAAAATCAAGAAATAACAAGCATGGCAGGTACAGAGCAGCAAGGCAACCAAGTACAATTACAGTATTTACAGGATTTGGGCTTCGAGCCCCGAACTCACAATTCTTGAGCAATTAGCCCAGCTTTACCACAAAACAAGTTTCAACAGAGGGGCAGAAAACCCCATTTATGCCCAGGAGCACTTGCTCCAAATTACACAGTAAAGCCTCCTTGAGGCGCGCAGAAAACAAAATTTTCAAGAAATAGCAACTCGCTCTCAAAATTTAAGCCTATCAAAGGCCACACCAAATTCCACCTTTAAGCTGTCCCCTAAGGACATAAATACAGGGGTAAAATACCCAACCTACTGAGGCCTATTAAGTGAGAAAAGGTTAATTACATGGCCTCTAAAATACCAATTTGAGAGGAGGCGATCTGCACTCCTAATACATTTGTTTAAAACCTATTTGGCACTAGGCCGTTAATGCAAGGGCTAATCCCATACTAAAGAGGTGACTTTAGAAAGAAACAATTTACATTACGTTAAGGAAGAAACGGTTGTGAAAAATAAGTTCACCTCAAAGCAATATGAGTGGGAGCTCGAGAGGGTTAAGCACTCTCTATCCCAATATGTAGCTTAAAAGAGAATAGATACTAAGAGTCTTTACATTTTAGGGAAAGATTACATGGTGGAAAAGCATCGGACCTGCCCCGAGAGTTACACTGCTGAGCTAGCAAGGAAAGAAGTTATTAAACGGCCATTACCTTGTTGTTGAACTGCTGCCCGAAGAAAGAGGCGCTTCCCGCTCCCTGCTATGTACTTTACACACCAAAAGATGTTACTGGAGTGGCGCGGAGACCCGAAAATCAGCAGTTTATATACTCTCGCGGAAAGTTCGAGGCGTTTCAGGAATGAGAACACCCTCCCACAAAAACTTTATTGGCTAGGGTTAAGCAATATATCCCCTTTGGAGAAGATACACCTGATTGGTCATAAATTAATTAAGGAAATTCGGGATTGGCTAAATTCAAAACAAGGGGAGAGAAACGGTTATACAGCCAACTTAAACAATAACAGAAAGAAATTTAACAAGGAACAAACTTTTGAAATAAAAATTTCTCCAAAAAACAGTTCTTTCACTTCGCACTAGGGTGCACCATTGTAGTTCTTCAGTAGTGTCCTCTAGAAGAGAAAGTTCACACTTCTTACTACAGATAAAACAAAAATACATCGAAAACGACCCAGTTCAGAAAATTGAAAATTTCCAAGTAGTGACATCTTCTGAGAAACTTGAAAATTAGCACATTAGATAAAGTTCAGACTTCCTCCAGTAGGGGAGTTTCAACTGGCGCAAAGTTTGAATTAGCGGCGTGGAGGTGTACCGCCCGGTACAGTCTCAATTAGCGCTCGTAGTGGTAGGAAAGGGCAAACTGCCAATCTAATCGACCGGATAATGATGATTAAAGAAAGGATTGTAATTTTTAAAAATAAATAAAGAATATATACTCATATTTATTATATTTTATTTACCTGAAATTCGTAGCTCATATTCCTAGGATTTTTTCAACATTGACTTGCTTGCCTGAAGGGCCTAGAACTGTGGATATTTCTCGCGCTGTCAGACATTGTGGACTTCAAATTTTTTCGGACTAAGATTTCAATAACCCCGCTGGAATATATTTACGTTGTAGTAGGCCTACACTGTGCATAAGAGGAGAAAGAAGTCCGAAGGTGTAACATATTGTCGAGAAATGTTTTAAGGCAAGTATGTTTCTAAAAACTTTTAATTACATTTTTCTAGCTTTAAACATTTTGATCTCTTTGTCACGTATAATATGCTCCTTGCAGGAGTTCTTATCAGATTCACCTGACATTTTCCGATAATGATTCAATATTGCCCCCGAGCCATCGCAATTACCGAATTAAGTTTAAATCCCCGGCCCAGCCGCGAATCGAACCCGAGGCCGCTTCTGCAATTGCCAGCATACTAACCATTTATCCATGGACCCGGCCACCTTCAAGGTCATCAACAAGATACTTTCTGTTCTTCCCAACTCATCACAGTATTTAAAGCGGGTAGTCCACCAGCCCCTTGTGACCCAGTTTTATGCATCCCTTCACATTTACTACATTTCAGAAGGACATCGGTCCCTCTCCCTAAACCGGGGTAATTTAACGCGATATGTGTTTACGGGCTAGAAGACACAAGTAATCGTGAGCGCCAGTATTAACATTATGCATACTTCGAATGAACCTGTAAAAATAGTACAGGTACGCAGAACACGTACTTTAAAACAGGAGGTGGACGCACAGACCGGAGCACGGCACTGTATAGGCAGGGGAAGTGGACGATGTAGGCGAAGATACACAGAGAAACAGGTTTGCAAACCCCATCATTCGCTCACTAAGCATAAATATATGTGGCATGTGTCTGTGAGACTAAGCGCCAGTACTGGAGACTTAATAGTCCATTTAGAATTTTCAATTACTTTATAGATGGTAATTTCGACTGTCGAGGGCATAAATAAACAAGTCATGAATAATTTCCATAATTTTTCCTGAAAAATAATATGATTCCAAGAGAAATGAGTCCTACCTTCTACAACTACAATTGTATGGCAATAATTTAAAGTACTTTAGGTCAAAAACAAAAATTAAAGAAGTTTAAAATTTTTGAGACTTCCATTGCCTTTAAGTTCCTACCTCTAAAAACAGTGTATGTAGGGACGTATAGTATTCTATCAAGAGTAAGTTAAAGAGGAAGATTAACAGAGAAATGCGACGAAATCATTGGAAAAATATCGTTCGTTTCGACTCCACTCCCTTACCCGTCCTTATTCTCTCTGTAATATTGCGGCTAATTCTCTCCGCAGGGAATTCACGCACGATAGATGAGACGGAGAGAGACAGAGGATGCATCTCTCGAGATAAAAGACTGTGAGGATGTAGCTCTGGAGTCCATCCCTCGGGACAGGAACTCTGACACTACACAAGTTTATTTTCCCTCCTTGATCTTGCTACAGATGAGAAAAATAACAATCTTCTACCTTTCAGAGTGTTTGTTAACTCACGTAAGCTCAATGATGCTTTTCTTCTGAAAACTGAATAGTTAATGCAAATACAGGGTGTCGCATGAGAAGTGCATAATATTCGGGGGTATGACAGGAGCGGTTATTCGAGGCAAAAAACTTTGTATGCACATATGCCCTACTACAAATGTTTTCCGAGATAGAAAACATTTAATGCGCACTTGTTTTTGGGCTAATGGCGCGCATGTATGTCTCTTGCCCACCCAGAACGTTTGAACAGTTAACACTGGCGCCATATTCAGATTGTTATCTCCCCATTTACAAGAAGACAACTTTTCACTCGTACACTATCTCCGCTGCAGAGTCATGGATGATGTTCTTGGGATTAGGAGCCCGGATGTTGATGCAGTGATAGGTTAGAAAGCAAAGTAATTTGTCGAGTAGGAGGTGTGGTCTAGCCCGTTCCTCCGTAACGTAATGAGAGTAACATAAATTTCAGGGGGTTCTAGGAGGCCGAGCTCCTAATCTTTAAGCAAACCACATAACAGGATTGTCAACCGGATTAGAATAAACACTCACGAGTAAGTTTTCATTTTAACCTATTAACGCATCAACATCCTGGCCCTACAAATAACATATCCTTTGACTCCTCCCACAGGGCAGATACATTGTTCCGATAAATCAAAAGAATTCTTAAAAAAGGAAGGACATTCTAAATCTTGTAAATATATTATCTATATATTTGTTTAGCATCGTTACAATCTCCTGTGGGTTACGATTACACAAATTCCTTGACTGTTGATGTTCCTTTTCTTTACGCCACTACTCCTTCATTCTCTGGCTCGCTTTTGCTCGTTCTCATCCGAGAACATCCTTCTTGTTCTCCTGGGTTTCTCTACGAACAGACCCGTCACCTCCACAAATTTCCTTCTGAACACCGTTCTGTGTGTAATATCTCCCTCCTCAATGCCATATTTTTTAAAGATTCTGATGAATATCTTTTAGCCATAGAACTTGGTCTTTATTCTTTGCGGGAAGACGAGGATTTTTCTTCTCAGGTGACCACAGAAAGCCACTCGCATTTTTCTTATCAAGTTTGAAATGTTCTCGCATTTTTCAAACATCTCTTGATTTTGATCTCAAACGGAAGGTAAACTCTTTTCTTGTTGCTTTATCGGGTCCCTGAATTTGGCGCAGAAATTATTTTTTTGCTAGTGGCTTTACGTCACACCGGCACGGATAGGTCTTATGGCGACCATGGGATAGGAAAGACCGAGTAGTTGGAGGGAAGTGGCCGTGGCCTTAATTAAGATACAGCCTCAGCATTTGCCTGGTGTGAAAACGGGAACCCTGGAAAACCATATTCAGGGCTGCCGATAGTGGGATTCGAATATACTATCTCACAGATGCAAGCTCACAGCCGCGCGCCCCTAGTCGCACGACCAACTCGCCTGGTAGATTATTATTATTACTATTCGAGCATGGAAGTTTTATGAAATATTTTGTTACAATTCAAACTCACAGGGGAGAGTAACAAGTATATACTAGCCCGCAGAACAGTCATGCTATGACATTTATATGAACTTTAGGAGTGCGGCCTATTGGAAACTCTAAAATTTATTTTACATTTGCTACATTACGAAAGAAGGTACTAGACGGCATTTCTTAGTAACCAAATTATTTTGCATCCTAATCTATTGCTGCCTAAAAATACGGGGTGTATGCAAACATGACAAGTACTCAATCCCCGAGCGAGATGAATTAAACAGCTAATGTTAAAATGCCCGTCATGGCCGGAAATCGAACCGGGGGTGCCCTTTGGACAAAATCATTTAGCTATGGAGCTGTACTTTAAGGCAGAAATAAATTTGAATGCCAATTTAGTGAAGTGGGTAACAGGTGTACTCTCACTGAGCGAGTTGGCCGTGCTGTCGGGGGCCTGCAGCTGTGAGCTTGCATCCGGGATGTAGTGGTTTTCCGTGGTTTCCTATTTTCACACCAGGCAGGGTTGTACATTAATAAAGGCCACGGCCGCTTCCTTCCAACTCCAAGCCCGTTCATGTCCCATCGTCGCCATAAGACCTATCTGTGTCGGTGCGACGTAAAGCCACTAGCAAAAAGGTGTACTCTAGACAGAATGTGATATGGGCCCGCTTACCAATATAAAAATTCGGTGCCCCACAAATAAATATAGGAATAAATATAGATTTAATCACAGCAGGTAACAGTAATGTGATATATTGTCAATTCATACGAACAAATGGATTATTCATAATTGTCAGGTTATTAACGAATAATGTTTAATAGGTTTCATGTTATTAAGCTACTGCTCGTACTTCACTTTAATTGGTTTCATTTTTGAGTAACTTCTGAACTACACTCTGCACCAGATACCGAAGTCTCGGTTAGATTAATTTATTCGATTGCAACACAGAAAAATATACGAACAAAATTAAATCAAAAACTATTGAAATGAGTGAAAAAGAGCTCGTTCGAAACTAAATTGACCAATTTTTTACTACAACTTCTTACTGGTGTTACACACTGTTGTTTAATAATGTGTGACAAAAGGTAATTTCTGTGAAATTTGTGCATGTTCATAAAAAAACAGAACACCTTAAAATACTAGAGATAGTTCGTGTTCACAGAACATGTTCATTAGTATGTTCTACAAAAAAAAAAAAAAAAGAAAAACGATTAGCATTTCAGTCATCCAGGTTCAGCACGTATCCTGTTGCATAGCAGTCACTGGGTCCTCCATGGGCACTGAAACTTGTTCCTTGCGCGATCGCTTCGACGCGTATGAGGCCCGAACGGCGTCCTGGGGTATAGCCATCCATGCTGCATTCACGTGGTTCCACAGTTCATCTTTGGTAGTTGGCATTGAGTCACAGCGCCGCACCCATCCTTTCACCATATCCCACACATTTCCGATAGGCAACAAGTCCGGTGACTGAGCGGGCCAGGGCAACAGTCAGACACCCTGTGACAACAAGAAGGCACGTGTTCGTGCAGCAACATGTGATCGCGCATTCTCCTGCTGAAATATGGCGTCTGGGGTGTCGTGCAGAAAGAGTATGGTTACGGGTCGCAGGATGTCATTCACGTAGGTCAGACTGGTCGCAGCGCCCTGGACACGCACCAACTGTGATTTGTGGCTGAACCCAATTGCACCCCACACCGTAAGGCCATGAGTTGGCGCTGTATGTCGTGTGCGAATGCACTCAATATGATTCCTCAACCCCTGTCCGCGGCGAACCAAAATGCGGCCATTTTTTTCAAACAAACAACCTGGATTCGTCCGAAAAAGTTATCTGCTGACATTCCTGTCCCCAGTGACATCGTTCCATTGCAGTCTAGCATGTTTATGCACATTAGCCCTAGCATTACCAAGGTAAAATCTGTCACTCGGATATGTAAGGAGGGGGGGGGGGCAAAACTTACCCGCTATTATTTTCATCTCTAATGAAGTTGATAATATACAATTCCTGTAATATTACAGTATTGAGATAAGTTAACAATGACTGAACTCACAAACAACCACAAAGAGAATAATGAAATTTAAGTTATAAATCATAGGAACATTATGAATGTTCTTTCATTCACTTTCACAGTTGGTACAAATAATAGTTTTCGTAGAATGAGTCTTGCAGACGTATTTGGAACTTCTGCAACAAACCATTGTCACTTTGGTCATCTTGTCTTTGTTCTTCTTAGTGTGAATGGATTTCAAACACTGATGACATCTTCCTCTTGTGTATGATGGATCAGAAGCAGTTGTTGAAGTAGCACTGGGTAATGACATTCCAAGGACACTTACCATAGCTGAAATTATAGGTTTCTTCAAACCAAGTATGTACTTTGCCTTGTCTTCTGCAAGTAGTCTTCTTATTCCAGTCAGGGTTATTTTTTATGAATATGGTGCAGGCAAACGTCAACAATAGTAACAATAGTCAACAATAGTCCTCATAAGTGCCAACATTCAAAGTGCAAATGTGTGAATCCGACCATTTGGCATTATTAAGATATTTCGTCAGATAGGAAATCTGTTACATGCACGTCTAGGGGGGGGGGGGGAACTGCCCCCTCAATAAAAGTATATTACAGGAACTTTTAAAAAACACACATTGGAATAATGACTATGTGACATCTTAGTAGACATCTTATGTGACAACTATTTAAAATATTGCTTTTCTGGCTTACAAATTGCACATTTTAATCATAAAATGAGATAACGCGGGAAATTTTTGCCCCCCCATTGGTAGTTCTAGGGTTAGTCAACGGTAGGCGGAGAAGTGCACGACGCGCCGGTAACTCAGGCCGTAATAAACGGCGACGGACTGTCACTCCTGATACTGTACGATGTGCTACACTGTTTCACTGTTGCGCCAAAGACGAGGAGAACGCAGATTTGTCCTGCAATGACATTCGGATGTGGTGTCGATCATCCCGGGGGTTGGTCTGGCTGGTGAGACCAGACCTATATCGTCTTGTTCTGCGGCCTTCTGTGAACTATTCTGCAGACACCCGTTGCACTGCCGACACACTTCGTCCCATACGAGCAGCAATTGACCGAAAGGATGCATCACGTTCTCTCGTGCCAATAAAGCGCCCTCTTTCAAAGTCGATCATTTGACGGTACTGTTCCCGCATACGTCTGCGAGGCATCTTGCACGTCTGCTCAAGCCGCACTGATCCATTTATAGCGACAACGTGAGCTGCAGGAACATTTTACCAGTCGGTGGAGGTGCGCCGATATATCGATGTGGACCTTGAACCTGAGGGCCGACACGGTTCAAATGGTAATTATTTCTTCACAACATACTAATGCACATGTCCTGTAATTATGAACTTCATATCTCTAGTCTTCCAAGGTGTCTCTTTATGAACATGAGTGTATATGAGGTGTGCTACACATCATAAAAGTATCATTTCCCATCTATAATAAGATATTTTGTAATTCATTGTTTTGCTATAATTAGTTTTTAAATAATTTTGTGGATGTCTTTTTTGAATTATGTGTCGCGGTGTTGCGAGAAACGGCAACTCAATAAACTGCTGCTAGTTGCAACCAAATGGAAATTCCTCTACGTACAAACTGTAAACGACAAACTGTTTCGACTGATTTTACAAAACTGCCCAGATCATTTCCGTGCAAAGTAATATTTGAGTATATTGTTTTTATTTGGAGTCTGTGGGGCCCGTTAAAAACCCCTCACTGCAGCCTGCACAACGGTTATACTTTGAGATCTGTACACTGTAAACATTAGCGGCATATTCTATAAGAAACCCCTAGAATATATGTTACTTTCACTATATTATGGAAGAAGGGGCTGGACGACACTTCCTACATTGTAACCTGTCACTGCCAAAAAGTCCTGGCTCCAGTTATTAAATCCGATGACATTCCAGAGAAAGGTTCCAGTCCTTGAATTTAGGCGGAACTACTACTACACCTCAGAAGAGGTCTAAAGTGATCTGTGGAGTCAATATTTTGCCTGTATTCTCGAAGAAAAATACCAAACAGCACAATGAATAAGACACGTATTAGGGACCTCACAATTATGATAAGGTTACGCGTCCCTGTTTCCTGGGGACACTCCCTGAATTTCACGTTTATATTTAAGGGATTCCCTTAGATTTCTAGAGATACCCAGTATAATATTCGTAAACTTGAGTGATTAAATCTTTTTTCTTGCTATTTGCTTTACGTCACACCGACACAGATAGGTCTTATGGCGACTATGCAAAAGGAAAGGCCTAGGAGTAGGAAGTAAGCGGCCGTGGCCTTAATTAACCCTCGACTGGCGTTGTGGGGTCGAAAATGATACCATAGAATGAATGACCTCAAACACCCTTTATTTAAGTTTCAAAAGTAAATACATGTCTCTTATATTTCTTTATACCTTTTGCATTACCTACAATGAGAAATGAATATCCTTACTGATTATAGACTGTGAGATAATGCATAATTGTTTTACCGTCACTGAATTTAAAAGAAAATTGCACTCTCATGAATTAAACTTAGATGAAAACAAATGTTAAATCTTCATCGCTCCAAAGCCAATTCAAAGGTACATTTAAATAATATAAAACTTTTGAATTTCACAGTCATTTACGTCATTTTCACAACCACTTACAGGTTGGTAGTTTGACAGTAATGTTCTGACTTTGACGTCTCACTTGCCTGCTGGGTTCGGTAGCTGATCACTTCTATCTTTTCCTACCAGAGAAAGATGACGGCAGGTTATGGACGTATAGGTTGTCTGTGAAACTGCCCTCTTCGTCTTCCTCACCTTCTTCTTGTTCCGAACCCGTGTCGTGCTCGGAATTGTAATCTGGATCATTTTCATCTGAGAGATCGCTGTCGTCACTTCCTTCGGCATCTTCCTCTAAAACACTGCGATCCTCGGATCACACACTGACATGCCAGGGCGAGATGTGGAAGCCATAGCAAGGCTTACACGAAGAAAAAGTACCAAACACACACTTCGAATTAAATATGAACACTTAGAAAATTTTAAGTCACGACAAACTTCGTAACACAAACGCCGTTGAGGGGTCGTAAACGGCACCACACAGTGTTTAAATCAAGTTCCTGAGAAAACCAATAACTCCAGATAGCAGTTGACCTTGCACTAAGTAAGAGGTACAGTGAACGACTATAGGGAGCGCTAGGGGTGTACAAAGTCACAGGTATCTTTAAAGACCCCACAACGCCAGTCGAGGGTCAAGGTACATCCTCAGCATTTGCCTGGTGTGAAAATTGGAAACCACGGAAAACCATCCTTAGGGCTGTCGATACTGGGGTTCGAACCCGCTATCTCCCGGATACAAGCTCACAGCTGCACGATCATAACCGCATGGCTAACACGTCCAGTACGACATTAAATCTAAATGTAGTTGCACGAAGAAGCACGTGGATGACGCTCGTCAACCAGTGGTGTTCAGCGACCTTTAGTTCTGATACAAATGCAACAATTAAGAGTATATTTGAGACATTGACATGTGAATTTCATAGAAGAAGAAACAATATTTTTCCAGCATTCTGAAACAAATGTTCAAAATCAAATTCATCTCCGTAGAGGTTATGAAGGCCCTTGGAGGGCGGAAGGTAAAGGCTTCCGCTATCCGTAACCTTGGCCCTTGATAGGGGTAGAGTGGTTAGCTCTACGCGCGGCCCCCTTTGCCCCCAGGAATTAACCTGGTACTCATTTTTGTTGGAGGCTGAGTGAACCTCAGGCTCGTATGCACCTCCGGAAGTGGAAATCTTGTTTCTCAAATATGACGGGGATACGAACCCACATCCTTCCAGGTATACCGCCTCGGCCAGTGAAAGGACCGTCCTCTTTTGAGGATATTGTGGTCCTCCCACGGTTTTAACTCGCTGAATGAATGCCATGTATTGAGTGAAGAAATTTCGACTCTTGAAGTTCTTATCAAGCTTACAGTGCTTCTATAAGGCGTTGAGTATTTAAACACCTTTTGATTTCTATGGCGAAGTCACGAAAATCCCCAGGCGTTATCATGATAACATGGAATTGTTTAAATGTTTAGCCCCTCTGATTATTTCCGCATCTTTCTGGAACCATTGTCGGTCACACGTAGTATCTACTTTTGAAAACAAAGAACAAGTATGAAGGTTATGCCAAGATGCTGGCAATAATGACTTACATTTTTGAATAGAGAAGGTTTCGGAGGCATTCTGGCAACTGAAATGTAACTATGAAGAACTATAATAGCTGTAAACTTGGTTTACACGCAGTTGATTTTCAACAAATTGCAAAGGGATGACTTTCTTCCTTCTCCATGCCAAACCTCCTGGACTTCAACACACGTCCCGTCTTGAACCAAACGTGGAAACTAATTTGCTACCTCTTCCAAGCCATTGGCATGAGCGTTTACCACGTTCTCCACGAACAATCTAAATTTCGATATTTTTTACTTAATACCTTTCCAATGCCGGCCCCGTGGTGTAGGGGTAGCATGTCTGCCTCTTACCCGGAGGCCCTGCGTTCGATTCCCGGCCAGGACAGGGATTCTTACCTGGATCTGAGGGCTGATTCGAGGTCTATCTGAGTAGCTATCTGATGATCCGATGGCGGCCCCGGCCTAAATAGCCAAGAATAATGGACGAGAAGTTTCGTCGTGCTGACCACACGACACTTCGTAATCTGTAGGACCTCGGGTTGAGCAGCGGTCGGTTGGTAGGCCATGGCCCTTCGGGGCTGTTGCGTTTAGTAAGCAAGCAAGCAAGTACCTTTCCCAAATCAACGCCTCAATTATCGGGTATTATTGGCGACAATGCCTTTGAAAATTACTGAAAGACACCCTAACCTGGAGTAAATGTGCTATAAAGAACTAAATACTCCGATAAAATCTGTCTCCCACTTGTAAGGGCTTTAAATAATAATAATAATAATAATAATAATAATAATAATAATAATAATAATAATATATATATATATATATAACATCAATAAATAAATGCAATTAATTAAAACGCATGAATGCACTTTAATTCTAGAAAACCATGGAATGCAACTCACGTATTGAAAGTTAGAAACTTCATTTTGTTCCGTATTGAACTGGGATTACAGTAAAATGAAAATGTTAAAGGTCCACCTTTTAATCCACTCATGGTATTGAAAAGGTGGACCTTTAACATTTTCATTTTACTGCAACTCACGTACCCAAGATGTAAATACACGTCGCAATTTTCTGGACATTTTTAACTGCGGACTCGACTTACGTTTCCCGTAACAGTCAGTCATTTACTTTCCTCTCTCTATTAGATTATGTGGACCGCACATCGGTTCGAGTTAAGTATACACATGGAGGTAGAAAAGGGATGTGTATGCTGACAGGAATATTGTTCATAGGTGGAGTTTCTCAGAACGACCAGTCCTGTAATCCCACGCACAATGGATGGAGAGCCTCATGCAATTCATACCTAGACTGCCTCCCTCCCACCCCCTAGCCCCTATCTCTCGTGGGGTAGAGGGTCATCCTGGAATACAGAACGGAGCTCCGTAAAGCCCGAGCTATGCCTCGCGGGGCAGACCAGAGGTCGATATGTGCATATATATCGACTCATCGACCCTTAACATTGGATTAGAAGCTAGCTTGCTTCAGGCTACCAGCAGATGTATTTTTTTTGTTACCTCCTTTTTATCCGTGTGCGCATGAAGGTTTCTTTTTGTTTCTTTTTTTTATTTCTTCCTCTAAATTCCTCCCTATCTCCTTTTCTCATATCTTTGGCATCCATTACGGTCCTGTGCTTTAACAACGAATCTAAAGATAATACCGCCAATTTTTCCAGCTGAACAAATTATTGAGTATTTTTCCTTCCGTGACAAGAAAACTGAAGTTTGTGGAGAGATGACATTTTCAAGCTTGCTACAAAAAGAAATGAAATTAATAAAAACACGCACATCTTGTGATCTCCTCCGCATACAACCCAGCCATCACTTACCTATATACACAAAATAACTTGTCCTGACTGACTGACTGACTGACTGACTGACTGACTGACTGACTGACTGACTGATTCATCATCGCCGAGCCAAAACCACTGGACATAAAGCAATGTAATTTTCGGAACAATTCATATCAATATGTAGGTGCGCACTAAGGGAGGATTTTTAGATATTCCGTCGCTAAGGGGGCGAAAAGGGGGGGCGAATTTTTAAAATGAGGATATCTATATATCTCAGGAACTAAAAAGGTTTACGGACTTAAAAATTAGTATTTAGAATTTCCTTTTAAAAAAAAAGGAACACGTATGTTTTGTTTCCGGAAAATCCCATTAAGGGGGGTGATAAAAGGGGGAAAATGTGTTGAACACCTTTTATGAAGAGACTTACATCTCAAAAACTGAAGATGTTACGGACATGAAAACTGAAATTTGGAATCTCCTTTGAAAATAAAGAAACACGTATTTTTGGATAATCTGATGAATAGGGGGTGAGCAGGAGTGACAAACGGGGTGAATTAAAAAAGAACTATATCTGCAAATTATCTCGGACACGTAAAATATTACAGATTTGAAAACTGGTATTTAGAATTTCCTGTAAAAGTAAAGAAACAAATATTTTTTAGGAAAATCCACTTAAGGGAAAATGAAAAAGGGGTTGAATTTTTAAAATGTGCGTATCTACAGTATATCTCAAAAACGTAACATGATGCAGACGTGAAAATTGGTATTTGGAATCTCCTTTAAAAATAAGGAAACACGTATTCTTTGATTTTAGGGAGAAACCCTTTAGTGGGGGAGGGGATGAAAGAATTGAAAAATTAGTTGAATTATTTGTATGAGAATATGTATATACCAAAAAAATCAAAATATGTTACAAACGTGAAAACTGGTATTAGGAATCTCCTTTAAAATAAAGAAACACACATTTGGGCGGGGGGAATCATCTTGGTAGAGGGGGGGTGGGTGAAAACTGAGATGAATTCCTTTTACGAGGATGCATATATCTGAGAAACTGAGGATGTTACACTCGTGATAATTGGTATTCGGAAGCTCTTTTAAAGAAACGGCTACCGTTTGTTTTTGTAAAATTCACTTGAGTGGGGAGTGTGAAAGGAAGTGAAAATAATTGAATTCTTTTTCTGGAGAAACTTATATCTCAAAACTGAAGGTTACAGACATTGAAATTGGTATTTGGAATCTCCTTTGAAAATAAGGAACACGCATTATTCTGGGTGGGGGTGGGGGTGGGGAACCAACTTAACGGGCGGTGGGTGTAGTGAAAAAGGAGTTGAATTCTTTTTAAGAGGATACTTATATCTCAAAAACTGAAGATGTTACAGATGTGCAAATAGGTATTTGGATTCTCCTTTAAAATTTAAGGAACATGTATTTATTTCTTCAACTTGAGAGAATGCTGTTTCTCACATGTACAGTTCTATGTCGCATGGTCGTCTTAGCCCCAAAAGGTAATACCACAAGCATGATTTACAAAGAATTTCTGGCGTAAATGAAACTCACTTTTTGGGTGAGTTTTTATACTTTTGGAATTCCAAATACCAATTTCCATGTCTGTAACCTTCAGTTTTGAGATATAAGTTTCTCCAAAAAAGGAATTCAATTATTTTCACTTCCTTTCACACTCCCTACTTAAGAGAATTTTCCAAAAACAAACGGTATCCGTTTCTTTAAAAGAGCTTCCGAATGTCTTAGAAATGTCTTAGTACAATGCTGAGGAACGTTTATAGTCCGCGAACCTTGCAGCGATATTTCTTTGTACGGGTTGACGAGGAAGGAGGGATCTCTCCAGGTTCAGGTAATACTGCCAACAGAATGGAAATGAAATCTGAATTGAATCGATAATAAGATCGATCGATATGAATTTTCTAAACCTTTGTTATCTTAAGCCAACAACTGTGTCATACATATATTATATAACATTTCTCGATGCGAATCTTGTTCCTAGCATAAATTCTATCGTTTGGCTTTGCTGTGTAAACAACAACAGTACTGGTACGTAAAAGTGTACGCCAGATGTCGCACAGCGATTCATAAGCGATTCATAGTTTGTTTTGAAAGGTTGCCAATACGAATCTCGAAGATACCCGAGGTCGACCGATTCAGCACTAGGGTGTCCATGTATCGCTAAAAGGTGCGCGTACTATACTTTGGTCAAGGTACGAAATCCACGCGACCGAAGCCGTGGGTAATTGCTAGTATATTCGAATAGTTTACTGAAAACAGTTTTGCCAAATCCGTCTGGCCGTTCTACTGGACCTATTTGCTTCATTACTGTTTTATTATCTGCAGAATTACCTTCCAGTGAATCATGAGATATTAGCAGGCCCCTACGCTCAGCCAACTTTGAGTAATCATAAAATCAAATCACTTAAAAATGACCACTCCAGTAATTGCAGGCGAAGGCTTACCGTAACCCGCAATACATTCTGTACTTAGTAGGTTGCTAAGCAACTAACACTTTCATTAATATTTCTGGTAAATTTTCATTTTCATCCTTTGTAATGCCATTGCATGCAACCATGTTTGATTACTACCTGTCCAGCCAGAGAGTGTACACATCCTCTGATCATGGAAGAATATTATTCTCTGCTAGATACTCTTTGATTCTCTGACCTTCCCCAGCTTCTAAATATACTCAACAGATGGCAGGACGTTCCTAATAACATACATGCTGTTAAGAGAAAACAGTCTAAGTACATACAGACGGGAAGGTTTCAAGTCGACCAGCCTTCTCTATGACCATTAATAAAGCGCAGGGACAAACTCTTAAAACAGTGGATGTTAACTTGCCCGAACCGGTAGGCCTACTCAGCCACGTCCAATTTTATGTTGCACTGTGTCGGACAAGATCGTTTGAAAATGTTAATATCCAGATGGCCCTACGCCTCTGTATTCCGGAGACGGAGAAGCTTGTCCCCACCGTCGACTGTGCTGAGAATGGTTTTCCGTGGTTTTCCATTCTACTGCACTAAGGCGAATGTCGTGACAGTTGCTGTTATTGGCCACGACCGCCAACCCTCTCACCTTCATCTCGGTTACAAATCTCCTGTCCTGAGAGACGACGTTACCGTCAAGGCCGCCCGCCTCCCCCTTCAATGGGCCGACTGGTCCAAAAAAGAGAATATTGTATGGAAATGATTGTTCATAAAAACATTGAAAAGGACAGGCAAAGCAATATGACTGCGACGGGCATATCAAGACGAGTTGTCTGACCTCAGAGCACCACGGGTCCTCTAGTTATTATTATAATTTTTCCGAATTGACCACTTACAATATCATTTTTGCTTTGTCTGAAGTTTCCTCTTCCTCCAGTACTTCTCCAAATGGGTGCTATGCTGTTTGTTTTATGCATCCGTCCCGGCTCTTCCCGTCTTCGTAGTTCTTTCGACTTGGAACCCACCCAAATTTGGAATCATGATCCGAAATATTTTCTTGTCTAACATCTGAAATTCCTGGATGTTGGACTCTTCTAGATCTTTTCGAGATTCCTTAATCAATGGCGTCGTTGTCTTCTTGTTCCACAGATAGTCGAATAACGTTTTGGTTAGTCTGGTTTTGTCCATTCTGTACAAATGTCCGAGAAATGTAACCTCTTTTTCATGGTCTCTAAAATTTTCTCCATATTTTTGTAGATTTTATCGTTTTTTCTGAAGTTTCCAGGCGGTTTGACTGTGGACTGCGCCCTAGTTTTTCAGCAGTTTTCTTATTTCTAGGATGTCCAGTTTCTCCAACTTGTAATTCGCTAGCACACAGGCATTCCGTTTTTACTACAGTGTTGTAATGCCTTATTTTGGAATTCCATGAGATGAATTTCTTGTTGTGGATATTTTTAGTTAGTCTATAAGCTCTGTCCATTTTTGAAGTGCCATCATCTAAGCAGCTTTTCCTGGTCCGTTTTCTTAATGCTTTCACCGAGGTATTTGAACTTTTTAACCCCCACAATCCGTCGAATCTCTGCTTCAAGGAATTGTCGTCCATGTTTTTCGTTCATCATGAACTTGATCTTCCCTTTCGAGATCCTAAGTCCCATCTTGTTAGCGGTCTTTTCTAGGAGGTTGATCTGTATGATCGCTTCCTCGAGGTTTTCTGAAAGTATGCCAAAATCATCAGCGAAAGCCAAGCAGTTGACTTCGATTTCTCCCGAATTCCTTTCTAAGAAGATCGGGGTTATCTCTTGATTTTCAAGTCCAGAATTCCAAATAATCATAATCTTCTCCAGGATACTGTTGAATAATAGTGGTGATAATACATCACCCTATCGCACACCTGTCTTAATTTCAACTGACTGAGACAATTCTCCTGTGAATTTCACCTTAGATGTTCTGCCTGTTAAGACTTCTCTGATATCATTATAAGGCAATTATTATTATTATTATTATTATTATTATTATTATTATTATTATTAGCTGTTTAACATCGGAGTTACTTCAATGAGATTTTAGTGAAGATGAGATGGGAAGAAGTGTATTGATATGAAAATGGAGTACCACGGAAGAACATTCTCTTGCCTGCCGATGGTGGGGTTCGAACGCACGATTTCTCGAACCCAAGCTTATAGCTAAGCGGCCTAAGCTACATAGGCAAGTCACACAATTGAATTTATTACTGCTTAGTCGTAATGTTTTTATTTTGGAAATATCTTCTCATAGATTTTTTGCGACACTAGCGTATGGTGATTTCTTTCGAAAGGTTACCTTCCTTGTAATTCTGTGGAGTATAAGCAAGAAAGCATTTTATCGTAATATAAGCTTTCCTGGTCGGTGGTAATTGAGGTATTAAAACCTAACTCCATGGTACTACAGCCATAAAGGGCCTTGGCCTACCAAGCGACCGCTACTCGGCCGGGAAGACTGCAGATTACGAGGTGTCGTGTGGTCAGCATGACGATTCCTCTCGGCCGTTATTCTTTGCTTTCTAGACCGTGGCCGCTATCTCACCATCAGATAGCTCCTCAATTGTGATCGCGTAGGCTGATTGGACCTCGAACTAGCCCTCAGATCCAGGTAAAAAGTCCCTGGCCTGCTCGGGAATCGAACCTGGGTCCTCCGGGTAAGAAGTATTAAAGAATAATAAAATGTAATTTTAAATTATTTTTGTTATAAAACACTAGTTGCAGTACCCGGCGGTGCGCGGGTACTTTTTTAATGTGTTTACTTCTACGATTGTTATTACCTGTCAATAAGGTGCGGCTCCTTAATTTCGATTTCTTTAAGTACCCACTCACACACTGGAATCCTCTATTAAATACTGACGGATTCTAAAGAACATGACTGTTATATTATGCAATGTCAAGAAGAATTTTTCACCTCAAACGTGGGAAGATAGAATAATTTAAAGAAATATAGATACACTGGCAGCTATGCAAATTCACACAGACTTCTCAATTCACAGGACTACACGATAGACGGTGATAGAGAGACTGTGTGTATACAGTGGTTAGAGGCGAACATCATGGATCCCTCTCATTATCATGCAGCAGGGTATCGAACAAAGCCTGTCTCGTCTTTGCCTCACACAGACACACACGCACACGAATCTCGTGTTAATTTATGGACAGCGACCAGTGACGATGAAGGAATTGATTGGTTATTAGCTTCGCAAGCGTTTGAGGTCACAGTCAAACAGGACACAGTGGCTGATGAAAGGACATACCAATACGCTGCTGCCCTAATGAACACTATGATTCACACTTCCACAACCACGAATGGACGAGAGTTCCCAAAAGTAATCTTGATAGAGTGAACGTTAAATTGCATTTTTCAAGAGATTTCACCGTCGGATACAAACAGACAATGGAGAGAATTTTACCTAAGCTTGCGAAAAAGTAATCCGGAGTTTCCCCAGTTTTTCCTTATCTACAGGGTGGTGCAAATATCTTGTCACTAACCTTCATTTTTAGTGAAGTTGTGTATTACATTTCATTCTCAACCAATCAATCAGTCAAATGAATGAATGAATGAATGAATGAATCAATCAATCAATCAATCAATCAATCAATCAATCAATCAATCAATCAATCAATCCAATCAATCAATCAATCAATCAATCAAACAGTCACTGATCTTCGTTTAGGGCTGTCGCTCCAGATGGCTGATAACCTATGAGTTGTTTACCAAGCTTCTTGTCAAATTATTTCGGAGAACTTGAAAATTTATCAAAAATTTCGCTAAATAAAAGTCTCCAGTTCCGAATTCCTCTTTATATGAATGATTATTTGCCCCATTTTCCCCCCCTTGAATTCCAATTTTGACTCTATATCATGAAATATCCTACCTGTAAAAGATCCACTCAAGCTTATTCATCTGCTTATTTAATTCTACACCATCTCTTCACTGACAGTTCGGAATATACCGCTTCTCTTTACTCTCAACTTAATCCAACGCGAAGGATAATAAAAAAATATTTTGTTTCTGCAAATGATCCTCGATAACAAGGTGCGAATAACAAGCCAAAGTTACTAACCAAAATACAAGTATACCAGAATCTTTAACATTTAGCATGGGCGAGGTAAGTTATCCTCTTTGTTTGAATAAATGAAATATTGTCATTTCTGAAATATATTGGTATGTTGGTTTACTCAAATTTATGGACACGAGAACTCTCACACATATGTATTAATGAATTAGTTTTTTAAAATAATATCACAAAATGGATTCCATGATGCGAAGCGAAAACAACGAAGGAGAAATCATACATCGAGGACCTGTGGTAGGTGCGCTTAGGGATGTAACACAGGGAAAGGAACTAATACTGTAGGTTAGAATGCTACTATATTTAAACAAGGCGCAAGTTTCTGCTACCCGCACTACAGTTCTGCATTGAGATTTGCATAAATATTAGCGATCTGAATTATCAGAACCCCTAAATTGTATGCAACTCACCAGCATAACCCTGGAACGCCAAGATTATACTTGCGCCTTGTTCAATTGTTGTTTAATTTCAATAAACAATGTTCTTTTCTAATTCTTTTATCATTTAGTAGATTGTTGTTTCCCTAGGTAGAATCGTTTAGTGTAGGTATAGCGGGTTCAATTAACAGCTTGGTGTATGCCGCCTTTGGTCGAAATCCTCGGGCCTGACAATATTTCATGATGATTCTCACTGCGTGCTTACATCTCTGCTGTATTTGGTGCATCTTTTGTTGGTATAGATTTCTTACTGGCGGTATCTGTGTCTTGACTGGTTCTTTTGGTTTCTCTCAGCCCCCAACAAGATGGCAAGCAGAAACAAGCAGTGTATGAAGATGTGGAGTTTATCCTCGTCTCCTCTTCCCAAACTGACCTGTCATCCTATCCTATAATGTGATCCTATTCATGTTCCTGTCTTTTGATGTATGCCTCAATTTATCAATTGATTGTTCGCTTTGTTTACCTGAATAATATTTTTTTAAGTATATATCATTGAAAAAACTTTTGTAGAGCATTTGGTGCTCTTGTGTGTTACACTCTCTCACATTTTGTTCCAGGTCTATTTGAAGGAGATCCTGAAAGACGTTTGTAACTACAATTTAAAGAATCCCCACAAGAACATGTGGGAGCTGAAACCAGAGTACAGACATTATAAGGAACCGCCACAGCCTGAACAAGCTCCTGCAGATGCTGATTGATGTGTCCAAGTGTTAGTGACTTGTGGTTGGATTTGTTTTGAAGATTTCTGTGTTTTACAAGATGATTTATAATCATTGTGAAGCAGAGTGAAAAGAAATATGTAGATGTGTATTGCATTGAGACCAATCAGGGAAAAGAAAAATTTGACATATTTTATAAAAGAAGAGCTAGTCAGTGAAATTTTAAATTCTTGAACCTTTTGTATATTGGTTTATACGGTAATATGAAGTGCATGCAGTCTTCAACTATGTCATTGTTTTCAGAATTTTTTAGTTGGATTTGTCTTCAGAAGTGACCCTCGTGCCAGAAATATCTTCTCTAGGATTGTGAAATTATGTTAGTTGCAATGGAAAAATACGTGCATTTGAACCTCGCCTGTCGCAGTGAGAAGCCAGTGAAGTGCTCTGGCAAGCCTCAAAATGGAAAACGATGTTTGAATGGAAACACAGTCAGTATATGTTTAAGTCCCTAATAGAGAAAAGGTGCGACATTTAAACCATGAGAACTAAGAAAGAACATTGGAACTTCCACATTTAAAATGACATAGAACGAAAGTAATTTAATTCTTAGTAAAGGAGTTCAAAGTAAACAAATAGTGAACTTGTGAAAGAGCTTGCGGAACCACAAGAATTTGAAGGGCTTTTATACACAAAATTCTTTCATGTTTTCTGTGTACAAGAAGTGAATACATCTTTCCTGTTTCCCCTGACAAGAGAAGGAACACAAATATGAAACTTTTTCAAGTATTTCCTGGAGGGGAAAAATGTGGGGTTGTAAAAATCCCCTCTTACAGTTCCTCACTCTACATTTAAGAGTAGTGTTTTTTAAAAGACCTAATTAATATTATTATGAAAGGTGAATGGTATTGAATAACTCTCCCCCTCGCGGGAAAAATTTGCAGACAAAGAATATCTCCAACCAACTAAAAACTCACCGCTAACTTTATCCTCTTCCCCACAATTGAATTTCCCTTCCTGGAGAAGGGCGAGGAAAGTAGGAAGATCAGACATTACTAATGGGACTGTTATACCGTAGTATGCAATGGTATAGTGTAAATTTGAGTGAGTTTATTTTTACTATCTGCTACATTATTTTGACGCAAGCAGAGCGTAGCCCATAAACTACTTCACCTGTTGTGAGCTGATGACTGAGATTTGGAACTTCCACAATTTACAGCATATTATACCCAAATTTAAAAATCAAATACATATTAATGAACTTAGGTTTTTTAGCTCATAGTATTAACGTAAATAAATAAATAAATGAATACTTGATTAAAGCCACTATGTTTATTTACTGAAGCCGATATTTCAGCCAAATTGCATTGGCCTTCATCAGGGCAGGTTAAATTATGCTTCCGACAGTGAGCAAAGAAATTCAAAGAAACGTGGAAGTCATGGCCGTACTATCCACGGCCTCCCCCATTGATAGGACTCGTCGTGCTGTAATTCACCGCCCTCTGTCAATGGTTTCGTCAGCGCGTCCCGGTGTTCCATGGTGGTGTTATGCAGGTATTTCTGCATTAAGGGGAGTCGGAGAGTCCTATCTTAATAATGTTAATTTGACAAAAAAAGATGCCCCGTTATCTCGGGAAGTATTAAGTTTAGAGCATTGGTATTTTTACTGCTTGTATTTACACCCTTTTCATAAGTACTGAACCAGGATGGAATGGTTGGAGCAAACGATTGTAAAGTTATGAATTAGTTTAATAAGTTCCAAATTTTTAACAAAAAATGTCATTAAAAATGTATGTAAATCAGAACCTATTTATGTGAAGTGCTTTTATCTGGTTCAGTAGCTGTATTATGGTACAAGGTGACTCTCTGCAAACAATGAACTGCCTGTCCAGTGTAGTTTCTGAGATAATGGGTCAAACATGTGAAAAAAGGTCATTTTTCAGAATATGATTTCAAAGTAAAACAGAATGTTCACTCACACAGTTACTCACAACAGTGCCCAAAATCCAACTCTATTTAATTGAAACTATTGAAATGTTTGTTATGGCAGTGCTGGAAACCTCCGCGCATAACATTCAGGAATAGAACAGTGAAAACCACAGCCTTCTAGATTAAAGGGTTCCACATAAATATATTTTCAATTTGTCACTTGGGCATTGATTTTAAAATGCTTGCATGTGTCGTATTAAAAATAAATTATAGACCATGAATATTGAATTTTCACGACCGCACAACGGGCGACTTAAACGCACTGTACAGTGTGCTAGCAGCAGTGCCAGACCTGTAGCTCAGATCCTTTCAAACAGAACAAAGATGGCCTAGGCCACCATAGCTCAATTGGTAGAGCAACCGACGTTCAACCGACGTTCAACACGTACTACATGTACGTAACATGACCTAATATGTTAAATTATACACCATTTTAATCAGCAGAGTCCAAATAATGGAATGAGGCAACATTTGGAAAAAGTGTTTTATTTTAATTTTTGGTTGTGGGTTCGGATCCCACTGGTGTCCAGCTGGCCATTTTTGTTCTGTACTTAACATCCCTTCAACACGTACTACATGTACGTAACACGGCATAATATGTTAAATTATACACCATTTTAATCAGCAGAGTCCAAATAATGGAATGAGGCAACATTTGGAAAAAGTCGTTTTATAATTTTTTTTTTTTGGTTTCCTACTCCTCTTAAAGTATCCTTATGACAATCAAATAACCACCAGGATCCAATGAGGAAATTGGATATTTACCAGCTCACGTCATTAAATACGGAGTAGTTACATAAACATCAGTGTAAGGGAACAATATTTCGGGCTAACCCCCGTACGAAATTCAATCTCTCCGTCATCGGGAAAATTCTACGTACCGGTAATGTACTTGTTTCTAAACTTCTACTTGCAGAGCTTCAAACCTGTTAAAAATATTATCTAGTCGTACAATACTAGTTATAATAGCCCACGCATTTATGTATAACATCTGTTATGAGAGAGCAGAATTTTTAATCTCTAACAAGCCAGAGTGCAATATCATTTACTTCTCAGGAAGCACGTTTATGTAAGAGGTTGAGTGTAAATGGAGGGTATGTTTATGTAAGTCGTCCGATGCAGGAGTGGAATGTGATAGATAGTTATGAAAACGTTCGAAATTAAAATCTTATCTAGCCTTCCTCTCCTTCCTTGTTCTTTTCGGCCTACTGAGGACTACGGGGTTCGTATCTTCTCGTCACTTGGACCTTCTGTTTTCTCCTCTTCCAGTACGCCTTCATTTTATGGCTGTTAGTCAGGTTTCTTTCCTCCGTACGAATAAGTCTCCTGGTTCCTGTGTTCTGCCTACTAGTATGTGACGTTGAACATATTCCCCACGGGTAGGCTTGCCGAAACTGTTGGTGGCCATGTATGGACTCATGCGGGATCCCCAGTTGTTCCAGATCAGCCTTGACCGAAGAGATCCATTTGTTCACGGTTGCTACAGTGAAGACCCTGTTGGTAAGCCTGCAGCGGGTCCGTGCGAGTTAGATGCCCGCAGAATACCAGGCGCCTGTTTCTTACACAGGTAACGATGTCCTGATGTTAGTATAGCTCATCGTTGTGCCGAAAAGTGCCTCCCTCTTCTCTTACAGATCCCTGTATTCTCTTCAGGATCTTCCTTTCTTTGAGTTATATTTTCCTGGTCATCACGAGACACTCAGAGGCGTGGAAAACAGATGGTTTTACTACCACATCATATTGCGTGAGTTTGAGGTTCTTTGAGAGTTTTAACTAGCCTGTTAAACAAGGCCCCCTCCCGCAAACTACAGCCCGGGGACCGCTTGTAGACCACCAGTTCTTTACCTGTGGCCAATATGAATTAAAGTTATTTTATTATCATGCATTTTTAAGTTTAATTTATTGTGGTTATAATAAGTGGTTTCATAGAGACTCGAAAGCGAGTACGGCGAGTAAGAACAAATAGTGTTTGAAATAACACGCAGATATTGTGTAAACTGGTACATGCGCCTCATAGCAAGTCCATACCGGGTAACCAGAGTTACTACACCTGCAGAGGGACGAATCAATGAAAGGTGTCTTCAGTTCTGAAGTTTTCATCAATTTATAAAATATCCAACATTGAAGAAACAAGCCCGACTTTGATCTCTACGTCTTCATCAACATACGTAAGTGGACAAACAGTTTTCAGAACTTAAGGGGGAAGACCTAGCTTAACAAAGGAAAAAAGAAGGTTGATATTCATTCGATTGTTAAATATGCTACAATTGTTGTTGACAATTGCTGCACATATCCCAGTGTTGACATGCTTCCTGGCAATCGAAAGCAACTTCAATAATATCAGAATTTTAATAATTTTAATATTATAAAATGAAATGTTAAAAATTTCCCGCCTTTTTGACAATATATCACTGTTTCCTTTATAAATTCCAAGTTTATAAGAATTTTCGTAATTTTCCATTTTTAAAGTGTGTATAAAACCTCCAGCTACAAAATGAACCTCAATCATTAACATAGACTGTGATTGGGATTTTTTGTTGGGTTTTTATTCCGAGCACCAGAAAATATTAATATTTTTGTAAATAAATATGTTATATAAAATCGAATTTCAATCCCATTGATCTGAATCAGGTACAGATTGTAGTACAACACTATGGGAGGAAACTCTGAAATTTCATAATTATCCGTGAAACAGTAAGAGAGTTATGAAGGAAACCGTTAAAAAGGTGGGAAATTTTGAACATTTTATTTTGAAATGTTGTAATTAGAATTTTGACATTATTGAAGTTACTTATGATTGCTCTGAAGCATGCCAATCCTGGGTTATGTGCAGCATTTGTCAACTACGTTTGTAGCATATATAACAATCGAATGATTATTGGCCTATTTTCCCCGTGTTAAGCTAGGTCTCCCCCCTTAAAATTAAGAAATTATATCGAGCTTGAGTGATGGGTATTTAAAAGAAGTGCTCTTTCTGTGCAAGAAAAAAAACAGGCATTAGCATCTTATTAATTTCAAAACAATATCTCCACACATTTCTTTATATGAGAAATTTTGCATTGGTTCATACTCCTATTGCACATAGCTTTGCAGCTAATACATATAAATCCATTAGTAACATTTCCACAGTTCTAATCCTTCAGGCAAGTAACTAAATGTTGAAAATATCATAGAAATATGATCTCAGAAATTTAGGTAAATAAAATAGAATACAATATGAGAATATATTATGCATTTATTCCAAAAAGAAATAAAATACTTTTCATAATCATTGTTATCCGGTCGATTCGATTAGCAGTTTGCATTTTTCTACTACTACGAGTACTAATGGAAGGAAATGCATAGTTTCACTTAATCCCTTATAACTACATTCGGTGTGGACATTTTTTCAAAAAAATCAAGAAACGCCTGAGGGTACTGAACCAAGGAACACATTACAGAAGGAATTATGTAAGTAAGTTAATTTGGCTAGGATTTGAATGAAAAAGGAAACGCGTAAAGAAACAAGCTATTTTAGACTGTTTTTCCGGAACTGCATTTCGGCCGGAAATCTATCGATTCCTTTAAGTTTTCTAAGACTCACAATTTGAAATCTCTACTCACCCTTCAGCCCCTCAACTTTCGGCATAACTGAGAAAATTCTTTAATTTTTCGTTTTCGTATTATGGGGATCCTTACTTTGTCTGGTTTCAACATTAAAACGTGGACAGCCGACTCGTTGCCCGAATGGTCAGCGTACTGGCCTTCGGTTCAGAGGATCCCAGGTTCGATTCCCGGCCGGGTCGGGGATTTTAACCTTCATTGGTTAATTCCAATGGCCCGGGGGCTGGGTGTCTGTGCTGTCCCCAACATCCCTGCAACTCACACACCACATATAACACTATCCTCCACCACAATAACACGCAGTTACCTACACATGGCAGATGCCGCCCACCCTCATCGGTGGGTCTGCCTTACAAGGGCTGCACTCGGCTAGAAATAGCCATTTTGACAACCGTAAATAGTGCATTTTATACAAAATTTGATAAAATGTACATGTGGTCCGCAACCAGTATCTGAAGTTAGATACTTGATCTGTTTGGAAGTATGTTCTGAATGGCTTTGTTACAAAAGCAAATCGTTCCACTCACTTTCAATTGCACTTTATGGTAAATGTGAAAGTGTTTTGCTTGGAAATCTATTAGAATTCAGTGAATGACAGCGGCAACAAAGTGTGCATTATAATGTTCGCAACTCTATTGGAATTTTTCTCTCAGCCGGTAGAACGTTGCCCTTTTGAGCCCAGATTCAATCCTGGCTCAGTACAGTGCTATTTGCAGATGGTCAAATACGTCATCCTCGTGAAAATACATTTAATTTCCCGTAAAAGAACTCCTGAGGGACAAAATTCCGAAACGTCGGGCAAGGAAAATGACTGATGGAATTTCCATATTCCTTTCAGACCTGAACAGTAAGAAATCGCATAGTAAACAAGTTCAGTACAGCATGTAGTCACTGTTTCGGAAAAAAACACGAAGTACAATATTCATTACGTGTACTGAAGGACTTCTTTATGATTAAAAGTGGTCTAGGCCGTCGCGTGCCTTCAGGACAGTCGGGAGCTTCGATTTTGAGCTGACAGGTTTTGGTTACAGTCTAGAGATATTACTGTTAAAATATATAAAAATCCATGTGTTGTTGTATGTATGTTGGGTATTCAGCCCGAAGGCTGGCTTGATCCTCTGCAGCTCCGCCAAAAGCTGTCATAAATAGCCTAGGCGTCACTGAAGAGGCGTACTAGGGAAATGAGGAGTGAGGTAGTTTCCCGTTGCTTTCCTCACCGAGCCAGCCGTTGCTATTACATATCAGCCTGCCAAGCCCACTGAAATGCATGCACCAACCGACCGTATGAGCGATATTTTCGCACCATTCATAACAGGGACTGGTTGCATAAGGAATGGTATTACTAGCATCACTCATACTCAGTCACTTTCATATTGTCAAAGCCAAGGATGAGACTGAGACAGGTCAATGAAAGTAACAAATTTGATATAGCCCATACCAGAAAACATAGTGCACTGTAAACACTACATCTCGCCAGTAAAGGCATATAAAAATCCATAACCATTCATATTTATTATTGAAATGAAAACCTAAAACCTGTTTTCCAGTCAGTGACCGGTCAGGAATGGAATGAATGAAGCCCCATCTTGCGGCGAGGATAGGAATTGTGCCGACTGCCGAAGCCTGTCGCACTCCTCTGGGGCAATGATTAATGACTGACAGATGCAATGAAATGGTAGTGGAGAGTCTTGCTGGAATAAAAAAAGAATGAAAACCTGAGTATGCGGAGAAAAACCTGTCCCACCTCCGCTTTGTTCACCACAAATCTCACATGGAGTGACCGGGACATAAACCACGGAATCCAGCGGCGAGAGGCCGATGCACTGCCGCCTGAGCTACTGAGGCTTCAGCATTTATTATTACAGTGAAACTTGTACACAACGGAATCTCATGGTATCACGTTTCTTTTCCGTTGTGCACAGGTTTCCGTTGAGAAGAGGTAAACGTTATATAAGATGCATTGCGCTCACGTATTGTGTCCTGCGGTTTCTCCTCAGTAGCCTGAGATGTTTTCCAGTCATTGTATTGCTTTGAGAAACTCTTACGGTAAAGAAAAAATACTGTATGCTCTAATACTGTCTACTTTCTGAAAGAATACATAGGAGACACTACAATAAATTTCCTTTTCACTGCATTTTCTTTTTAGAAATTGCTTTAAGTCGCACCGACACAGATGGGTCTTATGGCGACGATGGGATAGGAAAGGCCTAGGAGTGGGAAGGATGCGGCCGAGGCCTTGATTAAGGTACAGGCCAAGCATTTGACTGGTGTGAAAATGGGAAACAACGGAATCATCTTCAGGGCTGCCGACAGTGGGGTTAGAATGCACTATCTCCCGTATGCAAGTTCATAGCTGCGCGTCCGCTAACCGCACGGCCAACTCGCCCGGTCACTGCTTTTTCTATTCTCAAGGAAGTTAAGTTTCTCGCAACAATCACGGTTTGTTAAGTATAGAAGGATTGATTTCTGGTCATAATTTGTAGGACTGCCAACTTTATTTACTTCCCGAAAGATTGAAAGAAAATAAAACATCGCGCATTGAGTGGCTTTCACGGCAGAGTGTTGCCTCAATGTCTTCAAGTTGGCAGGTTATATCCTGCCTCAGGCATCTCGGCGTTTCCGGAAACAGCAAAAGTACACAGTTAGTGGGAGGTATCAGCAACAACAATAAAAAAATCTGCAAATATTTCAGCTCCGTTCATGAATGAAAACTGACACAGATAAAATAGTATATTTTCCGCTGTGTCCTGAGAATTTGTTTTCGTTTCCTCGTTGTGCAAGTTCCGCTAACAACAGGTAATTTTGTATATATGTTAGTGTTAATCTCATGGGACCATGGAACATTTCCGTTAACACCAGGTTTCCGCTATGCGCAGGTTCCGGTTTAAACAGGTTTCACTGTACTTTTTTTTTACACTGATACAGCCAACAGTGGACTACGGTTACACGAACTACTTCCCTCTCTTTCTTAGGCTTACACCCTTTCGTTTACATTGTAACCAAAGTTATTTCAACCTGACGATCCTCTTCAGCCATTCTTCCGTAGTTCAGCAGATTCTTTCTCTGGACCATCCCTCATATTCTCAACCATCTTATTAACGGTGGTCTTCTCGTTTATCTCCACTGGTCTTATATCATTTACCCGCATGTCTTTTTGCACTTTCTTATGCCAACGGAGATGAGATGTCCATTTCTCCGGAAAAGTGAGCAATTTGAGCGCCAAACTCTCCGGGTTCATTCTCTTAAGTTGACCATGAAAGCTTAACCATCGTTTCTTCCTATTATTATTATTATTATTATTATTATTATTATTATTATTATTATTATTATTATTATTATTATTATCTTCTTCTTCTCCTTCCTTATCTGTTTACCCTCCAGGGTCGCTATTGTCCTTGGACTCAGCGAGGGATCTCACCCCTACCGCCCCAAGGGCAGTGTCCTGGAGCTCCAGATTCTGGGTCGGGGGATACAACTGGGGAGGATGACCAGTACCTCGCCCAGGCGGCCTCACCTGCTATGCTAAACATGGGCCTTGCGGGGGGATGGGAAGATTGGAAGGGATAGACAAGGAAGAAGGAAGGAAGCGGCCGTGGCCTTAAGTTAGGTAGTATCCCGGCATTTGCCTGAAGGAGAAGTAGGAAACCACGAAAAATCACTTCCCGGATGGCTGACGTGGGAATCAAACCCATCTCTATTCAGTTGACCTCCCGAGGCTGAGAGGATCCCGTTCCAGACCTCGTACCACTTTTCAAATTTCGTGGCAGAGCCGGGAATCGAACCCTGGCCTCCGAGGATTGCAGCTAATCACATTAACTACTACACCACAGAGGCGGACATTATTATCATTATTAAATATTTGGCTTCGAGGGATTATTTTCAAATTATAACTAATTTACGTTAAAAAATTCGGGGATATTTCGTCGCAGAAACCCATATATAGATTATTATTATCATTATTATTATTATTATTATTATTATTATTATTATTATTATATTCGTTTACAGCCATTTGGGAGTACGTTAAGCAACAATCGCGTATTACTGGAAGTCTTCTCTGCAGCCCAAAATCTATGCTTTACGTCCCACTAACCATTTTTACAATTTTCGGAGACGTCCATGTGCCAGTATTTAATCCCGCAGGAATTCTTTTGCGTGCCAGTAAATCTACCGACACGAGGCTGGCGTATTTGAGCACCTTCAAATGCCACCGGACTGAGCCAGGATCGAACCTGCGACGTTGGGTTCAAAGGGCTAGCGCCTTAACCGTCTGAGCCACCCAGCCCGGCAAATAAAGAAAATAAAAATCTTTGCATTCTTTCTCTGGTAGCCACTCTTCTTTCCTCTGTCCATCCCCTATTCAGTTTCTGTTCATCGTGGAAGCCTCTGAACTTGTCGGGATAAACTAAAGCCTAAAGGGAATGCAGTCAGCGGCCTCAGCGGCGCATGAGATAGTTTCCCAAAGGCTGAGAAGGCGAACGAATTGGCTCTACCGCTCACGGATGGAGCAGTCTGTGGCCCATTCCTACAGTAAAGTAACATTATTATTATTATTATTATCATGATCATCACCATTAAAGCAATAATAACCACCATCAGACGATTCCGTCCAATAACTATTTTAAAAGAGTACTTTCATTAGATTTATATTGGTCTGTTTTCAGACAACTTGCCTGTACGGGTGTAAAAGCTGGGTGGTCTCTGGATATCTTATGCACAAGTTAGAAGTAACAGACGTGAATGCTGCGAGAATGATTGTTGCTACAAATCGGCAGGAACAATTGCAGGAGGGTACTCGGAATGGGGAAATTAAGTCTAAGTTAGGAATTAACTTGATGGTTGGAACTGTACACATAAACCGGCTTTCGGTGCTGGGGTCATGTGAAGCGAATGGAGGAGAATAATGGACTCTGTTAAGGAGGGTAAGAGGAGTAGAGGGAAGCTAAGACTACGATGGTTACACTCAGTTTCTAACGATTTAAGGATAAGAAATATGGAATTAAACGGGGGCCAAAGAACTAGTTACAAATAGAGGAATTTGGCGGCGATTAGTAAACGTACGTAGGCTTGCAGACTGAACGCTGAAAGGCATAACAATCTATAATGAAGATGTATGTATGTCACTTTTATTATCTGTGTTTATTTGTCGAACTGTGTCCATTAAATCAGAAATCCGTTGCATCGGGGTCCGTTGAATGAAGGGACCCACAATTTACTTTTGGCTTTCTCACGACTGATGTGCCGAAATATAGTACAGCCGTTCTTTTACGTGCCGGTAATCTAATCTTCATAAGGCTATCGTATTAGAGCACCTTCATACAGTCCGGCTCCATGGCTAAATGGTTAGAATACTGGCCGCTTGTCACAGGGGTCCCGGGTTCGATTCTTGGCAGGGTCGGGAAATTGAATTAGTTTCGCTGGCAGGGAGGCTGGGTGTATGTGTCATCTTCATAATCATTTCTTCCTCATCACGACGCGCAGGTCGTCTATGGGAGTCAATTCAAAAGGACTGCACCTGGCGAGCCGAACTTATCCTCGGACACTCCCGACACTAAAGCCATACATTTCATTTTTTAACCTTCAGATAGCACCTGACTAAACCAGGATCGAAACCACAAACCTTGGCACAGAAGCCAACCGTTCTATCGTCTGAGTCACTCAACACAGCGTCAGCAAAGACAATCGAAACGATGTGAAGTACTGTAACAGAAATCTGCGCTATGCAGACAAGCAAAGCAAGGGATTTATGCGATAGGTATGAAGAGATCTCTAAAACACAAAATAACAATTAAATCACTTAGAGAACCTCCTTATGTGGCGTAAAAAAGTACACCACTTTTAACTTAATATACACAGAGAAAGCGCGATGGAAGAAAAATATTAAAATATTTTAGCGGATGACGGAAAGACACTTAACTTGTTTTCCCTTTAAAAATCTCGCTCCTTATTCCCTCTTTTGCCTTTATGTACAGATCTCAAGCAACCCTTTAGTTTTATATTTCACTAAAATCATTCCTCACATACACACACAAAACCCCTCGCCTGCTTTTTCACACAAACACTCGCCCTCACCCCCTCTACCAACCACAAACCCCTCCTCATCACTTCTTACACTCCGAAGCGTATCACCACTTTGCTTGCCTCTTCTCCTACCCTCCAACTCCCCCTCCCAATCTCTTTGCCGGGTCCAAACCACAATTCTCTTTGGCAGGGGGATGTTTTTAACTTGTCGGCGCGCCGAAGTGAAACTTCCGAGATGGATAACATTAGAGAAGCAGACGGCTATGCAAGATTGATAGTAAAGGGTGAAATTAAAACTTTCATGACAAGCGATATTACAGTCATTACCAAACGCACGGTATCAGCAAAACTTTATTTCAATAATTATAATAGAGGTGAAGTTTGTAGACTAATCTTCTTAAACGTCATAAACACGTCTGGGTATATGAACTATTATGTTTCGAGCTGCCAGTGCAGAGCTGGCTGGAATGACATTAGTAGACCAATAAGTTTAAGTTCAATTTTTAAAAATAGGAGATATAATAAAATATTCATAGTAGGTCATGAAGATCATTTGCAGAGAAAATTAGTGATTCTAACATCATTTTTCATGATATAATTTGTGTTTGTGGTTTCCAGAGAATATCTGTGTTCTTGTTTTTTTATAGCCAGCGGCCATACCATGGTATCACCGCAGTTAAGCAACATTGGGCGTGGTCAGTACTTGGATGGGTGACCGCTTGGAAACACCACGTGCCGTTGGCTCAATACCCTTTTCCGGTGTAGAAAGTGAAGAATAACGGCCGAGAGGATTCGCCGTGCTGACCACACGACACCTTGCAATCTGGAGGCCTTCGGGTTGAGCAGCGTCGCTTGGTAGGCCAAACCCCTTCAAGCCATGGGGTTTGGTTTGGTTTGGTTTTGATTCATATATTGATAGAGTTCAAGCATTATTTCCGTAATCTGTGACTTATTTGTGTTACTTTTTAGATTGTACAATGATTTAATTGTATTGCCCTAAGTTCCTCCATATTGGATTCTATACAATGGATCCATTGATTAATCTGTTAAGAGTGTTATTTCTTGTGCTTCAAATCTTGCCTCCAACTGTCATTATATTGAATTTTCTCGATTGATGCCATGGAAAGCACTATATAAATTTGCACTCCACTAGTTATTCGTGGTGCCTTACTTACGGGAGCTGTTTGTCGAGCGGGCAATTTTAATTGCCCTACACGTGACCCCTGGGCGGTGCCAATATAGCAACCACACTGGCTGCTGGACCTAAAGCTTTCTTCTATGGATATCCCATCAATTGGAGAATACTGCAGTCTACAACTCAACATTGAAGACATATTTTTACTAATGGACAGTGTATTTGTCTGCTATAAATAAATAAATAAATAAATAAATAAATAAATAAATAAATAAATAAATAAATAAATAAATAAATAAATAAATAAATAAATAAATAAATAAATAAATAAATAATAAAATGAAGAACAATTTGGAATTCAAGGGGAGAAACTGAAGCAAATATTAGTTTGTAGGAAAATAAATTAGTGGTTGGAATAATTTATGAAGGGTGATGTTTGATACATTTCCAACTACTTTGAAGTCATTTAAGAAAATATTAAACAAATGGTAGGCAATTTTCCACCTGGGCGACTGTCTTAAATGCAGATCAGTGGTGATTTATTGATATTATAACGACTGCATTCCTACCTTATAAAGTGAGTTTCTCTCACCGGTTGGCCGACAGGCGCGCCCAGCTTATCTGCCTCCCGTTGACTCATCACTTCCCGTTACACAGCGCAGTGATAGCATGGGAATGTCCGCACTTCTCAGTTCAGGTCCGTGCTTAGAACGAGTATTAAATGTTGTTCTGTCACTCCAACTCTTCTCGAGTTGTGAAGTGTTACTTTGGGGTATAATTCTCATAATGCCTCCACATGTGTACACGGTAGAGGAAAGGGTATTTATGCACTTCAATCATGTGAAAACAGAGTCCTGCAAGGAAGTCGTTAGGCGATTTGTAACACAATTTCCAGGTGAACGCCCTCCTCAGAGAGAGAGTACGGAAACTCGTAAATAAATGGAGAGGAACAGGTTCTTTACTCGATAAGAAGCGAAGTGTTAAAAAAAGGTGTACTTAACGAGGATAAAAATATCGCAAAAAGATTACAACATACACCTACAACATCCCTGAGACGACTTGAACATGAATTCGGGGCACTGCGGGTACGAAAATGTTAAAATTCTAACCCTACACGGTCCCAAGATTTAACTGTTTTTGGGCCTTTAATTTATGGGGGAGCTTAAAAAATAAAGTGTTTGCAAGAAACCTTCACACGTTGGACGAACTGAAGTAACATATCCGGAGAGAAATAGCCTCAATTACGGAAGACGAAGTGTGAATCGGAGTTTCCTGTATGGATGCCAGAAACATGTGGATGGAGAAAGAGGTGAACATTTTCATCGTCTTCTGTCATAAGATACGAGCTTACTTTCTTAATCCTGAATTACTCATTTTCTTGTTATCTCATGTCATGCGCGGATAAAGTGAGCGAAGTGTCGTCCTTGATGCTATGCTGCGGAGCGGGCAGTGATGAGTCAAAGGAAGGCAGAGGCACCGGCCAACCGATGAGAGAAACTAACCGTGAATTTCTACTGCTTCGGCCATTCGAACCTTTCTCACTTGCTTGGTTTGAAAATGGGAAACCACGGAAAATCATCTTCAGTGCTGCGAGTGGTGGGATCTGAACCCACCATACCAGAGTGCATGGCTAATTCGCTCAGTCTTTGGAGTGGTCTTAAGCCCGCATTCGCCTAAGTCACTTCTGTTGTTATCGTAGATTTCTCAAACTCGGATGACGTAATTATCTCGCATAACGCTCTCGCATTATTCTCCAAATAATGTATTGTCTTGGTTCACCAAAACTAAGTTTTCATTTCAAACCGAATCTGAACCTTCAATTTTTCATACTGACGCACAGAAAACAAATTATTACGTACTGCCGCCAGTAGCGAAATATTAAAAAAAATTGATTTCATTCGGGGTTTGTAAATAATTTATCATAAATTATATCCGCTATTGACCAGAAACGAAGGAAGAAGCCTAATACTGTATGTCTTTCCAAGAGAATGAACTGTTATTGTGTTTGGTGGCAGAAAGCGTTGGCATGATAATGAATAAGACAACAAATTATAACGTACACATTCAACATTTCACTCAAAATCTAATGCAGTATTCCTTAATTCTTCATTAAAAAGTCATCCAATCATGTACCGTACTATATAAACTATAAACGAGAATTCACCTTAGGCCTACCTATGTGTTGGACGTGCTGAAGTGCTGCAGTACATTGTCTATTTGAACAGAAAATTACTTTAATATTATTACAATCAAATACAGTACAACGAAAAAGCCGTCAGCCAACCCGCCAGGTGCTGTGCAGATCACAGCTCAGCGAGAATTTCTAAGCTTCTTGCCAGAAAGCAGGAACTCTGGCTTTTGTGCATGCGTGCCCAAGTTTTCCGATGTGCTGTGGAAACAACAGCCAAGACCGCTAATACATCACTTCACAGAGAGTCTTCGTTCGATCATAGAAAGGTAGCACTGCTGACGCTTGCATTTCAACCTAGATGAGAACGTGGCAGATGGCACCCTCTTGACTCAGCGTTTGTGTTTACGAGGGGATCGCTCAAAGAAAACGGGAAACAAAATACTGCAGAGGAAGCCATCAGCTGTTCCCACCAGTCTTTTAATACTCACAACTTGCTTATTCCATAGCCACATTTGTAAATCGATGAACTATAAAAAATGTACTTTTTATGCTGTCAAAATAACGACATGATATTGTGATTTTCTTTAATTACTAAATTTGTAGTTTATAAATTCACTACCGGTATAACAACATAGCATGTCACTTTGCATTATGACCTTGTTGTTCTTTCAGTATTTGTCGTTCTTCTTCTGAAGGTAGCCTTTTATTGGTTCATCAGACATTCCAACATTAGGTATTATGATCAGATGGAAGGGAAATACTGAATGTTCTCAAATGACACTAGTCTGAACTTTAAAACTTTTTGCCAGTTGATATGTTAAAAGTAGGTGTTGTTGAATCGATTCTTTACACTGATTCTAGACCCTTCCATTTTTGTTTTACACGTCAGTGTTTTTACAGAAAATAAGAAGTAATATTTTGATGATTTTAACTTCTGAGCGCACAAATATATTCAAACAAATTTTACACAAGGTGAGTTTTTATTCAAAAACGCGTTTAATAAGTACTCTGCAGAAATCCCCTAATTTATTTGGTGACTACATTGTATCAAAACAGGAAGTCAACAATGTTCCATCAGTTTTTAAACTTTCTCTTCTTTGACTTCCTTACGGATACGTGAAGATGATTGTCCCTCTTCAACATCCAACGGTAGTAGACCTTCATAGTTACATTCCGGTTCCCCTGGTACCTTCTCTCCATATCCTTAATATTTTGGTGAAAACGTTCACCCTGCTCTTTTCTACACACATACATCATTATAGACCGTTATGCCTTTCAGCGTTCAGTCTGCAAGCCTCTGTGAATTTAAAAACACAGCCAGTTTGTAACAAGTTCTGTGGCCTCGTCTAGTTCTCTACCTCCTATCTCCAAATCGTTAGGAACTGAGTCTAACCATCGCAGTCTTGGTATCCCTCTACTTCTATTACGCTCCCTAACTCAATCATTATTCTCCTAGGCAATCTATTCCCCTCCATTCGGCTCTCATGCCCCTACAACCGAAGCCGGTTTATGCGTACAGCTTCATCCATCCAGTTCATTCCTAACTTAGCCTTTATTTCCTCATTCCGAGTAAACTACTGCCACTTTTCCCTCCTGTTTGTACCAGCAATCATTCTAGCTACCTTCATGTCTGTTACTTCTAGCTTATGAATAAGATATCCTATGGCCACCCAGCTTTCACTCGCGTAAAGCAAAATTGGTCTGAAAACAGACCGATTTAAACATAGTTTCGTCCGGAGTGACCTCCTTCATACATAATAATGTTCAATGCAACTGCGAGCTCACTGCATTAGCTTTACTGCACATTGAATCAATCTCACTTACTATATTACCATCCTAGGAGAACACACCTTCTAAATACTTGAAATGATCTGCCTGTTCCAGCTTTGTATCACCAATCTGACATTCAGTTCTCTTGGATGTCTTACGTGCTGACAACAATGTAGTCTCGAAAGGGTAATTTTCATACCATACTCATTGCATTTATTTTTAAGTTACAAGATATTAGACTCCAGGCTTTCGGTAATAATGTCCAAAATTTGGCGGAAAAGAGTCGATTTGTGAGTGTGGAAAGTGGATTAACGCACTCATATTCTTGAAATTTTCTGACATAGTTTCAACAATGGACCTGTTATTTGTTACTCCCTAGATTGTTCTCAGTAATTGATTGGAAGGTGGTCAACGCGTCTTTCTCTCTCTTTTTCATGGTTGTATTAAAAGTTTCATCTTTTATCATTTTTTTTATTTGTGGACCAACAATAATTCCAACTTTCAATTAGTCTTGTGTGAGGAAGGAACCTTTCTTGGAAAGGCATTTGAAGCAAGGTCCATCCTATGGGGTAGAGCCCGTAAAAATTGCTTCATCAAGCCTAATTTTATGTGTAGTGGTGGAAGGAAGGTCTTTTGGTTATATAAGCGGTTCGCGCAGGATGTGTTCATGTTGAAAATATTTCATAGCAGACAAAGTACGGGTCCCCATCCTACGAACAAAGTAAAATTATGCGATTTTCTCAATTTTGCCGAAAATTGAAGCTCTAAAGAACCCAGTCAGGTTTCAAATATATAGTCTTGGACAGCTCTATCAGAGAAAATCTCTTCCGACCTAAAATCCCTGTTTCTTTACTCGTTTCCTCTTTTATTCAAATTAATAATAATAATAATAATAATAATAATAATAATAATAATAATAATGTTATTTGCTTTACGCCGAGGTGCCGGAATTTAGTCCCGCGGAGTTCTTTTACGTGCCAGTAAATCTACCGACACGAGGCTGACGTATTTGAGCACCTTCAAATACCACCGGACTGAGCCAGGATCGAACCTGCCAAGTTGGGGTCTGAAGGCCAGCGCCTCAACCGTCTGAGCCACTCAGCCCGGCCCAAATTAACTTATTTTCATAATTCCTTCTGTAATGTGTTCCTCGGTTGAAATGCCCTCTGGCGCTTTCTAATGTTTTTAAAATTTCAATACAGAATTTAGTTATAAGGGCTTAAGTGAAACTATGCAGTGATTCACATTAGCGGTCGTAGGTGTGCTTAACTGAAGGTGCGTAAGTGCACGACCGCTCGTAGTGGTAGAAAAAAAACAAGCTACCAATCTAATCGACCAGATAACGATGATTGAGAAAAGGATTTTACTTTTTAGGAATAAAAGAGGAATATATTTTCAAACTTTATTATATTAACCTAAAATTTCTAATCCCCTACGATGTTTTCAACAATGAGTTGCCTGCCTGAAAGGCTATAACTGTGGATTTTTCTTCTAGGCATAAAATTTCTCCACTCTGGCCGAGATCCCACAATTCAAAGTCTTTGCCTTGTCCGACTGTCCCATTCGCACAGAATTCAAGGCAGTACTTTTGAACCCATGCTTGTTGTCCTAATAGTTTTCCGTTAACTCTCGAGTCAACCCAGATAATCCACTTGTGTTTATCATACTGGCTACTTCTTAAAAGTATCTTCATCTTCTCATACGTCTCTTTCATTTGAACTGAATATGCCACAGGAATGAACCCACAAACTTTCCCTTTATGCAGTAACACGGGTGGTTTAGAGGTCTGTATTGAGAAATTTCTCTCCAAGAATACACATTACCTACTGGCACAGCAATATATCCTAGAAGTCAAATTGCTTTAAAAAATGGAAACAGAGTGGAATCATCATAAAAATTTGAGGTAATAGCACATATTGTTATTCAGTCATCTGATGCCATGCAGACTAATGTAATTAATTAATGATTGAAATTTGCTTTCCTCGCAGTAAGTGCTAACTAAGATGCCATTCTTCCACTTCGAACTTAGCTAGGATATTTCTGCGGTAAATTATGAACATTATGTCAAATACATCAAGTATTACATTTGTTTGAACAAGTCCCGAAGTCCTTCATCAGCAACCGCTACTAATTTTATTATCAGGGAAAATTTAAAACCTTTTTAAAGAAAATATCGCGCTCTTACTAAGAGCGATGTGTACATTTAAAAGAGATACAAGAGACTCCTCTTGTAGCAAGTTGTAATAAAAAGCCACATCTTTATTTCACACAAGAAAATTCTGGTGAGCAAGAGATTATTCAGAGCTGAGGATTTGGCTTGTTGCAGTAAATGTAAGGGATTGCGATATAAATATGAAATGTAATTTGGAAGGATTTCTTCTTTCTTACAAAACATCTTCAGAGGCAAAGAAGCTACTTGCCTACCTGCGATGCTGGCTACAGTATATTCAAAGAATCTTCCTCTAATACTTTGCTTTGTTGCGGTAGAAAACGACTCATACAATTACACGAGTTCTGATTATATCGAGTACATGGCGTTTCATTCAAATATACGGGGTGTTTCTGGGAAGAATACAGAGAATTGCGGGGAAACTGGAGGTGGGTACATGTATCATTCGATGGATAAAAATCAAATATGTCCGCCTCTATGGTGTAATGCAGTAGTGCTGATTGGCGATTAGAAATGGGGGAGCAAAAACAAAGAAGCTAAAAAATGGTATCTAGGCGAATTTTAACAGAGAGGTAAAGATTTTCAGTTCGCCAGTAACAATATTTTTTTGAGATTTTTATTCAATACTATGCAATAAAACTATATCTAGGAGAATGGATAAGAACTTAACGGATTGGAAAAGGAGGCCAATAGGGTAAGAATTAGGAAACTAGAATTGATGATGATGATGATGTTTGTTGTTTTAAGGGGCCTAACATCGAAGGTCATCGGCCCCGAAACTAGAATTAGCGTACAGGTTAACCCAGAACAAGTACAACAAAGGAGCAATATCTTACAAGGCAAAACTTAAATACTACAGCACAGTGTTAAAGCCAGACGGTCTCTTTGCTTCAGACAGCTTGACAATGGATAAAAAGGGTGAGCTTAAAGTACTCGGAAAAAAAGGAGAGGAGAACCTTAAGGAAAATTTTAGCTCCACAGAAAAATGCTGATGGGGAGTGGAGGAATAGAAAAACTGATGATCTTTACAAATACACCGAAAAAGTCACTGTCACCATGCGAAAGCGAAGGCTAAAATTCCATGGGTATCTAGAAAGATGGGATGAGAAATGGCTAACGAAGAAATTATTCTAATACATCACTGGACTGAAAGCTTCGACGAAGTGGGTAGAAGAGGTAAAAAGAGATGCAGTAGAAAGTGGAGTTACAATGGATATGATTCACAAAGGAAAAGAATTTAGAAGCCGAGTGGACAGCATCAAAACATTCCAGAAGAAATCACCAAAATGTAGACCCAAATTGGTCATATCTGATAAAGAAAGGTAGCTTAGAAGTGAAAGGGTGAAGGGGTGCTGGGTGAAGAATAAGAATAAGAATAGGAATCAGAATAAGTATAAGAAGATAAATCATCATGTCCAATGCGCTCCATAGGCGGCCAAATTCGGAAACAAGAAGAATGAAACTCACACTAAAGGAACAATATTATACATGTATTGCAATTAGATAGAAGTACGGTGAGATTATACAATTAAAAATCATTTAATATTTGACTACACACTAAGAAACTAACAGAAACTAAAGAGACTGCCAGACTAACAAACCTGCAAGCCAAGCTGTTGAATCATACCTTAGTGTCCATGATCTACGTAAAGAATGTATACTCCTGCTACCCTTCCTCACAGCACAAGCAGAGTCTCCACTACTTGCTGTGGCGCTATACAAATCAGTTAACCGCTACAAACGATATTTTATGTGCATTTCCGTCAAGAATTTTGCTAATAATTAAAGAAAATAAAGGAAAGAATTAGCAGATAAGACAACAGGGTTCGGAAAAAATAGCTTTTTTTTTATAACTCCTAGTTTCATCGGGCTAAAATTTAATAAGAATATAATGTTTCCTGCACATAGTGTGTGTGTGGTGGGGGGGGGGTATTCCCCCCTAATCGCCGCTACTGGTGTAGAGGTTAGTGTGATTGGCTGAGTCCCGGGGATCCGAGTTCGGTTCCCGATTCTGCTACAAAATTTGGAAAGAGGTACGAGGAATGGAAAGGGGGACACTCAGCCTCGGGTGATCAAATGAGTTGAGGGTGTTCTACTCTCACCTGAACCACCCTGGAAGTGGTTTTCCGTGGTTTTTCCACTTCTTGTCCAGGCTAATGATAAGATGATACCTAACTTAAGGTACCACGGCCACTTCCTTCCCTCTTCCTTGTCTATCCTTTCCAATCTTCTCATCCCCAACATAGCCTCTGTTCAGCAGAGTAGGTGAGGCACCTCTGTGAGGTACTGGATCTCCTCCCTATTTGTATGCCCGACGGAACGTATCACGCTTTTGAGGCGACAGAGATGAAATCTCTCTCTGAGTCCGGGAAAAACCTACCCTGGAGGGTGAATGGATTAAATAAAATAAATAAAATCCAAATAGGTTTTGGTATACTTTTTGAGCGCGGTATTAAAAACTTTAATAATCCTTGTTTGGTGATAGAACACCTTTATTTATCTGAACTGCATACACACGTAGCGAAAACATTTACATCAGCTGTACAAAAAAAATCCTCGAACTCGTACATTTTCAACAGCTACACGGAAAAGCAGAGAGAGAATCATGGATGTATTTTTGGGCTTAGACGACGAAAGAGTGAGTACAGATTCTTTGGTTGTTCCACTCTTAGTAGCCTTTTACGATATGGATGGGTACAAATAATACACCATTTGGCTCCACTCAGAGGTGAAATTTTTTCGATAAATCGAATGAAAATTGAGTTTATCGACAGGCGGGGCTCATGAACTATGAGGAAATGAAAGAAATTCTATGCCTCCTAAGTACATTATTATTAACGAGCCAGTTGGCCGAGAGGTTAGGGCAGCCCTGAAGATGGCTTTCCGTGTTTCCTATTTCCTCACCAAGCAAATGCTAGGGATGTACCTTAATTAGGACCACGGACACTTCCTTCCCGATCCCACCTCTGTCCTTTCCCATTGTGGCCGTAAGACCTGTCTGTGTCGGTGCGACGTAAGGAAATTTAAAGTAAGGGACAAACACGCTACCTCTATACCACAGGGTTAGCTAATAATAATAATAATAATAATAATGCATAACCTTGGTATTTTACTTCAAGAAATTAATCAACATCAGCAATCAGCAAGAGACGCTAAACCATTCGCAACAGGCGCCAAACAAGTCATGTTCTCCGACTTCCCCTCACTAGTAACAGCTAATGGCAAGCAACAGCACGCACTCCATTAAACGACAAACTCTCTAGACAATAACAACATCGATGGCTGGAAGACAGGACGTAAGTGTTACATTTGTTTTCTATGCATTTCAAATCCACGCTTGCCATCGTAAATTTTAAATATTAGTCTTCCGTTTCTCTTGTCATGTTAGATTTGCTAAATATTAAGATTTTCAGAAACTTGCTCAGTTTAACAACATGCCACAGAGTTCCGAATTGACAACATAATCTAACAGAGTTGCACAGAAAATTCGTCAGGAAGAGTATTTTACGACCCTCCTATACCTTTCTCTTCTTGTTCTGCAATCTTATTATTATTATTATTATTATTATTATTATTATTATTATTATTATTATTATTATTATTATTATTATTATTATTATTATTATTTTTACAGAATGACTATAGACTCACCTGGAACCGATATAACAAAGATCAATATCCAGGAACGCTAAATTAAGACATTACAACTCAGTTATCAGACCTGAAGTAATATATGCCTCAGAAAACGTGATCATTGGAGGCAGATCACTTATTAAAGACGTAGAGAAAGAGGAGAGAAATATATTGACGAAAATCTTTGGTCTATTCCACCCAGAGAGGGTATCTGTATGAAATGGTAGTCTCAGGAGCTTTATCAGCATTCTTTAAAGATCTCCGACACCATCAGGAAAAGGTGATGGCCACATTCTCAGAATGGCAGGTTCATCAAAAGGATTTTCAACCTTACTCTCTCAATGAAAGTAGAGAACAACTGGTTTAGTGAAACAGGAAAAAGACGTTCAGGATTTTGGCATCACACAGGAAATTGTTCAAGATCGTTTCCTGTACAAGAAAAAGTAGTCAACAACCATCATTTTGCTGAGAAAATCATGAACTGAAGAACGTAGGAAAAGGTTCAGTGACCAGATAAAGATATTTTGGGAGAATAAAAAATGAACCTTAGCTAAATAAATTCTATCGCTCTCCACAAATGGGCATATTTACGAGGTCTGAAATGTGTTTCAATTCCTCACAATTCGTGAGCCTTACCGTTGTATTGTGGGTGCACTACATTTTTTCGATTTTTCAGAACTCGCTATCTTTCCTGTGGGTGGAGTCAAAGGATGGCATTATGCATCCCTGCGTGTAGCAAGAGGCTACTATTAGAAGAACAACAAAATAACCTGTACTCCCTCAGTAATCTTCTGAACTTGAAATAGATATCCATGATTCTAAGTTTACCACGCAGTTGAGAAAATTTACAAGTGCGAAATTATTATTATTTTTCAAAATAAAATGAGACTTTTATCAAATAACAGTATAAGTTAGAAATAAGAAATTATTTTGTAAAATCCTTTGTCTGGAGTGTACTAGTTTATAGCTATGAGAGGTGGAATATTGGAGCAAAGGAAAGACATTAATTGGAAACAACTGAAATGTGGATTCGGATGAAAATGACGAGACATGCTGGACTGAAGAAAAGATGCATCAAGATGCTCTAAAAGATGTCAATTAGCAATGCAGGCTAATAAAGGATACTATGGAAAGAATGAAGATAAAACTTGTAGGTCATATCCTGAGATGTAATGACTTCCTTGTAAACGTCTTTGAAGGAAAAATGCTGGGAAAGAAAAGAAGAGGATGTGAGAAACTTGGTGGTACGTCAATACTACAAGGAAGTAAAGAGGACAGTGGGATTGAGAGCAGAATGTTTGCAGCGACAAGGATTAGCCTTTAGTGCAGGGCCTCTCAAATGCCCAAAATCTCACGCATGCAAATCGAGGCGCAAGAGCTCCGTGCAATGTGCATCGGTCCCGCTCGACTTCGTCTCTGGGCTACTCGGCTAAGCTCGGCTCTACTCGGCTCAACTCAGCTCGGATTTGGAGCGCTACGGAGCAAGTGGGGAGAGGGAGACAGGGGGAGCGAGCGAGACAGGCGTGAGGAAAGGGAGAGAGTAAGCGCTATTGCTCCAAATAGAGGAATGGTGGGTCTGCACTTTGGTCAACCAAGCGAAGTAGTCTTTTGCACCGTGTACAGTGCATGCACCATGAGAGGCCCTGCTTTAGTGTATGTTTACTATTATTTCTAGATTTTCCCAAATTTGGGGTTTGCAATTCGGATAGAAGAGTGAGTGCGTTATTCAAACAAAAAGAAAATGTTATCTGAATGTGTTATGGTGTGGGGTGCATTTTTTCAAAAAGTGTTGGAAGGATCAAGATATGTACAGGTACAATCAATGGTGTGGAATACTGAAAAATCATTTGAAAGTATGTAATGACCACAGCTAGCGGTAAAAGCATTGGACCGTTTTTTCTCAAGACGATAACGCCAGTTGTTACCAATCAAGGGTTGCACAATAATGTTTGACTGATCTCAAATTTCAGCGGCTATGGTAGTGGACATAAACCCCATTGAGAATCTCTGGTCAATAATGTCAGAAAGCTTAGTCAGTATTGCTGTGCATCGAAAATTGAGCTGATAGAGAAGATCGTTCATGTCTGGTTGCACGAAATTGAGCCTACATTGTGTGAAAGTTTGATTCACTCAATGCCAAGAAGGATTCAGACTCACAAGGAAGCCCGTGGGAAGTACACTGAATATTAATCTGTTGATATTTGTGAGGTAAATAAATCTCATTGTACAAAACGTTCATTTCATTCAATAAAACTTATAATTATCACCCCCAACGTTATTTTAAACGTACCTTACCTGTTCATTACGGAGCAAAATGAGGGTGGGGATATCGTTTTGGACAGCAGTGCATGGCCTGACTTTTCTGGTCGGTTGTCCTACTTGTTGCCAACCCTATTTGGAGCATTGAATATTGAATATTTCTGTGGTTGGAATTGTGTTGTGTTATGTGTAGATCAATCAATCAATCAATCAATCAATCAATCAATCAATCAATCAATACTGATCTGCATTTAGGGCAGTCGCCCAGGTGGCAGATTCCCTATCTGTTGCTTTCCTAGCCTTTTCCGAAATGATTTCAAAGAAATTGGAAATTTATTGAACATATCCCTTGGTAAGTTATTCCAATCCCTAACTCCCCTTCCTATAAATGAATATTTGCCCCAGTTTGTCCTCTTGAATTCCAACTTTATTTTCATATTGTGATCTTTCCTACTTTTATAGACGCCATTCAAACCTATTCGTCTACTAATGTCATTCCACGCCATCTCTCAGCTGACAGCTCGGAACATACCACTTAGTCGAGCAGCTCTTCTTCTTTCTCTCAATTCTTCCCAACCCAAACAGTGCAACATTTTTGTAACGCTACTCTTTTGTCGGAAATCACCCAGAACAAATCGAGCTGCTCTTCTTTGGATTTTTTCCAGTTCTTGAATCAGGTAATCCTGGTGAGGGTCCCATACACTGGAACCATACTCTAGTTGGGGTCTTACCAGAGACTTATATGCACTCTCCTTTACATCCTTACTACAACCCCTAAACACCCTCATAACCATGTGCAGAGATCTGTACCCTTTATTTACAATCCCATTTATGTGATTACCCCAGTGAAGATCTTTCCTTATATTAACACCTAGATACTTACAATGATCCCCAAAAGGAACTTTCACCCCATCAACGCAGTAATTAAAACTGAGAGGACTTTTCCTATTTGTGAAACTCACAACCTGAATTTTAGCCCCGTTTATCAACATACCATTGCCTGCTGTCCATTTCACAACATTTTCGAGGTCACGTTGCAGTTGCTCACAATCTTGTAACTTATTTATCACTCTATAGAGAATAACATCATCCGCAAAAAGCCTTACCTCCGATTTCACTCCTTTACTCATATCATTTATATATATAAGAAAACATAAAGGTCCGATAACACTGCCCTGAGGAACTCCCCTCTCAACTATTACAGGGTCAGACAAAGAGTTGTATTGTGACTGAGTCCTCGGACCAAAGGATTAATCATGCGCCATTGAATTCTTTGACCCGGCCATGAATCGAAGCCGGGGCCCTCTGAATTGGAGGTTGCTACGATGACCAGTAAGTCAAGCAGTCGGACGTTACCGAAACCGTCATATCCACCTTAAATTACTCCATTACACTGTCATATTTTACAATTTAAACAATCAGACTGCAAGGACATTTACTGTACATACTGATCAAATGGTGAACGGAACACAACTCGTTCCCTCTACCAGGGTGTATCTGGCCAGGCACGATGGTATTTACATTAGAATAGTTGCGTTGCGGTCTCTAGTGTGGTTGACGTGCGGATTTATATCTTCACTAAAAGTCTCCTCGCTCCCCTCGCAATTCAATCTGCACGGATAGGCCATAAAGACGAGGAGAACCGCAGTAGGGGAGTGAGTGTAATGATGAGCAAAAGTGAAGGAGCGAACTTTTGTTTGGACTCTCAGGCATCAGCGACAGTCATCTCTCAAACATGACTCAATTAATTTATCTCCTAGCAGAGCAAAACCCAGGCGTCATCTAAACAGATTTGTGCTTAAAAATGTATACACATTTTGGGCAATATAAAGCTACTGCTGTTTAGGCAACTACCACAGAAAGTGATATTTTTCATTTACGTCAAAGCAGGAATTTCGAAAGTAAACTTACTAAAGCGAGTAATAAGTATAGCACATCCTGCACAACAGTTATGTAATGAGGTTTGCATGAACATTAGGGGTTAGATCTAACGGAACTCCTAGAATCTATGTTACTGCCACTACATTACGCAAGAAAGGACTGGACGAAATTCGCTATTGTCAATACCCCTAGAATTTATGTTACTCTCCCTACATTACAGAAGAGCGGGTTGGCTAACACTTCTTACTAACCAAATAGTTTGCATTCTAATCTAATACTGCCGAAGAAACCTTGGGTCTACTTAATCGCTATTGTGTAGAACATTTTATTTCACACTATGGTGGATTTACTTATTTTAAGTTAAACATTTAATTATAAATAATTTAAACAACCAATATAGTTGGTCCGTTATTGGGCATTATAAATGTTCCAGCTAACTCATTCTTGGTTGCCAGGGTTTTGCCCCAGGTTCATTGAGTTGGTAACTAGCACACCTACCAGTACGTATGGCTAGTGCATACCGTGGAAGCTACTACTACTAAAACCGTTTTCATTCCTTCCGTGAAGGCTTTACAGTCACTGCCAGGGTTTCAATCGCACAAGTCATATGGTTTTAAAGATGGAAATACTTCAAAATCTTTCCTCTGTAATTGTAATAATACTGTTATTAATTTATTTTATTTTTTACGTCCCACTAACTACTTTCGACGGTTTTCTGAGATGCCGAGTTGCTGAAATTTAGACCCGCAGGAGTTCTTTTATGTGCCACGTAAATCCACCGACACGAGGCTGATGTATTTGAGTACCTTCAAATACTAACGGACTGAATCACGATCGAACCTGCCGATTTTGGTTCAGAAGGGCAGCGCCTCAACCATCAGAGCCACTCAACCCGTCCCCTTTAATTGTTTTTCGAACAATGGATGTTCCATCTTAAAAGTACGAATTCAGCCCCACGTAGCACCAATCAGCATATTTTTGCCTTGCAAAGAGGAGACATTAAACCCACTGTAATGATTTGAAATGTCAGCATCACAGCGCAAGCGTTCCTACATCACCACAGTAGCAGCCTCAGAGATTCTGGAAGGTCAGCACTGGCTAAACAGGGGCTGCCTCAGGGCTCAAACTCTCTAAGTTGAAATGTCCTGGCCTACAATACATCATCGCCTTCTCCGTAAGCTTCAAAAGAGCCCAATTATGATACATAAAACCTAAGATTACACACTTTCTACAAGAACGTAAACAAAATCACAAAAATGTTAACTTTCTATGTCTCCCTCTCAGTTCCGTTTCCTCCAAACCGAATTGGAAAATTGGCGTTGCTTATTTCTATTGCTTGGATAATAAGATATGGGAGCTGGAATTATGTACATTATTTAGATATTGGTGAGGATTCTTTTGTTATACTTTTAATGATTGCAACAGCGGTCCTGGCAGCGATAAGTAAGAGTGAACAGATTCCCTTTTCATTCCTGACTTCCGGCGACCATTGCCGCTCCGGTACCTGTACCAGCTTTAGTACATTCGAATACATTAGTAACATCTGGGGTTTACCTGTTAATCCAGTTTAATAGCGCGCTTGTCGATACGTGTTTATCAACGTTTTTGCTGCATATACCGAGTTCGACCATATTCATCGCTGGTTTAGGTGCTAATTTTGAGTTTGATTTGAGAAAGTTTATTGCTTAATGATAACAATTTTGGCTATAGATTACTCAAAGCTGGCTTTTCTTCATCTTCTCACTCACGCGTTATTTATGGCTTTGTTGTTCAAATGTGATAGTTCTTTAAGTCATAATACGAAGGATTCCCGATGTATTCGATTTAATGGGAATATTTGTACACAAAATACGCCTTTGACGGCACCAAAATCAATACTCGGAGCGGTAGTTCCTTTGAATAGCAATACCAACTATTGTTTGAGTCGTTATTTTCAAAAGCAGATATGTCACAAATACAACATTTTTCAGGAGACATATAAAACACTGGATGAAAAAAATAAACCTTAAAACTTTGGCAAAATTTTTGCACGAGATCAGTGCATACACACCTCAGATATAGATGGTCATTAGTTTAGAGTTTTGTAAATAATTGATATTTTATTCTGGATGTATCCCCATTTGAAACAATATAAATACATTTAAATAATTACCGTTGTCAATACATGAACGAAACATTTATGTAGTAATGTAAACTGTAAGTTGCAAAACAATAAAGCTAAAAGTTTTAATGATGGGAATGCTATCTCTTGTTTGTTCACATTTCTTGGCCATTCAGTAGCCTACACCACCAAATTAGTAACCTCACACCAATTTCTACACAAATAATCTCGCTGAGGAGCATCTTCAGCAGTTTCTATATCAGTTATCTGGACTACGTTCTTGCAGTACGACCAAGACTCCAGTGACAGCCAATCAGGTCCAACATTTTTTTTTTCGAGTAATGCTGAAATATTACCGATTTTCATATCTTTTCCAGACAGTACTGTAGCATTTTAAGTTAACCACGTAATGGACTTCTTCCTTAATAAGAAAATGACACCCATTGCTGTTTCTTTTAAAGAAAATATTTTAGTGGGATTAAATTGAAAGTGCCACCGAAAAGGTGCGCGGTGAACACAAGGCGGACCGGTCTACACTGACTTAGCAAATGTCATGGGATAGTCACCTAATAGCGTGTGGGGCCTCCTCCTGCCCTGCAAACTGCAGTGAGACGCCGTGGAAGTGAGTCGACAAGTCCCTGGAAGTCCTCTGGACGCAGCTGACACCAAATCGTTTGCAGAGCGGCCGCCAATGCTGGTCTGTTCGTGGGTGCAGGATCCATGGCACGGAGCCTGCGTTCCAGGACATCCCAGATATGCTCGATAGGGTTCATATCGGGGCCCCTGTGTGGCCATGGCAGTCGTTGGACCTCCGCTGCATGTTCCTGGAACCATTCCCGGGCGACGTGGGAGCGATGTGGCGGCGCGTTATCATCTTGAAACACCGCAGAACCGTCTGGGCGCTGGAAGGCCAGAAATTGATGGAGATGGTCTCCGAGCAGCTCAACATACCGCGTACCATTCAAAGTCTCTTCCAGAACAACTAGGAGGCCCATTCCATACCAGGAAGATGCACCCCAGACCATAACAGAGACACCAACGCCCTGGACCACACCTTCGAGGCAGGCGGGATCCATCGCTTCATGTGGTCTGCGCCATACACGGTTCCTCCCATCGGCATGGTGCAGTTGAAATCGTGATTCGTCCGACCATATCACGTTACGCCATTGTTCCAGTGTACATCCCTGGTGAGTGGCGACAAATGCGCGCCGTTGTGCCCGATGACGTTGGGTTAACAGTGGCGCCCGTTTCTGGTGCCGGCTCCCAGACCCCATAGAACCCATGTTCCTACGGATTGACCACTGGGAGACGTGTCTAGCACGGCCTGTGTTGAATTGAGCCGTGATTTGTTGCACGGTTGCCTGTCTGTCACTACTGACAATACGTCTCAGATGTCACCGGTCACGGTCATCGAGGATGGCTGGACGGCCGGTCGTTCGTCTGTTGTGGACGGTGACACCCGCATTCAACCATTCACTATACACCTGGACACGGCTGATCGTGTGAAGCCGAATTCCCGCACCACTTCCGAAATCGCACTTCCCATCCGTCGGGCACCGACCACCATACCCCGTTCGAACGGTGTCAGCTCACGACGACGTTCCATGTTACACCTGTCACATGCACAGCCACTGCTCTCAAGGTCTCCTATACAACTGCCACTGGCACAGGGGGCGTGTGGTGCGCAGACAACACACGTGCGCATCAGTGCCCCGCTATCCCATGACATTTGCTCAGTCAGCGTAGTTTTCCATGCGGTTAGGGGCGCGCAGCTTGCATCCGGGAGATAGTGGGTTCGAACCCGACTGTCGGCAGCCCTGAAGGTGGTTTTCGGTGGTTTCACATTTTCGGACCGGACAAACGCTGAACCTGTACCTTAATTAAGGGCACGGCCAATTCTTCTCACTCCTAGACCTTTCCTCTACCATCGTCGCCATAGACGTATCTGTGTTTTGGTGCGACATAAAACAAATTGTGAAAAAAAAAAAGAAACAAGTGGTCAGAGGCGAACAGCTTACAATGGATGGGATCTGCGCCTCGCGAGAAGTCGCGGCAGCTTGTACGTACGGCAGGAGAAACAGATCCTAGAGTCGTGACAGATGATGAATCAATGTATATTCATTATCAAAACTATTCATTATGTGTAACTAAGGTACAATTGCCCTTCCACACTTTGAAACTTCTTGACAGCACCACATTTCGAAAGAGTCACCGCGGACAGAACAGATGTTTATTGTCAGGCGTTGAGACTTGAGACAGGCGCATGCTTACCATGCTTACCCCTTGCACCTCTTACACCACATCACGTGACTTCTCGTCAGACGACTATACTATATCGCACAGTGCCTACTCACTCCATTTGGTTTTGCAAGTGAAATAGTAACTTCGCTGGTTTTGAAACTAACCCGTAAATTCTTCTGCTTTTAACAGCATGATGTACGATATGAACTGTTCTGCACTTATAGGATTATAGAGGAGTAATTGGAGGGAAAAACCAGCAACGCCGCAATGAAAAATGATGTAGCTGCTTTTCCAACTAAACAATTCATTTTTACAGTTCTTTACAAGTCTAGTTTTCAACGCGTGGCAGTTTTTTCTCACAATCTTGGTCAGATACACTGCACACCAATGTGTCTAATTCGTACTATTCGTATTCACAGCTCAGTGTTGTTTCAGAACAGTTCAAATAAAGCTAGTCACACGGCTCGTAACGACAGTCTGAATTCACCACAGTACTCATTGACACTCGTTATTCACTTGCGATTGATACAATACTGACGGAATTTTCCGCTCCCTCACACTGCGGTCTTCATATAGACCCGCGGAAAATTGTCGAAGTTTCCACTTCCGGATCATTCTGAGTGACTGCTTCATTGCTGAACAGCCCATTTTGGGAGCTACCTTACCGCGAGCCTCAACAATTCCCCGGCGCTTTTATTTTGCCGTTGCTGTCAAGCACACTTCGTCACCGCGCGCCAGCACTCACGGCCTTGATCGTTACTGTATCTATGACATGCATCTTCCTTACTGTTATGCCTTTCAGTATTCAGTCTGCACGCCTATGTGAATTTACTAACCAAAATCCTCTATTTGTAACAAGTCCAGTGGCCTCGTTTAGTTCTATACCTCATACCTTTAAATCGATAGAAACCGAGTGTGATCATCCTCGTCTTGGTCGCCCTCTATTTCTCTTACCCTCCATAACAGAGTCCATTATTCTTCTAGGTAATCTATCTTCCTCATATGTCCCCACCACCGAAGCCGATTTATCTGTACAGCTTCATCTATTGGGTTAATTCCTAATTTATCCTCTATCTCCTCATTCCGAGTACGCTCCTGTCATATCTCTAAACCAGCAATAATTCTCGCTACTTTCGTATCTGTTACTTATAACTGACGAATAAGATATCCTGAGTCCGCTCAGCTTTCACTCCCGTAAAGCAAAGTTTGTCTTTGAAAAGACCAATAAACATAATTTAGTTCGGACTCGCTGGGCCAGCTTTACTGCACCCTCATTCAATCTCACTTACTATACTACCATCCTGAGAGAACACACACGAAAACACTTCGTATCCCCAATATAACATTCAATTATCTTTGATTTCGTACCTACTACCAACAGTTTAGTCAAGGAGAGGCTAATTTTCATACCATACTCATTGCACCAATTTTGCAAGATATTAAACATGAATCCCTCCCTGTCACTTAATACCTCTCAGTAGATGATCCATGTAAACTAGGAACAACAAAGGTGAAAGATTACAGCCTTGTCTAACTCCGGTAATTACCTTGAACCAAGAACTCATTCTACCATCAATTCTCACTGCAGCCCAATTGTCAATAAAAAATATTTGATTCATTTTAATAATCGACCCTTAAACCCATAGTCCTCTCGTACGGCGAACATCTTTTCCATTGTTACTCTATAACATGCCTTATATAGGTCTATAAAACATATCAGTCTATTCCTCTCCCAGCATTTTTCAGTTACCTGGCGCATACTGTATAACCGATACTGACAGCCTCTATGTGGGCTGAAACTACGCTGGTTTTCATCAAAATTTCTCTCAGCTACCGATCGTACGCTTCCTTCCAAGATGCCAGGGGACACCTTGCCTGGTATAATGATCAATGGGATACCTCGATAGTTGTTGCAATTCTTCCTGTTCCCTTGCTTATACAGAGGTGCAATTACTGCTTTTGTCCAAGCAGAAGGTAACTTATTAACACTACCTGCTAATCGCATTACTCTGAGAGAAATGAAATATTTTTTGAACTGAATGAACAATAATTTTATTGGTTTTACGTCCTCCTAAATAGTATTTGATTTTTTTAGGACCTGTTAAATCTACTAGCATAGTGAAGGTGTAGTTGAGCACCTTCAAGTACCCCGAGATTGAGCTACGATCGAACCTTACAGCTTGGACTTGGAAATACAGTGAATTATTATCTAAGTTACTCATCCTTCCGGCATTGAATGACTTCAAATTCAGTAATATAAGAATATTCACTTCTGCTTAAAAACTGATGACAGCTATCTTAATGATAAGAAGATTAGATAGAATTTAGGTTAGAAATATTGATGGCATAGCTGCACTTTTCCATAATGCATACCGTGTACAATAGTGCATGCAAAGGAGAAATGATAAGGGAGGTTGAACATGAAAGATGAGAGGTATGAGGAGTAAGAAGGGTGGCGAACACAAGGGAGGGAAGTGGAGATGGAATTCCAATATTGAGACCTACGCGAACGACAAGTGATCCTTGGCGTCTCTCTAAGAATGTAACCCATTCGTTTTTATAACACAAGATTTGGTTTATCACTACTATTGAAAATTGCTTACCGATCCAGTAAACTGTTATTGGGTGTCGGAGTCGTCGTTGTTGCCTGCGCATTCTTGTGGTTCTCGGATCGAACACGAACGGGAATAGAGTAGATGTCTTTGTAGAATGATCATTGCTGTAATAGAGCATGTCCTAATAAACGGGAAGAAATACTCAAATGCGTACTTTCAAAAAGAATTAAGGAGTGGGTCAGTAATTCAATTAATAAACACAAAAATGTAGTTTTACATTTAATATCGCAACCTCCATTCAACCCCATAAAGGAATTTTTTCCAAAATTTGTCTTACGTGACATTCAGCCACGTAGCGGTCCAGCCCCGTACCATCTACCTATAAGTCTCCCGCATGCAGTAGTGATGGAATGCCTATTCGCTTGTTTGGAGAGCTACAATGTGCAGTATTTTTCAGACGTGAAAGAGAAAATCCACAGTTCTAGCCCTTCAGGCATACAACTCAATGTTGAGAACATCCTAGAGATATGAGCTATTATGATAATATATTATTCATTTATTCCTAATAATTACAATCGATGATCGTTATCCAGTCGATTAGATTAGCAGTTTGCGTTTTTCTACCACTACAAGCGCTAATGTGAGTCAGTGCATTGTTTCACTTAAGCACTACTACGAGTGCTAATGTGAGTCAATGCATTGTTTCACTTAAGCACCACTACAAGCGCTAATGTGAGTCAGTGCATTGTTTCACTTAAGCACTACTACGAGTGCTAATGTGAGTCAATGCATTGTTTCACTTAAGCACCACTACAAGCGCTAATGTGAGTCCATGCATTGTTTCACTTAAGCACCACTACAAGCGCTAATGTGAGTCAGTGCATTGTTTCATTTAAGCACCACTACAAGCGCTAATGTGAGTCCATGCATTGTTTCACTTAAGCACCACTACAAGCGCTAATGTGAGTCAGCGCATTGTTTCGCTTAAGCACCACTACAAGCGCTAATGTGAGTCAGTGCATTGTTTCACTTAAGCACCACTACAAGCGCTAATGTGAGTCAGTGCATTGTTTCACTTAAGCACCACTACAAGCGCTAATGTGAGTCAGTGCATTGTTTTACTTAAGCACCACTACAAGCGCTAATGTGAGTCAGTGCATTGTTTCACTTAAGCACCACTACAAGCGCTAATGTGAGTCAGTGCATTGTTTCACTTAAGCACCACTACAAGCGCTAATGTGAGTCCATGCGTTGTTTCACTTAAGCACTACTACAAGCGCTAATGTGAGTCAGTGCATTGTTTTACTTAAGCACCACTACAAGCGCTAATGTGAGTCAGTGCATTGTTTCACTTAAGCACCACTACAAGCGCTAATGTGAGTCAATGCATTGTTTCAATTAAGCACCACTACAAGCGCTAATGTGAGTCAGCACATTGTTTCACTTAAGCACCACTACGAGCGCTAATGTGAGTCAGCACATTGTTTCACTTAAGCACCACTACGAGCGCTAATGTGAGTCAGTGCATTGTTTCGCTTAAGCACCACTACGAGCGCTAATGTGAGTCAGCACATTGTTTCACTTAAGCACCACTACGAGCGCTAATGTGAGTCAGCACATTGTTTCACTTAAGCACCACTACGAGCGCTAATGTGAGTCAGCACATTGTTTCACTTAAGCACCACTACAAGCGCTAATGTGAGTCAATGCATTGTTTCAATTAAGCACCACTACAAGCGCTAATGTGAGTCCATGCATTGTTTCACTTAAGCACCACTACAAGCGCTAATGTGAGTCAGCGCATTGTTTCACTTAAGCACCACTACAAGCGCTAATGTGAGTCAGCACATTGTTTCGCTTAAGCACCACTACAAGCGCTAATGTGAGTCAGCGCATTGTTTCGCTTAAGCACCACTACAAGCGCTAATGTGAGTCAGTGCATTGTTTCACTTAAGCACCACTACGAGCGCTAATGTGATTCAATGCATTTTTTCACTTAAGCACCACTACGAGCGCTAATATGGGTCAAGATACAGTTTCATGTAAGCCCTTATAAATACATTCGGTGTGGACATTTTTCAAAATTCAAAAAACGCCTGAGATTATTGAACCGAGGAACAGAAGGAATTACATAAATAAGTTAATTTAGCTAGGATTTGAATCATAAAGAAAGCAAGTAAAGAAACTAGTGATTTTAGGCTGTTTTCCGGAACTGCATTTAGGCCGGAAGTGAATTTCTAACTTTTTTAATTGATGGAGCTATCTAAGACTCACAAGTCGAAACTTTTTTGGACCTTTTAGTCCTTCAACTTTCGGTACCTGTGAGGAAATAACCTAATTTTACGTTTTTCATGGTTTGCAAACAAATGTTTTCAAACTTGCGGTAGGCTGTCTCTATTCGAGGGTTTTGAGAGTTTTGTAAACTTATTAATCGCTGTTTGAGATAACCTCCAACTGAGAGCGCCGTCTTATAACAGAGTACGCGTGCGACGTCACATATTTAGCACATATTTTGCTTCACTTTCAGCGCTATTATATGAAAATTATTTTTCAGATTTTAATTCTTTTCCAACAGGTACACTCATCTTTAATGTTTCAATTGAGACGTTAAACATAACTGCAAGTTAAATATCTTAGGCAGCCAAGTACTAGGAGTGTCTTGAAATCCTCATTCCATGTACCCTTTAACGAGGAACGGAAGTCTGCGTAAAAATATCAGTCATTTTACAACATATGTTCTGTAACAGGGCACATTTGTAAAAACGCCAATGATACAGAAAATGAAGTTCAATAACGCATTAATTTATACACATGCAGATATTACACTCTACCAGAGAGTTGTTCGTGTGTGCTTAGAACGATTCAACAGCTCTTAAATGCAACTCTGTTCGGCGAAATATGTCTACAGAAGGCAGGTGGCTATTTAGAAAATCCTGTGCATGCAATCTGCGAGCTTCGGCTGCATTCCGACCAGATTTTCCATGTATTAAAGTCCGTGTATTGGTCGTTAATATACACACACCGGTCATTGCTAATGTGTTGACAGCAACTGTATTACTACTGTACCAAATACCAGCTTACGACTGTGCGTTCGAAGGTGAGGCTTACCAACGCAAGGTGGCGCATTAGACTGGGAGCGCTGATCAACATACAATGACCGACCGTCCGGTTGTTATCTATCCATATATTGACGTCACTTCCTGCATGCAGTAGTGCCCCTGTAAAAATCAGCTATTAGACAACCCATTCATCATTAGAGCACGTGGAATGCACTGCGTTGGTGGGCCACCTGTTAGGACATAGAAGCGACCATCATATACAATGTTAACTTCATCTGTCAAATGGTTTGGGAAAAATATATTCCTCAGCATATCTCAGTTAATATGGGGTTGCTGCAGTCACCCAGACACATTTTTTCGGCCGTAGTTTCAAGGCCGGATGCCATTCATGACACCATATGATTTTTGAGATGTAAACCTCAACCCAGGATTGACCGGGATCCGAAACTCAACCGTTTGGTCGGGAAGTCAGCAGTTAGGTCATTGTGCTATTCACGCCCCCATCCCTTTCGGAGAAATATATATATTTTGTTATCGGGTCTAAACTCCACTGAAACACCTCAGAGGTTGAACATTTAAAATAATTCACAAGTAAAATCTAATAAGTACAGGAGCATCCAGGATGTGCGAGGCCTAGTTTAAAATTCAAACGGTTTAGAAAAAATGATTAATTTCTTGAGAGTAATTAACCGCCCGGGGCGGAACATGTTTAACCAACTTTATCGGCGAAATAATTTTGGAAGAATATATGTCTGTTTGTCAGGTCATCAGCCCAGAGGCTGGTTGGATCCTCAAATAGCACCACCAAAGGCTATGTAGTTACAGGGAAACTGCAAAAACCAATGGCAGAGCCCAAATGAGGCGTACTAGGCAAGATGAGGAGTGAGGTAGTTTGCCATTGCTTTCCTCACTGGACCAGAAGGCGCCATTGCAGCACGACTGATCCTATGACCAAAGTGGGAAGAAATGCCCGAGCATTAGTCAGGTGTGAAAACAGGGAAACCACGGAAAACAATATTCAGGGCTCCAGGCACTGGGCCTTGAACCCACTACCTCCAAAATGCAAGCTTACAGCTACGCACCCCTAACTGCACTGTCGACTGGATCAGTTTAATTTATTTATTTTTAACACCCATTTTATACCCTTCACTATAGATTTTCTGATACTATTTCTTCATTAGTAACCAGTAGATAAGAGCAACCTTCGTGCACAATTTGAACTTACTATGCTATGGAGTTATCTCTTTTTTTTTTTTTTGCTAGGGGCTTTACGTCGCACCGACACAGATAGGTCTTATGGCGACGATGGGATAGGAAAGGCCTAGGAGTTGGAAGGAAGCGGCCGTGGCCTTAATTAAGGTACAGCCCCAGCATTTGCCTGGTGTGAAAATGGGAAACCACGGAAAACCATTTTCAGGGCTGCCGATAGTGGGATTCGAACCTACTATCTCCCGGATGCAAGCTCACAGCCGCGCGCCTCTACGCGCACGGCCAACTCGCCCGGTGGAGTTATCTCTCAATGGGCTTTTACTTTTATATAATACACTATATAGATAATAATGATATCTGCTTAACGTTTGATCAATAATTATGGACGTAATGGGACTTGAATCATTCTTAATTTTATACCATAGGAGTTCTCTAACTTGCCGGAAGCCGACGAAACCAATGCGGCATGGATTTAAAGAATATTAAAATCCACAGACCTTAGATGAGATCAAATCAGCCACTTTCAAAACCCAAAGACAACTAAACCATGCATGACTGAGATCAGTGGGATTAATATATTATTCTTTTCTTGATTTGTTATGTCCAACTAATGAGCGTGTTTGAACTTATTAGCACTTTTGTGGTTTTTCCTCTTCTCTTGCCAATATCTCTTCATCCTCTCGCTGTATTCCTTTTCACGTTGTACAGTCTATCCTGTATTTAGTCGGGTGGGCTTTACAGAAAATTTTTGTCAGTGAATTAAAATTCCGAATTTTATTCTGTCTTGAATGGTTTTTCAATAATGCCAACTTCAGTTAGGTCTTCACTGATTTCTTTAAACCAAATATTGTGATTTTTAATTGATAAGGCTAAATTTAAAATTCTCTTTGTGAGTCTGTATAAATTACCATAGAATTGTAATCGCCGTTTCCTGGTGGTATTTGTGAATTTTTCTGTAACTTGATACATTTCATGTGATTTCGTTTTCATTGAAATTCCATTTTCGCACTTTGGACGTAAGATTTTCCTGAGATTTTCTTTCTTTGTTTTTCGATCAACTTTATTCGATATCTGCTACCAATTACATTACTTCCAGATGCACAAATTGCTTCTGTGTTAAACACCGTGTTATAATGTCGTAATTTTGCCCTTTTGATCTAGTTATTTTATTGTATTTGTTCCAAGTAATTTTGTATGCTCTTTGAAGTTTTTCAATTGTTTCTTTGTTAGCTCGCTGATTTAACCCTGCTGGTTCAATCATTTCACCAAGAGAGTTAAATTTGTCTACCTGGACGATATTTGCATATTTACTGATTGGTGGTTGATTGTTGAAACATGATCTAGTCTCCTCATATACTTTGTATTTTCATAAGAAATGTATTATTATTATTATTTTAGTTCCTGCATTATTACCCAGCGGAGCGTTTGCACGTGTTGAGACGCGTGGGTTCGAGATCCACCATTGGTTGTCCAGAAAATGGTTTTCCGTTGTTTCCTATTTTCACTTCCAGGCAAGTGCCGGGACAGTTCCTATTCACAGACCACAGTCAATTTCTCCCACCTCTTTGACCGATTTCATTCACCAACATTCATTTAATCTTCATTAGTTCCTCACCTGAAATCAGCTTTACAATGTTATGTAAATTAATCTCGCTTCATCCCTTACCCGGGATCGAGAAACAGGACTAAGGGCTAGACCTACTTCATTATTATTCCCTGTAACGGAAAAATCGTGGAACAGAGAGGTGTATGAAGTTGCCGCGGTGAATGGGCGGACAAGGAAATGACCAGAGCATATGTTACAGGACTAAATTTTGAAATTTTATTCTTTCCGTCTTTTTTTGAATTTTAAAATGTGATTGATAGACGATTTGGAACAAATAACAGTTCAACAGAACAACAAATGAGCTCGACAGCTCTGAAAGCAGCGAACTCTACGTCCAAAAATGAGGTACAATAACTAGAGAGATTTATCAACGGGATAATATGCTCTGAACATTATAAGAGCATGTTTCCTCCGCTGACATCGACTGGGAGTTTGCCTTCCTAATGTTAATATAATCCAGCCTCTCAGGGGTACAAGTTTCTTAACAAATAATGCGGTCCCCCTCATTTCTGCTCAACAGTCTGTTACACACTCGATTATCAAATACGCAGCAGCTACGAGTTCCCATTCTAGAAGGCCTTAATTTAAAAATAAAAGGTCTAACGCGATCGGCCAAAAGGCTAGGAGGCGAAATACATGCATTCCTTTTAGAAAAAAAATTAAAACCCTAAATGGGCTAATGTGCGAAGTTGCAGGGGCTAAGACTATACTACGGAGGGGTGACTGAACGAGAAATATTAAATGCCGAAAGAGTGTTAATAATACATAAGTTTAGAAAATTTTAGTCACCCTATACCAAGTTGAATGGGAATCAACAGAGAGGGCTCACTCTTTATTCCCTTAATTTACATGTTTCCCAGCGGGGATTTGAACAGAGGTCTCAGACTTTCCGAAAATCTAAATATAAAACCATAAATTAGGGCTTTACATAAAATTAAAAATGTCTAAAACCTTCCCCTCAAGCTATCTGCCTGGAACTATCACATTTTAAGAAATGTCTTCCATTGAGCTGTTAGGCCTTCCGAACGCCACCCTGCAGCCCCTGCCTCCGAATAACACACCGCACTCACTAGACTGGAGTGATGAAGATGAAAATACGGCCCCAAAGCACCCAGCTTTTATAGCATTTCTGAGGGGAAGTTTCCAGAACTCTTTTCAGATAGGCTGGATGCCTGTACACACCCTCAATTTTAAATGGCTAGAGAAAATATACACAAAATCATTGACTGGTTGTTAGGTACAGAAGAAAGAGGGTGTCAGAAGTGTTGACCCTTGACACAAGAAAAAAACAATCTTCACAAACTTAAGGATTGCCGCCCGCAAAAATGAACTTTCCCTTAAGAATTAATTGTCCTTAATACCATCAGAGGGAGCACTTAGGCCGATGGTAGAGACATCAATTGGTTGAAAGTCCAAGTATCTTCTATTATACAAGTTTCATAACACAGATGGCCTTAGGGAGGGCGCACAGTTTAACAGGATGGAGAAGTTGTTCCCCCGGTGCATTCCCAATATGACTCTTAAACTTTTATTTAATTACTTTTCCCGCTGTAGTATTATGCAGTTTAGTATTGTCCAGTCTGTTTGAAAATTGTTTTCGTTTAACCATTTTAAATTTCAACTGTACACCTGCTACTATTGGGACATAATCGGACCAAATATTTGCACCAGGATATGTTGTCACACCTTTGATGATGTTCCTAAATTCCTTTTTTTAAAAAAATTGGGAGGTAATCAATTTGGTTCCTTACTCGTTCTCTGGAGTTTGCTTCCAAAGGTGAACTCCGTATGTATTAGCGACGTTTGAGTAGATTCTACCATGTGTTAGTGACTGCCAGTTCATTTTCCTCATCAAAATTTAAACAGCCTACTTATCCCGTTGTTAGCTACACGTAGGCCAATGTCACCTATCAAGTCAAATTTCGTGCTTGTCCAATTTTAGCTTTAAATTTGTCGTGATGGCATTGCTGTTGAGTCTGCTGCACAGGATCTTATAGAATGCCCCGACTTCATCGTCAGCTGTGAAGGGCTGTAAGAGGAAACCTGATGGTGGTGATCATTTCTGAGGACAAATGGATTCTCCTTGATACTGACCCAACGAGAAAAGGTCTGATTCTGATGAAAAGAAAGAAAGTAAACGGTCTTGAAAGGAGTAAAAATAAAAGGCACTCTAGGCTCCACAAGATCAATACTTTCTGGACCAGAGTAAAGCGAGGGATGTGCAAGTAAACGGAAGCTATGCAATCTGCGACTTGATTTGAGTAAACCCAGTTCATTATCGATTTTCTTACACTTCATTGTAAACCAGTACGAGCCAACCGTCCGCAATATTGCCAACCTTCCGTCAGCTTTGTCACACCCGTGCGTATAATGTTGGAAGATTCAAGTTAGAGTATAACTATGTGCAGAGGTGTGAGAGTAGGGAGACCAACCGTCCTACATTTAGCGCGACGCGATTTGTCTTAAGTTGTACTAATTTTTACAATTCGCAGCTGTCCTGTCATCTACCTTCAACTAAACATAGCGTAACCATTGCCACCAGTATGATCTTTGAAAGTGAAAAGAAGCACGTTATAGCATCTTTGGAGAAGCGTATTGGATGTACCTTCAGACTTCCGAGTTGCCATTGATCTGTGGCGTGGCATGTGTGGCCATTCTGTAGCATGGAGTGCATCAACATAGACGTGTTGTACGAACTGGTGTTTTTCTTTACGTTCTTGTGAATTTTGAAACTGATTCGGCGTCGGATAGTGATGTCCGTACTTCTACATCGTCACAAAAAAGCCATTATTATTAAACACGAGAAAGCAAAAGGGAACCCTAATCACGCATGTGCATATAATGCATCGCGCGAAATCAAAACGCCATGCTCGAAGTAATTTCCAGAAGACATTTCGTAAACTCTGCAAGAATTGGTTCAGTATATTTCATGAATGAAGGGTCCTCAACCTACAGACTAGAAAACAAATTATACAATACCAGGTGTATGCACAAGTCTTTTCCGGTTTCATTAAGAGATGGCGCCAGCGAACAGTGCACAGCGTATGAATTTGACACATACGTAAGTTTGTTCGTCTGACATTAACCTACCAGTGATCATGTCGACGTTTGCGCCTGAAAAAGAACATTTGCAGCACGCATTGCTTTTCTTATTTAATCAAAAGAGAAAGGCTGTGGAAAGTGGTCGTTTGCTGTTAGAAACATAAGTTATGGTAAACACGCTCCATCGACTAGAACATGTGAGACATGTTTACGACAATTTAAACGAGGTGATTTCAATGTGAAATAGAGTGCGCGCTCCGGTAGACCACAAAAGTGCGAAGACTCTTGAAACGCGGCGAAACATTTAATGCAGAACGCCATCGCAAACAAATGATTAATTTCAATCACGCATTAATAGAAAGACGAATGGAATGGGCCAAAAGACAAGGCAAAGTGATTTTGTTACACGGCAACATGCCGTCTCACACAGCGTAACCAGTGAAAGACACCTTGAAATCGATAGAAAGGGAGATCCTTCTGCACCCGCCATACTCGCCCGACCTGGCGCCACCTGACTAGCACCTCTTCGCATCAATGGCAGCACGCGTTCGCAGAGCAATACTTCAGCACTTTTGTGTAAGTTGAAAAATGGCTCGACGAATGGTTTGCCGCAAAAACAAGCAGTTTCTCTGGCATGCTATTCATAATTTACTGGAAAGATGGGAGAATCGTGTAGAAACCGATGGCCAATACTTTGATTAAGCGGAAAAATTAATTTCCTTTGAAAATTATGCGTTTTAAAGAACTCTTGGTCAAAATAGCAGGAATGTGGCAACACAATGCTCTTGAAAATATTGAAATATATTTTTAAAATTACTGCTAAAAAGGTAGCTCTCTTCCAAAATTGTGGAATGTCCCCCCTTTTTTTACTGTCTTGTCCTTCATTCCTTCCTAAATAGTCAGTCACTCTAGGTGAGGGTTTCACAGCTGCCGTCAAAGCGAGGATTTCTAATGCCGGACACCGAGCACAGTAGCTTCGTCTATCAGCTACCACGGATTTACTGTGGCTCTACAGTTCTGCATTCGTATTGTGGTGGACTGGTGCCACCGTCGCCTGTCCTGAGAACGATTTTCCGTTGTTTTCCATTCTCCTCACTGAGACGAATACACACTTCCTTGTATAATCCATGGCTGCTCCCCTCTCACCTTTTCCGCACCACAAATAAACGCAACACATCTCCTGGCCGGACACAGGCCCGCCTCACCCCGTCAGGATGTGGAACGAAAAAATTACACTACATACTTTTTTTTTTAATGCTATTTATTCGGGGCGTCAACCTAAGAAGATCTGTTGCCCCTACTTCGCACCATATGTTGCATGTATGTGGAAATTCAGAAAGTATAAAGTGTTGAGTGTGAGGAAAGAAACATTAAGGACGACACAAACACCCAGTCCTCGGATATTAATCAGTTACAATTAAAAATCCCTGACCCAGCCGGGAATCGAACCCGGGGCCACCGGGTAACAGGCGGACGCGTTGCCCCCTACACCGCGGGGCCGGATACACTACATACTACTAAAATATTTTAGTAATATGTAGGGTCTTTTTTTTTATTCAATGTGGTGTTTTTTTTGCTAGTTCCTTTACGTCGCACCGACACAGATAAGTCTTATGGCGACGATGGGACAGGGAAGTGCTAGGAGTGGGAAGGAAGCGGCCGTGGCCTTAAGGTACAGCCCCAGCATTTGCCTGGTGTGAAAATGTGAAACCACGGAAAACCATCTTCAGGGCTGTCGACAGTGGGGTTCGAACCCGCTATCTCCCGAATGCTGGATACTGGCCGCACTTAAGCGACTGCAGCTATCGAGCTCGGTGACTGTGGTGTGGTGAGAATGGTAGTCCACTAATGGATTCATCTCAGGTCGCGGACGTCCTAATAACAGAAAGATCATACATTTCAAGACTAAGCTATGAATGGCCGGTATTTCAGACTGTGATAATTTTTTTGTACTGCAAAATCTCACATTCATTAGCCAATCCAGACTTATCTGGCCAAGCAATCAAACAGCGCTGGAGTTCAAATAAACTGCCCTTTACAACGCAACAATTACCGAGGTGGTTAGCAGATACAACCTGTTGAATATCTGCGTACGTCCTGCAGACAGGACCGGGTGATATAAAGTTCTTGCATATTTTCAGGAATGATTGGTGTAACTGCTACACAAGAGCAGAATGCTGGTAATTTCACGATTGAAAAAGCCTAAAATTTAAATGTTAAATATTTTGTTTATAGGAATAAACTGATATTTCACTCAGTCATAAGGGAAGTAATTTACGATATCACACAAGTGCACATACATATATATGCATTTTAATTGATTTTAGGTGATAAATCAATCAATCAATCAATCAATCAATCAATCAATCAATCAATCAATCAATCAATCAATCAATCAATCAATCAATCAATCAATCAATCAATCAATCCAATCAATCAATCAATCAATCAATTATCTCAGGTGGCAAATTCCCTGTCAATCATTTACGTAGATGTTTCTAAAAGAATTTCAAGCAAAATGAACATTTATCGAACATTTCCCTTGAAACATTATTAGAATTCCTCTTCCTGAAAATGTATTCTGCCCCCGACTTATCGCATTGATCTTGATCTTCATATTATGGTCTTCCTTACTTTTAACGGCTTCACTCAAGCTTATACGTGTCTGGTGTCAGCTCGGAACATACCAGTTAGCTGAATACTTCGTCTCCTAACTCTGGGGTCTTCTGAGCTCAAAGTTTTGCACATTTTTGTAACACTAGTTTTTAAAATCGGAAATCACCAAGAAAAATCGTGCTGCTTTTCTTTGGATCATTTTCAATTTTCGTATAAAATAATCCTTGTGTGGATCCCATAAATGTTGAAAATTCCTTAACTACTCATGTCTGGTCCTTGAGACTGCGTAGTACGTAATCCTGTCTTCGAAAGTCGGAATTATTATCTATAAAGTATTTCGAAATTTTTCTTCTTCTTCTTTATCTGTTTGCCCTCCGGGGTCGGTATTTTCAACGGACTCAGTAAGGGATCCCACCTCTTACGCCTCAAGGGCAGTGTCCTGGAGCTTCAGACTCTGGGTCGGGGATACAACTGGGGAGGATGACCAGAACCTCACACAGGCGGCCTCACCTGCTATGCTGAACAGGGGTCTTGCGGGGAATGGGAAGATTGTAAGGGATAGACAAGGAATAGGGAAGGAAGCAGCCGTGGCCTTAAGTAAGATACCATCCCAGCGTTTGCCTGGAGGAGAAGTGGGGAAACCACGGAAAACCACTTCCAGGATGGCGAGGTGGGAATCGAACCCATCTCTACTCAGTTGACTCCTGAGGTTGGGTGGTCACCGTTCCAGCCCTCGTACTACTTTTCGAATTTCGTGGCAGAGCCGGGAATCGAACCCTGGCCTCCGGGGCTGGCAGCTAATCACACCAAGCACTACACCACAGAGGCGGACAATTCGAAATTCGTTTGACTATTAATATAGCAGATAATAATAATAATAATCGTATGGCCTCAGCTACCGTGTGCAGACATTTCAATTTGACGCCATCTGGCTGTCTGGTCGTCAATTTCGACGTTCCGTTTTACTCTAGGCCCACTAGATAGCAGACCAAGCAAACCGAAACTCTCTTGGGCGTCTATGGCTGAGATTTAATGAATTTTGTCGGGTAAACACCAAATATGCCACCAGAGATCAGAGATCGTACGACATGGAGTGTCGAATGGACTTTTCTGCGCCCTTCAAAAATCCGACTGGCTCTGCCGGGTTTGAACCCGCTATCTTGGGATCCGGAGGCCGACACTCTACCACTGATCCACAGAGGCAGCTAATATATCAGATGAATAAATGTTATACTTTCGAAGATACATGCGGCTGCTGAATGGAAGCAAAACAGGTCTCGTAGTATTTCTTTACAAACCATATTGAGTGCAGTTGTAGCTCGGAGTTGTACTTTGACGTCTATAGACCTGCGTACTCTTGGGAAAGCTAGAAGCTCCATACAACTGCCCTTACCGAATCACCATCAACAGCGTCATAGGCCCTCATTCCATATGAGCACTGCGGAGATTTTCGGAATTGAATACAGGCTTTTGGCACGCATGTAGTGATTAGAAATCGTATACCACCACCTCCCCTACTCTGCCGTCCAACATTCTGATGGTGAAAATATTTTCACTGAACAGGACTCAACCACGGTGTGAGACCTCATAGTCTTGCCGTTTTAACTACCATGGCCACCAGATGGGCTGCCTCTATCTGTGCTTATCGATAGAAATTAGAGATGGCTGAAAAATAACGTAGCAGTTACTTTGTCACAGTTACATGCCTGTCATGTAACGAGGATAAAAATTAACAGGTTACCGAAGAACGACAACAGAATAACGTACTAGTGAAAACAGTAACTGGGAAGTGGAAACTGTCACTGGTAGCAGCTTACAGACACAGAATGTGACCTTCGGAGTTCAGATAGTACACATGTCTTCCAAATGAGAGCGCTTTCGTAGGTGATTGCTTTCAGTCAAATACAGTATAGTGTATAATATACTCTACTGCTGCTGCTGTCATCTGGTAAGTAAAGCGTAAATTGTAATAACATATTCAACTCCTCAGGGGCAATCGTTGACTCAGACATCGCGCAGGGCTAACTACATTATAATATTATTGTAAGTTTCATCGGTATACGTTTTCTTGTACCATAAATAAATTAGTATACTAACTTCCCATATTGATATTATAAATAACATAACATTACTCCATTTTACTTAATCGATCCTCTTGTACCTGTTTGAGTCGAGGTTTGGCAGAGAGATCTTCATGTTTTCTTGTCTTCTATCCTCAATCGGGGCATTGTCAAACTCACTCCTCTAAATTTCAGAAAAGACGCTATGTTGTTTTCTCATTTCATCCGTTGTCTGCCTCTCGTTAACTTTATAGCAAATACGAATGCGTGTTTTGCTGCACCGACTTTCAACAGTGTAGTGATGCGTGCGCGCATGTGCGAGTGAATGAATGGGACTTCGCAACACAGTCGTAACGAGACAAGCTTGAAGCCGTGACCAGGCTCTGACCAATAATAGGTGAGTAACGTTGGGGGTTATTTTTAACTGTTACTTTTCACAGTTAATTAAAGCAGTGGCAGATGTAGCAATTACACGAAAATAACCGTTTGTCACATCTTTAATAGAAATAAACCCGAGAATGGAAAAAAAATACTCATTAATTTCACGGAAATACTTTTTTACTGAACAGTTCAAGTATGATGGTCATCATTGCAATGTTTTTAAAACACATAACTGGAAGGAAATGGCCTCGTGCTGTAGGGGTAGCGTGCCTGCCTCTTACCCGGAGGACCCGGGTTCGATTCTCGGCCAGGTCAAGGAACTTTACCTGGACCTGAGGGCTGGTTCGAGGTCCACTAAGCCTAAGTGATTAGAATTGAGGAGCCATCTGAAGATGAGATAGCGCCCCGGTCCAGAAAGCCAAGAATAATGGCCGAGAGGATTTGACGTGTTGACCACACGATACCTCGTAATCTTCAGGCCTTCGGAATGAGCAGCGGCCGCTTGGTAGGCCAAGGCCCTTCAAAAACTGTAGTACCATGGGGTTTGGTTTGGTTTCCAAGGCAACTGTTCGACATCATGCCGACAGATATAGCTGTATACCTACGTGGGTTGTGACCACGGGGCCTTTAGCTGAGTCCTGACATTGCTTCAACTTACTTGCCAAGCTCACCACTTTCATCTATCCTATCTGACCTTCCTTGGTCAACACTTGCTCCTTTTCGACCACGAAGCTATTAGATTTCGAGGCCTAGCCGGTCTTCAATTTTTACGCCGTTTGTGGCCCTTTTCTTTGGCCGATGCCTTCATTTTCGCAGTATCCGACCCGTTCAGTTCTTTCTCCCTGATTAATATTAATAGAGGATGGTGCCTAGGTTTGTAGTGCGCCTGCATCTTAATGAAATTGAAATAACTTTCATGACGAGCGAAAGGGAACTTTGGTCCTAGAGCTTGGAGTGGCTGGGATTTGTTTACGCAATCAAGTAAATGGGAGCCCCACGGCGAAGATGAAATGTCTTTTACTCACCTGTTCCCGTGGTTAGTCGCAGAAAAATATCATACTCGTTACCTACTACATTGGCGAGAGAACATTACCCTGTCCTGTCAGTGCTTGGCAGGTCAGAACTGAAAACCCCTTCATCGCTGAGTGGTTTTAGTATTAAGAAACATAACCTTTGATTTCAATTTATAGATCATGCATTATGACATTCGGAAAAGACAGAAATATTTAACTTATAATACAGGAGCCTAGGCCCACGTTGCTTGTAGCGTGTATTGTGTTTTATGGTCCTAATGCCCTATTTAGTAGGACGATGCCGTTATCGATAGGCTGGGTGAGATTAATCGGAGACTTCGTGTCCTTGATCATTTTCAGAATCTGTTGATGGTGAGAACGTTCAAGCACCTATGAATTTTGAAACTGGACTTGTACCATGGTGAGTGGATCATCCAGCGAAAAACCATGAGTCAACGTAATGATGCCTTTGGAACATTGGACCAGGCCTCACGGTCGTAAGGTGTGGTTGGACTGAGAAAACGTCCGATAAAGAGACCTGTTGATCGAATGCAGCCACTCTGTCTCTCGATCCTTGAAAGAATTCGTCTATATTCTATCTCCGAACTACAGTCCTATCCAGGGTTAGGGAAGGTACTTCACTTTACTCCACCATGGTATTTCACGATGTCGAATTTCAGACTTCTCTTCGAAGGCAGGATAGCCTAGGATGTTTCCACGCTCATTTTCACTTTATTTCTGGTAAACCCTTTAAAAATGTATAGATCCAGGATTGCAGCTCGGTGGTGATATAAACTGTGATGGCTATGTACAGTGCGGTATGCTATGTTTCCATATTACCATCGACGACACACGAGGACATATTGCAATATCACAGGAACTCACGTCAGCTGCGTGCGGTCTCAGTGTTCGAACGGTACAAAGAACTGTAAGTGAAGAAAAATCACAAGAAAACAAGAGCGGCAGTCGGTTTACGATCAGCAGTAAGAAATCCTTGCTGTCAAAAACCATTACATACTCCAGTACAAATTTCATGTGATATGTGAATTATGTGAAAATTTTGTCCGACTCGTTGGCTGAACAGTCAGCGTACTGGCCTTCGGTTCAGACGGTCCCGGGTTCGATTTCCGGCCGGGTCGGGGATTTTAACCTTAATTGTTTAATTCCAGCGGCACGGGGGCTGGGTGTATGTGTTGTCTTCATCATCATTTCATCCTCATCATGACGCGCAGGTCGCCTACAGGAGTCAAATAGAAAGACCTGCACCTGGCGAGCCGAACCCGCCCTGGGATATCCCGGCACTAAAAGCCATAAGACATTTCATTTCAAGGGGAAATTTTGGTAGCTTTGAAACATGTCTACTAAATGTAATACGGGAGTTGAGTGAAAGAATCTGGTCTGTCCTTTGATTAAGTACAAAACGTGTAATGATGGCCGAAATGTTTTAACATTGTTGTTAAGTCATACATGTTTCAACGATGTTAGATTACATCTTCGGGAGTGCGTTGTGAGATAATCTTGCGACTATCATTTAAACATTTAAGAATTAATTTACTGTACAATGTGCATACAGTCTTCTGACATTCGTATTTT